>NC_136532.1:21801713-22401713 GCF_910591455.1 Pholis gunnellus
AACAATTCCATCAGCATTCCATAATGTTCTGTCACTGCTACTTGATGCAGCTGCTATCTACGGAGCACAGAGAGCAAATGAACTGATACTAGTCGGCTCGCTGTGCACTCTCATGCGTGCACACCTGCTCTCCTCGGATATTTGTATTCTGCCGTTTCTTCCAATGACATTCTTAACCTCTTCACCCGCTTCTCTCTCGTTCTCCGATCAAGACGTGGAATATGTTTATAATGTCATAGGAGCAATCTTTGGACATGTGTCTCAATTTGGGTTTTTACCGCAGTTTGCGACAAACAACCTCTTGCCTGTTTTATACAAACTAACTAGCCCTCCTGCAGTCGGAAGAGGACGTACATCGTCAATTGGAGAATAAGTGGCAAAAAGTCCAGCAAAAACTATATTTTGTGCATGTAAACAAATTCACTGTTACTCACTCTCTCTCATACACACACAAATAGACACACACACCTACACACACACACACACACACACACACACACACACACAGCTTATTTGTTTCTAAACAACAAGATACTTGAAAAGGTAGCAAGCAGAAGAAAAACAAACTATCACCGTTATGCTAAAATCAGACCAGTGGGGTTATTCATCCACTTCTGCAGGCACAAATTCACTCAAGATCTTCTGTAATTGCAGGTACGTCAGACGGTAATGTTAATTGTGACTGCAATGTTTTCTTTTGGAACATCAAAGCAGGTTGAATAACAGAAAACCAGAGGAGTCCTGTTCTTTACCCGTAGGTCATGATTAATGGCTCACAGTCCGACTTCAAGATGGATGGTTAAAGATGAAAGAGCTAGAGACGGATTTTTACATATTCATTGTGGGGGTACACAACAATTTGATCATAATTGTATTCATATTTCCCGTCTAACTCTCGCATATTGATTCAGAGTAATGTTAACTCGCATGCATCTGGATGGAAACAGATGTAGCCGTTATATATATATATATATATCAATATCAATAACACTGCTTTGTAAAAGGTTAAGACTGCTAAAGATTCTGACAAATAAGACGTCGGCGAGGAATCAGCAGCGCTTCGTTGATTCTCTGCGCAGACAGACGAGTCCACAGAGTTTGTGTCTCAGTCACCGTCAGCAGCAGGTCAGAGCTTTGTCTCCGTTTGACGGGACGGATGAGAGGTGTGTCTCTGGGTTCTCTCTTTGGTAAACTTAACAATCACATTTGTTTGATTGGATTGTCCAAGGTCATAGAGTAGCAAAACAAAATTCATTAAAAAGGTGCTTTTTAATTAAATTAAATTGATTTGTGTAGCCCAAAATCATAAATTTGCCTCAGAGGGCTTTCCAATCTGTTTAGCATATGATATCCTCCGTCCTTGGACCCTCGCATCGGAAAGGAGAAACCCTCCGGGCCCGATCACATCGAGACGCGTCGCAACTGGACGCTTCAAAAAACGCTTCAAATACGCCGCCTTGGCAAAGCCAGTCGGGCAAAACAGCTGATTTGGGGGAGCGTAAGTAACGAGGGGAAAAATGATTCAATGTCATCGAGCTCTTGCGGTATGCTTTTAATACTCGATACTACAAGAAATCATGAAAAAAAAGTCAGATCAGCTCCAATATATCTCATGTCTGTTGCTTACCTTGTGATTATTCCACTCTTTTACAGTGTTTCACTTCTCCGTGTGTGTGATGTTCCCCTTTTCCACGACTGCTCTGTGTCTCGCAGCCTAAGGGCCGATGAGACCACGGGGACCCGTCTGGAACCCGCCGTTAAATTTCAACAATACAAGGCAGTCAATCATTTTTCATCTCGCATTTGACTCATTTTGCTGACACCGTTTAATCTAAAGTGATGTACAATATAATATCAATGACATGTCATATTCACAGTGTGGAGAATTGACCCTTAATCTACTCGTGTACAGCTCTAGTAGTGCAACAGTTCTCAGCTTGAGAGAGCGTTTATATCGTGACCACTTTCTACCTACACTTTGCCTGCCTCACGTTTACTATGACCATGCCTAAAGACAGGCTGATGTGCCCTTTTCCAGCAGGTTTTTAGTTTAATGCAGCATGCTTGTACCCGACTGCATGCATATTTTCTATCGGTGCACTCCATTTTTCAAAGCACACCTTAGGTTTATACTTTAAGCTCCAGGGCAACATGTGAAAGTCTGAAATTCAGAGCCAACCATCACAGTTAATAACCCTACTGCAAATGCTTGGCTCAATGACAGATGCTGCCAGATGTCATATAAAAAAAATAGATGTACCTGGTAAACAACACAGATGTTCCCTCATCAAGAAATGCATGCTGGGACTTTTGTGCCCTGAACTTGTTATTTCAGACATCAAACTAGTCCCACCTTAACACGTCCTATCCATCAAACCCCTCTACGTTATAGGAGATTTAGAGTAAGGGTCTGCAAACGGAGAGTGAATTCCTCTGCTTTTGAAGTGAACATTAACCACTAATTTAAACTCTGACTCCGGCTGTTGAAATACTTTACAACATCAGTAAAGATGTGTGGCTCTAGATCCTCGGGCATCTCTGTGGCTTTGATCGCCTGTAAAATAAAATAATACATTTGGTCCTAGTTCACATGCTTACTATAACCTAACATTGCTTTAGTCCAACTGCACCTACACACATAGACACACGCACACACACACACACACACACACACACACACGCACACACACACATTCCAACTTCCGTTCCAAAAGCTCCCAAAATGAAAATACTTTTTTTTATCAAATTACATCAACAAGTTGTGATGTTACGGAGGCTTGTCCCCCGTCACATTAGCTCCCTTGACATTTGGAAACAATATAAATTTAACACTTGAAGTCCTTCAGGACGCTGTTCTGTTTCCTGTTAATTTGTTGCTCTCTGTCCCCCCCCCCCTCCCACCACCTCATCTCTTTCCTTTCTCCATCTCTGTGTCTTTCTGTGTTGTTTTATGTTCACACCCATTCTCACCCTCTGTCCTCC
Organism: Pholis gunnellus; assembly: GCF_910591455.1. Taxonomy (NCBI): domain Eukaryota; kingdom Metazoa; phylum Chordata; class Actinopteri; order Perciformes; family Pholidae; genus Pholis; species Pholis gunnellus. The sequence goes on from NC_136532.1 coordinate 21,804,696, forward strand.
CTCTCCATCTTCCTCCATTCTCTCATGAGGTTGTGTCTTTAGATTTGTTCCCATACTGATGCCAGAAATGCCTCCAGTATTGCCTCAAATGCTGGATTGTAGACACAACAATTCTTACTTTAAGGTGATTAGACACTAATAAAACCTTAAAATTAATATTATACTCCTTTAATTCTAATGGAGTCCCTTAAATCCTATAGACCGTAAGTATTGTAGAGCTGTCTGTGAGCTGTAGTAACATATGTACTCTTTCCATCCCTGGTTTTAAGAAATGTCTTTGATCAGTGTTTGTATACATTAACTAACTTACTTGATAGGATTACACATTTAACTGAGCACCAGCACATGTAACTCTGATGGATCATTTAATTCATACTGAGGCCGTTGATGCGATGTGTGTTCTACCATTTCCATGTTCCTTCTGATTTCCTTGTACCCGCTGATGTTTTTATGAATCGCTGGAGTTTGACATCCGTCTGTAATCAAATCTGAGGGTGTTTCTGGTGGAGCGGCAGCATACAAACGTACACGGCAGCATGCAAAACAATGCTGAGTCGGCAATGAAATGAGCAGAAGCACCGTGAGCGGTGTCATTAAGGTCTCTTCCAAAAATCAGTCTGATCAACACATTCGTTGATATATTCTTATTTTTTCCAATTTCTTCATGGGCATATCAACACATTCAGATAATAACATTGTATCTCTTTGCTTTTCCACCTCTGTTGTCTCTGTCGCTTTCTTGTTGTTCTCTCTCTTCATAGAGAAGCCTGATTGAAACTCCAATGTACTGCTGGATGCTGTGTTACTGTTGTTAGCATGCTAATTTAGATTAAGCTCATGTGTGTGGATTTGTCCTGTGTGTGTGTGTGTGTGTGTGTGTGTGTGTGTGTGTGTGTGTGTGTGTGTGTTGTTGTTGTTCAGGGTTATTAATTCTGTGTCCTTGTCAAAGTGGAAACATGCTGTGCCTAATCAGCTGCTACTGTACTGCTGTATGACCGTGTGCATATGAAATGATGAACATCCTGCTGGTCTCAGAAGGTCTTTGCAGGTACAACATTCAACAAAAAGCATGCACTTGTGTTGCGTGCACGCTGTTCAGCCTGGTGTCGTAGGTGTCAACTGCTCTGCTGGCTTTACATTATGCAGCATGACATGAGAGCGATGAACTCACTCATGAATGAGTCATTTAAAAGACTAAAACAATAACGGGATCCTATTTTGAGGCAAAGTAGTTTAATTTACTCCAGTCATGCTTGCCCCCTCAAACTGAGTAAGTACAAAGTGCTCAAATGAAAGACGGATGTATGAGTGAGTAACTGATAAAGTTCTTTTTTTTTTTTTTTCAATAGTCCTTTCAGGCTCAAACCAGCTTAAAATGTGAACACTTGGCAAAACATCTACCACATTTGCAGATGTGTATTTTCTGACTGGTAATATCTACTAGTCCTTTGGCATTCCATCTGTTTAACGCCTCTTTAAATGCTTTACCTCACGCACTCACACTCGCATAAGCACACACACTTTATCCCTCTCAGCGCTGATCCACAAGATTTATGTTTTTTTGTTTCAGTGATGTTTTTGGTGCTCTCAATGCTGCGTGTGTTCTGTGGTATCAGAGCTTTCAGAGCAAACACATCCACACTAAACACCCTCTCCTCCCATCCGTCCTCAGTATCAGTGTGTGTGTGTGTGTGTCTGTGTGTGTCTGTGTTAGGTAAATGTCCTGAGGGTGTCTGGAGTCTGTGATCTTCTCTGCCTGCCATAATAATTCACTCTACCTCTTGCTCTGTGATGGACTCTCTGCTTCCTCTTTCTCAAAAGCTTGTTTTTTTCATGTTTCATATCTTTTGAACTCATATCTGGCTTTTTCTCACTCAGGATCGCCTTCTCAGTTCTTTCCACATTTGCTGATAAATAAATACTGAATTTTAATACCGTAGTTGTACATGCACAACGTTCCAATCACTTGCAGCAGCAGCACCAAAAACAATTGTCCTTGTTTGGACAAATGTTTGACGAGCCTCGCGGAGGAAGATGGCTGAGTCTGCCGAAAACAGGGAGCAACTCCCACCCAGATTCTTGTAAGTTGAAGATGACATAAAAGAGTTTCATGTCAGTTAAATGATCTGAAGGTTCACAAATCTGAAATAAAGACAAGAGAAGCAGAGTCCAGAGCAGTGGAGTGATGCCATGGGTCCCTTCATGCTGGGACATGACGAGGGGGATTTGGGCTGGGCTGTGTGAATCTGAATCCGATCAAACATCGTCTCCTCACTCGAGGACGAGACGGGAACATGAGCTACATGTTCTAACCCTGGAGCACATCCGCTGCCTCTGGGCTGGAGGACGGAGGAGCTACAGATGGTGGCAGGATAAGTCTTGCCCGGTTGTCTTGACCACGTTTTCAGTCTTTGAAACCCTCTGGTCTGTGGGGAGCCTGTCCTCTGCAAAGGGCTGCAGCTAGTGGTGGATCGGGAGAAACAAATGAAAGTCCTTCAGCGTATATTCCTTCAAGAAAACCATTGTTTGAATCCAGCAGGCACGTTGTTCCTGCTGGAGCTGGGAGTGCCTTGGGAAGGTTGCCATCACATTGAAAGGACTCTTTTGCGACATGCTGGATTGTTCAATTAATGTCTGGAAGCAACCTGGAGAGCAGGGTAGAAGTAGCAGGGACGGGGGGTGGGGGGGGTGGCAGTCCAATGCCCACAGCGCTCAGCATTTTTGGGCATTCAGGGGAAGATGAAAGGCACAGCCGTCCAGCAGCAGAGTGAGCCTGAAGATAGATGTGGCTCAAGAGAAGAGCACCGGGGGAGGGGGGGGGGGGGGGGGGGGGGGTCTGAGCAATGGGACGTCTGGACTGGAGCTGTGGTCTGATGAGGAGGGTGTATGAAGAAATGATTCCAGGAACATCTCTGCTGACGTGCACAAACATCAGTAAATCTACTTGCATCCTGTTTTTGTGTGAAAACACTGCAGACAGTAGCAACTGTAATATGCATTTTAATATATTTAAATTAATTTCAGAATACAAGTGTACTCATAAAAAGGCTGTATAAAGGCAGTTTGTTTTTACTCCTCCGGTGTCACTATGCCTCTCACCCTTCACGTCTCTCTTTTGGGAACCTATAATAAAAGACAGAGGAAAAATGGGAATACTTCCTCTTTCATTACTTCTGTCTGCAGGATTATCTGATTTCAAGGTGACTGCACGGTGATATCAAGACCGATGTTTGAATTGCTGAACTCTCTATCCTCCCTGTGTGCTGGACTGAAAATAGGGGCCACTACAATATAATCCAATCGACAACAGGCATGCAGGCGCGAGCACACACACACACACACTCACACACACACATACACGCACACACCTGTGACTCTGTGACTTAAAATGTATATGGAAAAAACATAAAACTTCATTATAAGGGATGAGGCAGGGAGGGAGAGCATCACAAAGCCTTACTGTGAAGGACTCAAGGTAGGAGAAGAGAGTGAGGAAGAAAGGGATGAAGAGGAATAAATAGAGGACAAGAGATGTCACATTTTCAAAAAGCCAACCAGGCAACCAGGTTTGTTTGTGTGCAATTAATACCTCCAAGCATGGCTGCAACTGATGACTATTTGGATAATCGATTTATCTGTCGATTATTATTATTGTTTTTCATTTTTGTAAAGCACTCTGAGCTACAATTCCTCTATAAATAAAGATGACGATGATTCTATTTGATCAGATATGGCTCAAGTAAGCACCTTCCTCTGCTTCCTCCACCTTCCTAATGTGAAGTGAAGGAGGCTTCATTTCCTGTAATTCATTACTTGAGCTACACAAGCTGCGCTGTTGGCTGGCTGACCCCATGAAGACATAGACCCAAGTAATCCATGATCAAATGTGTGCAAACTATTTTTGTAATTTTTATTCTATTTAATCAATGAGTTGTTTAAACCACACTTTAAAGGTATTACTGTTGTCTATACTTTTCTTAAAGATTTTATTTATTTAAAATATCGCTCTCCTGTTTCCTCTCATATTGTCATCGTCACACATGTTTCCACTCCCAAGGCTCTAGGACCTTCCAATCATCGAACCCGAACCCTTTCTCAAACTGGTGTCTATGCATCATTCTAACATGTGTGCCACTTATCCCAGTGTGTTTGTGTGTATTATGCCTGCAGTGATGCCTGACTAATTTAAAAGCTGGTAGTACATATCCCCTTTAACAGAGAGGCCAGGAAGCAGGGCAGGAAACTCACACACACACACACACACACACACACACACACACACACACACACACAAGGGGACATGCTTGACATATACTGAAATCACACAAGGTTGGAAGACGCACACATACACAATCATACATACGTACAACAGACAGAAGACCGTGCACACACACACACACACATTTACACTCAGTGTGACAGCACTGTAATGAAATGCTGCTGAGGCAGATTAGTTAGATTTACTGGCATCCACTGTGTGTGTGTTTATGTACGAGCAGAGACAAAGAGACTTATCATAGGTCCAAAGCAGAGAGAGGGGAGGAGGGTTGATGGTAGCAGTTGTCATCACAAGGACATTCTTGGAAATATAATATATAGGGAGCAGTTTGTCTAATTATTTTACTCACAAACATGAAGTAATCTGGAAGCGCTCTCACACACACACACACACACACACATGCCCATGCACACGGTCCCGAACAATCGGCGAAGCATTTTAAATGCTGCATCTGTCGGGGTAGTAATGAGATGCTGGCTGGGAGAGGAGGAGAAGAGCCCCGTCACCGCGTCACAATGCTTACCGTAGCACTGACGGTGCACTTAAGTGTGTTCAGCTGCTTCACTGGCTCAACACAGACTCGGATGAAAGTTTAAATCAAAACCGAGATGTACAAAATCAATGCAGCTTCCATATTTGGCTGCCAACAAGGTGCACCATAATATTTTATAACCTCATGGACTTTTTACTTATTGTAGCCGTATAGCTGCACTGTCCTCAAGTCACTGATGTGGTATCAATGAATACTAATCCCACTGCTTTAAGGAAACAAATCTGTCTCCATCATGATCCATACCTCGTAGTTTTGCTACAATGGCAACAGTTTGATAATCAATATTGTAAAGCTAAGCACAAATGAAATACAGACTACTTCTTGGCTCCTATGATTCATATATTTCCCTGCTAACCTACTCTATTATCCTTCTATCTGTTTAAAATCTAAGAGGCAGCTCCTCTCTTGTTCACTTAATCTAATGATGTAACTCCTCTTACTTCCCCTTCATCACCTCCTGATGACGACGGCCTCATCCAGCCAACAGCTTCCCATCAACAACATCAACACTGCATCTATTGTTAACCGCAGATAGGTTATGTTGGTGTCGTAGCCTTTTAAGTGATTTGTGGTCTTTCTGCTGCAGGACGAAAATAAGTTGTTTCTTTTATGAACAGCTTTATTATCATTCGTTCCTCAAATCTTTAAAGACAGTGTCTGTTTCTTATAGGGCCAGATGCCTTTTAATTACAATGTGGCACAAATGACACAGCATTTTAAACTACCAAACACAATCGTATTTATGTTCACAGGTCATAACGTATGTTAAACATGCAGACTTGTAGCACCAGTAGTTGAACCCACTACACACACCAATCCAACAGCGACTGTGCAAGTGTCCATGTGTGCATCCTGTGGCCATCAGTAGGACACAGCAATTGTAGTGTGGCTACATTATGATGTCCATGTGACTGATAGAGTGGTAGTAGAAGACGGGTGTGTTTATCGGATAAACGGGTGTACCGGCCAGGCACCATGGTACGCATTGTGATTGTCAACTAAGCAGATTTTAAGGACGCAATGCATTAATAAACGACGTTGAACTGGTTTAACTGGCAGGTGCAGCAAAACAAATTGTCAACATGTCAACTATTAACAAACAGACCTTTTAAATAGATCGCCCCATTATGTGAATATATGTGTCGAGTATGTGCTCAGAGAGATGCAACGTAATTATCATCTGATCTGAACGGTGCTGTTGACTTCATGTTTTTTTCATGAACCTCGACTACGAGCAACATTTCACCCTCGCTAGTCGTCGGTGCTCATGCTAGCTTTTCAGTTCCTGTGACTATTATGAATAAAAGTCATTGTGACTGGTATTGGCTGAATATCTGTTGGTGAATGATCTTATTTATGTGAAAGGATCACAAATTATTACCTGCTTAAGTATTCCTAATTGATTCCTACTGAGATTGCTTGCAGCGGATGTTATATGATACAGCGACATGAAGTCCCACTGTTTACAACTCCAACCCATCATATCCTCTATTCCCCCAGCTCTCATTTCTCAGTACTAATCTGACATAGCATCACTTTGATGATGAACAGGGTGTGTGTGTGTGTGTGTGTGTGTAGTGGTGGCTGTACAGTATATGAGTGTTTCTTTGTGTGTGGGTAAGTGAGTAGAATAGCCCCTGTGGAATAGCAATCAGCAGAACAAAACGAGTGTTGGTAAAAGAGAAAAGAAAAGATGAATAGCTGTTGAAATAACACAGAGAGGGTTGCTGACAGCTCTCATTAAAATCCCGCCCATTAGCTTGGCGTAAATTGGATGATTTATTCTCCCGGGGGACTGACTGACAATCAAATGATGCTGCTGATATTAAAATGAATGTAAAAAACGATCATGCTTGTGATGTGAGGACGGCTTAATGAAAGTTGTTGTACTTTTGATTCCGCTAATTCCCACAACTCATCAGCCAATCCGAATCCCTTCAACACCACACACAGATGCAGACGCATTTAGTGGAACTGGTGCACAGATTTGACATGAAATATTTATAAACTTTAATAAGTGGCTCAGTTTAATGAAACAAATATATATTCATGATTATATGACTATGTATTCATAATTCAATAAATACTAGAAGAGCAAGAAGTTTAACCAATCAGTACAAGAGGACGAGGGACATTGACTAAATAGTTCCTCATATCAAATATTACAAAGGGGGATACAGTAAGATGCAGTAATAGGGAAACAGGAGGAAGTTGAACATCTGTCCTCTTTTCAACAGAGTAGAACATTTCAGAACAGCTGTGGTTCTGGTCAGCAGGTCGATCGAGCCCCGGAGATATTCCTGGCATGCAGAGCGGTTCTTCCTGTTCGCCATCAAGTCATTTTAACCAGACGCAAGGACAATATTTCTGGAAGCCAAGGCTGTTCTGCCCTATTGGCTAACTCATCCTCATACCTAAACGACAGAATAGATCGTTGGCCAATGACAATAAAACGACATATATGGCCGTTCTGTTTAAGTTGAAGTAAACTAGGTCAGGTTCAGGCAAGAAAAATACTTTATTATGTTACAACCCGGCTCGAAGGCTGCAACCCGAGGGAGACAAGACGAGTTAAGAGTAATAAATAGACATTTATTTAAAGAACAAATAACCAAACTAACAATCAACAGAAAGCAGCAGCCGTGTCAGCCAAGAAGCGCCAGCCATAGAAGAGGAGGCGCCAGCCATGGAAGAGGAGGCGCCAGCCATAGAAGAGGAGGCGCCGGCCATGGAAGAGGAGGCGCCGGCCATGGAAGAGGAGGCGCCGGCCATGGAAGAGGAGGCGCCGGCCATGGAAGAGGAGGTGCCGGCCAAAGAAGAGGAGGCGCCGGCCATAGAAGAGGAGGCGCCAGCCATAGAAGAGGAGGAGCCAGCCATAGAAGAGGAGGAGCCTTTATTGCTGGGACCAAACGAGGCTCAGGTGTTGCTCATCAGTGGCCGATTAACAGCCTGAAGGACAAACAGACAGCAAAGAGGACACAGACCCCTAGTGGAAGGGAGGGTTCATCACAGTTAGGTTTAGGAAAAGATCATGTTTTAGGTTAAAATAAGTGGGTTTGTTACGTACACGGGTTTGTAATAGACAATGTGGTTACATTGTAACGTAGATAGGTATGTAACTTATTAAAATAACTCCCATCAGCTGCGGCTTCTTTTTGAAAGACCGTTTTGAAAGTGGCGAGGTGATATTTGCATGTTTTCCATGTTTGGCAGCTCATCGTTGACAAAGCGGTATCGCAACCTAAAATGAATGCATTAGTATGATAATACAGGTTGTGAACTCACCAATTTGCTTTATTACCAGCATTAAATATGCATTACTGTTAGTTAGCTGCAGCGACCTCCTGCTTCAACGAAACACATTACTTAACAGAGACGGCTCTCTGGTGTTCGTGTGTGTGTGTGTGTGTGTGTGTGTGTACTCCACTAAATTGGACGTGTGCTTTTGAATGTTCTTACAAGTTTAGAGACTAATGTGCTAACGTGCATCTGTGGGGGAGGGTGTGCATGTTAATACTTCCTATTTAGATGAAATATGTTTGTGTGTGTGTGGACCTCTAAGATTGCCTGAGTTATTTGGATACCCCCTAGTCCTTCAATAGAGGACTTCAAATTGATTTAGCTGAATTGCCTTTCAAAGCTACTTCAATTTCACCCCTATGCAAATTTACACTCCTCTCTCCTCGTGTCTCTCGTCCTCTCATGTCCCTCCCTCTATCCGTCTTATTCACCCCACCAGCTAACTTTTCTCTTTGCCACTCCTCCTCTATTCCTCCTTTCCCCAGTGTCCTGCATCCTCTCCCCCTTTTTCCCCTACGTATCCTTCTATCCTTAACCACCTCTTTTAGGTTTTCTGTCTTCATCTCATGTATGTCCGCCCACACGTCCTCTCTCCTTGTCTGCATATTCACTCTCTAAAGTTACAGTCAGTCAGCTTGTGAGCAGAGAGAGAGTGTGTGTGTGTGTGTGTGTGTGTGTGTGTGTGTGTGTGTGTGTGTGTGTGTGTGTGTGTGTGTGTGTGTGTGTGTGCGTGTGTGTGTGTGTGTGCGTGTGTGCGTGTGTGTGTGTGTGTCAGGCGGACTAAGAGACCTTGACAACATCAACACAACTGCACGTCCATAAAATGGCGGCAACATTTTAGCTCATGTACCTGGAAATGACTTCTGGCATAAACCGCTTGTCAGCTTACACACACACACACACACACACACTGAGATAAAACACACACACACACAGGCACTAACACTTTCCTGGATACACACACAAACACACACTTACAGATACATAGCCCTGTCATGTTGACACTGAGGCTAACAAACTGATTCACGCACACACACACACACACCTCCTCTCTGTTGTACACATGCAAACATACAGTATATTGTCCTTAAAGCACACACACACACACACACACACACACACACACACACACACACACACACACACACACACTCTCCCCCAGGTTCGGTGGTGCTGCCTTGCTGCATCTTTTACTGAGGGATCGTTAAATTTTTTTTGATGGATTCAGCAGTAGGGGGTCGGACTGAGATAGTGTCTATTGATTTTATATTTGGCAGACTGCGCTCTGGCCACTTAGTCCTGCAATATACCTTACTCTCCCTCCCTCTTTTTCTCTCCCCCTCTCTCACACACCATCCGTCTCTGTTTCTCTCCTGTGTGCTTGTCTTTCTCTTTCTTTCTTTCTTTTTTAACTCTCTGTCCTTCTCTCATCCACTGACCCCGTCTCTCACACATTCGGTGTCTTTCCTCTTTTTACGTCTGTAATGCTCCTTTTATATTCTTTCTCCAACACATCCGTCGTTGTCTCTGTTTCACTCACTCCTCTTCAGTCCATCTTCACTCGTTCGCTGTCTTCATCTAATTTTCCCAAATAGTTTTTCTTGTCTGCTCTTTCTTTTTCTCTGTCACTTTCTGTGTCATTTCCCTCCTCCAGCCCCGTTCACTCCATTTCCCTCTAATCTGTTCCCTCCTCTTTTCTGCTTCTTCACCTTTTTGCACCCCATCCATTCAGCCCCCCCCTCCCTCCCTGCCTTCCATTTTCTGCTGCCTCATCTTTTTATTACTCTTTTCCTCCATCCTTCCTCCCCTCTTCCTTCACACACTTTCTATTGCTCCCCACTTCCCTTTGTCCTTTCCCTGCCACATGATTTTCATCCCCATGCTTTTTGCTGTCTCACCCTCCTTTGAGCACAATCATCTGTTATTCCTTCATCTTTCTTCCTCCTTTCTCTGTCTCCTTTATACTTGTTCTCTCTCTCATAATTTCTCTTTTTTATCTTTTCTTCCATCCTTTCTTGTCCTTGCTTTTGTCACTATCCTCCTTTTACACCCTTTATTAGTACTCTATAAAAATGATTACTTTGCCGTTCATGGCATTTGGATTTTCTTTCTTTTTTACTTTGTCAAATGCTTTTTTTGTAAAGCTCTTTGCATGTTTTGACATTATAGATCGTTGGCAAAGGTGGAACCTATTAGGAACTAAGCAGGCATCAACCACCACAGCTGTGTGATAATGGCATATTTTAAAACACATTAGAAAAAAGTGAATAAGAGATTGTGTGGAGATACATGTGATGCAGGTTTAAAAAGTTAGATCAGGAGAGATAATGTTTTTTTTATACTCCATGTGACTCCGTGTTTTTAGAGCCAACATATCACAGTCACAAAAGGAACTGCAGCTTTATGCACTTTCAGCATTTGATCCATTTAGCCGTCCATCCTTCTATTCATTTCCCGCAGCTCATCCAGGTCATGGTAGCAACAGGCTAAGCAAAGCAGCCCATTGGTCCTTTTCCTCCTCCACGTCCTCCGGCTCTTCCTTGGAGATCCCGAGTCGTTCCCAGGCCAGATGGGATTTGTAATCCCTCCATCTTGTTCTGGGTCCGCTCTGTGGTTTCCTCCCAGTCGGACGTGCCAGGAATACCTCTGCCGTCCACTCTCTCTCTCTCTCTCTCTCTCTCTCTCTCTCTCTCTCTCTCTCTCTCTCTCTCTCTCTCCCTCCCTCTCTCTCAGGGTGATGTCCGACCGAGAGAGATTACAATACCTTTATTGAATGGCGGCTTGGACAGAAAGCCACCTGACCTGGGATTAAGGAGACCAGCGCCCTCTCCTGAAGCCAGGACTGGAGGAAGGGAGGCTTGCCAACGAGCACCTTGGCACACATAAGGCCCGTCATGCTCTACCTGATGTAATGGCACGGGGCCGCCACCTCGTGGGCCCGGCACGGTACCAGGCTGGACGTGAGGGTTCATTGCCAGTCAATGGAACTGCTCGACCCGGGCCGGTTAGCCTCGGTAAGCTGGCACAGACTAGTGACGGGCAGAGGCTGCGAGTCTGGTCAGAGAAGATCTTATCATGGTCATCAGGACTCAAAACATCTCTTTCATTTCATTATTTTGGGTGAAATACTGTACAGCTGAACCACGTCTCAAGAAATTATTAGAATAAAATGGTTAAACAACGGTGAGAGGAGATTGCACGTCCACATTGCTTCATGTTAAGAGGCCTCAGGCGAAACATTTTGGAAACACTGACAGGAGCCGTACATTTTGACCCCATCTTTAATCTTTTTTCCTGCATCCATCTTTGTCTCTCTCTTTTGTCTCTATACTTTGCCTCATATTGTGTGTGTGTGTGTGTGTGTGTGTGTGTGTGTGTGTGTGCACATATACAAGTGAATAAATCATTGTCTGAACAGAGAGCGGACTATAGTCTGATTGGGATGATGTCTGCGCTTCAGTTTGCATATCTGTGTGACGGGGAGTGAACTGGTCAGTGTGAATATTTGTTCTGTGTCTGTCTTTACTGTAGTCACTCTACCGTGACGTGTGTTTGAACTAATGGACTGAGGTGATTAAATCTATATTCTTATACCAATATAGTTAATCCTGAGGAGTAATGGACTGTCACTCTGAGCCTCCAGCTATTTAAATATGTTACATAAGACTCTCTCTCTCTCCCACCACCCTTTTATCTGTTTGTTTTCTTTCAGCTTGTTTAGTGTAATGAAGCAATAATTCTGGTATTCTAATAAATAGATTGCTAGTTTTTTTTAAACGCAGCAGGGTACTTAGGGTTTTGTTTTCAGAAGAATATTAAACATTTTGGGGGAGACACTCGCTTCAACTTGCTGGCTTTGGTTGAATATTAACTTTTTTTAAAAAAGGCCTTATCATTTGCAAGATCTTTTACTTTTTTCAGAGTTGTTATGTGGCGGATACAAGTTGAAAATAAATCACCCTTTGCTTATTCGCAGTTCCATTTTCATATTGCAGAATATCAGCTGGGGGAACAGGAGGGTGATGAGAGGGTTTTAGTGTTCACAGCCTCCCAGCAGGCTGAAGCTCAGACTGAGACCAATAATCCTAAAGTCAAACCACAAGTCAGTCGCTGCCATCTGTCCCTGCATTCACTTTTCCCCCTCAACAATCACCAAGCACAAGCACGCGCCAAAAGGGATGCTTTCACTCACTCGATTTGGGTATTTGTTAACCCTTTCTGTCTCTGTGTGCCGTCAGTAATCCTAAAACGTTGTTCGTCTTAGGATTGTTGGGTACCAATGTTTTACTTCACGCTCTTCTGCACATAGATTTATTTTGAATAGCTTGTTCTTAAACTGTTGTAGGCCGACCTAATGTAATGTAAAAAAGTGGTTCAAGACATTAAATTAATAGAGACGGTGGCTTGATTTTATTTTTCTATTTGTTCCCTGCTTCAGCTTCCAGGCCGTGGTCTTCACTTTACCGTGAAGCAGCAGAGAAGCCGCACACAGAAGCTTTACTCGGGTCTTGAGGAGCTGCAGTGTTTATTCAGAGACCAACTGAAGCCTGCACTGTACATTTAGTACCGCTTGACAACTTTACTGCAAAATTCTTCAATGCTCCACCACAACCCGACTGCTCAGTGCATCCACCGTCTCTCTCTCTCTCTCTCTCTCTTCCTCTCACTACACTCGTACTATGCTGTGAGATCATTCTGACAGGACACACACTGCTCTCTTATAGCACCATGTTTCCATCCAAATAGTTTCATGTGAATTATCTAATAAGAAAAACTGTGGAAGCAAAAACTCCAGCATCACTCTGCCAAACACACTGCTGCACCTGCTCAAATAACCGCCACAGGTGATTATGGAATAACTGTTGTTAAAATAACTATCCTATATGATTAAATGTTATTTGTAAAATATTGTGTCAACATAACAACAAACAAACCGAACGCCTGCATTACAAACTATGGACAAGGTGTTGGCATTTACCTGGCAGGGAGGGTCTGACCATGTATAGTGTTGAGTTGCATTGTGGGAACTTGACTTATTCAAGGGACACAAAGTCACAATAACTCGACCTCCCCTGCATAGATTTTGACTTTACTTATATATCCCTTTAAGACGGTATACCAGGGTTGGTATATTCTTATTGATCGAAAAGAATATATATATATATATTAAAAGCTTTTTTCTACATCATTTTCTCAACATACTACTGCCCTCTTCTCCTAAGCGACCCTCTCCACCTCCGTTGCCCCTTTACTCTTCCTTCTTCCTTCTCTTCCTTGTTCCCCCAATGGTTTGAACATGAGCCGAGGCATCTTCCCCTCTGTTGGCTGTTCCTTTATGATGCCTCAGACCAACAAAAAGAGACAAAAAGCAACACAGTCTGATAGAGCAATCAGGCAGTGACAACAGAACACAGGGAGAGTTTTTAGCCTTCTGTTTGTCTGCCTGAAACAAATGAAGCCGGCAGGGGCATTGGCTTATATCAGGGACAGCTTGTCGCAGATAATGCTCTCATTTGGAGGGAAATTGACCCTGGGCACTGAATCCGCTACAAGATAAGTTAGTGGAGCTAGAATGCATGTAGGACTTTATTGGAACAAAGGAGAGTGAGAAAGGCAAAGGGGAGAGAAAATGGCATTGTTGCAGTGAGGTAGAAATGGAAGAGGGGCGTCCATGGAGAAAGACGGAGAGATAGAAACAGCAAGACGGGACTTAAAATATACAGTAGAGGACTGTAAAGCAACGCTTTTCTTTTCCTCATCACTGAGGATTTCTGGATGGAGTGCAAAAAGCCATTCTTGGTGCTTTTTGTCATATCATATTTATAATATCATCATTAGTGTTGCTCACTTTTTTTATTTGCATAGTTCCTAGTTACATAATCTCTGTCGTAGCTGTGCTCAAACATGTGTTAATCCAGTTATAACAAGATAACATTCTGTCTCATTATTACAAGAACAGCAACGCTCTGAAGATCATGACTTATGTAAGGTGTAACCTCGTCTAAATGAATGTGCTCTTTGTTTAACGCTTTTCACCAGACGAACAGCAACATTCATTCATTTACATGTGTATTCAAGCATATATAGACAATGAAAACTACACGTTTAGTTAATATACTTCAGTTAAACACCAGCTCCACTATAAACTAAAGTACTTAATGCAATACACGGGTGTACTGTGTGCTACAATTTGATCAAATATGTACAAATGTTCTTAAAAATAGCTCATTAAAGCAGGCACGCCTCTAGTACACGTTCCAGTGTACTTCTTAGAAATAAACTACAGTACGACTTGAAGTACACTGGGTGAAATTGAACTTTTAAAGAGTAACTTCACACCAAGTGGAAAATCATATTTGACTGACCTCTGCTGGAAAGTTGTGCGTCTTTTGCACCCGGCACCAGGTCTAATGCTGATGTCACAGTGTAGTGATTACACCCTCGGTGTACTTTTACATGAACTTCAACCACTGCAGGTCAACTGGGGTGGCATTGCTAGAAACCAGTACAAGCTATAATACCAGCTGCATTAGCACCCAGTATACAATGAGCAGCCAAGTGGATCAAGTGCAATATAAACGTGGTCAACTTCACACATTCTGCACATTCAGAACAATCTGAATCTGTATTTGAAAATACCAAAAATCTAATATATTCTTCATATGATTTTTTTATTTTTATTGTTTTTTGTTAAACTTCTGTTGTAATCTTTATGGCACAATCATTTCCTTCGGAATTAATAAAGTTTTTATCTTATCCTATCAAAACTGGACTTCTATTCAAGAAATACGCGTTCCTTCTTCTTGATCCTGCTCGTCTCCTCCTTCCTTGATGACCCACAGAGCTCTCCATCCAGACCTCAGTGCTCATTTGTGCCTTCAGCTGATGGAAAATAGCTTTTGATATTTACTTTTTCTACACTGCAGCGACAGTCCTGTAACAGCCGTCTCATCTAGAGGGCGGTGGCGTACTTGAGTGAGACCGACCGTGTTTCTGCGTGCGTATGCATGCAAATATGTTCGCATGTGACCAGGTGATATTTACGTGTGTGCACGTGTGTGTTGTTTTAAATTGCTCACATGTAGATAAGTCATCCGGCCAGTATGTCATATTTAACCAGTGGGCGGGATGTATTCCAGGATGTTTGGTGAAGCAGAGGGAGCGTGCCTGCAGGGCCCCCCAGGGCCCCGACCTCTATGATCCCATTACACCAGCACCACCAGAACACTCCAGCATGTAAAACCTCCAGACCACCGGTAACACCTCAAACATTCAGCACGGAGAAATGCAACCATTGCTTTGGTACTATTCTTTATTTTCTGCTCTTGAAATGCCAAAACAAGGCTTCATTTCCACTCAAGCCGAGATCATTTTTCTTTCAGGAGAATGTAAATTTGATTATTAAGCTCATAAAAAACAAACAAATGACAATTGGAGGTATGAGGTTTGTGTTGGACACCAATAAATAAACAGCCAAGGCTATTTGTATTCAGACAAAGTGACACGCGTTCCTTCAGCCTGCTCATGTGGAGAGGGAAACGGTCACTCGCAAGCACCGAACCAGAGCCTGTTTAAAAGGTATTGATTTTTATACAGAGTACATCAAGCTTGCAAACATTGTCACAGTTTTAAGAATAAACAATAAGATCTATTAGCACACACTCTTTGACTGTTTCCCTGTAAGCTGAATTAAAGCAACTATAACAGTACAAATTCCAAAATATAAGGTTTAATTTAAAGGGAAAAAAAATAGAAATAGAATTATATTAAAGTCATTTGTCGCTGTGGGACTGATTGTATCGTCATGTATATGCGCCTGGTGTAATCCTTCACTCTTGAATACCGAGCTGCTCCACTGAAGGAGACTTTAACATCAAGATGAAATGAGAAATGTCTTTTAACCCTTTTAGATAGAAACCTTGTTCATATTGTACACCTATAGATGCAAAATGTCTTCGTATTTTTATATCAAAATCCATAGTGTGCGTACGTTAGCAAGCACCAACCTATTTCAACCAATAACATCACGACGTCCATCTATCGATCAACTTGCAACCTTTAGCTACAAGGTAAATGTGTGTGTGTGGAGCCTATACATAATAATATATTTATTTATTGAATTTATTTTACATACAGTCTATGGTTAAACCACAGTCCTCTGTAGCTCCATATAGCACTCAGTCTAAGCCAGGCCACAATGTAGTGGTAAAACATTCCCCAAAGATAGAGTTACATTTTTGCATACATAAGTTTGTTATGCAAATATATCAATATTGTAATACTTTCATCAGTGAGCCAAAGGCTCGGTCACGGATAAGGACTTGAAATATTTATTTCAATGAAGACTTTTGCTCCTTGAAGTCATTTAATGCTCCACCAGCTCTGCATGGTGCAGGAATCACACCGGCAACCGTTAAGGTACCGGGCAGCCTCTGGACGCTCTAGAGCAGCAGCCACGTTAAGAACAAGATGAAATCCTTTGACTTAACAATCTGTGGTTTGACACGATTTGACAATTTTCTTTCTCAGTTGTCCGTGAGCTCTTTATGCTCACTTTGAACAAATGGTTATTGAGGAAAGTAGACATGGCTGCTGTTCGGCCTTTTTGGAGGAAAGGTGTAACGGCGGTGGTGAGGAAGACGAAGACGGAAAGAAAATGAAACGAACGGGAGGAAAAAAAGAAGATGAAATGCAATGGAAGAAAAGATCTGTGCTGATTGAGATATATTTCCATTTAGATGGGAGGGCAGAGTATTTCTCTGAGCAGAGGGACAGCGTTTGGATGTGAATCACTTTGCAAAGTCATCACGGTAAAAGACAGCTTGTATTTAGCATCTGCATGAGTCCAAACTTTAGAAGAGTGCGTCATAAAAACGTTCCCAAACCCTTGGACTCAACCTCCCGGGCAGACATCAAAAACACGCTGTAGTGTAATCTTGTTCTGAGAGAAAGAGAGTGAGAGAGAGAAAAAGAGATGTGAAATTGAAGCGATTATTTCGTCTTTGTGATCATTGTGTGTGTGTGTGTGTGTGTGTGTGTGTGTGTGTGTGTGTGTGTGTG
The DNA here is from genome assembly GCF_910591455.1 of Pholis gunnellus. NCBI lineage: Eukaryota > Metazoa > Chordata > Actinopteri > Perciformes > Pholidae > Pholis > Pholis gunnellus. Next base: position 21,821,888 of record NC_136532.1, read on the forward strand.
TGTGTGTGTGTGTGTGTGTGTGTGTGTGTGTGTGTGTGTGTGTGTGTGTGTGTGTGTGTGTGTGTATATTGAGCTGCCTTCAGGCTTTGTGGTTAACCAGCAATTTCAACATTTTCAGGATTATGATCATTAGCTTCCTCACGCTAGAGTGAAACTATAATAGAGATTTCCGTTTGTTTTAGAAGAAGTTTTTAAGTTTAAGCTATTTACACATCAAGATAACACGCTGGAAAAACACTTTGTTATTTGGTCTCTGTCTGCAAATATTTGCAAAGTGCAAATAGCCTCACGGAAAAGAAAACCAGTGAGACCAACGCTTTTGAAAACGAGGTGATGACAAAATATAATACTTAAACAGAGAGTAAAAGTGAAACAAATACTGCATTTAACGTGCAAATGAATCTGAAAAGCAAGATTTATTTAAAGCAGTATGTAACATAATAAAACCTACTTTTAGTACATGTACTTGATGCAGACTCATTCCTCCATCAGCGATTTGTGGGACCTTGGGGTGACTGAGAGTCGTCTCCAACGTCATCCCCTCATCGATGCACCGATCGATGTCCTGCATCATCCATCACCGTGCAGCATCCGGCACAGAAGTATCGCTTCAGCTTTGTTGTGAGTCGCTCCCTTCACAGGTACATAGGATTTTGTGTTTTTATCTTCAGCAACATGAAAAGCTGAAGTCTCACAAGGAATGATTCTGTGTGGTGCAACATGTTTGGGTTTCAAAGTTGAGAAAATGATGTGTAATCATGCAAGTAAGCAGGATGGATAATCAATATAGAATATATTACACCACAGAATGAAAAACAAATTTGAACCAAGTCCTGCTTGAAATTGTTTATGTGGAGGGATTAGCTCTGTGACTGCAAATGTACGAGCTCCACTTCTCACTGTTCATTAGCTCCGCTGCAGCACACCGACTCGTATCTTCTACAAGTGTTTCCGTACTAAGAAGTTAGCTGTTCACATCATTCTGCACTTTATTTTGCTAACTTTTGTTCCACTTTTACACTTTGTTTAGATATAAACGTGTAGCACTATTTTACGGTTTGTAAAATGTGCACCTTGACGAAAACACTGCTAATAATCAATACAATGAGGTCACAGTGTCTCTTAAACGACCCATCATTTACCATCATATAGCAGTTTGTTTTTGTCTAACTCCACCATCGTTATTGAAGTGATGAGGCAGTCACGAGTTAGCATGTAGTGAGTACAATGAAGGAGTTATGCGTCTGTCAAGTTTCAAGGTGCTTCTGTCATCAGCTGCCCACTAATGAGCCTCTTAGAACCTCAAATCTGTTCTGTTCCATCTTCCACAACAATTAGAGAGATAACACGACAAAGCGATGTCTTTGATAGCAGCGGACTTTCCCCCCCCCCCCCCCCCCCCCCCCCGAGTCTTTTTTTTTGTTGTAACTGCATTTAAAGGTGGGTAGTTTCAAATTCTCTCTCCTCTTATATAAAATATGTGCGGCCTTTGTCTTCCCTATTCCTTTCCCCAAAGAACGTAGAGAAAGATTAATGCATCAAATGATAACGGTCTCCATACGTTGATCATTGAGTGTGTGTGGCGGTAATGATGACGCCAACATTTCTTCTTCATCCGTGTTGGAAAGTAGGACGAGGTTGAGTCCGGGGAAAGGAAGTGGAATAAAGTGGAGTTGTAGAAAATCCGAAGTTTATTTTTGATAGATTGTCAGTTGATGTGAGCTGTAACGTTTACTGACTTTAAACCCAGAGCCGCTCGGAGCCTGTGGCACGTTATCATGATGACCAGTTATCATGATGACCAGTTATCATGATGACCAGTTATCATGATGACCAGCTCACTGAAGGCCGGTGTGGAAGCCATCAGCACAGATGCAGATTGACTAAATACAAACCAGTAGGGCGGCACTATTGTGACCAACATTATAATCGATACTGAGATCACCTATATTCATCACGATTCGTGCAGACGGGCAAAATGAGGAGTTAGTTTCGGAAGCGTTTGACTTCATGTGCAGCGGAATTGTCTTTCGCTGCCGTGGCGATAACTTTTTTACTGCAGAGAACTTTCCACAAGCCCTCTGCGTCAACTTTCAAGGGAACACATCTACTGAGTAGGGGAGAGACGGCATGAGAGGGATTCACTTGATGCCTTCTCCTTCCTCTTTGTACAGTAGGACCCGGAGGCATTCTTATCACCCCTCTTAGAAATCTTCATCCTTCAGTCTTCATCCTTCAGTCTTCAACAACTTCAGGCAAAATGAAGTTGTTCTTCTGTTTGCAAACACTTAGTCACCCTCCCTGCTCCTGTTTGTCTTTAAAAACTAATGTTGTCATTGTAAAGTGTGTACATGTTTATCTTTCTGTTGAATAAACACTTGGTGACATATTGTATGTAGATATGACCTACCTGTATATGTACCAAACATTTCAACGGCTCATTTTGCTCCTGGGAGAAGTTTGTCTTCAGGGCTTTCTTCAGGGTTTATTTGAACCCAACCTATGAACTTTACCTGAATCTATCCAAGTACGGCTGTTGCCTTGACCTCAGGACATTTCTTGCAGAAGCAACCTTTACCCGTGTGCGCCAATGTAGCATGAATGTGGAATTAGCAAGCTGTCTAGGCAGCCACTCAATGAGTAAAATGGAACAAGTTAATGTTTCCTCCACACACGTTTTCTGTAACCACTGTAGCATGAAAACATGGTGGAATGAATAAGCTAGCTAGCTAGTTAGCCAGCCGCTAAGGGAGTGAAACACCGAAGACTCTTCTCGACAGCGTAGGAAAGCACGTTGCCAGGTAATCCGCCATCACAGCACAGTGTTGCGAGCCAGTGCTAGCCAATCACAGCACAGTAGGGCAGGTCTAGGCCGAACACTATCGAGGTAAAAATAACTAACGCAATCTGCTTTAGCGGCTGCTGTACGGCTTAGCCCGGTTAGCCCGGTAATCAAGCTCATTGGACAGCGGTTTGTGTTACTCTGTATGTTCGGCTTAAATTGGGTTTAACATTACATTTACTTTGTCATCCTCCGATTATCAGCTCTAAAAATGTATGATTAAATCATATTGGGGAAACCTTCTAACATGGCTCCCTGGTATAAAACGGTTTATAAGTCATAAGTAATGTCTTTGTCTTATTTCATAATTGATCAATGCTTTTATGGATCACTTAAAGGACATTAATAAGGACAACCTTTGGTTCGACAGTTTTGAAAAAGCTCTTTATCCTCCAGCGTGACTTGTGTTTGGTGTTTTTAGCACTTTGGTTGATCAGGAGGGTAATTCTAATGGGCTCTTGACCTCTGACCTTCTTGAAAGGTGCTGCAAGGCATCTGGACCAGGATCCATTTATTAAAAACGTATAAACTTTTGCAATGGCAGACTTATTTGTTTGTTGAAAAAACAAACTTTATTAATTACTATTAACATTAAAAAATAATGGTTGACTCACTTACCCTTGGTGTTAGAAGGTAATAAGCCAGTGATCATTCATGAAATACTTACCTAACATTTGTAACTGAAGAATTTGTGGTTTATTATAAAGTTGCAACCGTGGTGTTCTTCTGTCGGGAGATGCAGAGATTTAAAAGGAAAAGTCAACTAGCTGCATCGCTAATTCATGCAGTTTAAAATATCAGAGGCCTTCAAGATGCGCCCTGTTTTAGAGCTGCTATGTGAATACCTTATTTTTGTACTGATTCAGTGGAATACTCCTTTTAATCCTTTCATGAATTACATTAGAGTCTAAAGTCATTGGCTATTAGTCACAGGTACAGTGAGAATAATGTTAATGCTTTAAGACAAACTGTCACAGGCCAACATGGGGACCGTCAGACAGACGAGGCATCTCCAAAGCCCTATAAAGACAGGGTTAGGTGATGAATGGAAGTCGGATTGATTTTGGCATGGTCACACAATGCCCTCTGTGTATTGTTGCATTGAAAAGATCTGCCACGTCCTGACATCTTTGATTCCCGTAGATCCGCCCTTGGCTCTGAAGCCGGCTAACAATCAGAGCTAGGGTAAGATGTTGGCAGGTGGCCAGGAGGAAGGAGTGGAGGAGGATGGTGAGGAGAGGAAGAAGGAGGGAATGGAACAAAATAGGAGGCAACAGAGGGAGAGGAGGACAAAGCAGCACGAGTGCATTGTTGAGGTGATGAGGATAAAGAAAGGAGGAAACGGCACAAGGGGGGGAGGCGATGGAAAACACGGAACTGTGGAAGAGAAGTTGAGGCCAAAGCGGGAGGAGGGAGAGCACCATTGTTTTCAGGTGGAAAATCTCCATCTGTTGAGGCAATTTGACTGTGAAACACACATTAACACCACAACTGAAGTTCCATGCCGACATATTGTGTGAACAAGAGCAGAAAATTACAACTACAGTATGGGCACGCACTGAAGGGCAGTCTAAGTGGCTACATCATGTTATAATAACATTGAACGTTAAAGCTGGCGATGTATATGAACAGATACCAACACCATTTATTCTAATGTATTGTGTGAGTAGCCAGAGCCTGATGGAGCTTCTAGAGACTACAACTCAATGGGATCTTTGAATGGCTTTTTGGTTCGATGCAATAAAATGAGGTCTGTGGCTGACACAAGCTTAAGCTCCCATATTGCTCATACAACCATGGTATATTTTGTTTATATACTTACAGTAAACTCTGAAACTCAATAAGAGAGCTCATACTAGTTTTGTCTATACAACATCCCATCGACCCAGAGCATCCAGCACTCTACCCTGTTATTTAAAAAGTGCTGCAACTGTTGCAAATTCACAGCGCTGCCATTAACAATAGTTTTGATGCAAAACAGTCACAGGAGAGGGTTTCGCATTTTCACGTTTTCACGTCTTCACTCAGTATTATTCTCTTACATCTCATACTACGGTCTTTGGTCGCTTGCCCTGACAGCTCTTAGAGCCTTTTGTCCCAGTTCTACGTTCTTGGCACGTACGACCACCACATTTTGCTTCGTGCCTGCTGAATGTGTCTGAAGTGAATCCAGCTTGCTGAAATGTGTTCAAAGTTTGTTGTACAGCCCCCAAGTGGCCAAAATACAACAAGTAATACAGCTGTAATGCACAGATAATTACCAACCTTTCAACAAGTAAGCAAATATGCGACTTTCCCAAAATGTTGAACCTCTCTTTTGAATAAACCGGGAGACAAAATATGTATTTGGTCAAAGTTTTAAATGAGCTACTAGCCCACTTCTTTAACCTCAAGGGTCCTCTTGTCTTTACTTTCCAACCTATTCATCAGACAAAGTGAGGCAGTAATTCTTTTGTTGCTGAGCCTTAAAGAACAGCAGTCCCTTTTTACGAATATTGATTTCAGAAGAAGAAGAATTTCCAGGGTTTTCCAGGGTGTAGGAAAGGGTAGAAGGGTAGAAATTGGTAGAAATGGCCGACATCAAATCTTGAATGAAGCTAGATTTTCAATTACCCTTTCAGCTGCAGAGTTCACATCACCTCTCTCAGCATGTGCGCTACACATCACTGCGGTCTCCTCTTTCTGTCAGACAGACATTCTTTGTAGCATCACTCTATTGACCAACGGTGTGTCGGCAATTTTATGACACAGCATAAAGACAAAAAAGTTTGATGTGCAGAGCCCTTTCACTTCACATGTTGACATCACGTAACAGCTTTTCATTACAACTCCAGTTCAATTTCTAAAACTCTTTTCTTGTGTTTTTAGAGGTATAATGTTTTGTTTATTGAGTGTATCATCAGTTGTGCACACAGACTGTGAGCATCTGAACACTGAACCTTGGTAAGCATCCGTATCTCGGAGGCTTTAGGCAAAAGGGACCGTGGTTTTTCCACAGGGCCGTTCTTTCTAAAAATAAAAGCACTCAATGAGGTACTTAAAGTCATTTTGGATAAAGGTGTCTGCTAAATACCCTTTAGTATATTGTATTGCTCCCATTAATGCAATATGGACCTCACTCTCTCACTGCCCATTGACTTCCCGCTTCCCAGTGGGCCATCTATCTGTCCATTGACTGCCATTTAGCGTCACCGCGGCCATAACTCGTTAGCCGAAAGACACTCAGCAGCTCGTTCCAAAGGCCGGGGGTGAGACGGCTGTTGAGGGGACACTTCACTCTCCCTGTTCTTGTTCTTCCACATGCTGACTGTTCTCAGTCACTTGCTCTGTGTGTCTCCTCACTTACCCTTTGCCCCCCTTTGCTTTTACTTTACAACTCTGTCCTTATCTCTGTATCTCTGTGAGTATCTATATTAATGCAGTCATTTACTGTAGGGATATGGGCGTGGTTATTAACAGGCACGAAGAGTGAAGATAGCCCACTTTGAAGAAAATGAATGCCCAATGTCCTCTTGCTGTTTTAGACACTAGATGTACAACAAGGGTGTTTGTGAACACACGCTGTCTCCCTGAGGGTGTGTACTTCTGTGCAATGTTTGCTGTGTGTCTTTTGTGTCTTTTGTTTGTTCAGCCCAGTCTCCCTATGAATTAAATTCATATTGAGTGATTCTATTGTATGTAATCTACTACCAACGCTAAACAGCAGTGCAAATGCCAGCGGCAGGGTGGAAAAGTCAAGTGTTGGAGAACATTTGGATGATTAATGGCACTTTGACCTGTGCAGGATTTCCTACATCCTTAAAGAAGACAAGGAGTCTTCCACAGCACAACGCTAGCTGCACAAAGCTGGTTTGGGCTAAATACATTCAATTCAATTCAATTAAATGTATCCCAATGTCCTAGGATCCAGTCCTAATTAAATGAATATATATATATATACGTACATATATATATATATATATATTAAAACATTAAAAAAATGTTTAAGGATGTAAAGAGAGGTGACTTTTTACTTTATTCTTTTGCACTTTTCTTCCTGTAAAATGTATGGGACATAGTAATATTTGATGACACAGAGAGGATTATTGATGCGTTAATCTAATTTTATCTCCTGTTTTATCTAAAAAAACTCCCAGAATAGTTCAAGTCGAGAAAGTTGAAAGTCACTGAAAGCATTTAATCAACTCTTTGTTAGGTTGCTTTCATGATTTGAAACCATAAGTTCCCTTTCTACAAGTTTATCATTGATAACATTCCTCAGACCACTGGTTCACAGTATTAAGTTAGGTTTTACTTTTTATTCTTCCGTAATAACATATACAAGAAGATGAACAACACTGTTGTCCTTGTTTGCACAACTGAGACATTTGATCAAAGTCGATTCTTTCCTCAGCAGGCTGTGCAGCTGCTATGTTTTTAACTTGTACTAAGAGTAGGGACCACATCACTAACATATGCACACACACACACACACACACACCTACACACACACACACACACACACACACACACACACACACACACACACACACACACACACACACACACACACACACACACACACACACACACACACACACACACACACATAAATGGGTGTGACACTCACCTGTTTGCAGCCCCTCCCTCTTTCTCAGTAACTTGCTATAAAACTGTCAAACTTGTTGGATATTTCATCGTGGAACAGCTTCTCTGTCTGTTTCCATCTCTCTCTCTCTCTCTCTCTCTCTCTCTCTCTGTCTACGGCTGAAGACAGAACTGAAGATGAGGCTTGCTTTGTTCGCTTTCCTGTTGGTGATCATACCATTCCAGGCTGATGCTGGATGCAAAGAGTTGAACGTTTATGTTGTTCGTGGCAGAAACATTCCAAGGAAGGCAGGCGGAGCACCAAGCTCCTTTGTTGAGGTGAGTTACTGGCTATCTTTCTCAAAACATCAACCATTTACATAATTAAAGTGATACATAACGAGACATTGTGTGCACCATAACTATTTAAATAACAAAACAGTAAAGTCCTTTACTGCATAAAGCCATGTATATGATGGCAGGAATATGAATATGTTAATATTTGTGCATCTTGTATTTCCTCTTTTGTACGAAAATCATTCAGGTCTTTTTTATTGATCTGTTTAATTTCTTTCTCACGTTTTAGTAAGTGGACGGTTATTCTCCGTGTGATTATGTTAGAAAAAACAATTTATTTTTTAACATTTTGACTTACAGGTGAAGGTCGATGGGGACTCAAAAAAAACCGACATCATGAGTTCAACGGCCAACCCTCTTTTTTGGAAGATTTTAAGTTTTGGGCCAGTCAGCAGCGATGTGATGACAATAAAGCTCTTGGACAAGACATCTAGTAAAGAAGACCTTCTGGGATCCTGTCAGATAAAACTACGTTCAAATAAAAAGATGATAAGACCTGCATCTTGCTCCATTCAGGGGCGTAAGAGGCGTGGGAGGCGTGGGAGGCGTGGGAGGCGTGGGAGGCGTGGGGGGCGTGGGAGGGGTGGGAGAGTCATGTTGTTTTACACGTGTTCTTAAATGTAACCTGCTCTTGAAACTTACAGAGTTGTAACACTGTAAGGAAAATAAAATCCACTCTTGAAACAGCAATCTCTTGTCTGTCCAATGATTGTTGACCCATCCATTCGCCCCAACCTCCTCCCTCTGCAGACACATATTTGTTGGCCATTTGTTGAAACGACCGATGCTGAGGTTTTTTTCTTACGAGGGCAGTTTTAAAATTGGTACATTTACGTAATGAGGTGAATGTCAGAAAGGGATTTTTTGCTGTACTCCTGTTCCCTTCTGCTCTCTTTTAGTGGTATTATTTCTCTCTTCTAACCTTGCCTTTACCTGCTTCCTCTTTCTACCCCCCAACCACCTCTGAGCTCCACGCTAATCATGCACTAGACAGTTCCACGGGCACCCAATTCCACTTCAAAGGGCAACCATTTCCTCCTTGTGTGCAAGAGGACCTGTCAGCTGTGGCTGCCTGCTTACCTACCGCAAAGAGAGAGCAAGAAAAGACAGAAGGAAAGGTTGTCAACAAACAAAAAAATAGCAGTAGAGGAAGAGAAGCAGAAAAGTTGAGAGCGTGGTCCTCAAGGAGAAGCGAAGATGGTGCTGTGGCTGGCACTTCATCAGATGAATGGCGTCAGCAAAGAGGAGCGTTTTTGTTAAGTGTGTGGTAAAAGTATCTGTGTGCTCTATAGCGTGTGAGGGAGAGCACACGTCAGCGCTTTGCCAAACTCAGTGTTGGTGGAGAAAAATAGACAAAAAAAAACTGCTGTAAAAAGGTACTCAGGACCATTTTCACGCTTGAGAAAAAAAAAGCTTTACCTTGCGATTTATGTTTGAACTTTTCTCCCGCTTTGCCTACCTCTCTTTCTCACTTCTCCTTCTCCTTCCTCCTCCTCCTCCTCGTCCTCCTCGCTCGCTTTTGCACCCTGCAGGAGGAACAAGCGGGAGGAAAGAGCGAGCGGCGCGGTGTCCTCTTCCTCCCTGTCTCGTTTTCGGAGCGTGAATTAAAGTTGGATTCCGTGCTGCCATTGTTAGGGTAATAAGAAAAAGTTATCTTCAAAGGGTTAGGGTGGCGGGAGCGGAAAGAGCCAGGGGGAGGATGGGAGACGAAGGGTGTGTGTGTGTGTGTGTGTGTGTGTGTGTGGAGGGGCGTGGGGTTTGGCAAGAGCGGAGATTTTTTTCTTGAGTCCTTTTTTTAATGCGTGAAATTACACCTGCCACCTTTCTGTCTGTGTACTGCAAGTATGTACAAGTGTGTGTGTGTGTGTGTGTGTGTGTGTGTGTGTGTGTGTGGGCACATAATCGCTTGTTTCCATATTTGTGTATGTTCACGTCCACATAAGAGCACTGATTTGTACAGTACATACCCAACAATACTCGGGCTAAACACGCATTCCCTCTCCGAGTGTGTGCTGTCCAAAGCTATATTTCTGCTGCGCAACACTATCTTATTAACAGTTCCTATTCCTATTAACAGTCACTCCCAGATAGCGAGTTAATTAACTCTCTGCCCTCCTTCTCCCCTGGCTATCGGCGCACAGGTAGCCTTTCATGTTGCCACCGAGAGATAGAGGTAAGGACGGGGGGGGACGAAAAGAAGGAAGCGAGGGGCGGAACGAGAGAGAGGAGAGAGAAGAAGTGAGGGAGAAAGTGGTGAGAGAAGAAAAGGATGAGGAACAGGGAGAAAGATGAAGGGTGAGGGAGAGAGGTAAAATAGGGGGGAGGGGGAGGGGGGGGGGGGGACATGAGCTAAATTGGATTTGGATGAGAAAGCGCTGAGAGGGTTGTAAAGTGGCAGGGACGCTGGATAGAATGTAAGAAAGGTGTTTTCTTTTTAAATTTCTCCATCAGTTCTTTTGCTTTCTTTTTTTTAATATTCAGTGTTTCAACACCTGTTCAGAGCGCAGCAGGAGATGAAACAAATGAAGACTGCGGAATGGAAAGGGGGGGGGGGGGGTGTTAGTGAGGAGACGAGCGCTTGGGATGAAAGTGCTTCTACGTTTTGATCTCTCGTGTTCTTTGAGCATGGCTGACATCCAGATCATTGTGTTTTACAGTAGGGGCTAAGGGCCCCGCTGGAGAGCTGGGCACTGCAGCAGTTTTACCCGAGGGATAGGAACCAACAATTTGAACTAAGATGTTACGGCTCTTGTAAGACTTCCAAAGTACATCCAGGATGCATCCTGTCGGCGGTAGTCTGCTAGCTTCTGCAGTAAGAACAGTAGATGGCTGTATTTCTTTAAAAATTCAACCAGTCAAGATGTAATCTACAATACTTTTCCCTCACGTTTTCTCTAATATCTACCATTAAAACATTTGAGCTTTCTGTTTGTTCCCCTTTCATATTTTGTTGTTTTTAAATAAAACATGAACATGTTTATTCCATAACCACATACTATCGTCACTGTGACGACAACGGCCCCCTAACCTTAACAAAGTATCTCACCCAAACAATGACTTCAATGACTTGAACGTTTGTCGCTTATCTCGTTGACCTGTCCGTTAACAACGGCACACAGCCTGACACGTTAAACGAGGAAAGCATTTATGATGATGCTTACTGCTCTCAACCATTGTTGTTGTCAAACTCTCTATGCTCTTGCAAACTCACTGGCAGGAGTGGAAGTAACCAATTACCTTTCATCATTAAAATTCTAAACAATGCAGAAAAATGTAGGATGCCGACATTATGGGTTAAGGTTAGCACTGCCTTGGGACGAGTAACAAAGGTCCCGTGCACTTAGATTTATGACTGATTCAACCTGCTATTTGGAGAAGACATGCTGCCAGAGTGCATGCTGGATCCTCCAGCAGTGACTTCTACGTTTACTTCAGAACTTCTGTCTCCATTGAAGCGTGTGAGTTTGTTTCTTTTTTTTTTTTTTTTTTGACAATTCCCGCGACAGGTGTGACTGCTAAGCGCTAATTTGATTCAGAGCGACCCAGTGGGGCCACAGAGGTGGAGTGGACTAGTTATAATAATGCATTGACAAGGAATAAGCAGAGCAGATGAGCCCAGATTGTGAAGGACTTTACACGCTCTTGTGCACACTTAAAATGTAAAGTTGTGGCCACTGGTGATTTGGTCAAAGCGGGAAGGTTAAACCGAACACTAGAGCATGGCTCCAGGGTTCAATTAAAAGAAAGTCCACACATACGACCCATAAAAAGGCATTTGCATTCATGCCAAATATATTTTGTAGTTCTCAGACGTGATGGCGGTTATTGCAGCACCTGATGTTAAAGATTAAGACGCACATTAGAAACGGCTTCCTGTGTGTTTACGTTTGATCTCACTGGAGTGCTTGTTCTGCTCTCGTTGTGGCTGAGAGAGCACACCTGTGTGCATGTGTGGGATGCTACTTGTGTGTGTGTGTGTGTGTGTGTATGTGTGTGTATATGTGTGTGTGTGTGTGTGTGTGTGTATTTGTGTAAATGCATGTTTGCGTGTCGGTGTGTTGGCCTGCTTGTATATCTGAGTGTATCCCTCAGGCCTTTTTTTCCAGATCAAGGCCTTCATGGTCTCAGCTCGATGAAGAGGTTGTGACAGCCAATTAGCTCACACTAAATTGATCTAACCGTGTGTGTGTGTGTGTGTGTGTGTGTGTGTGTGTGTGTGTGTGTGTGTGTGTGTGTGTGTGTGTGTGTGTGTCGGTCTGTGTTTCCCAATCAATGCTCATGCTTCATTTTGTTGGTGATTTTTGCATACAAAAAGACTCAAAAGGAGGAAATGTGTATTACATATAATGAAGTGTATGAACACTTTTAACTGACACAAAATGGGGAATTTCAACTAATAGTTGTCGTCTTTTCATGTATTTAGAAAGGTTGAAATATAAATTTCAAAGCAAACTATATTCCACTTTAAATGCTGTTGCTACAAGCGTCGCTTGCACATTATTACATTATTGTGTGATTTCCTTTATAACTAAAGAATATACTCACCTGTTGAAGAGATGGCCCATTTCTCGGTCAGCTTAAATGCAGTGCCCACATTTAGTTTTTGTGTTCTGTTACTTGCCAGCAGACGTGTTTTCTTTGAGCTGGGTGGCTCAGATGGCTCCATCCTGCCTTTTGCTCTGTTGTGGGCAATCAAGAGGCTCATGTTACCTCTGCTACATATTGTGGCTGGAACACAATAACAATATACCTTGTGGTTTCCTGACATGTCTGTGAGAATTTATTTGATTGATACTGTTTTAGGGCAGCATCAAGTGATTTTTTTAAAGCCCGTTTATGGAAAGGGTCAAGCTATATAACGGGGAAGAAGTTTTCTTGAGGAAAGTGTTTGAGTACGAGTTGTTGTTTGTTTTTTTTCTCAATAAATGCAGGGACACGTGTTCATCTGCCAAACTCAGGCCTGAATTCCAGATTGGAGGAGTTTTTCGTGGATATGGGGAATATACTTTAATCCAGACGGGTCGGCAGGGAAGCTTTGTAAAAGCTGAATCTCAGTGGAGCAGAGCAGAGTGGTGATTGTGGCCTGAGCCAACACAAACCAGTGGAAATATACTGTAACGCTGCGAATTTAGTGGCACTAACCTTAATCATCTCTGTGGTGAATGTTAAATTCTTTAAACAGGAAGTGTAAAGCTAATTGGGTTTAAAAAGCCCTGTCTTCATCAAGTTCTCCTTACTTCCTAACCCGTTTTAACTCATTGTTTATTATTATATTTTTGAGTGTCTGAGATGACAAAACTAAAGTCATCAGTTAAAAACGCAAGTTCATCCTAAATATATCTCGGCCTATAAGAAATATAGTGTCCCCCCCCCCCCCAAAGGCAAATTGGTTTTTGCTTGTCCGTGATTTGGATTTCCTTCAGAGAATCATGATTTATGGTTTATCTATAACTACTTTCAGCACCCTGAGGTAAAGTGACTCAGAGGTCAGTTTATCATATTGGTTAAACAGTTGAGGGAGTGAATGACAAATCCCTCTCCCTCCCTTCATTATGCAGTGAATCCCCTGATTAAGACACTGTTTAGCTCACATTAAGGATTATTTTGTGAGAACGTTTACATAAATACAATAGCTACTTTATGTTGGCGAGATATATATATATGCACATAGGTGGGTTAAGTTATGTTGTCCAGCTAATCTCCATTAAGTTAGAGCAGACCTCTGGCCGATGTTTGCTCAGAATTTCAGACCACGGCACACTATTGTGTCCACTGCGGTTCCACAGTCTGAGGAAATGCTCATCACTTAATCAGTTTATTTTCAAAATGCACCTCCTTCATGTGTCTGTGGGGAATTAAAGTGACAAGATGTTGAGCACACTACAAGATGACGGAAGGTTGGCACTTGGCTCTTGTGCTACATCAAATGTGCGTCAAAATGTACCCAGATGTTGCTTTTAAAACTTACTGAATGTTGAATTAAGTGGATATTTTAATTTAGTATTTGTAACCTTCTCCCTTTCTTTGTCTCTGCACGTCCATATCACTCTCACTACCTCCTTTCATTTTCTCTTTTTAATTATCTTTCCCTCTCACACACACACACACACACACACACACACACACACACACACACACACACACACACACCTGTTCCTGTCACTGTTTGATCAAACTCCGCCATTCAGTTGACGACGCTTTCAGCTGAAAGCGCTGCAGTAAATAAAAAACGAAATGAAACGAGATGAATAAAATATGAGCATAATAATGAATAAATAAAGGTGTGACTGTATTAATAAGAGCGAGTCAGAGGTATCAGACGAATAGAAGCCAGCGTACGCCACCATCGCCTACGCGTTCCGCACTGATGAAAGACTACGGTGTGTGTGTGGGTTAGCAGACAGCCCATCTACCTTCACCTCTCTTATTGCCATCGCTGTTTCTTTGCCTTTCATTTGCGGTTCAACAGAAATAATTCTGATCAAGCAATTGATACGGTGTAGGCTGCAAAGGACAGCTAATGAAATTAGCTTTTTAATTCACAATAATGTGCTATTCTTTACAGTCTAACACGGGTGATAATCCAACTGAGCATAGGCCTGTCACGATATAAGATAAACGACCATTTTATGTCGCTGATATAACGATAATATAATGGAATAATTAAGAAAGTATACCCACAATAAATAAAATGGACTATTGTGCTCTCTTAACAAAAACACTGAGGAAGTCTTCCTCTTTTTCAAACTGACTCTTGAGTTCACACAGCCATCAGAATGCGATGCCTCTCCTCATGCGCCACCGTGGGCTTTTCCAAAAAAACAGGCTGATCACTGTGGCAACGACACAGAGCGCCGGTGATTGGCCACGGTCCTTATCATTCCTGTCAGGACAGGTGCGAGCGCTCTCAGTTAAACTAGCTCTTGATTGGTTCAAACTGCCGGGAGGCCAACAAATCCCTAATCAGACTGTTAGCATATGAAAGAGAGAAGTGAGATAGAGGGAGGGAAGCAGAAAGAGAGAGAGAGAGAAACTTGTAAATGAGAGTGATATCAAGCTATTTGCAGTTAGAATGATTGGGAAAGTGCTCCCATGCCACATCGGTATGCACGGGCGTACACAAACACACACACATGCAACAGTGATGCAAAACCTATGCACTTGTACGGATACACACACACATTAAATGTTTGCTTCTCCACACAGATGGGCCAGTGTGTTTGTGTGTGTGTGGGTTGGGACAAAGGCAGATGGTGCTGTTAACACCCTATGGCACCTTTCCATCCAGCACACACACACACACACTCACACAAACAGATGCACATGTTGACGTAGCAGAAAAAGGACGAGGCAAGTAAAAAGAGGAACGACTTAGCAAAAAAGAAACAATGAGGTAATTTAGTTGCCACCGGTGTCACCAAAACTTTCATAAGTTAGCTAATATATGCGCAATGATCAGTTGCATTAATGTGTCTATAGATGTAATAGTACACACACATTAATGTACACACATACACGCATGAGGTAGCGTTCTAATTTATGCACACGACACAAAAACTAAACACGCGGGAAGCTCTTTTCAGCGGACAATTTGAAAATGAAACATAGCTGTTGACATCAGATACCTTCTGTCACCTGTCAATGCCTTTCTCTCTGCTCCCTCCTCTTTTCTTCCCCCTCTTTCTTCTTCTGTGTCTCTGTATCTCTGGCTTCCAGGATGCCAGCGCTGGCACCCTGGGTAATATCAAGAACAACTATTTTCACTTTGATGTTTGCGTGTACGCTATCAGTTGTGTGCGGAGCATGAAAGATGTGAGGTGTTTGTATGCATATGTGTGTGTGTGTCACATCTAAGCATTCTTGCGTGTGGGGCTGTTATGCTAGCACATCAATATGGAATACGTTGTACCCATCTATGTACGTGTGCATCTGAATTCATGATGTTCTTGAGACAGAAAGCGGGAACCCTCGTGGGAACCTGTTATCTGTATCCTACAGACCTGGAAAAACGCAATTCCTGGAGCACGAGCTACAAGAAGAACAAACATGGACGTGTCTCGTTAAGGGGCTGTGTCATCAGAAGGATGCGGCCCACGAGTTCAGGTCCATCTGGGGACCTGAAGGCCCAACCTCACGGACACCGAAACGGAAGGGAGAGAAATCAAAGAAGGCCTCTGTGTGCGTGCGTGCGTGCGTGCGTGCGTGCGTGCGTGCGTGCGCGCGTGCGCGCGCGCGTGCGTGCGTGCGCGCGTGCGCGCGTGCGCGCAACAACATCCATCCATCACACTTACCAGCAGTGTGCAGATTGTGGCAAACTAAGAGACATCAATGCATCTTTGTGGAAAAGGCATTACTAGATTAGATGCTCGGTGTCGTAGTGGCTGAAAACGGGGCCAGTAGGTGAACTACTGTCGCTGACAACTGACATGCTAGAAAGCCAGAGAGTCCGTCGTAACACAGTAGCTCCCCGAAGTTCCTTCTATATTCTTTGGACTGCGCATCCTTTCCTTCATTCAGCGTTATCGGATCACGTTCAGAGTTATTGAAGAGAGGAAACAAAGCTCTCAGAACTAGCACGTTGAAGTGACAATGTGAAAAACACAAGTGAATCCACCTGTTGAGGCAATTCCATTTCCTTTCATGAAGTCAGAGATGTTTCAGTCTCCAGGATATTTGTCAGCCAGCTAGATACCAACAAAACAAACTGTTAAGTTGTGCACACTATTGCAGGAGTGCTCAGGCACACGCCTCAGTAATTTACGAGACGTGGCCAGCTATAACAAACATGTCTGGACTCTATTCGCTGCAAGTTAACCTTCTCCGGCTTCCGTCCCCGACCCTTTCAGAGTTATTAGAGAGACACGAGTAACTCCGGAGCTGGTGAAATAGAGACAGACAACTCTTGACTGAGGGGAAGTCGGAGAATAAGAGAGAGAGAGAGAGAGATGGATGAATGGATAACTCTTTAGCAGCTGTGTCACAGCCAATCAAACCTATAATTGATGGGATCAATTTAACTGAGCTAATCAAGCTCTTTTAATCTGCTGATGATTCTCCTAATTAATCTCAGCTGTTCCAAACTAAGATATTAGGTGTGATCGGACTATAAATGAAGAGTTTGACTCCCAAATGGCCAATACTTATTAGATGTTTACTGTCCCACGAGCTGCTCGCATGCTTTATGTTAAAATGCATTTTAGGGAAAAGCTAACATGTTAAGTGAGAGAGTATTTCAAATAAACAAATCACCAAAAAAAAAAAAAAAAAACAGTATCACAGCAACAATTTCACAATCTTCATAATTATTCTTTTAACCGTGAGCTTAAATGTGTGAGTTGTGTCTGTATTCTCGGTATAAAGGGTATAAAGGGTTGTCCTTTGATTCTGTTTGACATTTTCATGGACAGGATTTCAAGGCGAGTGACCAGTTTTGGAACCTCAGGGTTTGGAGTGGATTATTGTAGCTCAAGGTTCTCTGGGTCTAGTTTTCAGGAGTAAGGGAACAGCAGGAGCGTGAGTTCGACAGGCGGATCGGTGCAGTGTCCGGCGTTGTGCCGGACCCTCCGCGGCGAAGAGGGAACGGAGCCGAGAGGCTACGCTTCCAATTTGTTACTCGATCTACGTTCTGAACTTCACCTGTGAAAGAATGAGATCGCGGTGAGCTGTCAAGATGAGCTTCCTTCAAAGGGGGACTGGGTCCAGCTTTAGAGACTCAGGGCGAGGAGCTCAGACAGTAGAGCCGCGTTTGGGTGGTTCAGGCATCTGATCAGGGTGGTTCCTGGAGCCTTTTAGAGGTACGCACAACTAGTGAGGCCCCCGGGGGTTGACCCAGAACACGCTGGTGGGATTATGTCATCTGGCCTGGGAACGCCGCAGGCCCCCCCCCCCCCCCAGGAGAAGCTAGAAAACGTTATTGTGGAGAGGGATGAATAACTTGCTTGGCCTGCTGCCACCGCGACCCGGTGCCGGATAAGAGGCAGAAACTGAACGGATGGATGAATGTTTTATGGCTTATCTGGTGCTGCACTCTGACTCTTTAAGAGAATATGCTTAGAAATATCTACAGTTATGACAGGTTAACAAATGATCAAACGTCAAAAGGCCATCGGCGTTATTAACTTTGAACTTTTCTTTCTTATAATTTCCTGTCAGGTAGACAGTTTGCAGACATGAGACACCAACAATCATGTTTGACAATACTGAAATTATTATAAATCACCCCGTCTGATGAGCTCAGTAGTTTAATCATTTGTGGCGGTGTAATCATAGATATGTTAATAATATACATTTGGGGCAAGCCAAGTTGGCAAGTGCATGAAACAATATGGTTTAATTGAAGTCACCAACTTTTTTTAAAATAACTATTTTTGGGTTTTGGAGGAGTTACGTATCGATCCGTCAGGCACTTGTGTGTCTGGGCTGCTTTCCTGTCCATCTCACACAGTGACATCAGGACTCGAGGGGGTCGCTGTGCCCGGGCCAAGAAATAGTTACAGCATGCAAATGAACCCTTAATTAATCCAGATACAATTTAGCCAACCAGCTGTTTCACCCTGCTTCCAATCTTTATGCTAGGCTAAGCTAATTGTCTCCTCACTCCAGCTCCATACTAACATATAGTTAGAACATAAATATCCCAAAATATCAAACTATTCCTTTTATAGGTCTTCAGGTCTACATTTTCCAGCCCAACCGAGCAATACTATGATTTAGATTAATTTTGTTTTCATTTAAATAATCTCTGTCAAAAATGTTTCTCTTTCCTTCCAACAAGGATTTATTCTCGTTATATTTTTGTGTATTCTCCAAACACACGCACCCTACTGTCTCTTTTGCCACTTTTTTTAATTCGCTTTACGTGTTAATGTATGCTATGTGCATAGGTTACACTATCTGTATATGTGCATATACTTGCATACAATGCAATGTAACAGTCTGCAGCTGTGGCCCCGGCGTGTGTTTGGTGGGTTTTGTGCAGGCTCATGCATGTGTGTGTGCGTATGTGTGAGACGCTCACCGGGCAGCCGTAGAAGGTTCAAGCTGTGAGTCTGTAGCTCGCTCTGCCACAGCGAAGGTGTTTCATTAGCATTGGTTAGCACACACAGCAGGTGAGTCGGGGATCAACGAAGAGACAGAAGTGAATGTGATGACACGGCAAAAACAAAATGTGTTGAAGGATCGGACCAGTATTATTTAGTTTTAATCGTCCACTTGACCACTTTGTAGCTGCACTCAGTCAGCAGAGATGGAGATCATCAGCGATGTATGTACTCACATGTGCTGTATGAAAAGAAACTGCACACCGGATAAACATGACGCCTGTTTTATCGTTCCGACCACTTGTTTTGATATCGGTGTGTGTCATGTTGTGTTCCGCTCTGTGTGTATCTGACACTTGATTCATTTTTCAGGAGGCAATAATCATTTCATCAAGGAAGAGTTATTCATTGCATGATGCAGTTTGTTTTTCACTGTCAGGTTTGTTCAAACAAATCTTGTAAAAGTAAAAATATCTAAAAGAAAGACAGTGAAGAATGGCTCTGTGAGTGGAAGGTAGACATTCAGTAAAATGACAATGCTGTTCCTCTTTAACGTTCCACGTTAAATATTACATCAGCATTCAAAAGTTGTTTAAAAAACTGAGAAAACAAACCAATGGTTGGACACTGGTGGCTTTTAACAGGCACTTTTTTTTCTTATTTATATTGCAAGCCACATTTTCAAAGTATTGAATTCAACTAATGGTTTGATGGGAAATTGTACAAGCTGGCCAAGAAATGTCAATTAGGAAAGACCTTTGGATTGTACTTCTCAGGCAATTAGCTGATACGGATCTCATTCAGAAAGAGAGGCACTGAGAGAATTGTTTAGCAGAGGCTCCTTATTGTTTGTGATATTATCTGGTACATAACTTTGGTGGTTGCACTGACCGTGAGCCCCTTTTGATGAGATCTTCTTCAGTGATATTTCCTGAATGTTCAGTTTAACAGGATAGCTAGGCCACAACAAAAAAGAGAGCTACTTTTGAAATAGATTTTCTTAAAACTCTTATTCCTTCATGCAAATATATTTAGTTGTAGTCAACATTTTGAGAAATAGGT
This sequence comes from Pholis gunnellus, assembly GCF_910591455.1. Classification (NCBI taxonomy): domain Eukaryota; kingdom Metazoa; phylum Chordata; class Actinopteri; order Perciformes; family Pholidae; genus Pholis; species Pholis gunnellus. The sequence goes on from NC_136532.1 coordinate 21,841,754, forward strand.
TTATTTGCCAGAATTAGATGATAAAATCGATGCCACTCTCATGTCTATGCGTTGAGTGTATCAGGGCTAGCCGGTGGTACTTAGCTTAGCCTAGCATAAAGCTTAGCTTAGCATAATGACTAGAAACAGGCACAAACAGCTACCATGGCTCCCCATAGAAGTTCAAAACACACCTACCAACACCTCTAAAGCTCACCAAGTAACAAAAGCAAGACCTGTAAAAATGACAATATTTAGTTTGTGAATTATTCGACAACCAGTTGAAGTGTTTTCTTGGATTCTGATGGTCTCAGTAGAAAAAAGTCTTAAAACAAGCTGCACTGGAAGAAGAGCAACTGAGGAAGACAGTAGCTGTGCAATGAGAAAATAAGATAATGGGAACAATATGTTTATACATTATAATACATGTAGTGTATTTAAGAAAGATTATTCAATTATAAAATAGCTCTAACTTTGTGATTCTGTTTAGGCCAGCAGAGAAGGCCTTGCTGGCCCTGACGGCCCGCCACTGATGATATGTATGTGTTTGATTCTGTTTCGTTGTATTCCTCTGTTGTGCCTTTTAGTCTGTCTGTTGTTCTGTGACTAATGGTTTCAGTTGTGAAGCAATTTGTTTTTCTTTCTTTTGAAAAGTTCTTAACACATACATTTGTACCTCCTCACTGATTCACACATACCACCCGGCCATCTGGGGGAATATAATCCATCACGACACCTGTTCATTTGATACCTTGCCCCAAGACAAATGGTGATTGCCAGCCATCATTGTGACATGTTTGGGGAAGATTACGGTGTTCTTTCTTACGGCAGAGATTAAATCCGGTCTTGATTCTCCTCACTTTGCATATTAACTATGGGCATGATACAGAGTCACCATAGACAGTGTCAGATTTCGGCCTGTTTATGTTTTGTTCATTTTTCCTCAGTATCTAATTCTAGGCAGTCCTAGAAACAGAAGCAGATGCACGTCGTTTTTCCAAATAGTTACTTAACGTTGGCATTGAACACACATTCTGAGGTGGAGAGCGGTCCAATGCAAACGTAATTTTTGGGGAAATAATGTTAACTCACTCACTAGCTTGTTGAGGTCCCTCCTGTAGGTGCTCTTCAGGGTTGTGTTAGCTCCTCCGCTCTTCTTCACATAATGAAGATACCTTCCTTGGATCTTTTCCTTTGATTCCTTTGTCACTGTATCACATTCTCAGACCTACAGTAACTGCCATCTGTCACAATAGCCGTGTCCACACTAATTGTAAGCACATTTTTACAACTTGCAACTGGTTTTCAGCTGTTGGGGTTATCGGCTCTGCTTTACCCATGGCTGTAATCCATCCACAGAGTAGAAGATGTAAAGGTTAACCGGAAACAAAACAATTTGTCTCAGCCTTCTAGCCATCTACGAATAAAAAAAATGTGCACATTACAGTAATATCCAAAAGGACTCCGACAGCAGAAAAAGCTGATCAGTCGTGTGAGTTGAATGTTTGGTACCTCAGAGAGTATTCGGCAAAGGTGTTTCCATATCCTTTATCCCTCACCGCACCAACTCTTTTTATCGACAAAGGCAAAAACCGCCTCAAGAGAGCATAAAAGCTTTTTTTCCTAATTGAGGAATTTTTTCAAACTTTGCTGTTTCCGTACAGCTTTTCTAATGCGATACTTCAAAATGTGCATTAAAAATATGTGAATGGAACACGGCTGAGTTCCGTGTTGTTTCTATTTTCCTCAGTCTGCCCCTCGCTCCTCGTCTCCTGATACTTCTCACTTCCTGAGACCAGCGCATTGCCATTCTCCATCCATTCACAAGATGCCCTCAGCCTCTCCCACCTGTCCCACTCCCTGTCTCTCACGTCCACCTGTGTGTCTGTGTGTGTGTGTGTGTGTGTGTGTGTGTGTGTGTCTGAGAATATGTGTGCACCCGTTTTGGTGTGCCTCTACCAGTATCCATGGAGACAAGAGTTACACTACACAATGTTGTATTGACTGCACACCGCTAACACCCGGTCGTGTGTGTCAGCATCTTGGCACCCACCAAACTGACTGGAAGGAAGCATGTCTTTGTGATTTTAGGTGAGTATCCGTGTGTGTGTGTATGTGTGTGTGTGTGTGTGTATGTACACTCCATATTTGTGTTCGTGCATATACACACACACACCGTGCGGCTTCTATGCCAAATTCATTAATTGTGCATTACTCAGCCCGATTAGAAAGGGCACCCTTCCTCCTGTGGAGAAATGAAGATGAGCAGAGGACTGCAAAATACCAATGAGACAGAAAGAAGTGAGGATGGAAAGATGGAGAGATGGGGACAACAGTGACCCGGAGGTTAGACAAGCCGGCTTGTGAACCAGAAGGCTGAGGATTTGACTTCCACACCTTATCTTTTTAAGTCTGCAAGTTTTGTCATTTTGCTCAGCTTTGCGTCATCCACCTGATGAAGTGAGATATCCTCTGGGAAATATACGTACTGCATGCTGCTTTGCACGCGTTGACTAGTTTGTTTTTTATTGTAGATGGAAAAAAACTATCATCAGTAACTATGACTACTTACTGCATTTGCATCGAACGTTGCCAGTGGACTGAGCAGCCCCGTGTCCCTACAAATTCCATCCACAGTGGACAATATCATTCTACAAGGTGTTGTGTCCAGAAGCAACGTTCAGTGCCAAGGCAGGACGTAAACACACGGAGAGTGTGGAGGGCAGGTTGGTAGAAAGACGTGTGACTTTAGCCCTGATTTTCCACTCGTGTGAAGCTTCCTTTTTTGTTGCATTTAGAGGAAAACGGTTTAAATTGTAAAAAAAAAGATTTAAATTTAGTTTAAAGTTTAGTTTAAGTTTAAATTTGTGCAAAGCTGTGAGCAGTAGTGTATTGTATACAACAACAACAGTATGGTCATTTAGCTTCAGCAATGTGGTGGTGCAACTCTATCTTCCACTACTCCTGTAATTACTTAGAGCGTCTGTGTATACATCGTTGTTTGAAAAGCCTAATTAATTCTGATTTTGTTTCGTCTGCTCAAATAAGATTGTCCTCATTGTCAAATAGACTGTGTTTTTAAAACAAGAGTAAGCAGCTAAAATATGTCAAATGAAGGGACCCCACTGTCCCATTGATCTTTCTTTACTTCATTATTTTATGAGAAATTACATTTTTATTAAAATGTTTGACAAATTAGGAATAGGTGCTTATCCAGGTCACATGGTGGAAGAAGTAAAGGAGCAACAAATCAGAAAAGACAAGAATCAGGGCAAAGGAAGGAAAAAGTAAAGCAGATAAGGAAGTACAGGGAAGGAATCTAAAAAGGAAAATATGTGACAGTAGAGATAAAAAGAGAACGCCAGCAAATCAAAGAATAATACACAGGAAAATGACAAAAAATCAAAGTGAGAAATATGGAGAAGATGGGTGAGGAGAGGGGGGGGGAGAGAGAGAGAGAGAGAGAGAGAGAGAGAGAGAGAGAGAGAGAGAGAGAGAGAGAGAGAGAGAGAGAGAGAGAGAGAGAGAGAGAGAGAGAGAGAGAGAGAGAGAGAGAGAGAGAGAGAGAGAGAGAGAGAGAGAGACAGGAGGCTCCAGATGGAGGGTTTGCGTTGCCGGGGCGGGTTGCCGAGGAAGTCATTAAGCAGCCATTTCATCTGCGTCTGCTTGGCTAGCGAGAAATCTAATTGCATCTGAGGAGAGGAGAGGAGAAATGCCAAAGTACATTTAGATCAAAGATAGAAGACACCAGAGATCCCCCCCCATCTCATCCTCTCACACGTTGGCTCACTTTCTTCCCCCCTTTCTCTCTTTCCCTCCTCTTCTATCCCTCTTTTTCTCCCTTTCTATCTCTCTTTCCCTCACATTCTTCATGCTATCACTTTTCTACTTTAATTTGCTTCTTCTCTGATCCCCCCCCCTTGATTCCAACGCCCTCCTTGGCTCTCGCAGTAGTGGAGAGTGTGTGGGTGGTGCATTGTGGGAATTTTTTTCTGGCTCATATTCCCCCTAATGGCTCTAAATACTGTCACACATCACAGTCATTAGGAATACAAGTGATTCTTTATCTTACACACTCCAAAGAGCTAAGATGCCGTAACACGACCTCGCCCTTCCTCTCCTCTCATCCATCTCTCTCTTTCTTTTGGCTTTCTCTCTTTTATTTCTGTCTCTCCTGGCCTCGTGTTGGCTGTCTTTATTCAGGCGCTGCTGATTATGTGCCACAGAAGAAGAAAAGCTGTGACTGTATTTTGTGCTCGTGTGGTGGCAATGTTTGTTGTTTCGATTATGTGTGTGTGTGTGTGTGTGTGTGTGTGTGTGTGGTGTCAGAGTTTGTGGGTTGAGGTGAAATATGGGATGTTTTTTCTCTTCTTAGGATTTTGTTACATGGTCTCTCTCTCAAAATGTTGATTAGTTGAGCAGTTTCTGAGCAGGAAAGGCAATTAGAGGCAGCATGTTAATTTAAGAAGGCTTAAAAGCAGCGAGTTTGAGTTACTCTGGCTGTTACTTTTTGCCTCGCTTGTGTGTTCGCTTATGTGTGTGTGTGTGTGTGTGTGTGTGTGTGTGTGTGTGTACGAGAACTTGCAGTAATTGCTTTGTGCGGGATTGGCCTTCCACTTTCACCCTAAAAAGAGAAATTGCTTCTTGCTTTTAACCACTAGAGAGGGGAGGTGGTGGATGGGGATGTTAGAAGAGGGCTTGGTAAAGGAAAGGGCGGGGGGGGGGGGGGGGGGGGGGGGGGTTATTGTGTCCAAAATGGTTTCAGCCTCTCCTTAGGAACCATTAGAACCATTTATTCATTGGAGTGGCTGAGGCAGAGTGCAGTCGTATTTTAGCAAAAAAGAGAAAAGTGGAACCTCTGCAGTGGCACCTGGCTCAGCACAAACAAAGCTGTGTATAGTTTAACGTTAGACATGTTAATATGAGAGATGGCTGCTAAAGACCAGATAGTGTGGACAAGTGGAGAAAATAAATGGCAGAACAGGAGTGGAGGAGACAAACACATGTGATAACCAGACTCTTCCACCTCTGCAATAAAAAAAAAGATATGCTGGCTTATCATTTTCCCTCTCCTTCTCCCCTCATCTCTGGTCTCTTTTGTTCCATTGTTCCTACGGAGTGTTGCCGGGAGGCAGAGGAGCGCTGCTTTTAATGTGGCTCCTATCAGTTAGCGCTGTGATGTCTTTGTCCTTTTTACCTTCTTGTCTATCTCCCTGTCCCACTTTGTCACAACGAATATTACCTTCTGAAAAAAAAGTTCATCCAAGAAAGTTAAGGGGAGAAACAAGAACGGAAACTCCAGTCTGGTATGAAAAAGTGTTTTTGCGGTTGATTCTTTAGATGGAGATGATGTTCTTAATCCTGAGAAAATACAGGTTCATATTAGTGTGGGGGAACAAATCGGGTAGTAAGAACATATAATGGCTCTGTGGCTATTAAACATTTAATACATATGAGATCATGTATTTTACACACGTTGCTATTGAGTTCACTATGTATGTATGTGCATGATTAATACATTCATCACTGCCAAGTACTTCCTGTGAGGACTTAATCTTGATCTTTCACTTGAATCAGTGATCAGTGATTTCAGGACAATGTTGCTAATTTAGCAGCTAGCCTATACTTAATTCCTGTCGCCTTATTACTTTAGAAATGTTAGATTATGGGACCTCGTTTTTTTTCTGATTTGTAATCACTATCCTTTTCAAGATTACTTCCATTGTGTTCAGCTCACTGCGTAGTTGTGCATAGTGAAGGCAGGTCACTCGTTGCAATTCGATAGAAAGTTACTTTAAAATGTTTTCAATATATTTTCAGTCGGTTACAGCTAACTTAAATGTGTTGCTATATGACGAACACAGTTTGTAATTCCATACGTATTTAGATGAATGTAACAGAACTGCGGCCTGCAGCTTCATTCTTGATATATTTTCAGACCAAATGCAAATAATTTGTGCGAATAACTCACACATCAATTTTACAATTCTAGCACATTTTAAGGGCAATTTAGGCTTTTTTGCGTGTCATTTTACGCCACGTCGTTACTGGGAAATAGACGCAGTTAGGGTTTACGCAACAAAAACTTTTAGGTTTCGGAAAAACCTCATGGTTGAGCTTAAAATAAGTGTGTAAAATGTAACATTACAAACATCACTCATCAAAATAACTCTCAACACTTTGGGACAGGAACACGGGTCTCCTGGTTGAAAGTCATCTGTGGGTTTGACCCATCCACCACCTTTATACCCACTTATAGCAGCACATCCATGCAGTCAGTATAAACTAGATGCCATAACATCACACGTAGTCATAGCGTTGCTCTTGCACTCTACATGACTTACAATTTGTTGTGTTATTCAAACGGCATTTGCTGACACCAGGCTGATAAAAGGTTTGAACACAACATCTTTTATTATGAGTTTCTTTCCCTTTTGTCCCTGATTTGAAAAGGCCTTTACGCTTTTAATGGTCTTATTGCTTTTTTAAGCCCCGAAGTGCTGAACATAAATATGTAGTAACATACCATGCAGAGTGTCAGCAAAGTGAGATATTTGGCAACAGTCGGATGGTTAGTGATTACAGCCATAAGGAAGGAACAGGGAACACGACTGCCATGGAAAATGGGTACCTTGAAAGATGGCAAGGACAAAAAAACATCTGTTAACAAAAATGTCCTGGAGAACGAAGGACCGAAAGAATCATCATCTCTTTGGGAAATATTATATGCTCGCTCCACAGTTAAAGCACAGAGCAAACCCAGCTGCCATCTTCTCCCCATAGATCCAGAGGATTACAGTCAAATGTATCATTTTGAAAAATGTGGCATTCTTTCATTGTATTTAGATATTTGTTATGTGACATATGTTACATGACCTTTTATAAATATTAGAAACTGTTTCAAACACAGTTTGAAAAAAAATAATGTTTATGTTATCTTGCATTATGTGTTGGGGAAAAGTTATCGCAAGTTATCGTCGCTTCTCAACCTTTGAAAGATCCAATGAATAGTCGGCAAATAAGCCGAATCACACTTTTAAACTAAGTTCAATTGTGTAATTTCAACAAGATAAGAATAGATGCTGGACGTTTAATTCAGTTCCACTTCTACTCCTACCACCGCTGTGTACAACTGCTGTTCAGGATAGGCTTCGTGGCCCCAGCAGCACTTGCTATAGTGTAACCTCTTCTTTTAGAGAGTACAACTTCCTCGGTGTAGCGGTTCTTTTTCTCCCCTCTCTGTGACAGCACCGCTGTCGCCTCGGTGACACACACTGTAGATTTAAATACTAATCCCCGTATACCATCAAAGAGAGAAGGTGGTGTGATTGTTGCAGTAATCCTCCGGGATCCTTAATGGGCGAAAGTGAATGAGAGCGTAGGATTAGGGGGCTGTGACGGCCAATATATTCTGTAATTAGCCAGTTAACAGCCTCAGCGATGGCAGGATTAGGCGGGTCTTAGCTGGAAACTTGACAGAGGCTACACATGACTGACAGATTGCACAGTGCTGGTGGAGAGGGAGCTGTAAAAAAAAACGCAAGGAGGAAAAGAAAAAAAGGAGTTAAGGGTAATGGAGTGAGAACATGGAGAAAGAATGAACTTTTTTCTGTAGTTAAACTTGCCATTTAGCCAGGACATGTGAGAATTCATCTCTCAATTCTGAGCGAGAGGCTCCAACTACATGTGATGTTTTTATAAAAGTCAAATTTCCTTTTTGTTCTAGTTCTGTCTGCTTTGAATGCAGTGTTTTAAGAAAAGATGACCATTTACATGAGTCAGTACAATTACTTTTAGGCATACAATCAACCTCTGTGATGGATGGAACTGTTCTCCAGAAAGGTTTGAATTGCTGTAATGAGCTTTTTATCGGTTTTGCGTTCGGTAGACATGTAGTACTCAGTGATATAACATGCACAGTCGACTGGGTGGTTAGATTTCCATCTAAGAAAAAAAGACCACAGTTAATGCTCACATGAAAAGGACTTGTGAATACGTTTTATGAATTATGACTCGTCTGTCAGGTAGAAAGGACCAAAGTAGTGAAGTTGTCATACTGCTACAATGTAGAGCCGCAAAACCTTTTTATGCCAAGATCAGATCACGAGGTATCAGCGTGCTAATGGCCCGACGCAGCAGACGTGGGGGCGTCTGGAACAAAACTCAAAAATATTTGAATTGTAGTCGACTTAATGCTCATTTTGCTCATAGTTTGAATGTGCCGTATGTGCGAGGTTTTATCATCCTGAGGCCGTTTTTGTATTTGAAATCAAGTCAGGTCACCCAAAATGGCAGGTCTGTTGGAGACCTTACAGTCAGTACAACATACCCTCCGTTTGAAAGGACTGATGTTTATTTGAGTAGCATGCATATTTTACAGCGGAACATATTGTCACCGCCGCACCGTTGGCTCAGCTTCACTTGACCATCCTGCTGTTTACAGGCATGCCAATTCAATACTTCAGACAAAAACACGACGGCAGAAACAAAAATCCTTCATCATATACGCAGAACAATCTGGTTTAACTTTTGGAAAAATAAAAGTTCTCCCTCTTAGCTGTTGTCAGAGCTCACACGAACAGATACAGATAATCTGTCTCTGTATGTTTTTCCTTTTAGCAAATGTATTCTCGTTCTTGACATGATTCATGGGGACATCTGTTTAAAGTGAAATCAGTTCCAAATAGTTATACTTTTTCATTCTTCCTCTTTCTTGAAACTGATATTGCCGCTAGGCAAGGTGTCACCTGCCCATCAGGACTATCTAATCATTCATACCCATTCACACACCGCAGGAGCGATTTTGGGGTTAAGTGTCGACATGGACTAGCGGAGCCGGGGATCGACCCGCCGACCCTCTGATTGAAGGACGACCCCGCTCTGCCACTGAGCCACAGTGATCTATTGTTGGTGTGTCCAGTTTTTTCTGGACAGAGCACAAGCTAACAGCAGCACACTGTCTATTTATTTATTTCTGTAGCACTTTATATACAACACGGTTGATCCAAAGTTCCAAAAACAAAACAATAAATCAAGTCTTGCGGTTGTCTGCCTCCACCAACAAGTCAAATTTTAATCTACATCCATATCTTTCCAAAATGTCATCACTTCACCATTTTGTCCTATTTGACATTTGTGTGAACTTGTCATAAGTATATCATTTCTTAAGTTATGGCTGACGTTGTGTTTTGTGAGGTCACAGTGACTTGGGCCTTTGACCACCAACATTGTACCAGTTCGTCCTTGAGTCCGGGAGAAACATACTGCCTCTGGCCACAGCTGTCACCGTGGGGGGTGTATACAAACTGAATCAGAGACAACGATTACACACAACATACACAGGCTAGATTAGGTATAATTACTGGCCGTGTTTTTGTTGCAACCTTGCCACTTAGAGCTGGATCTAAGAACAGATGGGAGCTGTTGATCAGAGAATTTTAGGTCTCTGGAAGTGTGGTGTGGGGAGGAATAGGTTACACGTTGTCACATTTCTCTTTTTATGGCTCTGTGCAGCCCATTTTTATGCCCCGGCACTAGTGACAGCCGTGGCAGGAGGCATGATGTTTTCCATTTTTTATGTCTGCTCATTCGTACGTACGTCCTGTCCATTCTCGAGAACGCGATATCTCAAGAAAGCCTGGACGGAATTTGGCACAGACGTCCGCCTGGACTCGGGGATGAATTGATTAGATTTTGGTGTTCATCCTCCCGTTCTAGTGAACGGGATATGTCAGGAAAGCGTTGAGGGAATTTCAAGGTTAAAGGTATCATTTATTTTCATAGTACAACACAGGGTTGTCTTGTCTCTCAAAAAAAAAAAGTGCAGGTGTCAAACAGTGAGATTAAGTTTTAGGTGTAAATACTCATTTAATGAGTCAATACCAAGTGAAGGACAGAGTGTGATTACTGCATGACTGATTTAGTTTGGAAACTTTACCAAAGCTGCCTGCTCTCACTATGATGAAGGAAAATATGACAAAATTAAATAATATTTCCTGGGGACCCTCTTGAGACCTCTCGGGGCCCTCCGGGAGGCCCCGACCTCCGTTTCAGAGCCAGTACCCTGGCATCCCCAACACCTGCTGTTTTCTAATCAGCGCTACACCAAAGAGCGTTTCCATGAACAGGCCATAATCCTCTGAGGACCAATTAGAAGTCGTCCCTGTCTGTTGTTTCCTGGTTCCTCTAAAGCTCTGACCAATGACAGATGGCCAAATGTAGAAACAGCAGCAGACAACAAGAGCACGCTGGACGAAATACAGAGAAGAAAACTACACGTATGTATGTGAGGATTCACAGAGAGCAGGACTTGAACAGAGTCAACTAGGAAAGAGATAGAAAGTGATTCAATTATTATAAAATATAGTTTGTAACTATCTTTATGCGTCATGCCGAGTAGGGCTGATGACACATGCTGTCTATATCATTAAGACACATTTGAACAGTGTTTTTTCATGCTGAGTAGAGCTATAATCATCATCCAGAGACTGACAGCTCAAAATAAAAACAAGAAGAATTATTTCCTGTTCAAAAACAACATCTCTGACTCCAAGCAGTCCAATTTCCAGAAGCAAAAACAACACATTGGAATGTTGTTGTCCAAATTCTACAACGTTGTTTGAATGTATTACTCGTTCTTTAGAGCCAACACTTGTTGAAGCCATTAAAAGACAAGAAAACATGTTTAAATTAGTGTAAAACACTAAAGTCTCACCGTCTGTCTTATCCCCCTCAGATATTTGTTCCAAACTTTCTCTGAGTGAGGTCATGTTGTTTAGGTTATCTCTCCTATGTTCAATGGTCTTTATTTGAAAAAAGGAAACGCACAGATTGCTTCTTTAATATTTACTCTGGCGTTTAGACTCTGGTGTGTCCTCTCTCATGTTTTTGACTCTTCAAACAGTAGCTGCCGCGGTGCCTCGGAGGAGCTGCAACCATGTAATTTGTAGCTTGACAAATACTTCAGCCAGGTGTGCGGCTGCCTCTTTCTCTCTGTATGCATCAGAGGGGGGCCGCTCTGCAGAAGTCACCTTGGATAAGAGCAGCAACCAGACGAGCACAATTCAGATGGAGGGAGAGAAAGAAACACGGAGAGATGGGAGCCGGTGTGTAGTGCTGTTCAAGTGCCGGAGTGCATTTATGACGCATGTGCACGGGTGCACGCGCACAGTTAAGTAACAGCTCATTTCAAAGCTTATGTAACCGCTGGTCCTGCAAGCATACATTAGTTTTGACTCGTGAAGCAAACTGTTGCTACCATAGTGCACCCCCAAACTAATTTCAGGGGCATTTTGTTCTGGAACCGGGCCTCGACGATGCTAGTTAGCTAGCTAGCATTAGCAGAAGCCGACCCGTTTGGTGTGCGTGGGCCTGGTTGTTTAACTAACACTACGCCATCGTAAACTTTTTTTTTTTTAGCTAGCTCTTCTAAAAAAATGAAAGGGTGTTTTGCTGCCATTTCACATTAACTGGTTATCAGTCAGCTAGCTTTAGACTGAGGAAAGATTATTCTACTCACTGAGCTGCTCAAAGGCTGTACCCACTTTTGAGGTGGAGTGTTTTTTTGCAACTTATACTGGATGCTTGTGTTGACATTGTGAAACAGTTAACACACCTCAATCAACACATATCAATAGGAATGTGTTCATTGGCTCTCTTGCATAGCATATGCTTACATTATAGTTGGATCTTTAAGCGCTTAAAAAGTCTATAAAAAGAATTTCAACCTGATTATGCAAACTGCTAATATTCTAGTGGAGTGCGCTCTCTGGCAGCACTACACCTATGGATGGGAGGTGGGAGGCAAGAGAAGGATACAAAAAGAGTGGGGAGAAATGAAGAGGAAGGACAGATGCAGATGGGAAAAGCATTGAGAGGGAAAGAGAGAGAACAGGGGGCCAAAATGACATTATGGGCAAGATTAGGTTAGAAATATGAGTCGGGGCGGGCCTCTTGCAACTACAATCAATGTCACTCATGACAACGCTCTCATGGCACACATTTCAAACAGCTGACTGAGAAAGAGAATGTCAATCCCCGATGTCAGGATTCACATTTCTGTCAAACACGTGTTAGGAAGGAAATGGAGAAAACAGCCTTTCGTTGACCAAATGAATTATTGCGGTCACTAAATACAAACACTTAAAAACTAACAAAACAAAGGGCTCCTTATCTATATGTAGAGTCCCACCCCCCCCCCCCCCCCCCCCCCCCCCCACACACACACACACACACACACACACACACACACTCAACGAGCCTCTTGGCAGAAACAAGTTGGCCATGAATAAGCTTGAGGAGCTCGTGCTTGCCCAGCGGAAGCTACCACCTACCGTGAAAAACAAATGGAGAATTTGTCCAAAATGTCAATGAAATGGCGAAAAAAATGCAACACATCCTTTTTAAAGTAGCCAAAGTTCGGCAGAAGGCAGTAGCCTATCACGCACTCTACTCGAGTGAGTCCTCACTATTTTCTCCTCTTTCTTTCTCCTTCCTCGTGGTCCTCCATCGCTCTCCCTCTCCTTCCCGTCCCTTCATAAATAATCACCAAAGTGACAGCTCTGCCAGCTTTCTGCTCTTCACATCACCACTATAAGTCAGATACGTTGAGGGAAGGCACTCGAGAGTACACAATCACACACACACACACACACACACACACACAACGGAGAGATAAACAAATATGCACAGGACCAGATGGGGGGAACACACACACACACACACAGTATATGCATGTGTTATATGCATACTTCCAATAATGCCTATGCACATGTACTGTACAGTGCACATCCATACATTTTCACACACTTTCTTAAGCACACACGTACATGGTGCAGTTGACGTCGGTAGTGAGAGCGGACACAGTTTAAAATAGAGGTCTGGATTGTGACTGCCTTGCACACTTCCCAATTATACTGCGCATCTCTGATAATTATATGTGATATTATTTTTAAAATCCAATTTCACTGTCATATCTGCTGATCGAGATGGAAGACAGATGAGCGATAGATTGGGAATATAGGTGAGAGACGAGGTGAGCGAAGTTAACACTGAGGATATAATTCAACCTATTAAATGATTTTCCTTTTACAGTGGTGGACAATACAGAAGTCCCTGTTAGTGCATTTCTCCTGCTTCTTTTCTTCACTCACTGAAACTACATGAACGTCACTCAGCAGATGCAAATTGGCCCGGTGAAAGGCCAGGTGTACTGTAATCAGATAAGTAGCTACCTGTTCCTTGGAAAGCCTGACAGCTCAACGGAGAGACAATCTAGATTTTCTTTTTCATTCAACAGGAAAAAAAAGCATACGGCAAAAAGGAATCACATTATATAAAGTATGTAATTATACATATTGCATTATTAACTTCTATACAGTACATCCAATTAATGATCCCTTAAATTCTCTTCATCTTCAGGTCATCTTTTTTGCTCAACACTGGGTGGAAGTCAAGGAAACAAATTAGCCGTCATAACAAGGCCTCATTGGCATTTAGTGGCTTTTGGTAGAGGAGCTAAGCTGTTAAAGCTTTTGAAAAGACAGTGAAAATCACAAAGACAATCTTAATGTTTAAAGTTTTAAAGTTTTTAAAGCTTTTTAACCTATGAAACAGCTAGTAAAGGCTAGTTTTTACTCGGCTGAACTTCACAGCTTGAGGCAGCAACAGACTGAGCGTACGGACTACTGAACTCAAGAATCAGCGCAGAGTCTCGCTGTTGTATATATACCGTGTTGAATTTGAATGACGACGCGACCGCTTAGCTTAGAAAAAAAATGGATGAACTGAATAGACCACGACTACAAATCTTTAAACGGGACTGAATGGAATGATTTGTGATGAAAGTGATACGTGGTTCAATCTATATTTCTTTATGGATCCATGTGTGGTGATGGCAAATGATTAGAATGTCAAAATGTGCTGCAACAGACGAGCATGCACTTGTATGCATGCTGCCATTGGGGGACTAGAAAAGACTAGGAACCATGATGCCCCCCCCCCCCCCCCCCCCCCCCCCCCACCGCAAGAAAAAGCACTCCTTTTGTTTGTTGTATTTGGCTGAACAACATGAGACGCTGACCCCGCCGGACATTTGCAGCCATGCGAAACTTGGAAGCCATGAATTGGCCTTAAAGCTCTACTGATGCCAGAGCAGGTTACAAAGTTATAAATTAGATCACACAGCTTTTATGCTTTAAGTGAAATGGCACATTATCACAGGGGGCAGCGTTGAGCTAAGCAGTCCCTTAGGAAACATACTGTAGATGGCTGGAGGAGCTGCAGCTGTCTCCTCTGTGCACGTGCGCGTGTGTGTGTGTGTGCGTGCGTGTGTGTGTGTGTGTGTGTGTGCGTGTGTGCCATACAGTCCATTTGTTGCCGTGCTACAACTGCCTCAGCAGATTCCCATTCCATTAAACACTACATCCTGTCAAATACAATGATCAATAATACTGTGTAAGACAGGAGTGAATAAATGTGTATCTTTATGCACAGTGTGTGTGTGTGTGTGTGTGTGTGTGTGTGTGTTTGTGGTTTATTATCAGTGTGTCTGTGTGTGTATGTTTATCCCTGGGGTACTGCATAACTGTGTCCTAATGAGGTTATGTCTGTGGTTAAATTTAAATGTGTGCGTGTGTGTGTACTTCCTCTGAACAGGTTGTGGTACGTTTTGCTCTGGTTGATGAATACTGACCTGTCGTCTGTATAACATTAGGATGTAGTCTCCGTGACGTCATCCACGGGCTTCTGAGGAGCCGCTGAGAAGCAACAGAACCGAACTCCCTGCCAATTTAACGATGAATAATAATGAAGAAACTCCCAACGGGATGATTGTCAATCGCAGTCACAGAAATAAAGGTATAGTGTGTGGAAGTACTGTAGGAAGGTGTAGTAGCAGTTAATACTGGAGCCTCTACTGGCGACAGCGTGCTGTATGTGTGAATAGTAGTTTTGAAGTAGGGTGAAACAAAGTAAATTATAATAGCATGGGGTCATTACTGCTCCAGCGACTGTAGCTCGTTTTGTCTAACGTGCAACTTTTGTCATAAAATCTATCCCGCGGCGTGGATGAGTCGACACCGAAAAAAAGGACTTAACTTAAACTCACTGTCCCAGTTCTTGTGTTATTGACCCTCTGTAAGGCTTCTGTGAAAATGGATAGCCGGTTTCTACCCAAAGCCTTTGGATTCTCGTCTGTAATGATGACATAGCTCTTCCCTAATGGAGCTTCAGCCTTGACTTACTGTATGGTGCCTGATTTACTAATCAATGCATTGATCAGCGGGTTGATTGATGCCTATACGGCCCTCCGGCTTTCTGAAAGCTGTACAATGCTCACTCGTGCTCTGTTCATCTTTCCCTCATTCTCTCTCTTTCCCTTTTTTTCCATTCGCCCTTCTGCTTCTCCCCCTACACCCCTCTGCTGTCCGGCTTTTTTATTTTTTCCTTGCAGGGAATGGAGCAGCCTATCTCGTTGTAGCCCTGACATAATAAAATATTGCACTACAGGGATGGAAAGCTCTCGCTCCTCCAAGCACCAACACGTAAATCTCTCGCTGGCAGCGACCTAAACATACACGGCCACCGCTCTGTGTGTAATATGCTATTCCCTTCTTTTTTTCTTGAGCGGGAGGATTCACTCAAACTAAATGGAACTGAACCTTGAACCCTTCTAAGGTTGGATGGGAGGGAGATTGTCCGAGAGAGAGACTTGTAAATCTGCCCGTTGATGGCTAATCTCAAACCCCCGACCGCATCCCACCATCCACGTCTCCCGCCTCGCCATGAATAGGGGTGTAAATCGCCGTGGCTTTTGTGAAACAGGAATAGAGTCAGAAGGTACCTTAACAGATATGGCTGTAAAAAATAAATAAAAATGATAAAAGTACATGGATGGATGAGGGAGCTACAGGCCTGACAGCCAGGGAGAAGGAGGGAGCTTGGAGGAGAGGGAAGACACGAAATAGGGCCGAGATGAGGTATAAAAAGGAGCGATAAGAGGAGCTGAGAAAGAAGTGAAAGGAGGGGAGAGAAAGGAGAAATGGGAGTCAGAAAGATAAGATGTCGGAAGGAGAAACTGAGCTCACAGAGGGTGAAATAGTGAGCAGAAGATGAATTAGGTAGAAGTAAAAAAAACTGTACATTTGCATTTGTAAACCATAAATCCTTAAATGACTTCTCAAGATTCGACAACATGCAAAGTTAAGATGACTGACAGCTTAATGATTGGCTCTTAGAGGGGAAAGAGGAGGTGAGAGGGGGAAGGGTGGAGGGGGGGGGGCACATACGGATGGATTGATGGGGAAGAAGAGAAGTTAACGAGAGAGAGGGAACAGAATAGAGATGCTTAACGATGGCGACGCTTCAGGATGGCTGATGAATGGACCCGTGGACACGTGGGTGCACATATGGATCTGCGGATGGATGAATGGAGTGAATGAGTAAATAGAGAAAAGGAGTCAAAGTTCATATATTTTCAAACCACTAAGTTAAATGTCTCGGTATGAGTACCCTTAGTGAGAGCATGACACAGATGACTGACGGCTATGATTATGATCCTTCTCTTTCCTTTTCTTTTGGATGTGGCGACCCTCTTTTTGCACCTTGTATACTCTTTCATGTCATTAATTTGAATTTCTACAGGCATCATTATTCATGCTTTTAAAACCCCATGTTTCAAAGACTTAGCTCATTCTGTGAATGATCGAGAAGGAGCTGGAAAGCGTTGCTCTACAGAAACACCGAAAGTGCTTCTTTTTTTTCTTAACAATCTCTAATGTTGTCCAAGAGCGTCTGAATGTGGGTTTTCTAACATGACACCAAATGACATGGTCTCATTTGTTTATGTGATTTATACCAAAACCAGTATTTTATTAAAAGCCATTCTTATAAAAAGTGTAACACCATTTTATTTGTCGTAAAACATGTCGAAGTGAGCCCAATGAGGCAATGTGTGGAGACTGGCAGCCTGTGCGGTGGAAGGCGGTGCGGTGCTTCTACAACCGGGGAACCAGGTGAAGTTGTCTCTTGATTAGTAGCTTCACGCCAGTCAGAAACTGTGAGTGGAAGTACTCCCTGTTGCTTTTTTCACACCAGTGAAGTCCTAGACAGATGGCAACATCGCTCAAATAAGCAGGAGCGTAAACAAGTTTTTTTTAATGATGCTAATAATGCCGACTCGTCTGTGTTTTTTTGAAAGCCGCCAGCAGCAGTGGAGAGTGGATTTTGGAATGTTTGTTTAAAATGATCGACTGAACCTGAGCCTGGATCTAAATGACAGAGACTTGGACACTGAACCCAAACATAAATGGAGTCACCTGTGGGAGTGACACTTGACTGGTGATTGAAGATCACTTTGCTTCCGTTGGGTAAAATCTTCTCAGGATGTGGTGTGAGGCCACCACATTATGAAGCTGCATTTTCACCACACATTATTGGGAAGTAGTTCTTTGTACAGTAACAGCCATGACTGCAAAGTGAGCAAACTTTAAATTGAAAAGTTTCTTCTTTTTTTTCCGGAAATAAACAATCCAAAAGAGGGACACCTCCATCCATTTGATGACTGTGCAATGAATGACAAGAGCATCATTTCCTGTGACAACCAATTGTCAGAGAGTGAAAGAAATTGCTCACTAGAAACAGGGGTGCAGAGAACAAGGTAGACGGACAGTTTTTAGACGAGGATAAAGGACGACACAAGACAAGAAAATAGAACCGAATGACACGAAACGAAATACAGGAAACGCAAAAAGACGCAGTGAAC
The DNA here is from genome assembly GCF_910591455.1 of Pholis gunnellus. Taxonomy (NCBI): domain Eukaryota; kingdom Metazoa; phylum Chordata; class Actinopteri; order Perciformes; family Pholidae; genus Pholis; species Pholis gunnellus. The sequence goes on from NC_136532.1 coordinate 21,859,494, forward strand.
ACATCGGCTGCACATTGGCAGATATAGATAATATATACATGAGAAAAGAATCTGTAATTTCGTTTAGGTGATCAAAAATATGATACACATACACAACAGATCTAATTAACAATAGACAATATATACCAACAGACAGTTATTTATCTCTGGAGAAATCTAGAGTCCTGCCCCTCTTCAGGAGTTTGGTTCCAAACAGCTGAGCCCATCTATATCTGGTCTGTACTCCGGTTCCTTCCCCTCCAGAGAGGTGACGTTCCCCGTCCCAGAGAGCCCGGATTACAATGCACCCGACCCCAGTGCCCGTCTCCGCGAGTGCTGGGCCCACAACATGGCTGCTCCATGTGCTTAGGCCCTCCCACCAGACGCTAGCCGACGAGCTAACATATCGTAAACTCCCTCTGTGATGTATTGTTCTGTCAGAACCAGCAATGCTGTGTGACTTGAAATCCAAAAAATGTCGTATTCAGGGCAGGTGGAGAGTGCCGCTGAAGTGTGGAGAAGTGTGTGAGCGTTACGTACGATACATACATTCCCTTTCTTTTCCTTCTCTGGCTCAGTGACACACATCATCCTTCTCCCTTTGTCCAACACACGGCATTACAAACAAATGTAATATTTGCACACACACACACACACCCCCAAACAGGTCACGTGTGATCGCACAAGCTATGTCTCCCTTTAACCCTCTCTCTCAGACAAAACACATCAGCTGGATGCACATGCATGCTAACGACTACAAAATCCCTGTCTTTCTCTGCCACACACACATGCAGAGACACACATACACACACACACCATGCATGCACACACGCATGCACACACCATGCATGGACACTCACAAACTCCTTCCTTTTCCTTCTCTATCAACACAGGTGCATTAGTTCTCTCTCGCACACACACACGCACACACACACACACACACACACACAAACAGGTTGGATGGAATAAAGAAGCTTGATATCTCCGTGCGACCACCAGGGAGAACTCAACTAAATCAATTCATATAATGAATGGCCCAACAGACTGTTGCTCCACTCTCTCTCTCTCTCTCTTTTGTGTGCGTGTTTGTGTTTGTGTGTGTGTGTGTGTGTGTGTGTGTGGCCTGAGACCAGCTCACTTTCATAAATATTGAACAGTTATCTTAATGCTTTCATTATAGCCCTGACTCACAATGGCCGAGCTTTGTCCTTTTGACTCTTTGTTAGAGGAAGCTGGCCCTCTCTCAAACTGATCTGCTTATATTATAGCTTGGTAGCCAGCTATACCTTCTGCCCTGAATTAATGATGGGAACAGATAGGTGTGTGTGTGTGTGTGTGTGTGTGTGTGTGTGTGTGTGTGTGTGTGTGTGTGTGTGTGTGTGTGTGTGTGTGTGTGGTGTGTTTGTGGAGGGAAGGGCGAGAGAGCAGGGAATGGGAAAAGTGAGGAAGGGACAGAGACGGGGAGGGCTGTTGTGGTTGACTGGATGAGACATGCACACCACAAACTATCTATGAATATATGTAAATATGACGGATGTGTTTGGGTCTAATTTCTCCAGAGCCTCGGCTAACCCCCCATGTGAGGCGTATCGTGATGAAAACTTTAAAAACCTCAATGTGATATCCGTCTTCCATCACAGGGCCGGTCCCCACTGCAACGACTTTTAAGATGGAGAGATGAAAGTTCCACTTTTTCCATTTTTTTTTTAACTGCACGCTGGCTGAACTGCAGCTCCAGCTCTAGAAGGAATAACTGGGTGCAAAACAAATCCGCTTTTTTCTCTCTGTGCCCAGATGCAGGACGTTGCATGGTATGCTTTAGTAGCTACTTGAGTTTAACGATGAATCTACAACATTTTAGGATAAAAAATGTGTGCACTGAATCGATGCTCTTCACCGTGGTTTTGAAATCCTCTTTAAGTTCAGTCTCTCGTTATAAGACATGACTCGACCAATGGCATGTGGTGTTTTGCTCAAACTGTAGAACTCTAAAAGTCAGTGTAGTGTTGTACGAGGGAACGCTTCTGGTTCTACTCTCTCTCTCTCTTCCTTCCTCCTTCACTATCGCTCATCATTCCGTCAAGTCGACGAGCTTTCCCGTTCAACTGTCACTTCTGCATCACCGGGCTACTTGCTTACAAATGCTGCCATGTTTATTATTTTCACTGCTACACTTTTCTCAGTCCCGATGTCGGTCGTGACGCCGTCGGCGCCCGAAGCGAGCTCATGCGAACACACGCTGCAAAAAAAATATATATTTTGTGCGTATCGAAATCAATTTCAGAAGATGTGAGTCAAGCATGATAACATATTTGCTTCTGTCTGCGTCCTGTGTCACTCCTAGCCAGTTGTCCTCCGAGGCAAATGCCTATATTATATGTTTGCCAATCATCCTGTTTGTGTATGTCAGACTGGATAAGAGTGTCAACTAAGTACCAACATGTGTCGTCGTGTGTGTGTGTGCGTGTGTGTGTGTGTGGCACAGAGTGTTATTTTTATGTGTACACTGAGAAAGAGGACGGAGTAGTTGTGCTGTAGATGAGAGTCGAGCCTCAAAGGCAACATTTAATTTCTCACTCTGTCACCCACACACACACACACACACACACAAACACACACTCATACCCACTCACTCACACACACACACTGCAATCAGTCAAACAGTGTCAACTGTAACATTTCTCTCCACTTTGTGAGTTCAGCTGCGTTTGTCTAATATTCTCCCAATAAACTGAGCACACTAGCACAGCGGGGTTGTGCCTGACAGAGAGGGAGAAAATAGCTGCAGATACAAGAGCAGGAAAAACAAACACAGGCACACACAAACAGCTACTTTCTGTTTTTTGTGCAGGTCCGTTATAGTAGCAATCAGCCTGCATTGATTTCCCAGCATCCCCTTGTGGTTTAGTGCAAGCCAAATTAATGGCAGATTACAACCCTTTAGTTCGTTTTTGCAACTTTGTTCTTGCTTTTCTTCTTTATTTTATTTTTCCTTTCTCTCGTTGTCTTTGTCCTCTAAACCACTTTCTTTTATCATCTCGGTTGCCTTTCGACTACGACGCGTTACCTTTCCTCCTAGTTCCTCTTTCAGAGTTTTACAACATAAACCTAGGTGCCAACCTTGGAAAAAAAATGAAGTTTGCCATAATAAACACTAACATCAAACTATCTTCTATAATCTATATGTGATTGAATTTGTGTCTTTGTCTTTTCTTTCCCCCAGTACTCTGCAGTGATAGCTGGTGGGATATACAATGTCTGCCCTTGTTTACTCATAAACATCTTTTTGAGCACGTAAACATTTTTCTGAGTATTTTGTAGCAGAGCAGAGAGTGATTTTTCAGTGAAACCTTTCTACAAAGTTCTTGTGTGGGATTGGGTTATGAATCCACATGACAGGCCTGAGACAGAGCAAGGCCACTGCGCACGCACGCACACACACACACACACACACACACACACACATTTACACAAGTTCTCTTTCTTTCCTTCCCTGCCTGTGTCTTATACACACTGCATGTAGAAAGCAGTAGCATTTTCCGCTGACAGAGCAATCTCAAACAAGAACAACAATAACAATAGCTCTGGCTTTTCTGCGGCAGTAGTGGAGCACTGAGCCTTGTACACTTGTGTGTGTGTGTGTGTGTGTGTGTGTGTGTGTGTGTGTGTGTGTGTGTGTGTGTGTGTGTGTGTGTGTGTGTGTGTGTGTGTGTGTGTGTGTGTGTGTGTGTGTGTGTGTGTGTGTGTGAGTTTCTGTGTGTGTCTTCTAGGGGACAGAAGAAAAATGGGCAAACAGAGACAATGGCAGGGAAATACAATTTACATTGTGGTATCCTGCATGGGTCCCCAGAGGGGTGCAACTGTAGGAAGCGAGACATCTCCTGAGTGTGTAAGGAGCAGTATGGCGATGGGACGTCTGTGCCTGTGTGTTGGGTAATGTGTGCACATGCATCTGCACAAAATTGTGCATATTTCATGTTTACGTCATGGGGGGATATGAGCATGACATTACCATTAGTAGTAACTTATCTTATTTGTGTGTGTGTGTGTGTGTGTGTGTTTGTGTGTGTGTGTGTGTGTGTGTGTGTGTGTGTGTGTGTGTGGTAGTGTTATTGGCCGACAGCTTGTGTCACATTGGAAAAATGGTTGCACTGACTGCATTTTTTTGCAGACTCAAGACTTCCTCCACAAAGTGTCTGCATCATACAGATTTCAGCATCGTAGAAGTCCTTCGATTCTAAATGCAGGTCTGCAACTGTTGATGCACTTTGGCCCGAAGAGTCATCTCATAAAAATATATACATAATATATACAGTATATACATGCTGTATATATTTATTTATGTTAAGGTCAGGGGAACATCTCGGTTTAGGTTCAATTTAATACTTACTTAAAGGTTAGGGCAGCGTTCATGGTTACAAATAGTGGTGTTAGTAGTATTTTATTGACCCATCAAACCCTCCTGTGCTGCTGTGTTACACAGTCACCTGACTTCATCCTTCGCTCCTCTCATAACTTCTTCTGAAACTAATGAAGACTTTACCTTGAAGCCGTAGCTCTCCCTTTGGACGGAAGATCTGTGAGCCTTGAAGGCAAAATAGCTCAAGACCCATTCGTTTAAATTGCCTTTTAATTCTGATTTATGTTTTTTTTTTTTTTTTACTTTTCATTGGTCTGTATTTTATGTCTGTTGCTGTAGTTTTTATTGTGAGGCACTTTGGGATGTGTGCACTCGAATGAATATGCTATAAAAATAAAACATACCCAGAGACTACGATTGCATTAAGTTTGACTTTTATAATGAACTGTTTTATAATGAACTGTGAGGTCATGCATGTGTTGGTGGTCCTGTTGTTGGCTCCGCTTCTGTGATCCGTCGTAAATGAAACTTCTGCGGTTGCTGCTATGCAGACGTAAAAGTGCTGATTGGCCAGTTGTCAGTGCTGTCATCTCTAGCATTTCAACTCCTGCACCGCCTCTTCCATATTAATACTCACTGGCTGGCTGAGTACCTGCTCATTCAATCACGGTCACTCTGGATTCCTGGGAATGCAATAATGTCCTCAGAACAGTTTTTGAATTGCAAGTCCGACTTATTCGTCATTTCGGAGAACTGTCATCATGTCTCCTTTGATAGGCTTTCAAGTGCAAGTCTGAGTACTGTGTGTGTGTGTGTGTGTGTGTGTGTGTGTGTGTGTGTGTGTGTGTTGCTCATGAGTAAAACAGCTGCAAATAAATTGACAGCTGGAGTTTATCTGTATGTAAAGCGCACACAAGCAGTCTCACCAAAGCAGACAGACAGAATATGATTGTACTGTGTGCTTGTATCGGCAAACACTCCATCTGTGCTCTTTGTGTGGGCTTCTGTGTGTGTGTGTGTGTGTGTGTGTGTGTGTGTGTGTGTGTTTGTAGAAGCCTAATGAAGGGGGAGAAAAGTCTCAGAAGGATTTAGAAATCCACTTGGGAGCCTTAAAGATGGCTTGTTAGCTAAGTAACAATGCTTTAACACACACACACACACACACACACACACACACACAGAGTTGCAAATCCATCCTATATTAGGAAGATTTGCTCTTCCACTTCTGTGAGTTAGGCTCATATTATCCCTTTGTCTCACACACGCACATACAGTACACGTATACACACCCATTATGTCATTGTTTCAAACTCCTCCTCACTCTCCCATTTACGCACACACACACACACACACACATACGCAAATTCTTCTAAATAGATGTCGAATATCTCTACACTCATATTTACTTAATTCAAGCAAACAAAAGCATCATTAGAGAAAGTAGAGTGAAATGACGAAGCAATTGATTTTGAGCAAATATATCTTGAGTTTACAAATGCTAAATTCGGGGGAGAGCAACTTCAGCCTCTGCTCTGGCAGACATTGCTTCACTGAGTCTTTACGTGGCACATCGTCGGTAGGAAATCGAGCGAGGCCTTCTTGTGCATATTAGTGTTGCAGCAAAAGCCGGGGCACCAACACAGTGATCTCACTGAAATTAAACAAGCAATGGTTGCCACTTATATCAATATAAGGACGAGGTATCGGTATGTCCTATAATTTATTCATGTAGATAATATCCCTACAAATGTATAATTATAATAAGAGTGGGTTTGCTAGAGAAGTGATTATTTTTCTGTGCTTTCACATTATAAAATAAATGAAAAGACTACGTTCCTCTGGAAACTGTTCTCTTGTTTCTGTATCAGAAATCTTCATTTCCACCTCTATCTGACATTCAAACTCACAAACAACAGCAAATTACAAATAACAATGGTGTTGTCGTCTTGCCTGCAAAACTTCCTTCTCAAATGAAGTTGTCGCCTCTTGATCGATCGTAAAGAGTCAAATCTTCACATCTGTTCAGACGTCATGAAAGCGAAACAGAAATGCACTGCAGACACTCTTACATGGTATTAGTCCCTGACTCTTACGTCCTGTCACTAATAGTTGCTGGGAGTGTTTGGTAAAAAAGCACGGCGTCTGTGTGAAAGTGACCTGGATGTAAATTAGGGGAATACATTACAGGAGGGACTTCAAAAGCAGGAGAGTGAAGCAGAAAAGAGAGAGAGAGTGCAGTAAAATGAAAGGAGCAGATGGGCAAACATGCTGAGGGGAGGATGTGTGGACAAACAAGGAAATGAGGTGTTTAGCTGCGAAATCATTGATACCTCTGATTAGCATCATAATAAACCTCACAAATAGGTATTTCATATATTTGTCAAATGCTAAATTAATGAGTTTAAGGTTAAGTGTGGGCTAATTAGCACCTGGTCATTGTTTTGTGATCATTGTTGATGAATGAGGCCGGTTTTGAATACATTAAACATGCTAAAATACCCTTGAAGTGTTGGAATTGTGCCTAATGACAATTGAAGATTACATATCTGATTAGTTATTAGGGACACCATTCATAGGTTTGACTTGTGATTACCAGAGAGTCTGCCTCACGCGTACTGAATGCAATACATGACAAGCATTAGGCCTACACAGCGTCACTATTAATAATTGGAAATGAAAGGTGACGATGACATGCAGCGTATGGTCAAGCTGAACGGGGAACAACGAGAGAGAGAGAGAGAGTTGCACCTAACAGCAAGCGATACCCGACCCCATGTAAACAACAGGCCTGGGAGATGTGACAAGATTACTGTCACACACGCACGCGTTATTGGTTGGCCACGATAACAAAAGATTTTCAATTATGCAATGCCTGCTATGAATTCTGCGTTTTATTCAGCCTCCACGCTTCACGGCATTTTGTAGTGCATTAAAAAGCATGCGTCTCATTTTTGTTGATTGTGGTTATATAAATATAATACATAGTGCTGTTAGACTGCCGCTAGACCTGCCCGATCATACAGGAAACGATTTCAGCACATCTATCTTTTTTTTAATAGATTTTGACTTTTTGGACTAACGACTGATACAAAGCAGGGAGACGAAGACGCGGCATTGCATCCCTCAAGAAAGAGGGGAAGCCGGTGGACGATTGCATGCAATGTTTCTGTAAGTTATCAATAATAGTAATGTCAACGTTATGAATGAAGCATAAAAGTTTCAAACTGTTGGGCATAGCCTATAGTTATTACCCATGTAGCCCTAACTCCTGCAAGAAAGATGTCCGCTCTCCTTAAAAAAACGATGCAAATCAATGTGGATCAGTCACTCCTAGCATCCACTGGCTGGGGCGTAACACAGAAACCGTTGATATTACCATATTTCCCATCTCCCTGTGAAGGAGCTAAGAAGTGCAGTAATCCTGCTGGGCGTTGCGCCCGCTTGCTTAAATGACAGCGGAATAGTGACCACAGCAACAAAGTCACATCAACGGTAGGTTTTTGACTCCAAACCCAATTCTCTTTTGCGCAATCATGCAAGACCCGTCATCAAAATAATTGCAGCTTTTACTTCCTTTGTCTCTGGATATCATTGACGTCACTCTTCTGATTCTAGCCTCTATTCTTCTATCTCTTTCCGTCTCTTTCTCTCTCTTTTAACTTGCATTCCACTTTCTGGCTCCTTGGTTTCTCGTATTTACATCCTCTGTCTCTCTTTTTGTTATTGATTCTCTTATTTTTCCTCGCTTCCTGTTATTTCTCATCTCTTCAGACCTCTGAGCACTTTTTTTTTTTTCCTCCCCGGAAAGCTACAACAATAAAAGAAACACCTGGGCTGTAAGTTGGTTTCTTTTTTTCTTCTCTTTCCCTCATAGTCGTCTGTCTTCCCAAACAATATTACAAAAGCAATTCCACACCAGTCAATAGCCTCCAGGATTGGCTCTCATCCTTCTCGTCCCATAGGGGCTGCCATATCATCAATACAGATTTACACTGTAGCATGGTAGCTAATATACACAAATGCCAATACACCGGCTCTCTCCAGCCGGTAAAAATACATGGAGCAATCTGGGCCAATTTTTATGAACAGTACTAAAAGATTGGCATTGGAAAGAAAACCAAGCGAGAGAGACAGTAGCGGAGAGAGAGAGAGAGAGAGAGAGAGAGAGAGAGAGAGAGAGAAATTAACCCAGAAGTCTCAACAAACTTCACGTAACAATAGCACCTTCATACTTTTGTGTGTTTGGGTTATGATTCCCCTTCTGTTTCATCGCTTACGCCAAAATCCTTTTTTTTTCTTGACTTGTATACGTCTTCACGTCTTCATGTCTTCATGGTTTGTCCTTCAAAATGCCATTTTCCTCTCAGGTAACAGAGGAGCAATTTATCTTTTAATGATTGCGGCGGTAAACTGGACTGTTTTCCTGCATCTGTCCATAACCTGGAAGGAACAAAAAGAACCGCTGTGGATGTTTCTGTGATGATGATGGCCTCGAATTGTGATTTAAGACACACACACACACACACACACGTGTAACAGGAAATTATTGACGTTGCAAACTGGGAGCAGATGCTAGTTACATGTGTTAGGGTGTGTGTGTGTGTTTGTCAAAGTGAGAGTTTCTGTTGTTCGAGTGAGGGGGGGGGGGGGCAGCTTAATGAGGCTTTGTAAACCTGGGGAGCCAGGAAGAGATAAGGTGTGTGTGTGTGTGTGTGTGTGTGTGTGTGTGTGTGTGTGTGTGTCGGAGGTCTCTTGCAGTACTATCACAGTAGACCATTTTCAGAGCTCTCTCTCTCAAACACACACACACACACACACACACACACACAGACACACGGGGAGCCTTTCTGCTTAGATGCACAGTTAACAGCAGCAGGATCACAGTAGGAAAACATAACTGAGATCTGAAGCAGGAAGGGAGAACAGATGGAGGGAAACACACACACACACACACACACACACACACACACACACACACACACAATAGCAGTCATTGACGGACACCGCGGGTACACATTACACTATATGCCCTCACAGATGCCCTCATATACCCCCAAATGAATCATGTCACACACACACAAGCACACTGACCCCCTTTGCATTAGCTCACTGTTTAGAAACATGCTGCCTTGTCACTGGCTTTAGCTGATCGCATCTCCCTTCTTGTGACTGTGTGTGTGTGTGTGTGTGTGTGTGTGTGTGGTTGAGAGAGTGTTTACAACCTGTATACAGCTGCCATTGTGCAGTGATGAGATACATCCCATAGCCTCTCCATATGTGAGCTCATTCCTGCTGACTGCCTCATAGTGTGAGACGATGTGTGTAATGAGTCATTCCAAAAAGTTGGCGTAGCAGCCGAAGTGTCCTCAAGAAGCACACCTTTTAAGGATCTTGAGAAAAATACTTCTTTTGCTGTGGAAGTCCGCACTAAGAAACACAGAGTCCTGCTTTCACCCAAGTCTCTTGACCATTTCAAAATGTTTGATCATACTTCCTCCTACATTGAATACAGCATATCATCATCTACAAATGAGGTAGCTGTGTCACAGAAAGGAGCGCATGATTCGGCCTGATTCAAAAGCAGATGACACGACCCAGAATAGCACGTTTGGAATCATGTTGAAGGTAAATGCCCTTTTCTTATGATGTGAGGAATACTTCTTTTGCAGCCTATGAACATTTTATAATAGATGAAATAACTCAAGAAGTGAAAATCTCCCTTTCTTCTATGGCTCATGAATCTAACGATTCAAAATACGATTCAAATAAAAACAGGAGAAAAAGATTTAAGTTTAGGGTTTGTATTGTTTTTAGTGCAGCATTAATAGATAGCGGTACAAACTGTAAACACATTGACATACCATCATCATACGATTCACATTTATATGTCCGCATTCATCTGGTTTTGTGTCTCTGGCCACCTGAATAAAGTCAATCGTGCAGCATGGAAAAAAGCACACACGCGGTAACAATCACCGTCCTTTTGCCTCTGGTTTGGTCTCCACCAACTGAGTGAAATATGAAATGTTCCGTTATCTTCAGCTGATTATTATTTTTTTGTCTTTCTGTTGTTTGGTAGCATACAGGAGGTTCTATTTGTGGTACGAGACAGATGAGAGCAGTGAGACTGAACTGAGTACAGATGTGCCCACAAAACTAACAAATTAGACCGTAAATGCATGATGGATAACCGAAAGCTTTCAGAGCAAAAACCTCAATGTAAAACTAATGGCCCAAATTTGTATTTCAAAATATGTTGTCTGTATGCAGACGTCAGCCAACAGCAGCCTGGTTGTATCCGTCTTGGTACCTATAGGTCCTTTGCTCTCCTTTCTCTCCTTTCATTTGTCTTGCCTTCTGTCTCTCCCTCTGTGTCTCCCGCCTCTCCCCATGTCACGCTTGCCATCACATTCATCTGTGTTTTCGAAACAGGGCATAGATGAGCCTTCATGGCGATCCAGCTCGTGTGTGTGTGTGTGTGTGTGTGCATGCCTATGATGATGTGAACACGCCATAATTGCATGTTTCCAGTGTTTGATGCATGTGTGCGTCTGTGAATGAGAGTCAGAGAGAGAGGATAAGTGTATTTCAGATTGTGTGTGTTCGATCGTCTGGCAAAGCCACAGTGCAGTGTGTGCGTGTGTGTCTGTGTGTGTGTGTGTGTGTGTGTGTGTGTGTGTGTGTGTGTGTGTGTGTGCGTGTGTGTGTGTCTGTGTGTCTGTGTGTGTGTGCATTTGTCAGATCCAGGCTGGCTGGTCTTTAGGGTCCTAGCAATGCCGGTACCAACCCCGCTTCACACACTTTCTCATAATTCCCGACTCTCTGTCTCTCCAAATTCACTGCCGCCTTTATCATCAGCTAAAACAAATAGCCTCGCGCTCCCCCGACAGACAAAACACACACACACACACACACACACACACACACGCACACACACGCACACACTGCAAATCAGTCTTGTGAGGACCAACCAGTGACTGACATTATATTCACTTACCCTTCAACCCAAAGTACTTTAATTACTTTACCTCAGCTTTACTCTAACCCTAATTCTAACCCACAGACCTCATATTACTCAGGTGTGTTAGAGTGAAGACCAATCAAATCTCACTTTAGAAAACGTACATGCCTCCAAAATGTTGCCCTCACAAGGATAGAACTACAATAGCACACACTCACACGCTCACACACTCACACACACACACATACAGACTGGTGGGAATCATTTCTGTGTGGAATTTTTCCTCATTCGCCGCCGGTGGAGCGGGCTGTTTGATTGGTTGCTGCAGTGATAGATGCCCGGCCAGTTTTCTGATTACTACAATCTTCGATCTCCAGGGCCCAACATAATCAGAATAAATGTCCCCGGCTGTAGCGGGAATAAAGGTGTGTGAAAGGGAGAAGGGGGGATAGCAGAAGAAACGGGTATAAGTGTGTGTGCTGTGTCAGGCTGGTGTGAGTGTTTGAACAAGAGTGAGTGACAGATGGTGTGTTATCAGGACAGCTTGATTTTGACCCCCCCCCCCTCCCCCCCTTCACTTGTGTTTTGTTGTTTCACACAGTCAGGTGTTGTTGTTGTCTATTGTTGAACCGCCTGTTGCTTTTAATCTTTTGGCCACTTTGAAATCACAGCAGGTCGGCTGCGTGCATGTTTGTGCCGAGCATGTGAAATATCGGATCGAGTGATCGGATGTTAAGTGAATCATTTATCATCGCTACATATAATCCATCAGTTTAGCATTCATCTTAGAAATGTGACTTTTACTAGTGAAGGAGGGCAGCCTGTCCTGGGAACAACAGGGGAGACAGAATAAGTGTGATTTATATTTTTAAGTCACTTTGCAAATCTGAGGACAGCGTGGCTATTTGTTTTTCTCTTCAAGTCATCACTTGCGATACAAACTCACTTCAAACTCATTCATCATGAGCCATGAGTTATGCTATCTACATGAACAGCGACGCATAGTGATGTTCAGGATATTGCTCTACTGTCGGTTGTTTCGTCTCCCAGCATTGAATGAGGCTGGTCACCATGCCGGACGACTCCCATCACCAGGAAAAGTGATTCACAAGTTTAAACGCACACACGTTGAGATATTTGTCACTGAGACCTCGTGTCCACATAAAGTGGTCCAAAATACGTTCTGTGAGGCATTTACAGGAATAAGAAGAGACAGAATGTAGTTTTCTTGTTTGTTTGAATCGTCTCTGTTGCATGGTCACAGTTAAAGTCTAATAACTGTAATCTCTGCGTGTACTAAAACCTACATTCAATGCTTCGTTAATCACCTATTTACAGTTTGGCCACAGACATTAACACATGTACATCAATGGACACGTAACATGAACACACATGGTGTTATTAAAGTGTTACTACAGTAGCTGGCGAGGCTCTATTGCAGTTATTACTGATTAGATTTCGGAGGTCAAATGTCGCGGTGACCTCACGTCCTTTCCCATTCTCGTGATATCTCAAATTTTCAAGTATGACATATTTTTTAAGTTTGACACCAATGCCCGCCTGCGACTCAAGTATGAACTGACTGTTGGTGGTCAAAGGTCACTGCAACTTCCCCAAAACACATTTGTGGTCATAACTGAAGTATTGATATGCTAATTCTGACAATGTAACACAAACGTCTGATAGGATACAATGAAGAAGTGATGAGCCGTGGACACAGAGTGCAACATCAGCGAGCATACAACCCCGGGGCGGTGCTCCGCATCACACGTGTCATCATCACCACTACAAAGCTATTTTACAGGAACAGAAGCAGAGACAGGAGATGTCAGGTGTGTTAGCTCAACTCGTCCCTCTTTACTAGTTACTCTTTCCTGCCGTGAAACGTCAAAAGAAAGAATGCGTGAAACCGTAATGAATTACAAAGAAATCTGTCCTTTTTCACATAGAAAACACATCAAATAGCAATTTCAACAACACAATTGTGACCGTACATTCGAGGTTGGATGTACAGGACGTCACACGGCAATCTTTACCCCTCCACTAACTGTGGGAGAGTCATTTTCTGCATTGACACCTGTGAGAGAACATAGATACAGTCATTAGAAATAAATAAACACTCAAATACTGTCATGGTGTAAGCTGTGTTCTTCTATCCATGTGTGATGTAATGCCCTCAGATTCCCGTTGACAGCTGATCTCTCACTTTTTAAGCAACGATGCAACGGTGTCAAACACACACACAAACACCTCTGACCCTCCTTTTTAGATTTCAATCAAGCCCTTAGCATGACAAAGATCAATATTTATAAAATCAATCTTTATAAGCCTTGAATTGACTGTGGTGTCAACCGAAGCATGTTGAATGGGTCAAGATATCGGAGTGTCACCCTCAACACGTCAGTATTTATGATGTAAGTGTGAATAATGGGTTGCAGAACTACAGATTCTGTAAAAAAAAAACTCCTGTTTGTTGCCAGAACTAATAGCCTGCCCGTACCTGTCAAGTGGCGAAGCTGTGTCCATTGTGCACGTGTAGATACTTGTGTGCATGTGCCTCTAAGTGCACCTGTGTCCGTGTATGGGTTTAATTAAGCAACACTTTGAATCAATATTGAAATCATCTTTATAAATGTGTTTCTCTCACCGAGACCTTTGGAAGCGACACGAGCGGGGTTGTGAGGAATTGAGTACCAGTGAGTAGCAAAACCATAATGTAATATTGATTCCTTCATTGATTCCTTTAGAGGAATTCTCTACTCCCTCTTTGAACAACTCAGGGAAGAAATCTCTTTTTTCCCCTCAAACAGCAGATTCACTTTTTGTAATCTAAGCCAGCATAGCGTTGGAATGGTTACCAGCCATGAACAGTGGAACGCTTCCATTTACAGCTAGCTGGCCTAGCTTGCTACCTTCCACATTTTTGAGTAGATTTCCAACCTTGGCAGCTCGAGGGTGCGCCTAGATGTTTAATGCTCCTGATTCCACTGACGCCAGCTTTATGCTCCATGGGAATTATGTCATCGAGTCTCGCACGTCAGCTCCGCAGGTTGTTGTGGTGGTCTGTGGGTAGAGAGGGAGACAGACAGAAGGAAACCTGGAGGAGAATAGACACACAGTTACCACGATCTCACCGGACGTTTCGTTTCATTCGCGTTATGTTCTATTTCTGCTTACTGCCATTGTGAAGCCCCCGCGCAATCAAGTGTTGTTGCTCCATACGCAGGGGTTTCTAGCTAGCTGTCCATCGTTCACGCTTCTTGATGTGGCGATGGCATATTACCAAGACTGTCAAAAGTCAACTATGAAAATGCATTTACAGTTATTTTTTTATGTATGTGTGCGGAAAAACATGATTTACACAACCTGTACAAAATAGAATGTATGTGCTGCAGTGATGGCAGAGAGGAAAAAGGGGAAGGGAGAGAGAGAGAGAGAGAGAGAGAGAGAGAGAGAGACAGAGAGTGGTGCGTTAGAGTCAAAGAAACTATCGTGACGTTAGTGTGTGTTGCCGTTTGTGTCACAGCATGTGCACAATTAGGAGCATGAAAGAGAGAAGAGGGTGTTTATGAGGACGTGTCTGTGTGTGTGTGTGTGTGTGTGAGCAGAGGAGAGAGTGTGCGAGAGAGGGGTAGAGTGTGCTTGTTTGACAGTGACTGTAATTGCTCTTCACCTCTACTTCCAAAGCTTTTAGCCCGGTCAGCACTCAGCCAATCAGAAGGCCCGCACAAAAGAGCCAGTTAGAGAGCAGAGGAGAGAGCCGAGGCAGGACTGTCTCTCAACTAACCGGATTACCTTCACACTGTCTCTGTCGCCCTGCGCTGGACGCTGTGATACAAAACCCAAATTAGCTAAATGAAGTGACGAAAAATGGTCACTTTCTATGATTCTGCGCCGCTGTCTCTCTCCCGGCATCCCAAACACTGATTGGATTCACTGTGGATTTTCTCTTTCCCTCTGTTTTTTAAGTATTCCTCTCACCCACCGCTCACTCCCCCCTCACCCCTCCTCCTCCTCCTCCTCCTCCTCCTTTCACAGCACTCATTTCATTTGCATTGATAAGTATGTTTCTCAATTTGGGGAATAAAGAATAAGTGTCTGAAACTGCCTCCTGCTATCTCGACGCAGCTGTGAATAAGCCAGCTACAAAGCTGGAATAAATGTGTTTGCAATTACAGAGGAGAAAGAGAGAAAAAGAAGAAGGAAAGCTTCAGCTGTCAGCGAGATATGTGTGCGCCTCGTTTCTTTCTTTCTCGCTCACCCGAATTCAAAAACGCTTCGCTCTGTATCACTGTCAGAAGAAAAAAAAATTGCCAAAGCCGTTTACGTTACAATACTCGGTGAGAAAGAATACACCGATATCAAAATAATGACATTTTTCCAGTGACCTTTCAGTCACTCCACTGTGGTAGCAGATGTAATAAATAATAATTGATTAAAATCAAGATATGTAACGATTATAAATAATTCAATTATGACTTATAAACCCATAAATTAGTGTAAAAGAATGATGGCACTCAGCTTACGCCATAAGACACCATTAGTTCAACTCATTAATATGAGAATCAATGTTGGACGCCGCCCAATTTTGGAAAAATAGGAAAGAATTTGAAATTTGATTTATTCAATTAAATCTTAATCTATGGGTTGCTACGGAGTTCTTCTCGAGGTGTACAGGGACTTATTATTTCATATACACACAAAATCAAATGATCAAGTTCTTTATGAATGGAATATTTATCAGACTAACTACATAAATACACGACTAAACAGAAAATAAATGAATAAACGATTTAAATAGACAAAATGAATGCAATGAATGAGGAATATGATGAATAACGATGAACTACCGCCACATGAAAAGGATTACATGTGACCAGGTAGAGTCAGTGACTCATATCATTGATTGATATGAGTCACTGTTCAGCAGCTGAGAGTTTGAGAAGCATCTTTACATTAGATCTAATTTAAATCTAAAGCTTATTGATCTGTTCCATTAATATTTCTGTCTGATTATTGTATAATGTGACTTAGTATTAAATGAACATATAACTCATTTACATCTGTAAAGGGTGACGGGTCTGATGGGCAAATGGAAGGCTGAGCTGCATACAGTGGTGTCTGTTCCTCTGTGGACATCTGCATCTTGTTGGATGATTGTAGTTCGTTGAGTCGCACTCTTCCATCTCTCGCTGGATTCTGCTTTTTCTCTTCGGAACCTGGTCGTCTTCTTCGTTGAGGTTCGGCTGGCTCGAACCGTTTTTCCTCGTCTCCCTCTCTCTCAGCAGGATGCTGAATCCTCTTGTCACCCTCCTTCGTAGCAGCAGGGGTCATTTAGGCACCTTTGCCACTTTAAAAAGTCTTTCATCTCAGAGTCTTTCCTTTGAGAGTCTCTTGCTCTCAATAGTTGCTGGAATAAATCTTCAGCACGTCGGTGCTTCGCAGGTCGGCGCTGCATGGCACATTAGACGGCACGGGATTGCCAGTGTCGACAGGTCAGGAACCCAATACCAGAGAAGTGGCAGAACCACTAGAACCCTGAGGGAGAGATCTGCCGTGCAGCTTTCAAAGTTATAAATCTTATTTGTAGTATTTTAGAAACGGGTGAAGGAAGACACTTCTTCAGGTTCTTGTTTCTCAGGTCGACTGGATGTCCTCTCAGCCAGTGGTGACGTATCTGTCTTGAGTTTGTCCCGACACATGCTTAGTTGTGAGTTTAACCACTTAGTTTATTAGTTCAGATTGTGTCATAGACATTTCAGTTTTATAATCTCTCGGTGGACGTCCGCTGCACCAACATCTGTCACTGAAGAAATGCTCGTCACACTTTATTTTACGTTACAGTTCTTAGACATAATAAGTCATTCTTTACTGTTAACCTAAAGACATATTAGTCCAATTGTATACAGACAGTTATAGCCTAAATTAGACACCACCCCTACATTATGCTTTAATGCTTTAAGGAAAAGCGCAGGTGTAACTAATAAATTCGTGATGGTTGATATCCATCTAGCTGCTTCAGGTTAAGGGTCCTGCTATTGTGCACGCTGGCTCACTGTCACACTGTCATGGCTTACCGGGACAGTTGAATAGAATGGATTCGTAAACGAGTTCATATTTGTGCCAACGACAGCCCTATAAAAGTGACGATGTCAGTGTGTCTGCCAGTCTACCATTTTGGTCCGGATGGAAATATCATCGCAGCAACTATTGAATGGATGGAAGACAGTTTGTACAGACATTCATGTTCCCCAGAGGATGAATCCTGAGATTGTGGTGATACTTCTACCACCACGTGCAGGGTGACAATTGTGATTTTAACTGGAATTTAGTTACAACTATTGGATGGATCACCATGAAATTGGATACAGTCATTCATGCTCTCTTCGGGATGAATTTAGCTTGTTATCCAGCGCCGTCATCTGGTCACAATTAGCTGCATTAACAGTGGATGAAGTCATTGCAGTAGCCCTTTAATCCCAAACCCCGAGCTAGTTTCTCTAAAATGTCTGAATACTTTATTCCCCTGAAACCTAAGATCAGTTCCTGTGAATGACATTTTGCAATTTTAAATAAAACCCAAATTATTGCTACTAACCAACAACGACACTTACCCACAAACTGGACACACTTTACAATTTTAACGTTTTTTAAACCGATAACAGTAATTCATGATCAGTTTCTAAACTGTGAGCTGGATGTACCTCATCGTTTGCAAGTGCCTTCATCATTTGAAGTGTTAATTGTAAAAAGAGCACCATAACTTTTTGACGTATACTTTCTTCTACTTTCCAGATATATCCTTTGATAAAGTTGCTTCTGCAAAAGCTCATTTCCCCCTCGGTCTAACTGTTTCCTCCATAGTATTACATTACCCATCAAACACCTCTTCTCCTCCATCCACGTCTCTCTTTTCCTCTCTGGATCTTCACCTCAGCTTCTTCTTTATTCGTCTCCGTGTCTCCCCTCCTCTCTCTATACCTTAGTTTTCTTTGTCTGCCTCCTTTCTGCTTTCTCCGTCTCTCTTTTTGCCACCTCCAACTCTCTACTGATTAACACAGAGAGGAGAGAAGGGAAAAACAGTTGCTAGATTGGTGGGAAAGTTCAATTAAACTGCGGGCCTCTGGGCCTTTGTATTGGTGTGTATGTGTGTGCATGCCTTTGTGTTTATGCTCGTGCATGCCTTTGTGCGACACAGTGTGTTTGCGTATGTGCGCCTCTTGAAATGCTCGTGTGGGTGTGTGAGCATGCGTTGCATCTCTGCTGGTGTGTGTTTCAGTCTCAGCTCTCTAGGATTAGTTTTTCCTCCGTAATCAAGTGAGAGAGAAGCCCACAGGTAATTACAGCTTTGCTCCAAAAACAACAACTGGGCTTCTGCTTTCCTGTTGGGCTCCATTACAGTCAAATAAAGCCACAGCTCACTACGCTTCTAAAGGACACGCAACGCCACAAAGCTGTTTCTATCATCCCACAGCTTCAAATAGAAGGAAGAGCTGTAAAATAGTTTCAGTTAGTCAGAATTTAGTGTATCACGGTTAAGATGTTTCCCATCAGTTTAACATCAGCCTGATGTAACTTAATGGACATTTCTTGTGAGTTTTTAAATAGTTTTGTTAATGCATTTGTCTGTTTTGTATAGATCTGTTTTCCTTATATTAGGCCGACAGATGTTCCAAAAATAAATCAAAGAACATACAAGATCTGAATAATGTTGCTCAACAGCACAGGTGTCATTTGAATCTCAGTGACAAATGTTGGCATCTCATGGTCCTAATGAAGCAGATAAGCAGAGTCCTGAAGTGTTAAACTCATGAACATCTAATGCCATTGAAAAGTAGCTTCAATAGATTGAAAACCAAGTTCTCTGAGGGTTGAAGTCCCATGTTTTTTCAATTTTCAATAAGAAACATTCTTTGTAAAAATAGAAGACTTGTTTAAACCAGTTTGTCTCCACACACCTAAACGGTATGTTTCCTGTTGCAATAAGATACTAACTGCCATTGTTTACAGGAACCGAAAATGCCTCTGGTAATACAATTTAATGTGAGAAATGTACACAAATGTATAACTCAAATTGATAATAGGCCAGAGTGAAGTGATTGTTTTAGTTTTAAACTACAGTGTTTGCACTAAAGAATATTGAAAAAAATCTGTTCTGTCAGATTTCTGTATTCTTTTATTTTTCACATTTTCTACAAATTTTAACAATCAAAATGATGGCTGACTTGAGTGACTGGGTTGCAACATTTCAGACAGTAATTGGCAGAGGAATGACAGTGAACATAACTGTACATAGTACGGACTCACAAAGGTTTGAAATTACGTGTTTAGAAATGGATCTCAAACTTTAAATTACAAACCGGTTAGTTTGAATAATTGGAACTAGAATCAACAGTTCTTTTAAATTGTTGTGAATTTGTAAAACAGCTTACCAAAGCACAAATAAACAAGCTTCTTATGACTGTATATTTTTGTATTTTGTTACAAGCTCTGGTTTAATTTACGCCATAACAGTCTAACGTGTAAACTCACACTGACAATAAGTTGTCGGCATAACTGCACCTCCAGAAGCCTGATGAGCAAATGTTATCCTTTATGTCAAAAACGTTGTGTGTGTGTGTGTGTGTGTGTGTCTGTAATAACATCTGTATCTTTACATCATCCAGCAGCCCATGCTTTTTCTGTCCTCCAAAGACTTTAATAAGCTTACGTGTTGTCAGTAATTAGCCGCTAATATGTGATGAAAGAAGAGCTGCTAATACCTCATTTTCCAAATGTGCTGGCTCTAACATGCAGCATGAGTAAAACCAATCAATGGATGTGGGAGGAGAGAAGGGTCAGGGATGCCTGGGCTGGTGTTTTCTCACAGACGGCCCTTCTCAGAGAGGAGAATGAATTCTAGACGCACCATTAGTCGTGCATTTAGCCCTTCTGATTGTGATCCCACAGCTGCCAAACCACTGAATGTATACCTTCTTTCAGAGGGAGTACAATCAGAGTACCAATTATGTTGTATCCCTTAAGTGATTGAAAGAGTCTTACTGCTCAATGCAGCATTTCTGATTTGGAAAACGTTTTGTCAGTTATTGCACTGCACACACACACCCGAGGCTGCCTTGTAATTTATGACCAAAGTTGCTTCCAAACATTTGGCCATTTAACAGCTTCACAGAAGAAGAAGTAATTGGTCATGGGCTCGTCAAGTGGAGTTTGTTGGTACAAACAACGTTGTTTACTCATTCACCCATTTACTGTACACGCTGAACTACAGTTCACTGTCCACTAAAGATGATGTATCATTTATATAATCAGTGTCTTCACGACAGACGTAACTAAATATTCTGGTTTCTGAGTACTGATCCCCAGACTCCAGGTGAATATCTTTGTCTTTTTGCTTTTCCCTACACAGCGAGGCCAGCGGCTACAAAACGCAGCGCCTGCAGCTGCACAGGATTCACTGTCTTGTTCAAGGATGCTTTCAAAAGGACATATGCCTGCTGTCATGGTGGCGTGAACCCAGGTGCTCCAGTTGAAGGTCAGCCCACTTAATCACTTCCTCCACTGTAAATCCCTATCAGGTCCGGATTAGAATTGGAGAGCCAGCTGACAGGCGAGAGAGCTCACAGCAGAGACGTATGAGGAAGGGCAAGGTTCTCTGTTGAATAGTGGTGAGATTATGGATTTATAACAGGGAATTATTTCCTTCAAGTAAATATGCAGATGTGTTGATTGTTCAAATTTGTATTTATTTCACTTTTAGAATCGTATTACCTTGTTGGACTTACGATCTGACGCAGCAGAACCAGCGGTTATTATCTTTTTCATTCCACGATCCAGCGCCTGCATTACCCACAGTGCAACTTGACAGCAGACTGTTCCGTTGGAGATTTGTGTGTGTTGTGCTATAAATAATGTGGCCTTGAGCTTGAGTCCTCCAGCAGAGATAAGGAGCTGGTTAGAGGTCTTTCTAACTGAACGCCATGTGATTCTGGACAAACATATAATCTTCAGCAAAGTGACACTTGAGGCAATTTATCAAACGTTGTGCTGTTCCCACTTGAGCCGTAAAAGTCTTACAACAGAAAAGACGTTTTTCACATATGCGGTTGGACACAAGACCTGTAAACAGACGCTGACAGGTAGAATTGGTGGAGCTTCACTTTAACGCACATGGTCTGCCTCAGCGCTTGCAAGCTTTCACACCATAACTACACTCAAACCTATAGACCGTGCAGGATGCTCTATAAGTATGGAAGATTAAAAGTGAGGAATACAAATAAAACAAACAAATAATAAAAAAGAAATACAAAACACATGCTTTCATGTAAATCCTGTTTGTACAGCTTCCCGTACTGCTGATAAGCTCCGCCCACAATTCCGTCTCTAAGCTGTGATTGGACAGTTGCTTGTCTTTCTCTTTGGCATGGGAGGACGTGTCTTCATTGGCGAAAAGAAAAAGCTCTCTTGCACCACGTCATGAAGACTAATGACGCACCTTTGCTTTCAGTATTGGCACGTTTGTGCTGCTCTAGTTTGATTTGACTGATTATTACATGTTTTAATGTTGTTGTTTTTTGTGTGTGTGAAGACAAAACAGAAATCATTCGAGCGGTGAAGTCCTTTCTGTAGCAGAAACAGCCCACTGAGTCCGGGTCTGGATATATTTATTTATTCTAACAAGTCAGAAGTCTAATTAGCCCTTTCGGTGTTTTTTTTTTGTGTGTGTAGAACTGAGCTTCTGGCTTGCCCCTATTGACAGAAAAAACAGAGTCTGCTCTTTCAAGTTGATTGCAACTTCTATTGCTATAATTTAATGCGGTGAAATATAGAAGGTAACACAGCGAGGGTCTGTGCAAATTGGGAGGTCAGGTTGTACAAATGTACAATACAATACAATATGCCACTGATTCCTCTGACCATTATTCATCAGAACTGTGTCAAAACATTCAGTATACTGCATTTAATAAATACATATATCTGTTGTAAAAGTTCTTGAAATAGACGTTTTGACTTTAAGACTTTTTTATTATTTTCAATTTTAGTATGACTTCAGATTATTTTTGGTACAATATGAGATAAGTTGATAGTTTTAAACTTTTATTTCCATTCACATGCACCCATTGAAACCCATTGTTAGTATCCCAGTTAATAATGGCCAAGAAATCCTGTTTTTTGAGCACAAATAATTTAGTGCATGTAACACACTGTCTACAGGATATGAACAAATAATTGATACCTTTTCACAAAGCTGTTTCACTTCACGTAAGCACAGAGACAATAGAGAATCATGTACTTTGTACTTAACATATTGGTCACTTCAACAGTAATAGAGCATATGCTCTCATTTACACCTCTAAGCTAATTAGCTAATCCGAAGCCAGTAGAGAGAGAGTGTGTGTGTGTGTGTGTGTGTGTGTGTGTGTGTGTGTGTGTGTGTGTGTGTGTGTGTGTGTGTGTGTGTGTGTGTGTGTGTGTGTGTGTGTGTGTGTAGGCATGTACATTATGCATGCTCATTGTACATCATTTACAGTAAATCGTTCTAAATCAGTGTGTTCCAAACTACCCCAACACCCTCAGACAACCACAGTTGTCTCTGAACTAACAGCCCATTACTGCCATGTTGTTCCGCTCGGCCAGCTTGCAGTCCAGGCAGTGGGAGGCAGCCGGGGCCACCGCAGCCGGTGACCTAGCTGGAGCACAGGGCTGCAAAGCTGCAGGATCGGAAGCAGAGATCAGCACGAGGTCGTGTCTTGTGTCTTGTGGCTCGGAAAGGCTGCGGTTGGCGATCGGCACCAAGCTTCCTGGCTCAGCCGATGCCTGAGGCTGCCACTGCGGGACGTTCTGAATAGCTCACAGTTGGGGGAGTTGATGCAAATTGAAGACAAAAGTGCCTCATGCTGCGTCAGTGAAGGTTAACCATGAGGCTGCTCCGAGGAGGGGGGGGGGGGTCAAGGCATCCGGGTGTTCAGGGAGTTTGGAGCATCACACGTCTCCGAGGATCCTAATGGGAACATGTAGCCGAGGTACATTTGAGGCGGAGCCACAAGGTTATCACATTGACGAGACACACACCTTGATCCCACCACAGGGGAGGATTGTGGGAGGCACAAAGGACGCAACCTCTCACCTCAGACTGCGGGACGGGACGAGGCTCGCAGGAGACCTGTATGTTAACGTAACAATACACAATCATTATTTTGATTTCAGAATTTGATCTTTGACTGGTTACGTGTGTGAGATTTTAAAAGTGAAAGTCTTTCTCTGAAAATAAATATAAAAATCTGTGCTTTCAAATAAAATAAAAACATTTTAAAGAAGGGTTGGAACTGCATGTCTTTCCTGATTAATTCATCTAAATCTTATTTATTGTAAAACTCATCTTAAAGAAAGGGACACAAACTAGGAATATACTGTACTGTATATTAAAAGAACATAACAGTTGGAAAACATGCAAAAGAAAAATGGTTACAAGTTGCTTTAGACTACATTGAATATATAAAAAAGTCTAAATCAAAGAAGAAAGAAGAAGCTTTTTAATTGTAGTGCAACAATAAACTTCATCTTGTAATGCATTATATCTGCTTATAACCTAATTTAAATTGTGAGGTAACTTAAGATGACATATTGCATTATAACATTGATTATAAATATTATAAAAGATTATATTGTACAGTATAACAACTATGGTTATTATAATACACTATGATACTTCACTTACTTACTTGAAAATGACTGAGTAACAAATATTAATTATTTTGATACTTGACCTCATAATTCATTTAAAAAAAAGCTTCATAATGTGTTCTTATGATTGTTATAAAGCATTTAGAATATTTATGACTGCTTATAACGCATTTAATTATGTTTATAATACATTATAGATATGGGCGTCATAGAAAGTGTTAACGTGTTATTTCATGATTCACCTTCGAGCCTCTCTCACTACCAAACTATTTATTGTTGTACAGAAAGAAAAACATGATTCTTTAACAAAATGTCTTTCCTGCCTCGACGCTTTAGTTCAGCAACAGTTCAGGAGGAAAAAAAAACTGGGACGTCTGGAAAAGCTCCTCGTTGCTTGATGGTGTCAGGTTTTTTTTTTTTTGAGATTTCATCTTCTATTACGCAGTCTCACTTGGATTGACACGCTCACATTTAAATCATTACAAGTTGATAGGGATGTATAATAAGCTCCACCTCAGTGGTGTGACCTCGCCGATGACTCCCGCATATATAAGAGCTGGTAGAATCACTTCTCACTCGCTCTCACACAAAGACAATATCTCACATGATTTCACTTGCTTTCAATATAACCCCATGCTACTCCACCCAAAGCACTGTCTGGCATCTGTGTCTGCTAATAGGGCCATTAATATTCATATCTTCACGCAGATGAGATGAGAAATACACTGGCGAGGACCCGTTCACACACGCGGGAGAAAGTACACACACACACACCATGAAGAGAAATCAGTTGGCTGCTCAAATATAATTACTTGACTGCTGGCTGCCATTTAGGATGATGCCTAGATAGATAATTGTTGTCTATCTTGTTCTCCATCTTTCTGTCCCTTCTCTGGATTTCTCTTGATTTCTGTTTGCCCCATCACCGGATGTGTTCTCCCACCCGCTCTCTTTTTTTTTCCTCCACCATCTGTCTTCTCTGAAACGCTGCTTGGCAGATCCAACGATGCTGATTTTATTCAATTCGCAAGTGTTTTATTGATATCATTTTCAAAATGAACCGAATTGAAAAGGAATGTGTGTCTCTACTGTAACGCTGTAGCTTTCCAGCTATGACGCCACAATGAAGGCAACGAGAGAGGAAACATGCAGGGGTCTCGTTTTCACTCAAGCTTTGTGTGCTTCTAAGTACATAAATTCCATCTGGTGCAATTTAACAGCATTGGCAGCTTTATATTGTTGGAGTACGAGACTTTGGCAACCTCCAGACCCCCTCAGTGGCAGTGTTTTACATGAGGTGTCACAAGAGGCATTTATTGTTGAGGCTGGCAGGCCATTCTTGACCTTGCAGCATACGTAACAATCTCACAGCAAGGACTATTATGTTGCAGCTCTGGGGATTTATATTGTATCCCAAAAAAAAAGAAAGTTGAACCTTGCTTAATTGGTAGATGACATGAACAATGTTTTTTTTTTACTGTGAAAATCTTTCCCGAGCTGTTGAATCCTATCTCATAGTATTTGTGTTTTGGTGTTTGATAAATGTTTAGAGTCCTGGATTCTCTGTGCCCCCACCATGTTCAAGCTGCACTCTTTCCTCTCTGAACGCTTGTTGTACCCAACAAGTCCTCCAAATTAGAAGACGAGACGTGACTTTGTTTTATTACGGTAAAGTTCATGGTTGACTATCGATGGTCAGATGTTGTCCTCTCTGTCCTCCTTTGACTCCCTCCTGTTGCTGGCTTGGTGGCTCTTTATCAGCATCTTGCTTTTTTTATTCTTTTCCTCCCAATACGTTCTGGTTTTTAGCAGAAATAACCAAACTTAAAAAATATCAAATACTTGGTTAAAAAAGTATTTAAATTGAGAAATAAATTGTAATATCCTCTAATTCTATAACCAACATTGTGCTTTCTTTGACAGTCTTAATAACTTGCAAATGAATTAAAATAAATGTTTTGACACATTCACATTATCATTTCTTTCATCTTCTTAGCCTGTGCCGTACTTCCTGTCTGATGAATTAAGGCTCAAAGAGATACAAAAACATGTTTCATAGTATTCTTTTTGAGGCATCATTTCTTGTCATAATTTGTCAAATTAATATCTAATTGTTAAAACCTTCTGTAGTTTAGTGACAGTAATTCTACACAGAACAAAGTTAAACATTCATTTAAAGTGATGCCACCCACTTATTTCATTCTGTGTCCAGGGAAATCAAATTCTGTGTTATTCAGGCATGACATGAGCCCCACAGTTTGAACAAGAGACTGGAATAAGTCCACGATACGGGAAGCTTGCATTAGAATATCGGATGGTTAAATGTTTCGTTGTTCATTTAATATATTGTGAAGTATAAATATATCTTCAGCATATTGATGTGAAGCGGGTACATTACATTGTGCACGTTGAGGATGACAGATGGCCCTTTTGCTTTAGCAGACAAGAGGCTACGTGGCTGTAAATGATAAGATGAAGCATTGCTCATTGGGGCTGTGTCTCCCAGTCCTTATCACACACACACACACACCGACAGCTGTTGTCCAGCATGTGTGTTTATGCTGCCTTCACACAAAACATCACTGTCTCAGGCACATTTGCATGTGTAGACATTAAAAGGAATACTCAAAGACTTTTAAACATGCGCATACTGCTTGTAAAGTGCAATGCAAACTCTCCTGAAAGACATGTTTCTAACAGATCCCATCCCTTGGCTCTTTGGATGAACATTTACAAGCATGTTTGTATATGTGCGGAGGTAAAAACTAGAGCCGAACTGTTGTCTGTGTGAAAGCCCCTTGTCTTACACGTCACGCCGCCGTGCTATCTTAAAGCACACACCGGGGCAAGCAACCAGCGTAATGGCGG
Organism: Pholis gunnellus; assembly: GCF_910591455.1. Classification (NCBI taxonomy): domain Eukaryota; kingdom Metazoa; phylum Chordata; class Actinopteri; order Perciformes; family Pholidae; genus Pholis; species Pholis gunnellus. The sequence goes on from NC_136532.1 coordinate 21,886,346, forward strand.
CTCTGCTGCTTTATGGCGGTATTGTGGAGAGAGAGAGAGAGAGAGAGAGAGAGAGAGAGAGAGAGATTGTCCCTTGTCTAAACACGGTGTCTGTTTACCATAGAAGATTGGAGACCCCTGTCTGTCCTGGTAATCACGTCGCTGTAGTGTGTGTGTGTGTGTGTGTGTGTGTGTGTGTGTGTGTGTGTGTGTGTGTGTCAGGGGGGTTGTTGAACATCGGACATCAAGGGAAAGACCGGCTGCCTACTCAAAATGTTTCGCACCAACATTGCTGTCAAAATGACTGTTTGCATGACAACAGTTGAACAAATTAATTTGTATTAAAGTGGGAGACATCTCGAGCCTTGTCCTTGGTAAATATTGACGTATCAGCAGACAGCTGGCCAGTGTTTTTTGAGACTATAACTGGTTGAATTGCTTTCATCCCCAAACGGATTTACAGTGTTCTCAATGAAATGCTTCTAGTATTCCATTACAGGCCGACACGATCCACCAAAACAATAAGGGGTTTCATGTTTCGACTAATGCTCCATTTAGTGGCTCCCAGCGTTGTTGGTTGTTCAAATACCTGGAGGGTTGAATGGAGAACTCACAGGGTGGATCAAATCTACATTTCCAGACGGATGTCTGCCCTCAGCTGACTCACTCGGGGAAAAAAATCTCTATTCTTCACACAGTCCAATGAATGATTTAGATCTGTTGCAGCACAGTATTAACTCCATTAGTCATTTAGTCATTGTGGATTTGTGTCGGATGAAAGAACAATAAGACGATCTTTAGAATATGTTTCGCTGGAAAGCAAAAGTGTTGCAGGAGGTGATGTGGCTGCACAAGTCTATGGCAGGTCTGATCTATCAGTGATCCTGTGTGTGTGTGTGTGTGTGTGTGTGTGTGTGTGTGTGTGTGTGTGTGTGTGTGTGTGTGTGTGTGTGTGTGTGTGTGTGTGTGTGTGTGTGTGTGTGTGTGTGTGTGTGTGTGTGTGTGTGTGTGTGTACACATCACCACGGCCTCCTTGAGTTTGCAGTCAGGCCAAATACGTGTGCTGATAATTCCGTTGACTTGAATCCAATCAGCTCAGTGAATTGAATGTGACTTAAAGGTTCTTTGTGATATTCCGTCTGTGTTAATACAATACGGGAGACCTGAGCGCATACGCAGAGATTATACTCTTAAAGTCTAGAAAAAGTCTTTTAAGGCTGGGTGTTTATTTCACTGGCTTAACTCCGGGGATCCATGATAGTCTGGATGTCAAGACCTCCAAATTGGCTTTTAGGACCAAGAGTGAGGAAGAGAGACGAGCAGAGAGCACTGAAGTGTTTCCTGTGGGTAGTGGATGTAAGAAATGTGTGTAGACAGAGATGGAGAAAAACAGCGTTTTAAAGGTTTTTTTTAAAGAGAGGGAATGAGATACAAAGAAAGAAAAAGTCAGAAAGAAATAGAGTTGAAGTATTTCCTCAGGGGTGAGAGCTGTCTTTGAGACGGGCGTTTGAAGATTGTGAATCCATTCTCTATGGATATTTATCATTTCCCTGTGGACGTGCAATCCCAACCAGCTGCAATTTATCAAGGTAGACATACTGGGAGGAAGAGGGCGTGGCTGCAGGGTAGAGAGAGAGGAAACGGGACAAGATAAGCGCTGTTTGGATAGACACACTTTTGAGGACAACGTATAAGACATTTTTCACACAGGACATCTGCAATATTAATGGTTGATTTGCATGAGATAGGAGCTCTATGTAATTACTGTCACAAATTACAGAGACGGGAGCCTCGACTGCACCAATTCCATCACACCAAAAAATGTACGAAGCATCGTACAGCACATGGATTCAGTGAATAGAAATGACTTGCTTGAACATTAAGAATACAGCTGCAGGAGAGGTTTCACATCATTCGACGACTCGAGGGGAGCGTGTGTTTGTTGAGTTGGTCTGGTGATGGTAAGACAAGAGTTATAGTTTATTGTTAGGATTTACTCTTCAACGTCGACCATCACAGTGTAAAATTAAGTTTTACTGACGATCGTTGTCCGCCGATATTCAGTAAAATGTGCGAACAGGACATCAGCATGTATGCTTTTCTACATTGTAAACAACCAATATGTGTTTAAAATGATGCGTTCAGGCTCTGTTTGGTGAAAATGAGTTTTGAGCGAAGGTAAATGAAAATGTAATCATGATGCGTTCCAATGTAATCTCGTCAAATATAGTGTTGATGAGAAATTTGAATAAATTGATTAGTTGTTTGAAGGAGATGTGTTCACATTAATATAAAAGATATTAGAGATGAATTATGAGCTGTTTAACTTCCTTACACTAGCTCTAAGCAGCTCGTGATGCATCATTAAAACTACTAATGACAAGATTCAATACAAATACAATCTTTTATTTTCTTATCATTTGAATTGTGTGGGGTTTTTTTACAAAGTAAAAAGATAACATTTAGAATTTGTGATGCTTTACAGACTTCAGAGTGGTTGAAATGATTTCTTTTGGACGGTGGCAAACAAATAAATAGTCTGCAGCCTTGTAGATCAGCTGCAACAATCAAACAATAAAGGGATCTGTATCTGCCGGCGGCACGAAAGTTCACAAGAATTTGTCATGTTTTGAGATATGCGGTGAACTGAGCCAGTTAGACAACAGACAGCTGCTGTTTGAGCTTGTTTGCAACAACTCACCTTTAGCCGAGCTCGCACACTGTGCTTGTGTACACATAGAGGCGGAGGATGAGAGACTGAAATAGGTTTCGCTTTTGTTTATGTTTGTGGTGGTTCAACAGCTGTATTGATAAAGAATTCTCTTTTTACTCGCAAATGTTGTATTATAGGAACAGTCGTAGTAATTGATCACTTCACCTGGTTCGCATCACTGGCCTGCATTGTGTTAATTGATAAGGTTATACGAAAACGTTTAAAAGTACATATAAAAGGACCAATTTCGTCTTTAACGATTCAGCAACGGGGCTCGTTTGAAACCAGGTAGCGACACCCATCCCTACTTTCAACCGAGGGCTCAACCCTGGTTCAGAGGTCGAGATGTTTCCCTGTTTCAAGTGACCGGCTGGTGTCATTAGAGGGAACATCAGTGACTCGCCAAAGGATCATCAGAGGACAGGAATGTCTGTAGACAGATAGTTGTTGAGATCAATCAATCTGGACCACGCTGGTGGACTGACCACCAGGGCCAATAAAGTACTCTACCCATGATATTTGCATTTCATATTTTTAAAACAGCCTGTGGGACTTTTTTAGTCGGTTTTTTTAAAGGCCAGTCATTATCTCCACTTGAGCTTTGACATTAACAGTATTTAAGAAGCAGAAACTGCTGACATGAACACAGCATTAATATACTACAGTATAACCTTGTACTTGTCCAAACAATGGAGTACTGGAACAGAGGGAAAGAACAAGAGCAGAAAAGACGGATGGGGTACACCGACAGTACACGAGGAAAGTAAAAATGGTTACATGAGGACACACAAGATGAATATCAGGCCTTTTTCCCCATACCTGAAGAGACTGGGTTGGGATTGATAGTCAGCAAATATTATTTGGCAGTGGGAAGGCTTTAAAGATTAAATCTTACTCAACTTAATTGAATTGCGACCACAATCATATCAAGCATGCTTTAGATTTATTACCCGCTACCTGGCGCTTCCTGAACAAGTCCTGAAATGTGTGGAGGGTGGAGAATGTGGGCATACTTGGGTATCTCAGGAACCAGCCTGAGAGAGAGAGAGAGAGAGAGAGAGAGAGAGAGAGAGAACGAGAGAGAGAGAGAGAGAGAGAGAAAAGCAGTGAGGAGGATATCGCCAGTGTGTTTACAGAGGAGAGATAAACAAAAATACAGGATTCTTTGGAAGGATTTGTGAAGTTTCTCAGCAGCCTTTGGCAGAAGAAGAAGAAAACAAGAAATATTTGATAGAAAACCGGCAGGTCGTTTGGGGTAGAATGTTAAAAAAAACTCTAAATGTCTTGTTTGATGCTTCACTTTCCAGCTGCAAATTTTGTGGCCTTTTTTTTAAATGAAGAGAAAGAGTTTTATGTCAAAATGAGACATCACACTGTACAGCCATAGACAAGTTCTGTCCTGCAGACAGAATTCATTCACTCCAGGAAATTGATAAAAGTTTAACTGAGCCAGTAAATTGCAGTCAGCGGTGTAGCGATGTGATATTGGTATGCTGAGGATTCCCACAGCTTGCTTGATGACGGAGCTTGAAATCTCCAATCTACCTGCTGAGACAACAGTGATCAACACTGCAACCGGTGCTGTAACATTGTCAATTAATGGTATCGCCGTCTCGACATTGTAGTCAGAACGTTTTTCTTTCTGTTTGAAGAAGTTTAGTAATGAGCCATGGTGTATTTGCTTATTTGAGTTTCCGTGTGTGGTTAGTAGCTCCTGTTTGAACTTCATCCAGCCAGGTGCTGCATCAGCCAATCAAATACAAGCAAGTACACATTCCTAGTTACATGATCGACATACTTACAATTCTCATGTTGAATGATTGTTACCCTGACATCTCTCCAAAAGTTTTAAAATAATGTCTCCTAGTATTATCAATCTATAAGGTTGTGCAGTGGTTTTGTTTGTGTCCGATAAGCCTTCAAATAAGCCTTTCACAGTGAGAAGCCACCTTTCTAAGACTGTTTCACTTCAGACGCTTGAGGAAATTCTGAGAATCCCCTCAAATACTGAGGAATTTCTATTTGTGCGCCATCAAGAGCGACCTTTGTTCGGCTGAACATACAATAGGCGGTGCTCTACCTTGCCTATAGGAAATATTTACCCTAAAATGAATTGAGTGTGTTGATGTATTGATACATTATTCAAACAGGCCTTCATATCATATGTCAATGTCCCATCGGCCCTGATTTGTATCACTGCTTATTCTCAGGTGGGGATATGGTTAGCGCCTACGCCTGGTCCCTGTGCATGCACACCCACTCGGCTAACAGTGCAGCGGCGTGCTCAGATATGTTGACATTGTTTCCCCTGTCTGTTGGGAAAAGTTGTCCAACCTTCAATTGGCTATATGATCTAATCTGTCGGTCCTCCTCCTCCCCATGTTTTCTTTCTTTCTCAATTCGTTTCCACAATTTTGTCGCTCTCTCAGAATCTCGCCTCTCTCCATCTGTTGCTATCTCTTTTTCCCTCCTCTTCCTCCATCTGTCTCAGAGGAGGTTTCACTAACAGGGCACTTGACAGGAGAGAAGAGTGCAGGCAGAGTGGCCTTTTTCTAGCAAGTCAGCTAGTCATCCAAGGCTAATTAAATTTTGCTTCTGAGTACTCAAGTCTCTCTCTCTTTCTCTCGCCTGTCTCTTGTCGTCTCTCTCGCTCTCTTTTTTTAAAGTGGCAGCTTTTCCTGAACTGAATTAGCACTCTTCCCTCCTTCTCTCTTTTACTTTCCTCCTCTGTCTCACTCAACTCCTCCTGTCCCCCTTTTTCCCAGTCACTGCCTCGGGCTCCTTACACTCAAATTAACCTTTCACTATAAAAATCACACAGGGGAGCAGTAGCAAGGTAGGTGTGTGTGTGTGTGTGCGTGTGTGTTTGTATGAAATTAAGAAAAGATAGGGAGAGAGGATGGGAATTTGTGTGTGTGTGTGTGTGTTTGTGTGTGTAAGTGTGAGTGAAAGACTGAGTCTACAGGGTCAACCTCAGCCCCTGTCCATGTAATTGTGAATTAGAGTCTTAAATGAGCTCTACTTCCCCAAGCTAATCAAGAGAGCGTGAGGTGGAAAAGGTGAGTGAAAAAAAGAAAGCGGCTAAAAAGGAGGAGGGTTTATAGGAATAAGAGCAGGGGAATGGAGAGGAGGAATCAGGAAAAAAACAAGGGAAAGATTAAGAAGAGACACTAATACACAAATACGTGTGGCAGTGTTGATTGGTGGGAAGTCAGTGAGGGATTATGTCCCTGTCACCGCACAAGTGACTCCTGCTGGTTGGTCAAATAGCTGCACTAGGGGGAGTAGGATCTTTGGGTAATAACGTGAGCCTCCAATGCTCTACTACAGTCTCCCGCTGCGGCTCCTCTCTGGTAAGAGACAGGAAGCTTCTTTTACACCATGCGCAGCACACCGCTGTTTACCACCTCCCCATGCCAGCTGTGGGTTTAGTTGTGAGTTCATTTGTAAGTGGTGTGCATTTAAAATCCCACATTATAAAGGCAATTCCTTTTCATTTATGATGTTGCTGACTTCGTTAAGCGCCAGTATCCTGAGCAATAAGGGTTTACTGTTTCAATAGCCAGTCCTAGCTATTGTGTCTTTAAACATAAATGAATGTTAAAATGTCAAGAACATTTAGTTGCAACGTTTGTTCTGAAATATTCTTGGCCTGCTCCAGTTTTCTCAGTTAGGCTGAGTCAACAAAACAAATTACTTGACGTTATCTTGACTGACTGCAGGAAAGTCCCGTGTTTGTTTGAACCCATCCTCCACCCCGTATGCCTCGTGTGGACTATATCTTATATCTTGCACTCTCTACTATGTCGGTTGGTTTTACGTTGGAGTTAGTTGCAAGCTCGGTGCATCGCATGAAGACGCTAAAAAGTGCTTCAATGCAACGGCGTCAGAGGTGAACAGTGAATACGCTGCATTTGAAGCATTGGTAGTGAGAACGGGTTGAGTTTTCATGTAGACCACTTCCAGTCCTGACACCAGTGCATCTGAATACAGTCCTCTAGTAACTACAGTAGTCAAAGTACGCCTTTCACTTGTTCTCTGAAAACCTCACTCCCTTCCTGTACCACCTCAGAAGGAAGCCGAGCCGCGGCCCACTCAGCAGCCCCAGACAATTAATAGAATCCTGTACATCCATCCGACTGTTGAAATGTTCAACATGCGGTGACTCTGTGGTTGCATTTGGTAGGGAGAGCCAAGCAAGCTTGCCTCCAGGGCTGGAAATTAAGCTTTCCCACTTATAAATGTTACATGCTACTGACAGGCTGTGTCCAACAGGCTGAACACCACACTGTCAGCCTGTTGGACACAGCAGCCAAGAGTGGGCGGCTGGAAATTAGACCATCCAATTTCCAAGTGTTGGAGATGAGGGGAGGCAAGGGGAGCAGAAGGGAGGTACAAGAGGCCAGAAGGGGCAGGAGACACGAGAAGGGTACAAGAAGTGCAGTGAATCTTTAAAATGTGGACTTCTCTTTGGCTTGTTGGCTTCCCGATGCTTCTTTTCAAAAAAGATATATAACTTTCATGCAAGTAAAACAAAAATACTAAAGTGGAGAAGCAGTATACCCTCAAAGAGTGATGAAAGGGTCCAAGCACCAACTGACCCAAAAAGATGAAAGTGATGAAGATTAAGATTTTTGTATCAGTCACAACCAGACATCATTGTTATCATGTCACCACATTTTCTGAAAACCAATCCATTCTCACTCACAACTCGTCTAAGAGCCCCTCGCCGTCCAATACCGATCCACCGAGGCCCTCTTCAGAGTCCGCATGACATTTTTCCGAGCTTTCAACTAACTGCATTGTAAACCCATCCGCGTCATTATTCGGGGGTCCGAGCAACTGAGGTACTATAAAGAGCGAAGAAAGTCTGCTAATGGTGGGCAGGAGCTGAAGTTTGATGGCTCAAACACATGACTTTCACCCAGGAGACTGCTGTTAGTGTGCCGTGTGAAACGCCAATTATGTTAAAAGTACTTCATCACCAAGTGCTTATGTTGCCTAAACCTAACCAAGTACTTTTGTTGCAAATGAAAACATACTTAGTACTTGGGGGCTATTAGAGACTGTTTTCTTTCGCCTGTAAATCTTCGTCAGTCTACAATCTTGTTCATGGGTTACATAACTCGCAGGGAAGGCAAAATGTTGCCAAACTGAGGATTTCACAGTTCTGTTGTTTCTCCGTCATCTCCGACTCAGCCAGTGGCCTTTGATGTCTTGAAAAGTGCAGCTGCAGGGCAGACAAATGCTAAGCTGCACCATGTCGTCATGTACTTCTTCTTTTTTTTTTTCGGATGTACGCAAATAGGCGAGGGTTTAGAGAGATATTAATACTGGGGAGTCGCCGATCCTGCTTTTAACTTGGATGGTCAAAACTGAAAGCTAATTGTGATCGATTTTTAGTTTGGAGTCAAAATTGTTACACACTTAGTTGTGAAAACAGATAAAGGTTGATGAGTTCATTTCAAACCTATAGCTACCTACTGACCGACCAATCGATCAACTGGTCAGTTTAGAATTGTGCTCAATACGACGGTACAATAAAAACTCCGCAGCTATATCAACCTTTTTATGATACAGCTGTAAATATGAAAACAAACAGCAGCGGTGTATTTCTCACCCATCATTACAAGCATGTGCCAACTAGTAAGCACAACGGAAACAATCTTTGACACAAACCACTGATCAATTGACAAATACTTCAATCAAAACTCACTCAGAATTTGACCTTGGTGTGTGAACAACACAATGAAAAAAAGGAAAAGTTGAGAAAGGTTCTCCAAATCTTTGGCAACCTACTTAAGTCTACAAATCCATTTATATTCTCCATGAATTATAATCTAAAATGCAGCCAGCAAGTCTGTTGGATTGTTTCTCTTCTGATCCGTGTGTGTGTGTGTGTGTGTGTGTGTGTGTGTGTGGGTGTGGCCGTGTGCTGTTACAAAACTCTGCTGCTTCCATGTCTTCTCTGAGACAGGTGGAGTAATTATTGACAGACATGAAAGAGAAAGGGAAAAAAAAAGATCTATTCTTGTTTAAAGCCACATTTTCTCCAACGGTGTTCATTCTTATAATTTGTTGGCAAAACAAGAAATATCCACCCAATTACTCAATCTCAATCTTCACATTAGGTACCGTCAAAGAATATCCACTTGTGTATGTAGGTCTCCCTCTAATTGGCTGGTTGATCTACGGTACAGGCTGTCTCTCTCTTTTTCTCTCCAAATGACTGGCACTCTGTTTCTCAATGTACAAAAGATATGTGTGTACGTGCATGTGTGTGTGTGTTTTGTGTGTGTGTGTGTGTGTGTGAGAGAGAGAGAGTCATGTTGAGCACACAGATGGGCGAGCAGAGGATGATTAGAGTGGTATTACATTGTCGCTGGGTTGGCACGCACAGCTTTAATTACCAAGTGCAGAAAACACACACAGACATTTCTAGATGCACACATATTTACACAAACAGACACACACACACACACACAGTTAGACACAAATTCACACACACACACACACACTTAGACACAAATTCATGCAACACTACACACACACATACAATGCAAAACTACCTATGCACACAACCAAAACATGAGTAAATACAGACAAAGCATTGACACACAATACACAAATTTAAGCTTAACCTGGGACCAACTGTTTTTCCATCCCAGCCACTTCACAATAATGCCTTTGATTTGAGGTGTTTTCATACTGAAACCCAGTGGAGTTCTAATTATACCCATTTTGAACATGTCTTGCTGCTTAGGTTCAAAATTGCAACCAATCAGCTTTAAAAGTGAATTTTTTAGAGGCTCTTTCAGTGTTTTTGCAGCTATTTTTCTGTCTGTTAGATGTGAAACACCTCATGGTTCCAGAAAGTAACTGAGAGGAGAATCCATCGATCGTAGGGTCTGATCCCAAAGTCCTCCTGTCTCGTGTTGAGCAAGGAATAGACTACTCCTATGTTCAGTTTGTGAAAAAAATGATTTCGCAATCTTCCATTGATCAGTCTGTCTGCTCGCTATTGAAAAATATAATTGTCAACGATGAATCAGGATCATTCTGGTGCTTTGTAACTCATAAAACAAACCTTTGTTTGAGGGGAATGAATTAATAAATCATAATAACATGAAGCGTTAAATTCTAAATTGATCATGATGTCCCATTGAATTGTAATGTAATCTCTAAAATGTTCTCAACACTTGTGCAGTCAGATTCTTCATATGTCTACAGAACAAACAGCTTCATTGAAACAAATGCCATTCTTTAGTTCTGTCACTCAGAACTCTTTATATTAGATTATTTAGATTATAGAACTGTGTTCAAATTGTATTTGCTCTTGTAAACACATACATTGATATTTCATATAGTGTACAACATGATGAAGGAACAAAAAGAAACATTTATTATGAAATTGAATATGGTTCCTGTCTACTTTTTCTTTATTTAAAGTTTAAAGCATAGTTTTGCCAATTTCAGACTGTAACTACTTTAAGTTCTTGTGTGACTTTACATGTGTCGACAAAATTTAACATTTGAGAAGTTTGCCTCCTTTTCCAAATTATAATAAAAGTAAAAATGTGTTCATATTTCCCAAAGTAAGTCTTTCAAATTGGCATACATTCCAGAAACTGGTATTATACTGGCACTGGTTTCAGACCAGTTTGTTTAAGTCACAATAATCACAATGTTGGGCCGTGTTGTTAAAACAGTCGCCCTCTACGCTGGGACCCACCACCTGTAACCGATGTTAGGCTGCCACAGATGTCTGGACGACATGTTTTACTGACTAGGAAAGGGGTAAAGGGCCGAGGAGGAAACAAGACAGAAAACACACTTTTCTCTGTCCAGAATCCATCTGCAGATGGGGATGAATGGAGGAAGGGAAAAAGAGAGAGAGGAGGAAGAGTCGGAGGGTTCAAGGGCTCAATCTATCCCTTAGATGAAAAGCAAACGGCAATCGGTGAGGCGCAAACATGCGTGTCATCCCCATGGAATTGGCTGGCGGTTGGTGGCTTATCAGCGTCCTTTCTCTTTTTCTGTGCAAATGGGGAAGAAATGGAGGATGAGAATGAGCAAGAGAGAGACAGACATTTATATTTCATTGGACTAGACGCTGCGATGCCAGTTAAACTGATGTCGCAGCTCTCCAGAGGAGGGAAAGCACAGATGAAGAGCAAAAGAGCAAAAAGAAAAAGAGAGAGGGAAGAGAGTGGAAATGCAAGAAATAATGGTGGAAGATGAGCGAAATGGCAAGAGAGAGGGGAGAGGAGGGAGGGAGGGAGGGAGCGTGAGAGGTTAATCTTGAACAAATATCCATAGTGACAGAACAAGAGGGCCGCATGCAGCGAGTTGTTACTGGGAGTGGATAAGAGGGGATTTACACAGCAAGTGGAGAGGGAGGGAGTGAAATCGTGAAAAAAAAGAGAGGTACAGACACAGTGAGGGAGACGACGAAGACGAGGGCAAGGTGAGTCATGAGGAGAGGGAGAGAGAAAACGGGGAGAAGTGGGGACCAAGAGAGAGAGCTTCAGAACAAGTGTGAAAGACGGATGTTGAGACGATGATAGAAGTGCATCCGAAAGACAGGGACGCAGGGAGACAGAGAGACGAGAGAAGGTTACAGACTATGTGAAGTCTGTCACACACTCAGAAGCAAAGCCGAGCGCATCGCAGATGAAGACGGACCGAGATGGTGAAGTTTCTTGATCCTCTGGTGCCACTCGAAGGTATTAGGGGCTGAGCTGAAAGTCGATAAGAAAGCTGTGGTCGAGGGATTCGTTTGTTGTTGTTTTTTTACTGGAGGGTGTGCAGACCACAAATCACCGCATCCTCCATCGCCTCGTCATCAAGGGTGTGGTTTAGCCGGGCCCAAAAACATAACACGAGTCCCATCAAGGAGAAAGATAAGAGTGTAAAATAGTTATCTACATATCACAGGGGGTCATCATCATCTCTCCCAGTAAGTGTGTAAACATGCATTTAAGGCCAGCTTTCTGCAGTAATCTTATTTCTTCAAGCTGTATTGATTGATTTGTTTTGCTTCCTGGGGGCAGTGTGAAACAACTTGTAAACACTCACAACCTATCACCATACACGGTTGATACCGCAAACTATTTACCTCTGGTTTGGTCCCAACCAGCTCCTGAGGGACATATCTGGCCTTTTGGCTGCTAAATGATCCACCTAAATCCAAAACTCAGAGCTGAAGGGATTCGGGTGCTTTTCTAGGATTGACAGGCATCGTCATTTGATCAATGGTAAATATAGAAATAACCTGAGTAGATTTCTGCTGGTGAAAGTCTATTGCTTGATTATGCCTATACACGTAACTGGGTTTTTAGTTTTGCACATGTACACGTGTGCGAGACAAAAGCTTCAGACAGGGAAAGTAAGCACATCAAATAAAGGTTTATTAGACATAGTATTGCTTCATTGTATTCAAAGTAATTTAATTTAAAGTCTAGCTTCAACTGAAACGGACACTAAGTAGCCACTAGAATGCTAAATAAGTTGGTTTCCACATCTGGAAAGTTGCAAATTTGTAAAGTCCGTACATTTGTAATGTACGGACAACTGTGCACTCTCTCTCTACAAACAATCCAATACACCAGGAAGCAGTGTCTTTAATCAGCAATACTTTAAAAGTGTTTGTTTCAAAGTAAGGTACTGGGTAGAGAGAATGAAGTGCATGTAAATATGACTGTGAACATGTTAATATAATGCACGTAAATGCATTCACCTGGTTTCTCATGTGTATGTAAAGATACTCAAGGTAGAGAAGAAATATTTAGCCTCACACAGCACTGAGTTACAACTGCCAAACATTCCCGGAGGCCATATTCCATATCTCGCATTTCACATAAGCAACATAATTACACTCAGGTGCGAGTGTTTCTCCGTATCTCCTTGAGATACTCACACATACCAGTAATCATCAACGTCTGGAGAAAATTCAGTGGTAAAAACACTCACCATCTCGAGTACCGCTTGTTCTTTGTTCACTTTTCCTGTGCCCACTGTTCCCATTTTCTGCCTCTTGAATGGGACTTGACTTTGAAAAACTGTCCACACTAAAAACAGCTGTTACTGAGGGACCTTGACTGTCTCAGCTCATGTTCTTACTTGGAGGTCTTTTTGTCTTACTTTCAATAACTACAAATGTAGATTATTTGACATCCTATTGGGACGCTTGCAGATCAGAAATTGAAGGCATATGAATAAAACATCAAAGGTAAGTGACCCTGTTGTACCTCTTTTCATGATAAAACAGAATCGGATCCTGCCATTCTCCACTGATAATCAAGACATATACAGCGGGAATGCTTCATGGAAAAATCAGAGATGACCAATTTCTCAGAGGATGCAGTGCAGTCCCAGAAAATGCTGTGTTTTAAGTTTTTACTGATCTTTTACCCGCTCCCTGGTCCCAAGGATTCTTACAAATAATTAAAAGTGCTTGTATATGCAGGTGATATTTCTTTTCCTTTGCCTGCTACCGCTCTTTGTAGAAACCAAACATCCTGTGTCAGATTTCTTATTCAGTTGTAGTAGTTGTGACCGGACAGAGAGACACCCTAGAAAGAAAGACAGATGACCAGATGCACATAGAGCTAGACAGAGGAGGAAGAGAGACAGATGCAGACAGATAGAGATGATGAGAGGAGGGAGAGACAGATGGAAAGATGGAGATAGATGGAGACAGCAGCTCAGGGAGGATATTGGAGCATTTGGCCTTGAGCCTGAATCAACACAGCAAGCTGACAGCTATATCTGTAGGCTTTATTAACATGGAAAGGGCACAAATCCATGGGCGCACACACGCACACACACACACATCTACACACATTAGAAACTGAGTAAACTTCTAGGAATATGTAAGCAGAGGTTTGCATAGCATGTGAAATGAACTCTGAGATGTAGCCAAGATTCAGGCAAGATGTGTGTGTGTGTGTGTGTGTGTGTGTGTGTGTGTGTGTGTGTGTGTGTGTGTGTGTGTGTGTGTGTGTGTGTGTGTGTGTGTGTGTGTGTGTGTGTGTGTGTGTGTGTGTGTGTGTTTGCAGGCGGGAATTGGCACTCATGTAAATGTGCAAGATTAGGTATCCAGGTGCACCATTTATCTCCTCAGCAGATGTTTTGAAAGACAACCTTCGACATACGAAAACACACGCCTTCTGAATCTCTTAACGCACAAATATACAGGCAAACACACACACACACACAGACACACACACACACACACACACCGAGCCAATTCTCATGGATTTTCGTATGACAGATAAGTAAACAAACAGGTAAATAAGGAAGGAAAAGAGAAAGGCAACAATGATCCTTAGTACAGTCAGTTTAAGCGTGTAATGTTTAGCAGTGATTGTACTGTGTGTAAATAGTAGAGAACAAAAGGTAAGGGAAGACTATGACCAGACGTTGTGTAACTACAAGTGGTAACAAAAGGCAGGAAGGGGGCATTCGCATTCAGACCTGCAGGAAGGACACACAGTTGGCATTAGGTCAAGTCAAGGGGTCAACACAGTAGAGGGTCCGGACTGGCCACAATGTGTGTTCTTCATCAATAGTCTTCGACTACTTTCTACGCATAGCGCAGCTCAAATCAATGGACGAGAGACTGTTCCTTCCTCTTCGACGCCGGCTGACGAGGCTGCTCTCGTCCACTCAAATGATATCCGTTTTACTCTCTACTGTTTCGCTGATTCCATGTTTCTGCAGCATAATACTTTCCGTCTGTCAGGTCTATGGTGCTTTGCATGCACCTGATCCTGTCCCTGTCAGCAGTACGCTGTCCTTGGTACTCATCTCTGTCTGCGTTGGCTGGAATGGTTACCAGACAATGATTACAATGTCTAATTATCAGCTTTTAGTTATTTACAGTAAACTCACTCTGTCTGACTTAATCAGATGTTTATGTAAACGGGGTGATATCTGCAAAGTCAATGTTGTTAGTGCTTGTGCTTACTGTGTGGCTAAGTCCTCTCTGAATGCATTTGCTGTTTGTGCCTTTATCTGCCTCATCTGGCTGCTACTCACGACTGTGAATGTTTTTCTTCTCAGTTTAGTTTATATTGTGGTAAATGAAAAACTCTTTGATTGATGAAAACCTTACACGCCTGTACCCTTTAACCACGCGCGGTATGGCTCTAAGAATGGCATTATGAATTAGTCGGCAGTCCACCACTTTGGTGACATTTGTTGTTTGTGTAAATTTATGTAAATTATATTGCAAAAAGGAATATATATTTCTTACTCTTCTCTGCGAGGGAGAATTGAGGAAGGAATTGGTGTGTCTGCATGTGAGAGAGCGAGAGACGTGGCAGCTGGTTTACACAGTGGGCAACGGATGGGTTTGCTGTCAGAGTTGGCACAGGGAAGTGACATCACCTGTCACAATGTTTAATTAACACCTTGGACTGTGTGCATGTGTGTGTATGTGTATGGATTAATTAGTACAGTGGTATGTGCATGTAAAGTCGCCTTTGTGTGGAGTTTAATTAGCATCACAGTGCGTGCATGTGTGTGATTGTGAGAGTAGGTTTTATTTGTGTGCATGTCATGGTACACACAGCCTGTGTGTGTGTGTGTGTGTGGGTGTGTGTGTGTGTGTGTGTGTGGGTGTGTGTGTGTGTGTGTGTGTGTGTGTCATTGACAGCTGAGGTCACTCCCGGGGATTTTAATCTGGACTCGCATCAGGAAGTGGGTTGGCTTCAGCTGGTCTGAATGGAGTTTCTGCCGGCAACCCAGAGGTTCACCAGCTGTACTGATGATACGCTTCCTGTAGCTGTGGAATCCTCCCTCTGTCTCCGTCACACACACACACACACACACATACACACACACACACACACACTCTACGGCAGACTCACGCTCACACTTTCTCGCTCGTTATCCAGCAGTGAATTGGACCTTAAGACAGCCTCGGTCACACCTTGGAGCGCTGATTAGATTCTCTTCCATTTCTTTGCTCACCTTCTCATACAATTAGATAGCTTTCACATCATGCACCGTTATTAGCATAGCACTGAAACTTGGGTCAAGTTCAACAATGATGGTGATAGTTATGTACATTTGTGGGTAGTTAGAGAGTGCTTCTCAAGGTCAACGTTTATTTAATAGATATTTATATCCTTAAGTTGATGGTTTACTCCCAAAGCCATTACATTGCCTCCTAAAGGGAGATCTGAGACTCAAACAGAGCATTTATTTGCGTTATTTATGTATTCTTTGTTTGACAGAGGACAGAGTAGAAATAGGGAGGAGAGAAAGGGTTATGACATGATGCAACAAAAGACCCAAGGCATGAATCAAACTCGGGACGTGGCAGTAATGTGGCGTACGCTGTAATTGCTCGACTCTCAGGGTGCCAAAAAACAACCATATCTTAATCCAAACTGGCATGTTGCCCTCTTAAGTCTTTGCCTCCGTTGTTTATTCTTTCCTCTCTCTTTAGTGTTTGTTTATCTGATCTCTAATTAGCTTGTGATTTGTCGAGGCATTTCCGTGAGTGTTTTTCCAGCCTTCAACACTAGGATTCTCATTTTGGAATGCTTAATTGTCGGGTGCTTACCTTGCTGGTAATTTAGAAATGCAGCTTATTTCACTGCAGCTATTTTTAATTACTTATGAAATCATGTTTTATTCCGCTGGTCAAAAAGGTGAGATGGGATCAGGATATCGTTCATGATTTTGTAAAAGAAAGATCTTCTCCCTGATTCTTTTTCATTCGACTGTGTTTTCTCTCTCTCTCTCTACTCAGACTTGTTTTCTTCTTTCCATCTTCCTGTGCTTTGACTACTTCATCATCTGGGGCCCTTTGACAGCAAGGCATTAATCCTGGCCTCTCTCTCTCACACACACACACACACACACACACACACATGCACACTACACCCAAACACAGGCATGTGCACCCACTGTACAAGCCCACACACAATGTCCATGTGCACACATAAACACATGGAGATACCTGCACAAATTCAGATATACAGTATATATTCATATGGACACACACACACCTACTGCAATGTGCCCAAACTCCTGAATTAAACGCACACAGAATTGCATGAATGAGCACACAACGTGGCTATGGATGACAGATTTGGAAAGAGATGCAATCCCTCTTCAGGCATAGCTCATGTTCATTTTATTGCCACATAGTCCGGCCGGTGGAGTGAAAGATGTAAAATGAAAAACAGCTCTGACATTTACAACATTACACAAACTTCAGTGCAGCAATGAAAGGTAACACGATCAATAGATAGTGCAAAGTGCTACGGACAGCCTCATACATTATCATATACAGCATGTTCATGCAGCCATTGCTCGGCAAGTGGAAGCTACCGTAGTCAAAAGCTGAAGCCAATTAGAAAAAGTACCTAAAGTTTCAGTACTGTGACACTTGGCTCCAAAAATATATATATATTTCTCTAACAGAAACACAGAGAAAAATGTATTTCTCCTTTGAAATATAAAGTCTTTGATATCCTTTTAAACTTACAGGAGCACAGTCAAAGCATCATGGGAGCTGCAGTCCCTCGACGCTAACACAGAGTTTACACTTCATCTTGAGATGAGATGTTGAGGTTTTACTTGCCAATAACATAATGGATACATCATTTCTAGCTTCTGTTTATATTACCTGCCTAGTGACTACGGATGTAAATGTTGACTCCTGCATGTTCACATCTTGTATTTATATACCGATGTTCATCAACCTGCTCTGTCCCTAAACAAATAATGAATCATTTGTTAGCTTTTCATACTGAAACATAATGAAACCAAAAAGTGTTGTTTATAGATATATTTTCTTTTTATTTCAGCTTTGTTAATCCGGATACCGTGGACTAAATATGTGTGCATTCATCCAGCAGTCCTCAATCCTTAATATTCCTTCCTGATCACAGTTACAGGGAGCCAAGCCAAGCATGCATTTGGTGAAACAGATATACAGACAAACACATACATACTGATTCGAAAACAGGATGTTGGGACTTTGCCAGGAAACCAGAAACGAGCGGACCAGGGCCTATAGACGGAGCCGCTTGGTGGCCAGATTTATCAGACTTCAGAGCCCTAAGCAGCCTCACCAGAGCAGCTATCACTGTGCCTTTGAGCATTGACTTAATTAGCAGCTGATCTCCCATTATCATTCATTATCAAAGTAGGCAGAAAGCTTTCTCAATCACTCTCCCTCCGGATCTGACTCAGTCAGTCCAGGATTTGTGTCGGCTGCCGTCTGGTCGCCACCATGCTGCTCTGACCCTTCTGGGCATTTCCTGCAGAAATACTATTCGATATTCACTGGGAACTATTCGACCAGTCCTCGAAGAAGAATACACACAAGCTGGATGCTTCGCTCTCAAATGACTGTGTGTAGTTGTTGTAGATTTGTTATTTTTTTACTTTACCTGGCCTCATCTTTGCATGTTAGCATCTTGCACATCTGCAGTGGAAAAGAGTCTGAACTTTCTGGGCAAAGGGAAAATACATCTTTTTTTAATCAAAACACAGAATCATGACCAATCCTTTTTTACTTTAGAGTCAAAGCACACTGCTGCATCTCAGCCCAGTCCTCACAAGGGCATAATAGATTAAAAACCCAGTCACTCAGCGATTGAATAGCAACATTATAATGAGAATACATGTAAATATAGATTTTGTTTTGGCATGAAGGCTCCGTTTCATATCACTCCCTGTGAAGGCTAATTTAAAGATAGCAAAAAGCGAGAGCAGGGAGAGATCAATGCAACCCTCGAGGGGGAAACAGGAAGAAACGGCAGCATTTTAAATAGACCGCTCAGCTGGTAATAGTAATATGGAAGCTAAGCTGACACATCAGCTGATCCAGAGCACTCTGGCTGTCTGCGTAAGGAGCTTGAATTCATGGTATTTATGTACGTTTTCCATCTGTTAGAGGTGACCAACTGAAGGTACATACAGCACCACAAAAAGTATGTTTCTACGGGGGCAGATTGAATTCATGTTGGACTTCATGAAAGCTGTTCGCTAGTCGTGAGTTTGTACTTTGAAAACAGGTTTTATATATTGTCTCCTTTTGTCTATTTTAGCAATAAACAGACAAAAGAAATGGTGGTTGCCTGCTAGAAACTGGGATTAAGACTGAAATGTTGCCACTAATCACATCACAGTCTCATGAGCTAAATAACCCAATTTAAATGTATTGAGGCTGTAGATACTGTATTAGGAAGTGTGTGCATCTTAATGGGAGAGTTGAGCCTCCTTGTGACCATGATTAAGCAGCATAAAAGAGGAAACAAAGAAGTAATTTTCTGTAAATGCAACTGCTGTGTGTGTGCAGCACGGTGTGTGTGCAGCACGGTTTGTGTGTGTGCAGCACGGTGTGTGTGCAGCACGGTGTGTGTGTGTGCAGCACGGTGTGTGTGCAGCACGGTTTGTGTGCAGCACGGTTTGTGTGGTCGGTATTACAATGGCTGCATTATAGGGTTGTTAATCTTTGTCGAAAACGTTTTTTCATAACTGTGTTTATATTACATCCTGACAGCAATCAATGATTAAAATGCTCTGACAAAAACAAGAAGCCATTGCAAGACTGTAACAAGCCCTTTCAGTCATTTCATTCCGCCCGAATGTAATGATTGGACTGTCTACCTGCCTGTCTACCTGCCTTTCTATCGACCTGTCTACCTACCTGTCTACCTGCATAACTACATGTCTGTCTACCTGTGTGTATTCTGCCTGTGCAGTCATTGCTGGTCTCAAGAGTCTCTCAGGAGCTGCTACCAGCTGCCAGTACCAACGATGGTTCATTTTGATCATTTCGGGGGGGGGGGGGGGGGGGGGGGGGGGGGCTTTGGAAGGAGACCTGAAGGGCCTGAAGAGCTGTCAGTGGTGCTGACTTGGAGACTTTATGGCTAGATTTAGCTACTTTTGTGAGTTTCAGCTAGCTAGATTCAGCTAGTGCTGCTCGCTACTTTCATTGGAGAAGAGTTGGCAACACAGCCCTACATTCTTCTGTCGGATTATTCTTAAAGTCTAGCGTACTCTTGCTAGTTCCTCCAGATTGCCAACCCTAGCTTTACGTTTGCCTTGCAGCTCTTTCCAAGCTTGTGGGATGTGAACCAATCAAATATACAGTATCTGTAGGATATAATCAGTTAGTGTGTACATGTGAATACGTCAAAGTGGCGGCACTATTGTGCATGTTATGTGTGTGTCTCCACATGATGACAACAAAGGCAGGTCTGAACAGGTGGTTTTGATCTGCTCTTTAAACGTGTCGACTGAGATCAATTCCTGTGGGAGTGGTTTGTAAAGTCTGGAAGCCACGACTTCAAACGCATAGAGCCAAGCGCCTTTGATTTTACATCTTAAAGCGAAGGTACACCTAACAAGCCCCCGGCTGCAGTACTTCTGTAACGTAAGAGTGAGCTTGACCATGCAAAGCTTTCAAAGTGATAACAAGGATTTGGAATTGAACTCTGAAGTGAGTGATCAAAGAGGGGAAAGGAATTATAGAGATAAGAAGAGGACCAAGGAGCCAAAAAGAAAGCAAGAGACACAATGAAAGAGAAAGACGTGGCAGTGAGCAGACAAATGGCTCTCAGAGCAGCTAGCTAGCTCGATAACGGACGGGTCTTAAACTATGACCAAGGTCAACTCCCTTGCTTCCCAGCTCGGACACACTGACATATTTACGCCGCTATTACCACCGTCTCTGTGTCTTTGCTGCTGCATCTGTAGCTGCCTCTCCCTCTCTCAATCTCCTGCTAACTGTAACACAACAACACTTCAGCTGCAGGGGAGAATGTTGTTGGTGGGAACAAATGGGTTTTTTTCTGCACCTCAACAAATCCATTTCATTCAAAGTAAATATACAAGGTAGAAACCCAGCATGCGTTTTGCATCTAACTACGTTTTTGCTGTTGAGATTTGTTTTGCTTCATCATTTTTACTTGTGACCCCTTGAAAAAGAAACCGTATCAGTACAGACGGCTATCAGCGGAGACGAGGTCAGAGCCGTAGCTGCCATCGAGGACACTGAGGTCATGTCCTCAGTGTTTGTTTGGACTTTGTGGGTTTTACAAAAATAACCCAAAAAATCATAATTTAGCCGCCAGTGATTTTTTTCGTCGGTAAAACATTTCGACCTTCATGTTAGGAATGGAATTTACTGAGTACATAATTGGATCAGGTGAATAAATAAAGATCAAAGTAAAACATCTCGAGATGGTCGTGACCTGTGAGAGACTTTGATGTGAAGTCATTTCTAAAATACGGGATTGGTTCATCCTTGCTTCGTTTGAGTTATAGTGATAAAACAATTATCATGCTGTATGTGACAAACGTTTGATATAGTTTGATAGAAAGGATTTCAAAGCTGCCTCAAAACTTTTGTTTTCTGTTGTATTTTAATAAAAAACAAAAATATTGAATCTGAGCTATTGAATTGTTTGTTTGTGCTTTTTGTGCTTTTGTGTAAACGGTCATGAATTGGTCTCCTTATCTTCTTAAGTTAGCAACTATTTCTTTATGTTGTTTGTAACTTTCCTTTTGAATATGAAAAGTGCTGTATAAATAAAGTTTGTTTTCCTTTTAGCGAGTCAACTGACCCAAAAGTCAGCATTATACTTTCTAACTTCCATTATTATCTAAAATCAGATTAGAAGACCACCATTAGTTTTCTGTATAGTTTCTTCCACGTGTGCAGAAGTACAGCAAATACATTGTGCAAATATGAAAACTATTCAGGTGTTGAAAACGACTTGAAAAGAATAGAATCAATCAATATATCCTAAACAACTAACACATGTTTATACCTTTAAATACATAATCTTCAGCTGATGTAGCCTTAACATATTACTTAAACTCAAACACACACACACACCAGGAACACACACACACTGATCACACTCTCCGAGGAGCTCAACAACGGATACTTTGCAGTCATATCTCTTCATTATGTCTTCATAATTACGGATGTTAAATGTTACCCTAATTAAAAACATCCGCTCTTATCGTGATGTATGGTGCCCTATTGTTTGTCAGCTTTCTATTAATAGCTCCTTTAGCAGAGGGCTTAATTGATTTCCTGGCACGCTAATTGATTGCCAGGCTAGAGGGAGATTTGTTTTGGAAGGTGAATGAAGTTGATTGTCTCAGAGTTTAGAAACTGAGACAAAGAGAGAGACGGTGAGAGAGAGAAAATGACATCTTAGTCACAGAGGCAATTAAGAGAACCTCTGCTAACAATGACTTATTATCGCCGTCAATCTTAAACCTGGGAGGAGATTATGTGTTCGGTAGTATGTTTGCATGCACATGTGTGTGTGTGTGTGTGTGCGTGTGCATCTGTCTGTCCACAGCTAATCTCGCACGCTACTGGACCCATGAGCCTAATGCTGTTGGTGCTCATGTATCTGTAAATGTTAATATAGTCGTTCAATGCCAAAACGCTTCAGGTTACAGTTACGCCCGAGAGACGGAGCTATGACGTGAGCCTGCACACAGCCGGTGTAGACAGCTACATAGATTAAGATGAGATCGTATCTGTTGCTCGAGACGTGCAAGTAAAGAACCTGTCTGATACACAATATCGGTCTAGATGGAGGTTTAGACAATTGTTGTTTGAATAATTCAGCAATATTACAGTGGTTGGTGCAGATTGCAGTTTTGTCTATAGCTGTACAATGTTCACCAAATGTACTCAACCAAACTTTTTCTTTTAATTTGAACTACATAATCTGCATATTTGACTATTCAGTCATGGGAACATGTTGGTTTTTATTGTCTGTCAAGACCGTAGCAAAAAGGTTTTCACATAAAACAAATGATACTAAACAATGAATGGGCAGTTTTTAGTCCTTACTCCTGTTTTCATAATCTCCCATGTTTATGAAATAAAGTAGTTTAAAATAACTGAATTTTAAAAGCACTTTCAACCAAAGACTACACTTCGAGGAAAGACGTATACATAATGTGTCTGTGTGAGCGAAGGTTGTAGCGACTGATAGTTTTAGGAGTCTAAAGAGAAAACATACATAAGAAGGCAGTTTGTGTAATATAGCCTTATTCACCTTGTGCTGCCCAGCCTATTTTATCACTGCCTTGAATTGTATTTGTTCTTCCGGTTTTGGGCTAGTGGCGTTGTAAACAATAAATAATATCTGGGAACATTCAGCAGCTTCAATAAGGCGATCGCATGGTTTTACAATACGGCATCCATCAGCCACCGGTGAATGGTTTGAAAATCACTTATGAGGACGTTTTTAATTACTTTGTAGGGTATATTGTTGTGGATGGCTCGGCGTACAAAAGCTCCTGAGGACAGTGTTTTTGTAATTACTCTCACTGCCAGAAGGGCAGACCAAGGTCTGCACAGAAAGTTGAGTATTCATGTCGTCTGGAAAGCGAATGTAACCATCCTGTCTGTCTCTGTGCTAGCTAGTAGCCGTCTGGCTATAGCCAAATTAGTAGCTTTTGATTTAATAAAATATTGATTTATCCGATGGTTCAACATGCAGTGCGGACCTGTGTCTACTCCCTATAGCAGTGAGTAATTACAAAAACAATGTTCAAATGGGCTTTTCGTATGCAGACCGGACGGTCGCACACAGCCAGCATCTCCTCACAGCTCCAAAAACTTCTGCGTACATTTCCAAATAGACATTATTTGGATAATCACATATTGGGACTCTAAATGGTTACTGAAATATTATTAAAACTTAAAAACTGGTTTTTTTAAAGCTTAAAGAAATGTTCTTAAACTGAAGTAAGCGGTGTAGTTCAGGCAGAGAATATATAATGATGATACAGAAAGATGCACCCGTGTTTCATTATTGTAAGGATGTAAGGAATGTATGTAAGCATGTATGTAAGCATGTAAGGAAGACAAAACCTGAATCAGAGACGGTCGGTAACGCAGCACGATATACTAAATGTAACATTTTCAAAGAAAATGAACTTATCAGCAAAATCAATGTATTATAATAATAATAATGTATAATGTAATAATGTATGTATTTTTTCCCTTGCAGCAAAATAAAAACTGTATTTGTTTCAAAAATAGAAACCTTTTTCGGAAGAGACAAAATATGATGTTTAGAGCTGGACTGTCTTCTAGGAATTTGAGATTGATTCATTTGTACACATACAATAAATGCCACATCATTGTGATTATGAAATGAATCCTCGTACAATAGCTTGTTATCATGTAAATTATGCAAACCCCTTAATTAGTATTTTGCTTTGATGGGATTACACCGGATTATCACGGTTTTGTGTTCCCTGAGAGAGATTCTTTGATGGATAACAGAGTGGTCAGTCCTTCAGCACTATATCAGTACTGTCTTTCAGTGCAATAACGATGGCATTAAAGTGCTCCCCAGTGCTCTGTGAAACCTTGTTAAATCCACGGATGTACCTGACAGTCTTCTGATCCCATGGAATGATTCAATACCCTTTGTCAAAGTAGTGTCATATTTTTCAGATTTGGTATCACTTATGTTCTCGTCTTCAACTTTTATTTCTTAGCTTAGTTTAAAGCTGTGAGGGCAGGAGACTCTGTCCAAGCTCTGCTCCATTACACAGCTTCCTGTAGTAGTTTTTCTTCCTCCTTTCCCCCTTCTCTCTTTCTCTCTGACTATCAGTCTCTCCTCCCTAAGTGGGTCTCTCCAAGGTCTTCTCAATATTCCCTTTTTGCTGTTTTGGACACTTCGCTAAAAAGCGATTTACTTAAAGCAACTGTCAAACATTTCACCTTGGGAAGAGGAAGAAGTGTAGCCGAGAAAATGAATGTGAAAGATGAAAGAAAGAAAGGGAGAAAGAGAGGGAGGAAAAAGAGGAAGTACAACAAAAGAGAGTGAACATATCAGGAAATGAAAAGAGGTAGCAGGTTCTCTGTGAGCACATATCAGAGACTGTGCATCCTGTGTGTGTGTGTGTGTGTGTGTGTGTGTGTGTGTGTGTGTGTGTGTGTGTGCGCACACACATCATTTAGCGCCGGTGCGTTGTTCGCTAGGTCCGCATTTCCCACAAGGCCTTGCATGAGCGGGCAAGCGGCTGGTCTCCAGGGACGATGACAACGGCAGTTCCATTGTTGCCGCTGTGATATATTGCTAGGGAAGCCCTGGGGGCAGGAACCACTTATTTAGACATCAAATTAAGGCTGAAGACACACACGCACGCACACACACACACACACAAACACACTACAATAGGTGCACAAGATACTTCGTCATGCACACATAGACACAAACTTATGCTGATTTACAGACATGCATGCACACACACACACACACACACACAGGGTCTCTGCAGGAATCTGAATGAGGACGCAGACACATTGCAGCGTCAGACGTGAGAATCTGTGCTGTGCTTGTTTTTCCCTGTGGTGAGGGAAAACACAAATATACACATTTGCTAAGGAGCGTGGGGATCGTGAAGCTATCTGCTGATAACATATTTGACACTTGATATGGGATTCTATCTAACTGAATGACCTGTTAAAATGATGTAGAAATATCAAACCTGCTGTTGTTTTACCGGGCTGCTATAAGAGCCTTGTAGCATGGGTTTGCATGATTAATACATGGTTGGTGCTTTAATGTTTGTGTTTAACCAAATTTAGAGCTTTATTTACTACAGTGAATGATGCCCACCATGGCTCAGGAGGATGAGAGTGGTCCTCTTGCCGAGCCAGCCGACTCTTTAAAATATTGTCTATTTCATTTGTATTTGACCTAGGCTGTGATGCAGTTGAAATCAGAATTTCGTAAAACTAGGTTTAAAATGAGTAAGTCCCGATTTAAAAGTAAGCAGAGCTTTGTTGCAAAATGAAACAAATAATCTCTTTTTAGTAAATCCAAGTTAAAACCAAAAATGTAATAAGAGTTGAATCAATGCTTGCTCACCCAAATAATAAATACGTTGTGTAAAAATGAATAAATAAATCTACTTAGTAGGCTATAAAGGAGAAGTTAACTTGTGGCTGCTCTGCTCATCCCAGTAGTCACACATTTTTATATCTCAGCAGTTTTTCGATTACTTTTCCTCCCTGTGTCCTGTTGAGTTTCTCACCTTATCAGCTAGTCTCCCTGTCTTTCCTGTCCTGTCTCCTTTCCATGTTATATGTGATAGCACCATAGTTGAAAACGGTTCCATACTGTACTGTAGTTGAAACCATATCATGATATAGGTTGACAACTCATTACAGAGGACAAGTGACAGACATGGCCAGGCAAGGCCTCCACAAGAGGTGACACAGGAATAAAAGTGTACACTTGTCTTGTCTGGTCCTGCTTATTTATTTACGTCCCCCCACTCTGTCCGATGACTTGTCTACGCAAAATCCCACTTCTTCCAATCATTTTTAAATTGTGAGTAGTCGTTTCGTACAGAATATTTTGCTATTCCAGTGCGTCTTAACAAAGCACCTGTTGTGCATGAATTGGTGTTTACATTTTAAAGTAACACTGTTAAGAAAAGTGATTTGTAAAAACTTTGGTCATCTGTAATCTGAACTAATATAAACTCTTAAATCCCACTCTTTAAACTTGACGTTTCCTATGGTGTCGTGCTCTCATCGGCACAACGTCATATTTTTTTATCATGCAGGATCCCACAGGACGCACGCAGTCCCCAACAAGTCAGCATCTGCTCTCCACCGCATGTGTCCACCATATGTGTCCCTGCTGTTCCTTTCGTCACTATCGGCATCTCTTCTTCTACTTTTTGCACCTCTTTTCTTCTCATTAACCATCAGACTCCACTCAAAACAATTTCACATTAATTAATTCTCATACTAATTAAAAAAATCACTTGCTCACTAATGCTTCTCTCAGGCAAATATTATTTCCCGACCCATTGCTAACCGCTGCACTCCTCACTTGTTATTACACCAAAGACCAATTATATAAAATTATATTTTTGAAAGCCAGGCACAGACCCAAATGTTTAATCAAACGTGAAGGACCCAACTCTTGGCTTCTGAATGCCTTTGTCTTTAATTCAGTGGCAGAAAGACTTGGCTTTTTTGTATCGAGCATCAAATAAGGAAATATTGTTTTCTCAGTCTTCCTTCCCCTCATAATTCATCTCTTTTAGCTTTCCTCATGGATGTGTATGGTTCTCTAATATTTGCTCACCTGTCAATCAATTGCTTCTTCTCCTCACATCTCATTCATCATTCATAGATATACATCCCTTAACGAGCGGTTAACAAACCGTGAGGTTAATAATAAATGTATCCCTAACATTTAAGCAACTGTGCAAATGTGGCCATTCAGGGCCAAAGTGATTAATGCAGCATCATATGTGGCTTAATGTAAATGACGACTACAGAACGACTGCAGACAGCAATGACGAGCTGGAAGTCCTATCTGAAGACTCCTAGACTTCGAGGTCAAGATGTGTATTAAAAAACAAAAAAGTATTTCCAATAAAATGATGACACATGGCAAGAAGAGCAGACAGAGTGAATATTCTGCAAATGTCTCCTTCAGTGTGCTCTTGGTCGTCTCTGTTTGATTGTGTTCATTAGTAAAATACACTCATCTCCAGTGGCTTGAGTAATTCCCGGTAGATGTCTTTCCTGAAATTGAAAATGAAAATTACACCCCGAGGCTACTGCCGTCCCAGTGAGTTTTATATTACAATTTAATTACAGGTTTCTACTGTTTAATAATCAGGAATGAATTTGCTGTGGAAAAGGTGGCCGTTTATGACAATCTATGCAATTATAGCAACTCTGTCATACTGTTACTTCAACTTTACTCTCCTTCAGACTACTTGTATGCGTCTTGCATTGAAGTTTAGTTAAAGTTGGTTAGTTTAGTGAAGTTGGGAGATAACGATGGATCAGCTTGAGACGGAGAGGTGGGATGGCATGCCTGCAAACAATATAAGATAGACTAGATTCCCTCTATCTGCTTAGGTCTGGACCATGTGGGAAGGTGAAGGGAATTCTGGAGCACTACAGGCTCAGTATTGTGCCCGATAGAGGAGAATGAAGAGATTATTCTGATGTGACTTGGGAGGAGAGTGGGAAGGCGATAGGATATGAAAGGTGTGTGTGGTAAATTGACTGTGAAGGTGAGTGGGAGAGGTTAAGCAGTGAATAGTGGGTGATATACCCAACAGTGAGCACACTGATTGGATAATTGGATGACTGGACCTCACAAACGTTGCTCTCGTCATAAGGAAAAAGAAACATGGAGAGCCGAGTATAGAGGAAAGTGAAGCTCTGTAAGGACGGACAGAAAGTATAGTATGAGATTCTTTCCAACAGAAATTTAATTTTGAACTGCAATTTTGAGGTCATATGAGCCCTCTACAATAGTTGCCATTGCACATCCTGGTTAAGTGTGATTCATGCTTTGCGTGTCCACGAGGGTTGTAAGTGTCCACCATCAAACACGGCCCTTCATGAGGGTTCTGTATGGCAGGTGTGCCTGTCCGTGCACTTCAACGTCATGTGGGCATATGATGGAGAAACCTGTGGTCTCACCAACGGTCATGAGCTTTGGGGAGTGACCAGAAGAAAGAGATCAGATACAAGCGTCCGAAAAGAGCTTTCTTCATAGGGTGGCTGGGCTCAGCCTTAAAGTGAGGAGCTCAGACCTCCGGAGTGAGCTCAGAAAGGGGCCAGTTGAGGTGGTTCAGCCATCTGATCAGGATGCCTCTTGGACGGCGTCCTTTAGAGGTTTTCCGGGCACGTCAAACTGGTAAGAGGCCCCGGGATAGACCCGGAACACGCGGGAGGGTTTATATATCTCGTCTAACCTGGGAACGCCTCGGGGTTCCCTAGGAAGACCTGGAAAGTGTTGCTGGAGAGAGGGACGTTTGGAATACCCTGCTGCACCGGATAAGCAGATGGAAAATGAATGGATGGATGGATAAAATACAATAAGACAGGTATAAATTACAAGAATAAAAGTTCAATGCAAGAAATGAATAATTTCAGTTGTTTCCCTCTTTTCCTCAACAATACAAGCATGTTAAGCCTGAGTAACCTTTGAGCTGTCGTTGCTTTAGCCTCACTAAAAAGACTTCCTATAAGAATGCCACAGGGAATTTAGATTGCAAATTTAGGATTGCACAATATCTAATCGTGACCCATGACAGAGTACATAGGGACTGGATCTGAAACTTTACTTGGGACCAGAACCGCACATTAAAGAGTTATTTTTTAGAATCTGCAGGGCAAAGTAAAAGTAATTGATGTGTATATGTGTCGATGCTTGTATACAGTATGTACATTTGATTGAATATACTACTTTCATGTGTTTCTCTGCGACTGAGTTGCAGTGTCCGATTGATTTTTTTTTGCATAAGTGTGCATTTGTAGTTGCCCTTATGTATGACTCAGCATGCACGCATGTATGTGCGTGTGTGTGTGTGTGTGTACTGTGATTGCCGAATTGAAGTACTGGCCAGAGCTGAGCAGGTCTATCTGGGATTCGCTGAGTCAGCACTCCACAGCTCAGAAAAAGAATTAAGGACCGGACACATTCACATGCACACACACGCACACTCAAACTTTCTACTGCCAACTCCCCCTGAAGCATGCTCTTACGGACACTATCTCAGTCTTCACACACACATAGACACACCCGATTAAAGGAACTACACACACACACACGTTACTCTTACATGCAAGCAGACACACACACCCACACACACACACCCTTCTGGAGCACACACTTAATGGAAATGGGATTAGATGTAGCTGTAGTTATTACAGCAAAGTGGTGTGTAGCGCTTAGCTCGCTCAGGTCGCACTGTCCTCATTGGCATGTTGTGTGTGTGTGAGAGAGAGACAGGTGGGTGTGTCCCTAGAGTCTGTACATTGTGTGAGTTACACATCATGTCCTTGTGCAAGTGTAAATGCTTCTCACTACAACAAGCAGTATACGTGCATGTTTAGATGTACAACGTAGAGCTTGATTTCCATGGTCACACGGACCTTCCCTTAACATAAGGAGGACAAAGCAATGCCAATTGTTGTTCGTGTTTGTTTCAGAAAATATGATTTTCTAATGTTATTGCTATGAAACAGTCAGTAATTATTACTGAATGTAACGTTGAATACAACAGAGCATCTATTCTTTAAAGGCTCTGTATGCCAACACAGGTGTTTCCACTTCCTGTCTCTGATTAGACCCCTGCTGCTGTTTAAGTTACTGAGCTACTGTGTGCTGGGATCAGGCCTACTGGAGGTCACCGAGCTTCATGAACCAATAAGAATAATAACAAACAAAGAAGTTTTCACTTCTCCACAAACAAGTGTAACAAAACTAAAAGGAGTGTAAGAGAGATGCCAATTAAGTCTTTAAATGCCTACACAGTCCTGAAAACGAGATTATTTTGGCAAAATGAGTGAAATTGCCTGTGTGGGTGGACCATAGTCGGACCCAAAAAGTTTGTACATTTTGGCTGAACACACATATAAATATGCATAATCGGGTAAGATGTACTCTTTCCCAAATGCAAATGGTTTGACACAGTAAATATAATCTATCTGTATATAATATCTATATAATGGGTTATTGAGGAATCCATTCATTTAACCCTAACAAAATACATTTATGTCCATTTATGAAAGCTAATTCTCGAGTTTGCTAATTTAGCAAAGTAAATATTTATATAAAACTTGGCAAAAAGTGGAAATTCTTATGACAAGCTACATAGAGAGAAACAGTAAAATACTGCTCAATACTGATTCTGCTCAAAATAGTACAGACATTGTTCATTATTCCTTATTACTGCAAAACAAAAAGAACAGTCAATTTGGCCATGCAGGCTGTACTCCAGAAAAGCACGGCCACAGTTGCCCACATAAATACACATATATACACTGGTGGCAGACGAAATAGAAATGTGGACACTGATCATACATTATACATACAACAGTATATCTTAATCATGTGCACACTCTATGTACGCTGCTGCATGAAGAATAGATTCGTCTGTGTAGTTACTTAAATATGCAGCAAACACACAGAGAGAGAGAGAGAGAGAGAGAGAGAGAGAGAGAGAGAGAGAGAGAGAGAGAGAGCGAGGCCTAATTTGAAACTGATCAAACTCTGGTATGTGACAGCACTGCAAACACGTCAGCCTCATTTGGAGAGGCGACTTCAGTGAGTGTGTATGTGGGCTTCTAGTGACCTATGCATATATTTACATTTGTGTTTAAGTGTGGAAATCCTGTCGCGTGTGTGTGTGTTTATGTGTTTGTGTAGGGGTGTGTCGGTAGGTGGAGATGGGGAATGTGTGCGTGTGAAAGGTGTGTGTGTGTGTGTGTGTGTGTGTCCCATGGGGATAATGTGACGAAGCCTGTGGTGTGATGTGTGATGTAAAGAGGGATCATTAGCATAGCGACAGCCACTAGCATTCACACTGTGTCTACACCACCGCTGATACAAACACACACACACCTACACACAAGAAAAATGTGCACAAAGGTACGCACCAGGAAGGTAATAGCCGTCACTGCATGTACAATATAAATATAAAGACTTACACACATACACACACATTTTACATTACACATTACATACATTCAATCTCATCTCATCTCTTGCTGTAGCATCGCCCTGTATCTTTATGGAAATTGACTGCAGACAGGGATTGGCTTTTTATGTCTGATTTATGTTGCCGCTGTGTGTGTGTGTGTGTGTGTGTGTGTGTGTGTGTGTGTGTGTGTATATATGTATGTGTGTGTAAATTGAGCCCAGACAGGGATTGCATTTTTATGCCTCTTTTATTGGACAGCATCTATTGCTGCCAGGACAGGGTAAAGAGAAAAGGGGAGACATGAGAGAATGGAGGAGAGGATAGGAGAGGAAAAGGGTGCTAAGAAGAGGAAAAGAGGAGCACAGAGGAAGTATGGCGGCAAATTAGTGGTGATTCAAAAAAGAGACATTACCTTGGACGAGGAAGACGGTGGTGGATGGATGTGCAGAGAGAGGGGAGTGGGGGAGGCAAATTATCCAGAGAGAATAGGTGGAGGAGGAGAGCAAGGGGACTAAGAGAGAAGTGAAGGAATCAACGGAAGAAGATGTGGAAAAGAGTGAGGAAGTTTAAGACAGGAGGTGATAACAGAGATCAGAAAAATAAAGAAAAAACGAGGAAGAGAAAGTTAAGAATGAGAAAAAAATAGAAAGCAGACGAGAGGAAAGGAAAGACGGGGAGGCAAGACAAGAGGGAAGACCGAGAGGAGAAGATCAAAGAGGTATTCGGGTGATCAATCCTCGCCTGCTCTGAAGTGGCCCATTTTTCAACCCCTTGTTTAGCAACCTGTGGCGCTACACAGTGGAACGCAACACACTGTGTTCCTGAGCGACCCCTCCACCCTCCACCAGCCATGCAACGCCCCAGGAGGGGAGAGGACGGCCATGAGAGCGCTTTCCTTTTCGCTGTTTATTGATATTCTGCTTCCCTAAATACAGACCAATCCGTCTCTGCTGTCACACACGTGCACACACTTACAGACACACTAAGAAGCATGCGGTATGCAGACTCACACACACACACACACACACACACACGCCTCGTGGATGGATCTGGAGGGTTGGAAGAAGGTAGAGCAAGAGGATAGAAATGAAAGAGGAGGAAGATGAAACATGGAGGTAAAGAGGAGAGGAGGGACGGGGTATAAAAAGGTGAAGAGGAAGATTAGAGAGAAGAGAGAAACAAATGACAAAAAAAGAAGAGAAAAACCAATGAGGAAGAGGAGAAAAAAAGGGGGGATGTAGGATGAGAGGAAAGTGAAGAGAGGAAGCGGTGTGAGCATAAGGTGAAGAGGATATGAAAAGGAGAAACACAATCCAGAGTGATTGATAGGCAATCTGTGTCAGCCACGCTATCCTTACCAGATTGATAACAAGGGATTTGTCTCACGCTTCTCTCCCTTATTTCTCTAATTTCCACACTCGTCTCTTTCTTTCTTTTTGCATTTTATCATTATATCCTCCCTCTCTTTCCAGAGTAAGAGGCATTAATTTGCTTCAGTTGATTGCTTTGGAGCATTTCATAGAGCAAACATACTCATCATAACTCTCCTATTCCTCTTCTCTCCCTCGGCTGCTCTTTCCTTCTCCTCCCTCTTCTCCCTCCAGTCTCTTTTTCTCTTTTTGCATAATTTCCAATTTCCTTCCACAACCCCCCCCAAAAAAAAAACAGCACGCCACTGACTATCCACTCATACTTAAGTCTCTGTGCACTTCACTTCACTCCCTTTCTTTAATTAATGTTTGAATTATTTAGTGGCATAAAGTGAACAGTATCTTCAGGACCACAAAACAAGTCAACTAGAAACTATATCAAGTACAAAAGGTGAACAAAGTAGAATATAGTAACTGCTAAAATTGTAAAAATGAAATAAAGCATCAGCACTGCAACCTTAATGGCTTTTAGTAATGTTATAATCATTTATTTCCCGTCCCTTGGGCCCAGGGGAAAGTTGTGAAAACATTGTTGAAACATCATCAACCATTCAGTTGACATTTGTTAGCTGATAGTCTCTTGTTTACACGTCCAGCAGTTACGGAGCATCATTTAATTTATTTGGAGTTGTGTTTCTTACCACTTGTTGAATGTAAGTCCAATACCTGCTCTTTGTCAACTCTGTTTATGGTGTCCACCAACTCCTGAAGGATGGTGGAAGCAAGTAGAAGCAGAAATGCACTTTAGTAAAAGATGAGTTTCTTTATAAGAACAAGTCGTCAACAAATAACTATTTGAGTAAGTTAAAAGACTTCTTGATTACCTCCACCAATGTGAGCCGGCAAATGGAGCAGCTGTTGTTTCAAAGATGGCGATGTGAGAATGATGTTTGATGTTAGAGACATCGAAATGCATCCCTGTCACCATGACAAGAGTGTTAATATTGGGTGATTCTGAAAGCGCCAGTATAACATTCAATGGCTGCAATAGAAAGTATGGTTAAGGTTTGGAAAAGATTGTGGTTTAAAAAGAGATTAACATTCAATGAGGCGATGCCAGTCTAACCCCCAAATCTGGCAATTTGAACTCTTGTGCACAGAGCTATGGTTGTACACAAAAAGAGACTCTACTCACCAGAGAAACGACAGGATTGGACGTTTGTTCAAACACTTAACATGTCCTGTCTTTATGTTTTCATGGCAAGCGACCCGTTGTTTGCTCACAGTAAACAGTTCTATCAGCAACGATGGGAGCAGCTTGGTATTGTAACACCGTCGCAGGACGTCCATGTCGATGTTTGGCTCCACAGAAGTGTGGTTTCTCTAAACCATGAGAGGGATGTTTTGCAAACCTTAACCAATAACCACACGCTTCCTTTAACATTAATCAGGTCTCTTTAGTTGCCGAAACATTTAGAAGTATTTTCCTTTGGAGTTTGCTTTTAATTAGACACTATACACAGCAGAG
Source organism: Pholis gunnellus (assembly GCF_910591455.1). Classification (NCBI taxonomy): domain Eukaryota; kingdom Metazoa; phylum Chordata; class Actinopteri; order Perciformes; family Pholidae; genus Pholis; species Pholis gunnellus. The sequence continues at coordinate 21,920,436 of NC_136532.1, forward strand.
AGCTGACAGGGAAAAAAAAGAGGGCGAGGGTGAACAACATACATCATCGTACTTAAACCAGGGACACTGCAATTATATAGTCAGCATCTTAGATCTCTGGGGCACTACGACGGCCCTTAGTCGCACAAACATACACAACAAGCGATCTACTTTATCATTTGGGTTTGAGAACTCAGAGGACAACGATGTGCAAAACATTAAAATCATCATGTTACTTCGGAATAACAAAAAAACAAAATTGTTTTGGCAAAGTACTTCCACAATAAATAAGACAGTGTGCACAGATGTACAGATGAGCGGAGGATTTGTAAAAGGTTGCAGGTGTTTTTTTGGGGGTTTTTTTGCTGATAAATGCTAGAAACATAAATGCGTCACCTCATGTGTGTCGGACGATTTTCCCCAGGAAAGTCTGCAAAATGTCAAAGCTTTCATAGCTACTGAATATATTCACATTCTCTGTGATGGTAGAAAGGAACAAAACTAATGAAACTGGACTTTATAGAAGAAGAAAAAACATCACACTTACGTAAACATTTTAAAAAAAAATGAATTTTATCTACTTGCCTGTATTCCCTTTGTTATGAATATCACCCAATGGAGATGTATTTTGAACCTGAAAAAGAAAGCATTTTTTTTGATACATTGAATGAATGATTGATTTGCATAACGGCTTCTGTTATGCAGCAGCGTCCTGTTGTTGAAGAAGCACTCTTTTGACAGACAGGGACAAATGGAAGCTGGAGGGATGCTGGAGTGGAGAAAGGGAGAGGAGGGAGAGGAGGGAGAGGAGGGAGAGGAGGGAGGGAGAAAACGACAGACAAACGTGCTAACAGGAAATGTATGGACAGATAAAGCATGAGGACAGCGGGGGAGTCAGAGAAGAGAGGGGTGAGAGAAGAAAAGAGGGAACAGTGAGTAAAGGACAGAGCACAGGAGGAAGAGTAAGAGAGGACATGAAAAGACCAAATAAGGCTCACTCCAGAGATGCAATTTTCCATTTTTGTGACTCGTCTGTCATTATGACAATCATACAGTCACTGGTGTGTAAAATTTCCTTGGGGTTCATTTCAGGAAGAAGCAAAACATGAGAGAAAAAAAAAAGCTTCAAAAGCCATCTGAAAAGACATTTCCTACTGAAGTGACTTTTCTGTTCTAAACCTGCTGCCAGTGAAGTGATTCCAGGTATCCAAACATAAAAACTGTTGTTGCAACCCTGACCTGTACTGAAAAGAATGTCCTTGTTAATTTCTTATGCATGTGTTCTCCCCAAAAAGCCATTTTATACAATTTGGCCCCCAAAAAACAATGCTACTCTTTAGCTCCTACAGTAAGGTAGAACTGCCTTGAAATAAGCAGGTTATAGGCTACAACAAAAAAGTAGGTCTTATCCTGTACACACAAATATTACAAATGAAATAGAACTGTATTAGTCAACTGCAGTATTTAAAATCGATGTCTTCCTACTTCATCAGTGTCAACTTCAAATCCTCTTACATTAACAGACCCTTGTATCCTTCTGCTCATATTTGTTGGAGCCTTGTACAACTTCTGACCTGGCCTTGATAGATAAACACAGGTCAATGAAAAGACTCCATCAGATTAAGAAAGACGAATTAAATGATCCTTACTTTGTCATTCATGTTCTTTATCGAGGACTCTTAGTAGAAGTTACACAATGCACACAGTATGACGCTTTTATTGACAAATCAAATTAGCATTCAGCTTTTACAAGGTATAAAACATGGAGACGAGCCAATCAGAGGGCGCTCATATTAAACAATGACTGTATTCTGTAACACACACACACACACACACGCCTACACCTTGACATTGATGTCTCTGAAATAGGACACAGTTCCCTTAGCTGTAACAGTAATCAGCCATGAGCTTTTCTCCCTGGGGTTTCCCCCCTTGAGATGCAGGGGTTGCACTCCACCAAGTGTGTACGTACAGCTTATACTGTAAGTGTATGTATGTGTGTGGCTGTGTGGCTGTGCATGTGTTTATCCTACCTATGTGCATGTGTAACCTTGAAATCCTTCTGACATGATCCTTCTTTTAGACATATTCAATGCCAGTACATCCTTTTCTTTCACTGTGTCTCCTCTCTCCTCTCTCCTCTCTCCTCTCTCTCCATTCACCGCCTCACATTTCTTATCCAGATCCCCACTTAAACAAGTCATTCTCTCATTCAAGAGTTCCTCTTGTCCATCTCTTCTCTCTCCCGCTGCTGTTGACACGTACTACAGTATATCCGCCTGTCCACGTTTTCTTCTCCATGCATTACCATTTATCTGTCAGCTTGTTTCACTCCCTGCCTCTTTATATTCACTCGCTTTCCCTTTTCAATGTCACTGTATGACATTGTCATGAATTAGCAATTTCTTTTTTTTTTTTCTTCTCTTGCTGCTAATTCAATTAACAAGATGCCATCTCCCCAATTAAGCTTTCCAATTACCGGCCCGCTCTCGGTCCGAATGAGAGTCGTCCCCCGTTTGGTGAAGGTTTTTCTTTGTGCCGGATGTTGAATTGGAATGGACTTGCAGCCTGCGTGATAAGAGCTGCTCATCATCTTCAAAAAAAAAAGAAAAATGAAGAGAAACTATTTAAAAATGTTCACAGCTCTCACTCTCTGATTGTTCTTGCAGTTTCCGTCGGTTTGGTTCCAATTTACCTTGACCTCATTCAGATGTACTACATGTACATTGACCTGTGGAAAGACTTAATGACACACTTACATAGAATAGAGAGAACTGTTGCGTCTTAATGCTCATCCATGAGAAGACACTTATGATTCACTTTCAAAAGCACATACATGGCCATGTCAAAAAAAGAGAATGGAAATAATATAGTAAAACGAGTATATACTATATATATATATATATAATATAGAATTGTACATTCACAAGCCCTGCCATGTTGTCTTTTTTTTTTTACCACACCCTTCAGTCACTTCCGAAAGTGACAGACTCTTCTTCTTCCTCGACAGCATATTTGGGTCTTTATCATGACCACTGATACTGTACAGGTGCCATCATAATGCCATCATAATATTTGGCACCGTGTCATATTGTGATCCATCCTAAACGCCACATAACATTGATAACGTTTGATAGATTCTTTCACTAAGATATGCCTGTACGTTAGCAGAGGAAATCCCAACGTAATCCTGTCATAATAAAGGTGATTCTGTGATTTACAGTACCGTGTATATTGCCAAATATTCAGGCTGTCTGTGTGGCTGATGAAAATATTGTCTTGTTCTGATATTTTAAAGCAGTAATCCCTGATTGAATATATTTAATTACTGCATTGTTTTCATTTCCACATCATTTTGAAGATAAAGTCCTTTTTTTTTTTTTAAAGCACAGCAGTACATTTGTGTCATCATTCGACATTAAGCCTGATATTGACAATCTAAAAGCTCTGGAAAAATGAAAGAAATAAAAAATCAAGGACAACATGTAGCTAACTTCATATACCTCCAGATGAATAGTTACAAGTTATCAATTCACCAGGGGTGGAAGAAGTACTTCAGCAAAACAATACAGCAACGTAGACATACTTTACAAGTAGAAGTCCTTGTATTATCTGCAAAATGTACATAAAGTATCAAAAGTGAATGGCCCCTATTACAGATATACTGTATATAATGATATGACATTATTAGAATGTTAATGCTGATGCGTTAATGCATAAGTAGCATTTTACTGTTGTGTCTGGTGGATGTAGAGCTATATTTAACGACTTTATTTAGTGGACCCCATCCAAAGGGTCCCACGATACATCATGATGACTAATGAAAAAAACACAGCTACACAAATTGGTATCGATTCTTTTACTTCTGCGGGCCTGCAACATTTATTTAAAGTAAACTGTCTGTGAAGTTTAGTGGGGAAGAAGGAACTATTAACTACTCATATATCTGAGACGTGATGAGGGGCCCAACTACATTTTTATCTGTAACTATGTAATCTGAAAAGTAACAAGTATCTCCAGCTCTTAAATTCTATAAGTATCATAAAACTGTGGCAATCCTTAAGATTTCAGTCCTGGTAAATTTGGCAAAACCCTGTTAAGGGCTACTAGCAGGACCGCTGACAGAGGGTCACACCGGCTCAAGCCCTGGGTCAAGGGAGGGGCCCTCTAACCTTGAAATAATCTGCTGGGGGGGGCCTTTAGAGATCATCATGTCCTGCGAACGATGAAGACGTATGGCAGGCCTGCCTACTGGTGGTAACAGCAAAATGCGGTTTATTACTACACGTCCCAGAATACTGTGCAAAACACATTATTGTCGGTTTAATAAGAAGTCAGGCAATAATTGGCTTTTTCCCCATCATTCTGTGAGCAACTGTGATTTGATTTCATGCAGCGCATCGCATGAGTCATGAGAGTGGAAGTAGTTGGTTACCTGGCTGAAAGTTGGAGGTGTGCAGCCTGCAGCTCTTAATCTAACCGCTCACTATGGCGGCTCCTTCTTGTTCCATTTCTCCCTGATGCATGTTTGATGAAAGATAGCGGTCAATGTCAAGCACTCTGACAAACACATCGCACGCCAGTGAAATGCTTTTAATGTGAGCTGAGGCTGTAGGAAATGTTCGGTGTGCGTTAGCAGTGACTTAATATTGTGTTTTCTTCCAGGAATGTCGCCACAGACAGTTCATAACACTGCAAATATATGAATATTGCGATATAATGCTTTTAATTAGTGGGCCATGGGCTCAATCACCGTTAGATAGTGACTTAAGAGACATTTATCTGGATGAAAATCTTCAAGAATACTAATTAAGGTACTACTACTAGTTCTTGAGTAAATGTGCATCACTCACTTACATTTCCCGATCGTCCTCATCAACCTCTTACCTCTCAAAGCTGCGTTATAGCAGTTGGCCTGCTTTAGTGCTATGATCTGCTAAAGTTACAAGCACTGTGTTTATTTACAGAAATCAGTTGAATTTGTTCCAGCAGAGGTAAAGACAGCTGATCAACAGGGAGCGGTTATCACTCCTTCAAATGACTTGCTAATTCATCAGGACTACATGTCATTGCCACAAATACACCATGGGACCTGGCACTGTTGTTGTTGTTATTTTGGGCGAGATGAGGCAACGTCTACCTTTCACCCTTGATTATCTTTGGTGTTTGTCAGAGTAACACTGTGGAAACCAGCAGCAGGTGCAGAGAGCTGATTAGAATCTGGCACAGTCACATGATGATGACTCATCGAAAAACGCACGCGAGGCGGGGAGGAAGAGGAAGCGAAGGGCAGGACCGAATCATCAGCTTCTCTCTATCTCGCCCGATCTCTCTCATGACTTTGTCAAAAGGCACGCAGATTAAGAAAAACAGGACTAATTAAAACTTTTGTACAAAACTGAGTCTAATTGCGGGCTGATTATTAAGTAGCTTTTCAGATGTACGTGAGGCCATCGACGTGCCAGAGCTACGAGCAAGGGTAAAAACTTCATCATCAGCATCAGCTCGGATGGGATCTGAGGTTGTCAAAACACTTCAATTAAAAAAACAATTAAAAAAGTTAATTCATTAAAACTTGCTGGACTTGAAGACAGACCTGGAAGATGACTGATTTATCTGATGTTTATTTCAGCTCAGCCCATTCAGGTTGTTTTTACTGAGCAGCTCCGTGTCCTTGCTCTGACAGAACGGGATAAGAAATGCGGTACTTCTCAGCAATTCAACGTGTGGTCTAATTAAGATGTTAAGAACATATTGGGCTCGCAGACATGTAAGATTACTTTGCTGCTTCATTGTGAAGCGGCAGCCATTTCAGTCCACCTTGAAGCACCGTGGCATCTATCGGACATAATTGCTACAGAACGCTCTTTCTTAAATTGAATGTGAAAGTACTACATTGTCAAATTGTTGTGGATTTAAGCTAAGCGTAGCATCAGATCAGCAAGTGTGCAGTGAGTAGCATGAGTTTCATAACGGCTGCAGCTACATGTTGTGCTGTACGATTTATTGAGCTGGAGGTCCAAATGTAGCTTAGTTACAAAAAAAGATGATATTATTATATTATCATTGGTAATATCAACAATTTCCTCATATATTTTATACAATTACAAAGAAAAACTTAATTCTGCAAAAATGTAAATATATATAAACTTATCATCCACTAAAGATTTACTTTACTGTCAGTGAACACGACCCCATTTGAAAGCAGCATGTAATATATTTCACAAAATGATATAAAGTGCCTCAATAATAATATGGCCAAGTGACCAAATAGCGTCAGTTAGCATAGGTTAGCATAACGAATTCTTTCACATTTAAAACTGCATGAATGCTACTTACTCTATAACGCATATTTCTCCATATGTGCAGATATAGATAACGTCATTTACATTTGCAAAGCACGGAAAGTTAAGTTTAAACCTGCAATATTACATTTATTTGGGTCACTTAAGAGCAGCAGAAACAAGACATTGAAATATCACATTTTAAATTCATACGGTGAACTTGTTAGCCAACGAGATATTTGTACGCAGCTTTATTCACACTTGATTAGTAGTGTACAAATACCGTAAAAATTGTTCTGATATCAAATGAAAAAACAAACATCCTGAGAGATATTTTCCCTAAATACCATGTGGAGTCCAAGAGAAATGCAGCAAGACATTTACGCATTGTATTCTTCTCCACTAATAGATAAACTGCAATAACGGGCACACCTCAATGAGAAAAGTAATGAACAAACAATGTCAGGATTAGAGCCTTTAACTCCTGCTGGGCCCTCCCATACTCAGACTGAATGCTCTTGTGCTGCAGCACCATGAATCACTCTGGAGTAGAGCATCCAGCAGATGGCACCGATATGTTCATAACTGACTGTCTACAGCAGATGGAGAGGGAAGCGGTAGAGACAGCATACTGTACGAGACCGAGAAAGGCAGAGTGGAACAGATGGAGAGAATTTCACGGAGGAGAGCAAAATGATACCAGAGGAAAGAAAATAAAGAACATGAACAGAATTACAGAGAAGAGGGGATGTGGAGGGTCATGTGACAGATTTGTTTAAAAACAGTGCAACTAAAGGAAGGCCAACCTTTTTCTCTTTCAAAATAAAATCCCACAAAGTTCCAGCTCCTTGAACAGCAAAATCTTTAAATTTATCCTAATTTAGCGATATCTAAAGATGAATAAAGTTAAGAACAGAAATTGCTGAAACAAGAAGTTTGTCCACAAATGACATGAAGTCAAAGTCACTGCTAGCTCTACTTTAAATGCTAAACTTTGGAAGTTTTGCCAAAAAAAAATGGCACTGAGATTTATTTCCCCCTCAGAATACTGAGCTGAACTCTGAAGAGAAAGATTAGTTTTACCTTTCATTCGTTGAATCCCTGTTGCTGCTGATCTACACGTGCAAAATACAGGAAGACAACAGAAGAGAAGAGGCTGGATTTTGAGGCTTTGCTCAGTGGAAACTGGTGAGCTCTGTCTCTCTTTATTGGTGCGTTTTGAGCATTGAAGCTGAACATTGGACCTCATGTAAGTGTGTGTGTGCGTGTGTGCGTGTGTGTGTGTGTGTGTGTGTGTGTGTGTGTGTGTGTGTGTGTGTGTGTGTGTGTGTGTGTGTGTGTGTGTGCGCAGCTGTTGGCGTCGGTTGGCAGTGAGGGAGCTAGCCGTGGAGCTGGGAAGTCATGTTCCTCTCGATTGCCTCTGTCCATGGTGCTGAAGTCCATCAGTGAAATCTGAGAGTTTTTAGGGAGCAATTAGCGACTTATCTCCGAGCCCACCAAGTTGTTATAATGCCTTACAGTATTTCATGTGGTGCCATCTGTTGGAAAGAATAACATGAAAACTCTTGACATGAAAATAGTGTCTGAAAAAGACTCTGCTGCTGCTGCTGATTTCTTTTCGTTCTTTGAATGATCGCTCTCAATTGCTTCGTGTTACACTAATGTGCTGCCAATTTGCTCATGATATTTATCTCATGAGACCAGCCTGTCTAAATACAAGTTTTATTACAGAAAAACTTAAAATCATTATTTTATTTTATTTTGATTTAAACCTATATAAAAAAACAAATTAAAAAATCTCTTTTTCACTGACGATCCGGCCAAGAAGCGAGCCAGTTACAAGCCTGGTCAACAAAATACAAAACAACACATTACAAATGGTACAGAGTAACAACTAAAGTACATGCAGAAGAGATTAAATTTGCATCAAATACAATTATAATTGTTATGTTAACTTGTTTTGTTTCAAACTAAAAGGACCAGGAACTACCTGAAACAAGAGGGAAAGTCCACTTGCTTCAAACACACGAGGCGGCCACAGATACAGTGCGGACCTTCCTTGTACTCCCAACAAGCTAAGCGGCTTCAGACAAAAACGAGGTTCCCCTCTTTCCTCTTTGTCATTTAGCTCACAACATCTAATCATCACCAAAATCGGATTTCAACCAGAAATCAACCCTGCACTGAAATATAGTTTTTCATTTCTAAAAATAAAACGTCCATCGTGTGAAAAACCTGGTGTCTGCTGTGACACGATGATTACTGGCAAGAAAGTGAAGCCGAGATGGACTATTATTAAAAGTGATGAGACACCCTGAGATATTTTCCCAGAAAAATACTTGCATTTGCCTTCAGACCATCTGCGTGTTTGAAATGAGATTAAAATTAAATTTGGGAAAAAAGACCTTCTAGAAGTTGCGTTTACTGACTTATTCTGTTCATCTTACAGAATCAGATGTGTTCTTTTGTTCTTTGAGTGATCCTTAGCTTCTAATATTGTCTCTTGTCTTGTCCCACGTACAGCAGAGAGTCAACGCTTTATCTCCCTTTCCAAATGCAATGTAATCACAAATGTGCATTCTGCCAGAAACTACAACTACTGCTACTTTACAATCTGGCTTTATGAGAGCATGTAGATGTCCTCACCCCGCTCATATTTCACAGTACAATCTGCCCATTTAATGTGAGGCTGTGAAATAAATGTTTTCTTTTATGGTTCCCAAGTGTATGATGTGAGCTGGTCGAGTTATTTGTTGTCTTTCTTGCACCTCTCATATGTTCTTGACAGAAACAGTAAGTGGGTAAATCAGAGGTAAATCAGAGTTTAAATACGTTCTCTATCCTGTTACCCCTAAACCTGTTTGCCCATTCCCTTGATTTAGGGCATTTTGACCACCAAAGACAAACTGAAAACAACTACAAGATGCCCCTATCAGAGCTCACTGGAGTCTCCGCTATCGCCATATACATTCTGCCCACTGCAGTCACTTCCCCCGGTACATCTTTACCACCTGTACATAAGGATTCTGTACAGGTGTGGAAATAAAGCCAATGACAGACATCACACACTCTCTTCATATCCTCATTATGAATCCTAATGCAGGCCGACGTCACCGTCACAAAGTTTTGAAAAATAAATGAATTGTGTTCACCTGTCAAACTTCCTTTTTCAAATGATATCCCAGGTTGGAGGATACATTAATTGTCACGGTAGCTTTGGAAACAATCAGTCTGACTACTGTGAACATATTATGGTGACACTCATAATGCGTAGTGCTGTATGATGAATGGCAGCCCTGTTAGGACTACGTGAATGGAAGAATTAAGAGGGAGCAAGTGTTCAGGGACCACCTCACCCACAAGCACCTTGACTTCTGTGTCAGAAAAATTCCCTTTTCTTAGTTTTTCTCCCGATAGTTGCTGTGATTCACCGTAAAGACCCATTGATGTCTATGCATCAGTCATTGATGAGGTGCTTTGCATTCAGTATTTATGGTTGAAAGTGGGCGTGTAGAAGGTGGGATGGGTGTACATTTCCAAGTTGATTTGTGATTTTTAAAAGGAAATTGCGCCCTGACTGGGGTACTCAATGTTTTATAAATGAGACCCCAGATCATGAGTACCTTGGACATTAGGTTCTCTGTAGGTAAGACGGGCTTGAGAGGCTGCCTCTTCTCAGAGACATGGTGAGTTGTGTAGGAGCTGGTCTGAACCGCTCCTAACATCAACAGCAGAAGTCCTTGACTGCTAATGCTGTCACGCTAAGAGGGGAAATGAAGCAGGGAGAGAGGAAGGGAGAGGAGTGAGTGTGTGCTGCACTTGAATTACAACAAGATATACCTCATTGGTTGGTGGTGACATGCAGGAAATGGTGAAGAGAAGCGTTGATGTGTTTTTAGACCTGTGTGAAAGCACATATGATGGGCTGTGGGCAATATTCGTCATTTGTTGGTTATATCAACAACCACAGCAGGCATTACTTCCAAACTCTGTGTGAGAGAGAACGTGTGAGAGTGTGTGTTAGATCCTTCATATAATCACACTGTGGTACTCGTGCACACGCTGGGAAATACACAGAGGGGTCTACGGGATGAATTAAATGGTGGTGTGTGTCATTTACACATTCTGCAGGTCAATGTTTCCCTATTTTGTGTTTATAAGCCATTGAGATTTATTAATTCACTTATGCAAATGTTTGGGTTTATAAAAAGGGTTTCTTTCTGGAAGTGAGAAAGTATTCTCTTTTTCCTCTTCAGCTGAAATCTCCGGTGTTCACCTTTACAGGTTAGTAGTTTTCTTCTTTACAATCACTTTTGTTTACCCCGTGGCTCCCAAATCGCTGCAATAAAGTTCAAAAGGGCATACATTGGAATTGAAAAACACTGTTGGTAGCCTCCAGTTTGAGTGTGTTTTACTGCTCCATCATACAAATGATGGCAATATTCCCTTCTGGACTGCATGTTTACTGAGATGGTAATATATATATTTGTATTATGTAAAATTAGTCAAATTAAAGTGCAAATAAACGTAAATCAAATAAAGAAAAACAAGCGACGTCTGACAGCCAACATCAGAATAACAAATATTGAATATAATGCATTGAAGGTTATTTCTAATTGTAGTGAGTTGTTAATAATATGAAGGTTGGTAATTCACTCTGGTTTCACAAAAGAGAAGCTGCTCAACCTGTAGTGTTGATTCAGCATGACGTTCCTGCTGTAGTCCCCTCAGTGTTAATGCCCCCTCAGATTCCCTTCAAAGCAGTCGACTGACCGTTGCCCAAACTCGTATATGGATTTTGTTTTGGCCACAGCGCTGCACAGACCGACCTCCGGCCCCGAGACACCAGGCTTCAACAGAGCAACCCCCTCAAGATGACACTTCAAAAGGTCACTTGTTCAATTACTGGCAACACTGGTTCACCCAGCAGGGCTCCTAAGATGTACTATATCCTCTACTTCTGCTCATTAAGTTCGGTCTTCATGTAAAACGTTAACATTTACATAAATATGCGGCCAATTACTGTTAAGAGTCTCCAGCTTCTGAAGAGGAGTGGGAGCTGGATTGCCTGCTTGATTGGTTACCATGGAGACAACTGAATAGAAAGTCAGCGTTGTGGACAAATAGGAAGAGAGAACGGGAGGGAGGGGAACGTCACCGTAGTTCCTGATTGGTCTATTTTACAAACCAGTTGCTTTAAAATGCTTTAAAAAGAAGAAAAAAAACACTTGATACATACATCATGTACGATCATCAGCAGGTTGGTTCATCAGGGAGCAACATAAAGTCACTTATCGGTGCAACGTGCACAATGCTTACACAGGGGTGGGATGCTACTTCATTCCATGTGCTAATTAGGCAATCTAAATGCGGTGTGGACAGAATGAGACGCTGCTTCGGTTGTATTTCTGCTTGCAGATTTTATACAAAAGGCCTTCTCACTTTTATCCGACCAGTGTCAGCTACTCATAGTTCTTTCTCTCTGCTTTTACAAAGCAACGTGTGTAGAAAAGCACTCACAAGCACCTGACTGTCTACACACACACACACACACACACACACACACACTAGACATTCAGTTAAAAGACTAATATTTTAGAAAAGGAGTCAGGCGTTGAGTATTTCCCCTTTCAGATAGTCACTTTGGCAAATGTTATTAAAATGAAAGTGTCAGATGAAGGTCTCGTTTCAAAATACCACAAAATCCTTTTTACAAAATATAACGACATCTAAAGATGAATTAGAGTAAAAAATAAAGTAGTTAGAAAAGGTTAAAAAAAAAGTAATAAACTAAACCATAATGTGGTTGATTTCAAAATCTTTTAAATAACAAATATTTGTTTCCAGATGTGCATTGTATATAATATATGAAAACTTAAATATATTGAATTGTCACACTTAAGTAATATGCTTTTTTTCTACACTGCATTCACTACAAATGTTCAACAGCAAGTACATGTTGAGAGAAACGTAATGCCTTCCCAATTCCATGTTTCTCAACATAACTTTTGTTCGGAACAAGAACACAGCACTTTGTTCCATGAAAGAAAACTCATAGAAAACCACGGAGCGAGCGCAGGATAGCCACATAAGCTACATAATAGGCTGCACAGTAGCTAGCGTGGGCTACATTTCGGAGCCGCGTTGGCAACAGAGATACTCGTGGGGACTGTGATTGGTTGACTCTTTTTTTATCCAACATCTCTCTGATGTCCGGGGGGGGATTGTTAAAAACAACGGTAAGAAGGTTGAAAGTTTGCTCAGTTGTGTTCTCCTTTTCAGTTTCCAGTTCTAGCGTAGGGAGCCACAGTGTGTAAAACTATCAACCTAAATCATTAACTCATTGTTCCTCATACAGTCATCATACACAAAATGAGCCTGGCTATATATGTGAAGAAATTGGAGGAATAAATTATGTTTTTTTTTATGTATTTCAGGAGGCTAGTGTCCCCTAGCTATTGGATGTATATGTTGCTTAGTTCCCTTGGTGTCATTTGTTTCACCGTTGTCTAGTATATAAATGGAATAATATCGTATAAGCTGCAGTTTAAATGAGGCAGTTGTCGCTGAGTGTCTGTGCTGCCAAGTCACCAGAGAGTAATTACCGGGCACAGCAGGGAGCGTCGCTTCACTTTGAAACACAGTTTAGACAAATATGCATTCATGTAAAATGGAGATACCTCAAGTCTGAGGAAATTGTCATTAAGTGTGCATCTAAATACATCCAAGAGTTTCAACATGTGTCTACAGGGGAAATGGAATTTGTTAGAGATGTTGGAAAGGTAGCCATTACAGAGAGAGAGAGAGAGAGAGAGACATGAAAAAGAAGAAAAAGTGAGGGCAGTGAGTCTGACAGAAAGTGAAGCAAGGACAAATAAGAAGGGAGAACAGAGGAAGCTGGGAATGTAGTGCAAATAATGAAAGAGAGAAAATGCTACCCCCTCTCTTCGCCTTCAAACTCCCGGAGTGATGAGGTGCTTGCGGCCTTGAGATGAAACTGAGTCAAGCATTGAGCATTTTCTTAATTAACTAGTGGTAAACAGACACACATAGATACAAATTATGAATGCGTACTCCTCTACTGAAATACACACAAACACACAGAGCACATATTCTGGTGTGGTGGTCATCTGACTGCTAATTCACTACGGAGGAAAGGAAGCAAACAACACTTGGAGGAATAGACGGATTCCAACAATCTGTCGAGCAGCAAGACACCACTGGAGCAACAATCGTTTAAGATGGTGTTGGATTACTGAAAACTATTGGTAGACAAAAAAAAAAGCACCTCAAGCAACTGCCATTCTGCAGGTTTTGTTTCCTTCACGGACGTATCGTCTGTCGGGGTGTGTTGTTTTCATCAGCAGTAACTCAACACGACTCAGACAGCAGGTCTCAGCTGTGCTCCAACCCCGGTTTTGCCTCCTCCCTTCCCTTTGCTCTCGCTCGGGAGAGGAACTACGGTGTGTGTGTGTGTGTGTGTGTGTGTGTGTGTGTGTGTGTGTGTGTGTGTGTGTGTGTGTGTGTGTGTGTGTGTGTGTGTGTGTGTGTGTGTGTGTGTGTGTGTGTGTGTGTGTGTGGGGGGGGGGAGATGTTACGAGACCTATGTTTGATGAACTGTGCCCACAAGCTGTCCACACCTCGCTGAGATCCAAACTCAATGCCAGGCCACCTCAACAAGTGTTTTGGCTGACTGGATCCCAATGCAAGAAATATGTGATGTGGAAGCTTACAGACTTGACAGTAAATGCGTCCTGACATGATCGGATGACAACAGTTCCATTGAAAACAAGCGGAACCACGGCCTTAGTCATTCTTTCTAAAGACGACATTAAATTGGCTTTGGCTTTGTCGTCATTGAGGGTTTTCGGGAATGGGTCAAACAAGGGGACGTGCCCCTGTGACAACGAGCAGTAGCTCATTTCGTTAATGTTGTATAAATTAAATCAAACAAATCGCATTGTCAATTTGGTTTGGTTTGAGACTGTCCTCCAAAGAAGAACAGCATCAGTCATTTCAGCAAGCGCATCCATACACGACATGTGTTTACTTCAACTTCACTCCACGCTGTGCTGAGCTTGTGCTTCCTTTTGGGGAGCGCTCAGCTCTTGGCCTGGATGCCAAACATCAATGCCGTGTACATTCTGAGTAACAGGAAAAGACGGTCTCAATTTAAAAAACACTGTGATGAGAATCATGGTAGCACAAATATTTCCCTTTTTCTTCCAATTCCATTTCAAATGGATTTCTAAATCTATGCCATTGCTAAAATTGTTCACTCTTAGTTCCAGGGTTAACCTAACCGACACCTCTAAACAGACAGCTGGCCCGAGTCTGGCCCCTGTGGTTTAAATGGGCTGGAACTGCCACTGTTTGTCTTCTCTTTGTCTTTTTCTTTACTGATCTGTTGTGTCTGATCTGAAGTTCCCACCCAGAATATGCCCGATAGAGCTTATTATCTCAGCCTTTACTGTTTTATCAGAAAGACTTGCCTTTAGGCCTCTTTACTGAAGTGGCTAAACGGGAAGAACATAAATATAACACACCAGGGTGGAAATTAATGGGTTCTCTGGGCAAGACTGCCCTTGAATGTTTATAAAGTGCCTGTGAAATTTAAAACTGGAACAAAACATGGCCCCTAATATTAATGATACCAGCTCGGGCTGTGATGAAAATTAATGTTACATTTACAAACCATTTCGTAAACTTTCTTGTGAATAATAAAATGATAATTTTGTTTGTTGATTATATTGTCTGTTATGAACCTGAATCGGCAACAAATAACTACAGGCATCAAAGAAACGTAGCGGAGTAAAAAGTACAATATTTACTTTCGAATTGTAGTGAGGTAGAAGTATAAAGTAGCAGAAAATGGAAAGACTCGTAAAGTATGTAAAGTACAAGTACTTCAAAAGTTCAGTACTTGAGTAAACATGTTTACTTTCCACCACTGCCTCTCAGATGTCTTCACGATGCCTCTCTTGAAAGGAAGAAAGGGAAGAGGACAGAAGAAGGGAATGATGAGAAAATAGAAAAAGGTGAAGAAAATATACGGGTACATTTTGGGAAAAATAGCTCTTTTTATTCTCCCCCTCTGTTTGTCTCTTTCCTCTCTGGTGTGTGGGGGTACCAGTCCACGGGCGTCCATATTGGTTCTGGGGCTTCAACAGCTTTTCAATCTGTTCTGTCCGCCTGACGGGTCTGTATGACCAACAGACACACACCAATCTGTACAAAACTTCTCCACGGCATCGCAGCATTTCACTTATGCAGTTGACAGTTTCTTTTATAAACGGATGGATGGATAGAGGGATGGGTTGATAAATGGATGGATGGATGGATGGAAGAAGGTAGAGAGATGTGACTTTAAATAGTTTATCTAAATCAACAACACTAAACATAATTCAAATACACTTTGGAATTTACTTTTGAGTTTAATTAAATATTGAAATTTTAGGATTTAATCAAGTACAACTACTGTCAATAAAGGAGAGATAGAGCGATTGAAAGACATGGGATACTAAGTATTTCTCTGAGAGGAAAAGGGACAGAAGGAGGAGAGACAGCAGAAGTGAAATCGGTTTCGTGACTTCAGCATTGAACATGCATGTTATGTGTTGACATAATAACAAACCACTGAATGGAAACAAGCCTTCCAGTTCCGCTATGGACACACATATGCTCACTCATATATTCATGTACACACACACACACACACACACACACAGACACGGATCCTCTCGCTCACAAACTGCCACGCGTAGACAACAAACACACTTCGGCCTCCCTTGCTCAAGTGTGTGATTGCAGCGATTGCTGTGTGACTGTCAGATTGAAGGGCAGCATCGGTCTGGAAAGCCTCATGCATTTTGATAGCATCAATTCCTCTTCCTGTCTCTCTATCTCTCTCCCTCTGAACAATAATTTCTCATATGATACACATAAATGATACTGCGTATATATGTTCAAAATTGTGTCTTTGTCGCTGATTTGAACAATATCTATATCTTGATCATATTAAATTATTTTTAGTTTTTGGCATTAATCAGCAAAAAAATCCTCAATATACTGTAGCATCATTTGTGAACCTCCAGAAGTATGTGGTGGTGTCTGTAACTATAGAGATTCTGCCCTCTGCTTGTATTTTCTCTTTTCTGCTTATTTTTGCTGCGTTCAGGACGTTTGTGGGCATCAGCAAAGAGCGTTAGGACCCCAAGTTATGCTGTGACCCCCAGCCATAACAGCATGCAGTGTGTACAGCCTGTTCAGGTTGTCAAATACAGCCGCTTTGTCGCGCCCATATGGCGCCTGATACCCATGCACAAATCACCCTTTAGCTCTGTCAGATACAAAGCAGATGTATTTGAGGGATGTGCAGGGTTTGTTACATCACTGTGTGCTCATGTGTGCTTCACATGTTAGAGATTTTCTCCTCTCTCTCTCTCTCTCTCTCCTCTGATGTGTGCTGCTGCTATTAGTTTGTCAATTTGACCGAGACACACGCAGCGAGCAGAGAAGACAGGATGAAGCAGCCTGCCCTTCAGCTGCGTTCATTCAAAACTCGGCTCTTTCCCGTGTGAATGTCTTCATTTGCGCTTTACAATCTACAATCAGAAAGTAACTTCTCTGCTTTGCGCGTCGGTCTATCTCTCTCATTCACTCTGTAGCTCGCTTGAGGAGCCATGTTTGGATGAGTAAACACCAACTGACAAATGTTACATACCTTTTTATATTGAACACTTGATTACTCAATTATTTATCCTTTAAAGGCCCAAAAAGTGACACAGCAAAATGTATCTATTTGATGAATATTTAGTTTTAGAAGCTTGGTGAATGACTGTAGAGCTATCAGCTCTAAGGCTAGCCAGTCAGGAACATGCTAGCGCTAGTCAGTCACAATAGCGCTTTCTTCCCTTTTCTGTTCTCTCTGTATTGTACACATTTCATTTAATAAAGAACTATTTAGCTAGCTAGCAAGCTTTCTGTTCAGCAAGCTAATTAGCTCAGTTGCTAATTGCAACGGGTCAAAAGGTTCCATAGTTTATTCAAAAGATGTATTGTACAATTAACTCCTTTCTCTTCTGTCTGCCATTCCAACTTTTCTGGACTAGTTTATACTCTGACAGAGGATGGTTAATAAAAAGGGAATAGTATAATATAGCTAATAAGCTAAGCTACTTAGCACTAGTAGTATTTTGTAGTAGCTATTATAGCTGTGTTGCATTTAATGCTGGTATGCAACTTTCCATAGTGCCATTAACTCTTGGCTAAGAAGAACATATTTTTTACTTAAAGACATTTATAATTTCTAGGCAACTTCTCTTTAAGATGGAGCAATTTATATGCACCAGAGAAATGAGACAGAGAGAGAAATTGCATCATAAAACAGTAAGGCTGGCAGTATACTCCAAACAAATCAAATCTGTAGTGTTCGAATCGAATATGACACTGTGTGCAAATGTCTGTGGCTGACATTTGTTTCTTTAATGGCAAGAAAAGGTAAACCACAGGACTAGAAGGGCACACTTCCCTGCTAAAGTTGGTGGCAAAGGTGATTTTAGAGGCCATGTCAAGAAGAAAACGTCAACCTGTTGTGGCCATGCAAATCATGACTTTAGTGTCCCCAAAGCAGTGGCAGAAGTAGTTTGAAATTATTACAACACCTCAACACCTTGGGAAATACCTGTCATGTCGTTCAGACAATTGGGGCACCAGATAAGAAAAAGCCGGTTTGCTCTGCAAGACACAAGTTACTTATTACGCAGTTGGAAGACAATGACAAGTTTGACTGGCCAGTCTGTGTGCACTGTGGCTATCCAAGACAAATATTGTTTTGGTTTTCAGTTGGAAAGGAGCTTTCATAAGGTTGTCAGCATCTTACTGAGGAGACTCACTGGAAACAAACAAATCGCAGAACATCACCTCGGACCACTTTAGCTTGTTGTGGAGGGCACGCCAATGCTTGCAAGCCAGTGAGCAGCTTGCCCGATAGGAAACGTTATGTCAACAAGCTGTTGTATTCCGGCTCAAAGGCTGTAACATAAATGGAAGACCAGACGACTTAAAAGTAATGAATGAACACATTTAAAGAATACATAAACTAAACAAAACCAACATGGAGAGTCGGTAGTCAGTAATGTCAGCATGTGAGAAAATGTCTGAAACAACCAAAAACAAAACAGCAGTCGTGTGTCAGCCAAGGAAGAGACCGGATCCCTGTTCAGGTGCCGAGTCTTTATCGCAGGAACTCCCACCAGGCTCCGGTGTGGCTCATCAGCTGATGAGCAACAACCTGACAGACAAATTAGAGCCAGCAAAAAGGGACGTAGACCCCACGTGGAAGGGAGGGCTTTTGCAATTTACGTGATATTGTGCCGAGCAGCTCTTTATTTTTGTTCATGCGAAAATGAATGGGGGGCCAACTCGTGCTTCTATCAGTGGGTCATTACCCTCATGCTTTGTGCTCATTAGCTAACACTTCGTCGTAATATCTGCCCCATTTTCTCAGAGTTTAGACCTTGAAGCCAGAACAGTGAGACGGCGGAAGTTGAGTGCATATAAATTTAAAGGTTGTGCAAGTTTTTGTTCTCTCTCTCTTTATTTCTGCCCCTTCTAAAAACACACAAAAAAACATTTGCCAATTGTATAGTATTAATAAAAGTAGGAATGGGGATGTCTTTTAAAAACAAGCCAGAAAAAGATTAAGATAGAGTCAACAAGAGAGAGAGTGGGCAACAGAAAATATTGAACTAAACTTTGCATTATTTATTTAGCTTGACTTTAATTCATCCAGATCCCAGAGTACAGGTGAAATATACTGTTTGAATGTAATCGGCCAGAGCAACACAATCTGCATCTTGTTGTAAAAAATCATCCTTGTTTAATGCAGCTGGGACTTGCTTCAGACGTGGTTGTGGCACAAAGTCGGGGAGCCAATTATCTCATCTGATATTTATCCTAAATACAGTTCTGCACCACTATGGGAACCAGCCTCATATCTGACACCAGCTCTGACTTGAAGACACTCCAGCAGGTTGGCTTTTCACCCATTAAGTTGAATAAATAATTGGTTACTTAATTTAACTATTCATTTAAAAATAAAAATGTCAAGAGAGACCTGTACACATTGGTGGCAGCAGTAGCAGTGACAGTCAGGCTACAATGACGAAGGTAAATTAAACAGGTGTTTAATAAAGGTAAAGAGGTATTGATTTAATGATATGTTTACTGTTTATGTTGTAGTTTGTAGGTATTGAACTGAACTGGACTTAATTTATAAACATGAAGGGGGAAGAGTATTAGAAACACTCACTAGTAAGCCCAAAATCACAAATCACAAATTTGCCTCAGAGGGCAAGGGCTCAGAGATTAATAAAAACAATAATATATCAATATAGCACTTATTGAAATTGCAATATAAGATAAGATAGACTTTATTGTCCCGATTTATTTGTCTTGGAAACATACAATGTCTGTTGTTAAAAAAACGCAAAATAACATATTGCATACATTACATACACAGACTGTCGCAAGTCCACACGCACGCACACACACACACACAGTACCTACAGTACATGCACAGACTGCCACCAGCCAACAAATACATTTCACACGTGTATGTATTGATAAATGCACAACCCCAGACTAAGCCCTGGAACTCCACTGCCCCTCAAACTGTGAATACAGTGAGCTTGGACAAAAACACGGAAATCGACAAGGAATGAAACACTGAAAAATTAGGCAAATACCTGGAGAAGAAGAGAATGATCCTCTTGCTTGTTAGCTATTATGATTATTGGGGTCAATTTATCAACTATTCTTTGATCAACCAACATACATTTATTTGATCTGTGCTGTTTTGGAATGGTAGCAATTGGAGAAAGCTGGAAGAAACCAAATAGTTCCTTCTCAAAGTACACATGAATGTTCCCGATTCCCTTTGTGGAAGTAGAGACGTAACTGAAGATCAGCCCTCCTCCCCTCCAACCAACTTTACAGGACTTCACTAATTGTCTTAATCTTAAATGAGTTCAGCTCAGACTTCATTTTAAGGTTTTCTCTGAACTCATCTTGAAACTGAATGCTTCACGCAACTCGAAAATAAATCAAGTAAATTCACTCCTTGTCTCATTACTGAGATGTCGGCTTCTTCCCCGGGATGTGAGATATGGACAACGTTCTAAATTATATCAATAATTCGGTTTTGTGCCAAACCGTCACTGGACGTAGACTCAATAAAGAACAAACTTGGATTTCAACCTGTGTTAATGTCAATAGATCACACCTTTGGGATGCACTGTGTAATTGAACTCGGGATGAGAAATTAAAATAGTGCTGGTTTAACGATTAACTGTTTATCAACTGTGGTGTGCTTACACTCATATTAACATTAAGTGTAATCTGAGCTTCAGTTGGTGTGTCTAAGTGTGTGCATCTCTTTCCTACCTGTCACCGTAGTGCTGCAGCTCAGTGACTGAGTGATTGTGTCCTCTGATTGGATCCTGGTTGCCAGGACGCGGGACATTAGCTCTTTGATTGGTGGATGGACAGAAAAGATCTATTTTTTTTGTTTTTTTTCCTGACACATCAGAGTTAAAAGTCACTGTAAGAAAAGCATTAACGGTTGTGATGGAAAGGTTATTTTCTCTTTTGGAGTCACTGTGATGAATTTTCTTTTTGATAAATCTAACACAACTTTTTTTAGGAGTTTTAGGAGGAAGAGAACTTTATTTATTCACTTCATCCAGTGTTTTACCACATGATTGGATCAGGGCTTCTACGTCTAAGATCACTAAATGAGAGACAAACGAATCAGTGCCTCTTCAGCAGTCTTAGTCATCAAAAGCAAATTAATGTCCAAATTCGAGCAGCACTTCACCACATCCTGGCATCTAGTGGCGCCCCGATAGCATGACATCACTCACAATACTCCTAATGACCCCATTCGCGAAAGAGATTAGTTGCAAATGAACTAATCACTCGCGAGTTGCACATTGCTACAGGGAGTGGGGGAAAAAAATTAGGTGAATTAGTAAGCAGTTATGATGATGGAGAGCAGCTGACAGTTAGTTATGCAGCGAGAGAGATTCAAAGTTGTGTTTACCCGACTGTTTTATGTCTTCTCCGCGTGTCTTTCTGCTTCGATGAGAGAACTTTCCCGGGGCTTAATGAGTTTGGAGCCTTGGGCGCTTTAGATTGATGTGATCTTTATTGTGGAGGTAACTTTTAAACTGTCTTCTGGTGCAGTGTAAGCATCAGTGTGATCCATCTAGTTAGTCTCAAGTAACATAGTCTGTGGTCGGATCGTGCGTGGAGTGGATCAAGGCCCAAGTGTTCCCGGGGGCCGCTACACCGGCGCCTCTGCGTAAAGTTGGTGTTATTCACTTTGCATTTCTTGTCACATACTCAAAGGGCTTAGTCGGTCATGTCGATAACGGAGCCTCAAAAGTCCTACTGAAGAACTGAAGGAATAGCCTAGATATTCCTCCTGATCCATTTTAAGTGAGCGTTCACTCTCCGTTTATATATCGGACTTTAGAGGGGCTGAGTTCTCTATGTATTATGGGCCCTTCTACTCTGTCTCAGTTAATGTGCTTTCGGTGGTAATTGTGTGTACGTGTGCTGTAAATCCTGTTGGGGTACAGATGAATTTAGTTGTTGTGCTGTTGGTTGGGACAAGGAGGGGGGATTGATGATTCTCCTACCTGCTAGAATAAAGAGGACTGCAGCTTTCTCCTGTTTTGTGTCTGGATGAGTCCGTCCAGTTTTATTCTCTTTCTTACTTATTTAGTATGTAGCTAACAACCTTATAGTATGTTATACAGTGTCATTATTTATTGCTGGATCTATACTGTACTGTAAGTTGTGCATATTTATTATGTTATTTATTTTTGTATTTTTTTTGTATTTTTTTTATCAATGGTCAAGAATGACCTTTGCACCTCAGTTGAAATTATTTAAAGAGATAATATACCCTATCAAAATAAAATTATGCATTTGAAAGAATAATTGATTTATTGGCACAGAGAAGTGACTTCCTGGATCTTCAACTTTACAAGTTTGGGGATGAATGAAGCGTTTCGGGTCAAGGACTTTTCTCTCAGCAGAGTCACACGTCTGGAGGCTGGGTGACAGCTTGGATAACACACACACACACACACACACACTCTCTGTCACACTTTTTTCATTCTGTTTAATTCACACACACACACACACACAGAGCAGAGTGGTTAGCAGTGTGGCTAGCACTATCAGACCGTGTGGTGTTAATCACACCTATGGCCATTAGCACTTCAGCACAAGGCGCCCCTAGTATACTCATATACGCACGGACGCACACACACACAGACACACACACACACACTCACCCCATGGAGGGAGAGGATATGCAGAAGGTGATAGATGGACAAAAGAAAGAGGGCTGATGTTTGCTTCTTTTTCAATCACTTTAACGTCCGTAGTGCCTGGGAAAGAGACAAATATGAATTATTGCACAACTTGTTCTGATATTTGTTATACGTTTTAGTTTACCATCATCTCATATCCAATAAATAGTTAATTCAATGGTTCTCATAAGGAGTAACTTCTTTGAGGATTAACAGCCTGTCTGAGCAGCTGCGACTTCAAAGAGGCGGTAAAAGTGTCAACAATGTCAGAAAATGTGACATAGAGGAAGTAAAAGCTATATATTTTTTTAGAAGCATAACAGCCCTTACTTATGATCAGGTAGACAGTAGACTGGTTCAAAGTGCACCATTTCTTCTTGTCTTAAATGGAATGTAAGCAGAAAGCCCACCAGCTATTCTATTCTATTCTATTCTATGTTCTTCCTGCGACTACTCCGTAGGTTTAAGGTATCAGAGGGATGTGTGATCTTTGCAGAGCTGTCATAGAGAGTGTTCTCACATTCATCACAGTGTGGTGTGGAAAGTGGCTGATGACAGGAAGGAGCTTAATTAGGTCGTGAAAGCAGCAACAAAAAACATCGGTCAAGATTTGTCAAGCAATCTGTGATGTTTATAACTCCTGCACACTAGGTTGGAAAATAATTGACGTAAGTGAACCAAAACAGTAAAGTCATGGGTGGCTGTGGCTCAGGAGGCAGAGTGAGTCATCCATTAATGGTGTGTGTGTGTGTGTGTGTGTGTGTGTGTGTGTGTGTGTGTGTGTGTGTTTGGTTTGTGCATTGTTTGTATAAAACTATTGATTCAAGCATATTTTAAATTCTTAAAGGATTGGTCACTTAATCTCTTTGTTGAATAATAAATGAATCACTGAAGTCACTAAAAGCAAAAATGTAACTTTCAAAATTGAAAACGTATCCAGCACCTCCAATGTGACAACTTGCTGCTTGTCTTAAATCATACTCATCATAATTGTGTTTTGGACGGTTTATCAGACAAAGAAAGATTTTCTGGGGAATTGCGATTAATCGAAAACATAATGAAGCTATTAATCGAGGCAGCTGAGCTGGGGTCAGGCCAGTGACTAACAACTTAATGAGTTATCATTAAGCATGAAATCATAAAAAAATAACATAAATAATTTTCAGCTGATGAAATTAAGGTGTCATAATAACATCATAATGCTAAACCATTGTCCTTGTTTCAAACTACACCTCCTGCTTGTAGAACTCACCCAAAAATGAGCTTTAAAGATCCGATCTCAGCAGAATCACAGGTCTCTGATATCGCAGCTTGATTACAATTTCTCATTTCTGCCGCGTTCCGTGTCCCTGCTGGCCAGTTGGAATTTACATTGATTCTGTATGCAGCGTCGTCGTGTTTGTTTTATTGTCCGAGCAAGGCAATTATTAAAAGAGGAACGGGCTGTGATGTGTTTTCTGATTGGATCCTAAAAGGATTACAGCCGTGATGAATAATACAATCTGATACATTAAGTTGTGAGCTGTCCTGGGACTGAAACAGAGCAAAGAGCGGCAATTGGTGGATTGAAAGGCAGAATCAAATCCATACTTACACTTATCACCGAGGAAATATCCGTGTGTGATTGCATGTTCCCTGAAATACTGTACGACCTTTTAATTACACAAAACAGTGATCAAGTAACTGGCTGGCAGAGAAACTGGAACGTATATCTGGAATAAGCCTTCCTTCCCCTTTTTTTTTTCTCTCGAAAGCACAAATGTGTTTGTCTTTGTTAACAAAGGTACTTCAACTTCAAATATTTGGACAAGTTCAGGGGCACTTGATTTACCTCAGCGGACTGGAACGGCCGCCAACGCAGACACATTACCGGTGAGATTAAAGTAAATCAAGCACTTCGGTTTTCTGCCGTGTTTGCTGTAGGATCAGGCGGCAGGGAAGGAATGGAGCTTTCTGACATGATCAACATTTAAAAGGGTGTGTTTGTGTGTGTGTGTGTGTGTGTGCGTGTGTGTGTGTGTGTGTGTGTGTGTGTGTGTGTGTGTGTGTGTGTGTGTGTGTGTGTGTGTGTGTGTGTGTGTGTGTGTGTGTGTGTGTGTGTGTGGGGTGCCTGTTTCCCGTCCTTCTCATTCCTGCCACCCTCTGCTATATGCTATTGGAAAGTAAATCCCAGTACCGTGAAATGTTCTTTAAAGAAATTGACCTGTTTTGGTTATGGAGGGCCTCTATAAAGCCAGCGCCCCCCCACAACAGGAGCTGAAAAAGAGGACCGCTAAACTAAGAAATGGACGAAATCCACATCCCTTCACTTCACATCATGTTTTGACTCAGAGACTAAATTTCACAGCCAAACAATGCACGGGCCTTTCATATACATTGACAGTAGCCTGAGCGCATAACAGACTAGTGATTGGACACACAGTGGGTGAGTGCCACTGCTCCAGGACTAGACTGTACACCTCCAAGTATCACTCCAGTGTGGGTGTGTTCACTTCCGTGTGTGTGCGTGTGCATATATGTGTGTGTGTGTGTGTGTGTGTGTGTGTGTGTGTGTGTGTGTGTACTGTACGTGCAGATCAATATAACGCTGAGGCAAAGCCCTCTACTACCCTCAAGTGGTCAAAATCCAGAACTGGCAGGACTTACCTGAGAGGTACAGGAAGCCGTTTGCAACATGA
The DNA here is from genome assembly GCF_910591455.1 of Pholis gunnellus. Classification (NCBI taxonomy): domain Eukaryota; kingdom Metazoa; phylum Chordata; class Actinopteri; order Perciformes; family Pholidae; genus Pholis; species Pholis gunnellus. The sequence continues at coordinate 21,945,762 of NC_136532.1, forward strand.
CATTGTGTAACTGTGTTTATGTCTACACTTATTTGTATTTGGGTCTTACTCACTTCTGCGCCGCTGTGTGTGTTTGTACGTCACGCTTGCTTGCATGTCTCTGAGTGTGAGCCTAGGTGTGAAACAGTGTGTGTGTGTGTGTGTGTGTGTGTGTGTGTGGGCACTGTGCATGCCAATGCCTCTTATTTAAACTAGAGATTAGCGGATAGAGAGGGAGCGGTAGAGCAAAGCGAACAAATATACAAACACGGTGGTGCAGAGGTGGAAATGGTGGTAGAGGTGTGGAGCGGGGGAATGGAGGGATGAGGCGTAAATGAAAAAGCACTAAAGTTTTTGGGCATTCAGCTTTTGAAAAAAAATGTAATCGGCTGCATTGGTGTGGGGCATGTTACTCAGGATACTGGTGAGACAAATATGATCTAGGAAGTCCAGTTTGAGAAACAGATTTCGAAACATGAAGGACTCTCAGTAAACAGTAGAATAAGTCCCATTAATTATACGCTTGCATGTATTTGATTGACCTATGCCGTTCCCTGCCGGTGGACGTTGCGTTGCAGTACCGTTTGATCTGTGACTTTGTGAGAGAGAGAATGTGCTGATATGCAGTCTTTTAAAATGCATTTTGAGTGCGTTTGATGCCCCCCCCCCCCCCCCCCCTGCATGTGTTTTAGATGTGCGCATCCTCACAGATCAAAGCTACATGCTCAAAAGTTGCAATAAGTCCGTGAACGATGAGGTCGGTATGTGAGATGAGGACAGCAGCAGAGGGAAAGTTTTGAGGAGAAATAAGTAAAGCTTGTCGCCGCTGCTGCTTTTTTGGCCATAAACTAACCCACTAGTAACTTCCTCTGCATTTTGCCATGTCTAGTTTCATTCACGCTGTGAAAAATTCATTGACCTAGACACTTGATGACCTTCATTTCAATGATAAGCTGTGAGCCAAAACTAAAAGCCAAAACCGTTTTCCCGCTTCGGGGTTTGCTTCCACATTATGCAACTCACATCTCAGGGAAAAAAATACAAATATGAAACCTTCACAGATCAAAATTCACAATACAAAGATTAATCAATTAGCTTGTTTATATTCTCAGTTGTCAACAGTTTTACGGACATCTCTTTTATAAGTGCAGTCGATGGGGAAATGGTTTTGGGGTTTTCTTTTTCATTGCAGTACCGCACTTGGCCACTTGAATAGATCAGTAGCAACACTTTCTGGACTTCTTCAGCTCTTGTTATACATCCATTGGTAAATCTGAAGTTCGAAAGGAAGACTCTGATCTTCCCTCTATCAGTTCGCCTCTACTTTTATATTCTCCAGGTAAAAAGAATGCGCTGGCAGGTATGTAACTCATGTCCCAGACACTTGTCTATGTAGGTGTCATTAAAAAAGAAAGACAAACACGTGTAGGAGAGAGAAAAACAATTTGGAGAATTTGCAAAGAAGAGAAGAACAAGGGTGAGAGTAGGAACAAGAGATTAGGACAAGATGACACTAGAGAGAGAGAGAAAACAAAAGAGGGAGGGAGGCTGAAATGACAAGAAAAGTAGAAGACTGGGCAAAGTGAAAGCAAGGACAAATGGACGAAAAGATTGAAAAAAAGCTGTTAGACATAAAGAAACAGAAGAGAAGGCTTAAGTGGGCAGAGAAATAGAAGAGTGATAAGGGTGTGGGACAAAAAAAGAAGACAAAAAAACAGCAACACGGAGTGTGAGATGGAAAGAGCTGTGGAGAGAGAGAACAGAAAGAGTTAGAGACAAATGGATGGATGGAGCGAGGAAAAAAAAGAGGCAGAGGTGGTGAACCGTTCATGCGGAACTCATCTCTCGCCATTGTTGACACTCTGTGACCTGTATCACACACACAGACACACACACACACACACACACACACAGACAGTGCTTGGTGAACAGATTGGAACACACACACACACATATGCAGCCAAAAAACTGATAGACAATAACTGCAACATTTAGTCCAACTGATTATTTGATGTCTGTTGATTTGAAAACACACCTGGTTAAGAGAAAAGGGTTTAAATAATGTGGTTTCCAATATTAAAGCACATTAAAAGTTTGCCTCTGCTTGATTTATCTCCACAGACACCAATGAAGAGTTTGCAACAGAAAAAAAGCATTGCCTTCAACAGTTACGATGCACCACAATACCAGGTAATTACAACTATACTACACATTAAAGGTGGGTCTACATCATCGCATTGATCTGTTTATGCTATTGATCTGTTTACACTGGATGAGAAATGCCCTTGATGATGTGTTTGTGATGCTTGGAGCTATTTGAGCTCGGTCGCAGTCCTTTTTAGCAGGATTCAAATGTGTATTTTCACACGTCTGTTAACACACACACACACACACACACACCTGTGAAATGATCGTCGGATGTGTCATAATGAGCTAGACAGAATATAATATAGAACACGAGCATCATCAGTAAATAAACCCCTGAGACGCTTTGGAGTAAACACCATTAGCATGTCAATGTTGATAACAATAAGGAAAAATGAACCAGAGTTGACGTGTTAATGGCCTAAATGTACACTGATGAGAGGAAATGGAAAAAAGAGATGCATGTCGTCTCTGCTGAAATGCATTTATTTGATCTAATGTATTAAGTATTTAACATGTAGACGTGTTTTCAGTAACACATGCATGTCATGATTCATAGATTATGCCAACATGGATATGATTGGCGATGGTTTATCATTTTTAAATTGTGGGTCTTCAGAAAAGAAGTTTGGAAACCGCTGGGGAAATAAACATGGAGGAAATGTTACATGTGAGAAAACAGTGTGCTCGACACTAACGGTGGCGTTCTTTATTTAGACCTTTTTATTCTAAAGTAAAACGGAGATGCGAGCATCGCTTTTCAAGAGTTGTTAATGCAATTTGTGTGTGTGTGTTTTTCTTGATGCTGATGTAAAGCCTGTTTTAAACGGCATCTCAGTTGTGTTGAAGGCAGACTCTCTCACACACACACACACACACACACACACACACACACACACAGACAAGGCTTTGAAAGGTTTCAGAGTGTAGCAGCACTTATACAGATTACCTCTATCTCTTCAATAAAGGCTTCCACACACACACAAACACACACACACACACGCACAGCCTCTCTAACATTCAATTACCTCTATCTATTCACTATACAAGCACACACACACACACACAAACATAATCATTCAATTACACTAAACTTGCTCTATCGATTTTCATTCACAGTAGCGTGCACATTCTGTTCCGCTGTGTGTGTGCGTGTGCATGTGTGTGGGTGTGTATGTGCGTGTGTGTGCGTGCATGCTGTTGAAGTGGTTTGGAGTATGGTGGTGCGTGTCTATCTTGCATTTCTATCTTTGTGAGGACTGAGTTTAGTTCAACCCCTTGCGCATGAGACATTTTTTTGGAGAATGAGGACATTGTGTCCGGGTCTCACCTCGTCAAAGGTCTGTTTGAAGGTTAAGACTTGATTTTAGGCCTAACTTTGGTGTTAGGCATGTTGTTGTGATGGTTGAATGTTAGGATTTTGGATGGAATTTTTGGGGGCGCAATGGTGCCAAACTTGTACGACGTAATCGCCATTGTTGCATGTCATCCTACTTGCTCTCTCTTCACATGTCCTGTCTTTTTTCTGTTAACTGAAAAGCAAAATAAAATAAAAAATGAAAGCAAATAACAGATCAATAATTTCAAAAGAAAAATGTTAGAATGTTGTATGTGCAGTCCTGCTATAGTATGTGTCTCAGTGTAGGGATTCGTTTATGGTTCAGTGTTGGATTTCATTAGAAGACATACTGAATCAATTGTGCCTGCATTTTCTTTCACTTTGTAATGGACTGCGACGACCGTGGTGAGCATAAGGTTTGCAAAGGGAATGGCTTTGCTGAATGTGTTTAACTAAAAATAACAAGCAGATAACTACAATGTGCGTGATGTTGTCTTTCCCATTAACAATCTGCATCAAAACTGGAAACTTGCTGGCTATGTCCATCGCCTCAATTGCAACACTATAACCAGCCAATGGACAAGAATTAATCCAGCAATTTAACGGCTTGAGTGTTTTTACAGTCCGTTTATTTCCCCAAAGAAGCCTAACTACCAACTGCGCAGATGTAAGCTGTGAGGTATTGTTTGTTTCAATAGCTCCTTTCAACAACAAGGCCATTTAAAGATGCTTCACGTGAGACATAAAATGGCACTGAAGGAGACAAAGAAAATCCGGAAAATAAAAGAAAACAACTGCATTTGTGACAGCTCAGCCTCTGATCTCAGAACTTAAGGATGTTCTTTGTGCTGATTTTCTTCAGATCCCTCTCCTTTTCTTCTTGTCTCTATACACTCATGAACTGTCATAAAGCCTCATTGTAAGCATGATTTTTTTTCACTTAAGTGGACGTAACATTTTCATGATGAGCCATGCCTCAATTTGCGCTGCCCAGAACAAAAATGCATTTGTTTACATCTACTCTCGTTTTTTTTTTGTTACCTTATTTGCAATCATGCCGCCTGTACAATTTGTTTTGCTTTCAGCCTGAACAAACCTCATGTTTACGGTTTACGGCTATGGGGGCTGCATTATTATGGCAATGAGGATCCCCACAAGTAACGTGTGTGTGCGTGCGTGCATGCGAGACCTTGAAGGAACAATGCATTTGACAGTTTACAGAATAAAGAAGGTGTATATGGCCTGCACTCTATTCAAACGCACACAAACATGCACACACACAAGCTACGTTGAGAAAATAAAATGCAAGGAAGCAATCATGAAGTCATTCACACATACACACACACACATTAAGCAATTACAGCCCGACACACAAAGCATCAAGTACCATCAAATAATCAGAAGGTAATCCAAGCCCACATTGACGTGCATCAGCCTATATTTGCATTTGAGTCCACACACAAACAGCTTTTGTAACCATCAGGCACTATACTGTCGGTCTTGTGGTAAAGTAACAGCCCACAGTAACGGAAGCTGTTAAGTGTCCAATGTGTCTTGGAAGGCTAGTACAATCAGGCGTGTGTGTGTGTGTGTGTGTGTGTGTGTGTGAGTGAGTGTGTGTGGATGTGTGTGTGTGTGTGTGTGTGCGCGGGTCACTGCTCTCAGATCAGGTCCTGCTCAGCAATGTTTTGATTTCCCCACTGAACACCAGCTGTACCTGCTCTGCAGAACACACACACACACACACACACACACACACACACACACACACATATGTTGTCTAATTGTTATGGGGCTTTTTGTGAGTCTCTTTCCCCATCACAGCTGAAACGAGGGGGGACATATCTGTTGCCTGTGTGAGGAGAACATGTTTCTCTGCTACACTTATTTTCTCTGTGCTATTCTTCTTCTTTTTTCTCTCCCTACATAACTTTTCTGTATTATTGCTCTTCCTCTTGTAAGTTGTGTTTTTCCCACCACTGGTAAAAAATGCATAATGGCAACTTGCAAAAAGCAATGCCCCTCTGTTGCCATGGGAACACTGTGTGATAAACGATCAAACTAAGCAAAATAGAGAGTTCTTGTAACAGTCTGTGACATTTTTTAACTGAAGAAAAATCTATTTTACTGCTGATTGCTGCAAAAAATACTGATTTGTCGAGTAAATATCAAGCCTTACTTTTGTGACATACTGCAGGAAGCCATCTCACCTTGATAAAAAAAAAACATTTTACTGGAATAATCCTGTAAGTTTGGTTTATTTAAAGGTGCGAAACTTTGAAATGCATTATTGTAGCACCAAACTATTACTTTGCAATGTAAAGATGTAGTGGAGTTACGGCATCCTGGGAGTTAAGTTGCATTCCCTGTCTGTGTGTGTTGTAATCCAAGCTTCTCTGTGCTTTGTTCGCTTAGCCTTAGCTCATGTGAGTCTCTCTGCTGTGCACAACTAGCTAGCTAATGGTTGTCGCTCTGCGTTGCGCTTCTACGGCAGTTAGCGATGATTGGCCCCACGCCGTTGTTGTGGAAGTATAGCGCCCACCCTCCGGTTCTTCCCCAGCTAAATACTGTAAGCCCTGCAACACTGTTGCCATTGTTAGCACTGTAAACACTGTTAGCTGCTAGCCAGCCTGTCTCCATGTTGAGAGCAGGTACCAACCTCCGGTTCCGAGTGCCTTAAACTTGCATTCTTCTTATTCTTCTTATTCTGGTTTGTTCCGTTTTACTTAACCCCCCTTTTTCGTGTGACATCTGGTTGCAAAAAAAAACAAGATGCCGACGGCCAAAAATCAGGTTGGCGATGGCAAAATGCCTAACTCAAGAGGACAATAGATGACGTCACCGTCTATGGTTGAGAGCCATGTGGAGACTATAGATATGCTCTTAATTCTATATTGAGCCCCTTTAAGAATGAGCTTTTCTTATCAGTAACATTATGGTTTCTTTCCTGCTCATTCATTGTCTGTTATTCTTGGAAGAGCGATCCCTCTTTTGTTGCTCCTCCTAAGGTTTCTCTTCATGCTTGAGTTGATTTTTTATTTTTTTGCCTTATCCGAAATATATTGGAATGGCAGGTAAAAGCGAGTCTTCCATTAATCGCAGAGTTGGCGGTTTAATCCCCGACTCACTCTGTTCATATGTTGAAGTGTTCATAAGACACAGAACCCTCAAATGCTCCCGGTGGTTTACCTTACAAGGTAGCGTGTGTGTGTGTGTGTGTGTGTGTAAATTTGTTGAGCAGATTGTAACAATCACAAAACACGATTGACTTTGCTTGAATGCCAATCAAGGCACTTGTCAGTGCATCCTATACAATGGCCGTACATTGCATCCAAAAACCTCAGGATACGTTGCCTTTTAACTGCAGTAATTTATTATCCAACAAGCACTACTGAAATGGGTCAAAAGTTCCACTTATTGTGCGAGTGAAGTCGAAGTAAAATCGATCGTTAAGCTGTGGTGAAAACGAGGCCATTGCATCCATGTATCCAGCCGTATTACCGGACAAGAGAGGAGCTGTGACCTGATTGGAAACAATGCATTGAACAACTGACAGGAAACGTGTACTGATTTCCAGAATAACTCAAGGTGGAAAACAACTTAATGTGGCCTTCTTTTAAAAACTCCCACGCATCTCATCAAGGAGAAATAGGGCAGAAAATCATTAAACAACAGCCACAAAGAAGGAGAAAAAAAAACGCCTGAATGCAATAGTGTGTTCACGTAATGTCAGGTTTTAATACCTTTCAGAGGCTTTCACAGATGTTGGTAAGGAGGGAAAAAGGCCAAACAAACCCCTCGGTTCATTTGCTTGTTTGTTTGTTATGATAGGTGTTGAGTAAAACCCGAAGGCGAGGTAGTCGGGCATTACACCTGGATCCAGTTTAAACCCTCAGGTGTGTTTCTGCCTGATTCCTCACAGCTTTGCCGTTATTACTTTATTTCCCAACAGATGGATCCAAAATGCAACAGGGGAGCCATGGGAGAGAGGGGGAAGAGGAGGGGGAGTGAAGAGAGGAAGTGTGAGGTGAGGTGACGAGGGATGAGAAAATGAAGAGGAAGACAGACAAGAGTACATAGGATTAAAGCAAGAAAGGCTAAGGAGACGGAGAGCTAGTAGATTTGTAGACTTGCCTGGAGGAAATAGGCAGACAGGTGAGAAAAAGGCTCAGCATTGTTTATAACACCCTCCAACTATTGTTAGTGGAAGGCTTCAGCTGCCTCAGGTATGATTTAGCATGCACTGGTGAGTCACAGTGCTACCTGAGGATGGGTGTGTGTGTGTGTGGGAGAGAGAGAGCATGACTTCCCCCCTGAGGTCTATGATCAGCTGTTGTTCATGGATGGTATGTTAGCATGTTAGCATACTGTATATCTGTAAGCATGTGTATATGTCTATTTGTAAGTGGTGAAGATAGAGAAGTGGTATTTGATAAAGCTGAGGTTGTTGCATTATAACAATATGTTTGTAAATGTAGATGTACATTATGTATATTAAATGGGGCAAAACATGTATCGCTACATTCGTAATCATTATTTTGTTTTTCCAGGAAAGAGAAAGAAGTTCACTGTAATAGTCCACACTAGATTTTCAAACATTTTGTTCAAATGATATTTACAAGCATAACTCGACATGAACTTACTGAATACACATTGAGACAGCGGACAACATCCCCACTGTTCCCTCCCATGGATGCGATTTTATTTTATTGCCAACTCATCAAAAGCTAGAATATCCTTACTCCAAACTTCAAAATCATTTAGAAATCTTTTTTGCTGGTAGAGTTTGAGAGGGTAATTCTGCGGTTAATTCTGTGTGACATAGGACACCAAAGACGCTTTTTGCTCCTTGACGTTGTGACTACTTGAAGTGTCCACATGGTACGAATCGTAACAAAACTCGAAAACAAAAATCAAATGATGCAACAATTATTATTTTATAGCTTTGCTTTACTTACAGTTCAAGTATATAAGTATAGGGAAGCTATTTTAATTTGCTGGAGCATGTGAGGGAAGCAGGTTAGTTTATCAAAACTGGTACAGACAGCAGATCAGTCAACAGTAACCCTGTTTAACAAGCAATCATTTAGCTTTTTAGCTGCTTTTTTTAGCAGTGTATTAGGTGTCATAAAACAAAAAGAGCAAATCCTCATATCAAAAACCGACCTGCTTTTTATTTCGTTTGGCTTTCACTTTTGAATCCATATTAAGCTGAAGATGAGTAAACAGATACAAGATCAAACAAATGTAGCTTACTGTCAATTCTTGTGTTATTGTCTTGTGTAAATCTACGGTCTAAAAGTTGTATTGAGTTGGAATCTTTCCTTGCAATGCAATCCGTTTCGTCTTAACAAAATGCAGCAGCCCCTGATGTGTGTGATCCCTCTTGTAGACGCCTCGTTCCACTGACTATACCTCACTCAGTATCGTGGGATTGAAAAAACATATTAAACAAAAAATGAAAAAGAAAGGTCACATTTTAGTGACATGTTCTAAGCGTGTGACATCACACAGTATGGGGACTTGATGCCAAACTAGATGGACCTGAACACATTGAATTACATAAAACTGTTCTGATGCATTTCAGATTATTTTTCAATCATAATGAATGAATACACATTTGGTATTTTTTCTCTATCATTCATCCTGTTCTTCTCTCTCTGTAATGTGGTGGACCACGGGGTGATAAGGTCCCCGCCAAAAAGCGGGTTAAAAACCTTCATAAAGCAGCCTATTAACAGCTCTAGTGCCAACAAATCCTCAGAAGAAAATGCTGTGAAATCAGCAAGCAGAGCGTTGCTTCATGTCACATGTGTGAGCTGCGTGGCTCACAGTTCATGTCACTTCCTGTTATTGCTTCCCAAAAGCAGTTTGGGTAATTATTAGGCTTTATCAGTTCTGCTACGTCCCACGTCTCAAAGTAAAACTAATGAACGTCACCAGTGAATAACAGTATTTTCTTTTTTCTTGCTCTCCTCTGACAGAGAACCTCTTATATTTATATATTTTTTTTGTTTGCTCTATTTCCTGTTCTTTCATTTGGTGGGTTGTTTAGAAGCAGCCTAAAGAAAGCTTTGATTACAGAACAAGTGAGGAGACACTGAGTCGTACATCCTGTGATTCAAACTTAAAAAAAGGGATTTGGATACCTGTCTATCTGCTTTTCTCTGTGCTTCTCCAGTTTCTATCGTCACTTTTCTCGTTATATGCCTGATTAATTGTTTACCAGTCTGTACATGTTTGTGTATTCGAATTCTCTTTTAACTGCCTGTCGCTTCATTACTTTGTGCAGTCGCAGACATCACAGCAGCCGGCTCTGTCAGCAATGAAATCAAGGGATCACCTCCCACGACAATTAAAGATTCATAGTAACGATCGACTTTTGAACTGTCACACGACAAAGAGAGTGAGGCAGCAGGCAGAGAGCAAAGGAAGCAGACAGAGCAGCAGACAACCAGACAAATAATGTAAAGATAGACGGACAGATATCGACACAACTGATCTGTAGTCCAAAAAAATAGAATTATTTAATACCTGGGTAAACATGAGTCTTCCTCAATACAGCATGATGTTCATTTAGTAAACCATCGTCCCATTCAGAGTAAAATTCACCATAAAACAATTGGTCCAAATTATATTGTAACTTTCTGGCTTTGATTAAAAATACAGTGATGTTGGAATAATGCGGAATTTGAAAAGTAAAGAAATTTCAAAGGCATTTAAAAATAATGAATTCTGCTATGACGTTTAAAAGCACTGCAATGCAACATTTGCACATTAATTAATCACAGGCAGTCTGTAACAAACAAGAGAGCGCAACAGCAGCACAAACAGTAATCATCATTACTGAGAGTACACAGAATTAAAGGGGACAATGCTTTTTTTAAATTCTTGCGCAGATGCTCTCATTTTCCAGCCATGATCACCACCTTGCACAAAGCGCTGGCTTCTGTCTGGCCTCCCACCTCTTACTCTCCCCACTCATCGCTGTGCTTTTTCTCTCTATCACCCCTCACTCTGTTGTTTTCACTGCAAGCTGAACAACATGAGGCATGACGGAAATCACCCGCAGCAACAGAATAACACCAAATGAAATGCCAAAATACAGATGTGCAGCATACATAAAAACATGCATGGCGGCACACTCAAAAACTACACGTGACGGTGCAGTCTGTAGAACACAAAGATGCATATGCTTACACGTATGTGCAACCCAGTTGGCAGAAAGAAATATTAGCATTGTACTTTTCTGCAAACCTCAGGATGTGTTAAAAATACATGGATACCTTTTATGGATACCTTTCAGATCAGCCTTGAATCACACTTGCAGAAACGCACAATGCCACATGGTTAACGTTCTTACATAACATTACTTAAAAAGTGTAAATTGAAAATGGTTATAAAATAGTGTAAAATGTGTTTTCATACAGACACATTCATCAATGTGTGGTTCTTACTTTCTGTTTGTTGTCTGACTGACAGTCCGTTTGGCACCATGAGGATTGATGACTAATCAGCAAGACACTGGCTAATCAAACCCACACATACACAAACTCATACGCAGACTATAATTGTCAGTGATTGCATTTGAATAGCTGCCCATGCTTCCACTGATTAGCATCGTGGCAAAAGTAGCTGTCGGGTCCCTTGTTCCTCAAACCACCAAACCAAATGTCTATAAAAATCTATCTTGACTTAACCTCTGTTTCCAACTTGTCTGTAAAAAGGTCAAAAACAGTGCTAATTCTTTGAAAGACAAAACGTATCTCTTGTATCTGCTTTGCAGTTTATCTTCTTACATTTTCCATAAGGACACGGGTACTTTTGTTTTTGTTGTTGTTTTCCACTCAAAGTGACTGCGGCTACAATTTCTCTGTAGTACATTCAAAGTGTTTTATAACCCCAGGATCACCACAAACCACTGATAATTCACCGCAAAAGGAAAAACACATGTCAAAGGTGTGCTTGGGAGAAAAACAACTTATTTTGGTTGCAGAGAAGCTGTCTTTTTGGAGACTGCAGGTTTCCACAGGGCACCAGTTACAATTGTGGGGCACATTGTGGCCTTTGGCGTGTAAAGATATTATCACGCTGATTGTGCAATTATGTAATAAAGCTGTTATCATCCCTGAGAGGCACACAGAGCAAAGAGAAGGAAACAAACAGACTGACAGAGAAGAAGGGGAAAGGAAGGGAATTTTCCACCATTAAAATGCAAAATGCTCCCGATCCTTTGGGAGTGCAAACAAGTGGGAGAGGCGAAGAGAGGAGGAGAAAATGAAAGGAGAGGACAGGAGATGACGGGCCGCTTGCGTTGATCAAAGTGTGAATATTCACAGCACTCTCCTCTACAAGATTAAATACTAATTACTCTCAACAGCTGCTCAATGAGCTCGCTAAGTCTCATTATCACAATGTACTACATGTGTACCACTTAAGAAACACAGAGCTTCATTGCTAAACAAGACGTCCACCAAGAGGAAATAAAAGCAGCGCCTTCTTGGGTACAATGATTCCTGCAGGAAAGTTAAAAATGTTATTATGGACCATTTTCTGAGACCTTCAGGAGACAGACAGGGCTGTTTTGTTCATTACACAAGTAATGTTTTGTCTAGCACATCTCCAGTGATTATTTAGCAGTTATTAAATATGATAAAGATTGGGATTGAATTCTTCCTTCGGTAATGGGACATAAAGTACAACAAATATCTTGATAGCCTTTGAGTGAAAGCTCATTCCAGAAATATGAGATATTATGTGTTAGTGAGCTTCAGGGGTGTTGGTAGGCAGGTTTTGTTCCCTTCGGGCGGAGCTAAGCTAGCTGTTTCCCCCTGTTTCCAGTCTTTGTGCTAAGCTAAGCTAAATGGCTGCTGGCTGTAGTGTCATATTTAATGCACCTTCTAATAACTCTTCTAACTCACAGCATGAGAGCATATCAGCGCATTTCCCAAAAGGTCAACCTATTGCTTTAAAACACAGATTTGATCAAATGGGCTTCATCACTACCTGGCCCTACTTCGTTCGGAAAGTGAAACTTAAAAACACCACTTTCTAACACAATGTAAAACTGAGTTTACATTTTGAACACGAGGTTAAGGAAAAGATTGTGTTTTGTGAAACCTAACTATGACAAAGAGAGGATGCGAACCACAATCTCCTGGGTGAAAGTCCTGTGTTAACACTATCAACACAAAGAAACCAACTTCTTCATTTACCGCAATCGTCTGGGTGACTGTTCTGTATTTTCTGTCCTATCATCACCTTCAACCTCAGCCCCAGATTGAATTTTGCACATTAATACTACAGACGTTAGAGATCGGTATTGTCTTCTTTCTTCCCTTCTTTCGGTGAACACCCGTGTGAATCGACCCTTCTGACCTATGAGGCTGATAACCACATGAATCACATATTTAAAGGGCTGAGAACATTTGAACCGTGTGTTTAAAGCTACTATGTGTAGAATTTGAATTTGAATTTCTGACTTTGGTGCCCCAGGTAGTAGTATTAAAAAATACACTTTGAGTATAATTTCAAAGATGCTATATAGTTACATAGATTTTACATAATCAATTCATGTGTATCCTCCCTTTGATTGTGTGATGATACAGCTATTGTACCACATATACACTGAGTGGCCACTGTAGTGACACGTGGGCCATAAATTATACATTTACAAAGTTTATAAGTTCAGTTTTTCAAAAGTTTGGTAATTCGATCATTGTTTATTACTGAGGTCATAGTAACTGGATTATATTGAGAGGTGTTTCATCATGTATGTAAATGGGAGTGTTTGTGTGTTTGTGTGTGTGTGTGTGTGTAGGTGTGTGTGTGTGTGTGTGTGTGTGTGTGTGTGTGTGTGTGTGTGTGTGTGTGTGTGTGTGTGTGTGTGTGTGTGTGTGTGTGTGTGTCCCGCGTGTGTGCGTGCGTGCGTGCGTGCGTGCGTGCGTTGTGGCAAGAGGTGGTGCTCTTGAAAGGCCAGTGGGCGGGGAGTTTTTGTTCCAAAACAGAGTACATCCAAACATCTCAGAAAGCTTTGGTTGATCAGAAACAAACTCCCACAGATGCACAGTGTTCCAGTATGGTTATTTTGTGCTCCGAGGCAGCACAGATCTTATTTGTTGCCATTTTGGGAACACAAACTATCTCACCAACTAAAGCAGCTCATCCACCATAACCTTGCACAGTATCCTGATGTAGCAGAATCACCCTACTAACATATACATAACAATAAAAGAGTGTGGCAGATGGTGGGCGAGCATGTAACACAACTGGGTCAGCATGTGGGAGAACGGACCAGACTACACAGCAGAGTGAGACACAGTGCAGCTGGAATAGATGACTGCAGTGGAACCTGCACAATAATGGCCACGCAGGTCTGATATACTGAACCAAAGCAAGCTAAAAAGGGCTCAGAAAGTACCTCAGAATCTGCAAAATACTATATTTATTCAGCTAAAGCTCGTCCCCCACTCTTTCAGTTATTTTATTCAACTGAATTAGCTGCAGTTTATCCTGCTGTTGTGACCATGACTGTGACAAGTATCCCGGGTGCATAATGGGTGGAAAGCAAAGTGTGTGTGCGTGTGTGTGTGTCGGGGGATGTTGCCTTTCGTTGGCTGTCTGTGTGACTGGCGGTCGAGCAGCATGAGAGTTGACGGCTAATCAGTGCGTCACTTCCTAATGGGCGAAAATGTACACATACACACACACACACACACAAATGCACATGAGCACAGCAAGGAGTATAATTGTCTGTGATTGCATTTGGATACTCATCCACACTCACGCTGATTAGCAATGTGGCGGAGGAAGACTTGCAGAGCGATCATTGGAGGGAGAAACAGAGAATGAGCAAGGGAGACTTATTAGCTCGCACAGTTGTCTGCATATTGCTATTAATGAGACATTTTAACAATTGAAGTGAGTCTGGATCCAGTAAATAGCAGCCCAATATATTTGCAAACCGTAAATGAACTGCAACACAGCTGCAAGTGTTCACTTTAACAGCTTAGAGCTATGTTTTTAAAAATATCCTTCAAGACCGACAGATAGAGAAATGGATGAATGGATAGATAGATAATTCTCTATCTTAGTCCATATACTTTCTTCTCGGCAGACAGTCAGTAAAGCACAAGTGTTGCTAATAAATTAATTATGATTCCATTCTATCACGGAAGATATCAGATATCGGTCCGATACTGACTCAAATAGCTGGATTGAGTGTTTGTGACAATAGGCCGATCTGGTATCGTTTGCTATTATTTTAATAAATAACAATTCAGTACATTGATATCTTTGTATTTATGTGTTACATTTAGTTTTAAAAAGTTATAATGCTACATTTAAGTCAAGCCTGATGTTGCCTTAGACATAAAAGAATGATCCCAGTCACTTCCACACAGTGAGACATATACAGCTTATTAACCATCCAATATGCAAAAGCCTTATTCTTTCACAGCTGAACCATCCACTTTGATTTAACCTCCTCTGTCTGAGTGTAAATTGAGAAAGATTTGCAATTAAGAGACAGGAGCCGATGTTACAAATATGTATTGGAATAAACTGTGTGAACTTTGATATCCTTTAGCAAACAAGCTAGCGAGCTTGATAACTCAAGAGAATGTTTTCCCCCTCACTTCAATGGTTCTTTATTGAGTAGAAATTCCAGATGGGAGTAAACCGCATAGCACAAAGACATTTTAATTAAAGAAGTTTGAGGAGCTTTTGTGACTGACTTGCGCTAGCTGGCACGTTAGCTCGCCAAAAACGATTCATCATTGGGAGCCCCGTGCCTTGTGCCTTGCTTGTGCCCAGGAGAAGATGAGGTGGTGGTGGGGATGTACTTGAACAAATCCCATCCAACACCTACGGGATGATCAGCAATAAATGGATAGATGTTTTGACCAGACAGTATATTCCACTTAATATCCATCTACACCTTGTTAATAATAACTCATATGAGGATTTATTTAAATACGGCAATGTTGACAGAACTGTGATTTGTTTTAAAGGCCACATTAAACTATTTCCACCCTCAAGATGCTGTTGGTGGCTACATCAACAATAGATTTAGCAGGCAATCAAGCGTACAGACTTCCATATTCACCCAAATTAAAACACCAAGAAGATCCTCAGGGTTTACTCTTGAATATGAGAGGCATATTTGTTTTTAGAACGTATCATCGTGGCTGAATTACAGCAAATTATTATTAATAAGCAGATCCTGCACGTAGCATCTCTATGAAAAGATAAACAGTTTTCAACGCAGTCCCTCTCGGTCGATTACATGAAAAGACTGAAGATGTCTCGCTCTTTCTATGTGCGCAGATGGGAACAGAGGAGGAGATTGAATGCGTGAGAGGGAGGGAGGGTAGAGAGGAAGTAGGAGAAAATGGAAGCGGGAGACAGAAAGATGAGAGTGGGCAGGAGATGAGGAAGGAGGGCGGCGGGAGATGAGGGAGGGAGAGCAGAAAGCATGCAGTGGGAAGAGGAGAGCAGAGACGAAATGACAGCCTTAATGTGTCTGCATGAGTGACAGCCATATGTGAATATTGCATGTGTGATTAGGGAGCAGAGAAGATGGGGCTTCAATGGCTTGTTAACTGGGCCCCTCAATACTGGCAGTACGATGGAAAGGAACAGGGGAAAGGAAGCCGAGAAGGGGAGGGAGGAACCAAAATACTGACAGAACGAGAGCCGAGGGAGGGAGGGAGGGAGGGAGAGGATGGAAAGGAGTTAAGTGAAAGTAAAGGGAAAGAGAAATTACTTGATCTCTTGTAAACTGATACAGCAATACACGGTGGAAATCAGAAAAAGCAGCCAAAAATGGAGAGCGACATACAGGACGTCTGCATCCTGAAACACAACCGTCCTTCAAGGGCCTTTCAGATTGTTTTGCATGTTTTATCTAGTACTTCAAATCACTTGCTGTACGTCACTGTTGAGGCTTTTGTATTATTCTCCCTCTACACAAGGCCCTTTGCTGCAGTTGTGACCTCCCATGGCCTCTCCTGTGCCGACAACAACCAGCTATCCTTGTTATACTCCCCCGTCTGACTCTCCGGTCGAGACACGCAACACTGCCTTTACCTGTCAGATATCTCAGAGCCGATGTCAAGGCACCACCAAAAGCTCAACTTGGACAAGACTGAGACCGAGCTTGTGTTGCTTCATGGGAAAGGATGAGCCCTATCTATCACCATTGACAATACTGTGATGCTATATATACAGTATATATATATATATATACTGTATATATGCCCTTCAGCAGACAAATTTACATTCTCAGTTGTTGATTTTATCACCAAATTTAAAAAAATGCTCTCTAGTTCGAACTGCATTAGGGACAAACAGGAATGGAAAATGTCGGCTGGTCTAAAATGGTCAGCAATAATGTAAATAATATACAATTCATAGTTAACTTGCTAAAACATGCAAACATATGAGTATTTTCCTTAAATTGGTTGCTTTGTAGAGGTAATTTAGCTTAGAGACAGTAATTTCCACTTTATCCAATAGGCTCGGATTTGAATTCTCACTAATTGCCACTAATTGTTTGCCAACAGTAAACAAACAAACAAACACTTATGGAGTTTTGCGAAACTGTCATGACTGGCAAAATAGTAGGATATTCTTATTATTGTTTTCATTGTTTGCAGGATTTTTCGACAAGTTTTTGGCATGTTATGTGTTTTTGTTTGCAGCATCTCAAACTTGTTTTTGGCAACGTGGAGTTTTTCTCAGCACTCCCGACTGGTTTCTGGCAGTGCTGTAGCTGTGAACGGGCAGTGCTGGACCATGCTAATCGAAAGCGGCTGCGTGCCTGTTTTGGCACCATGTCACATATCGACAGAGCAGCGGACACTTTCTCAACTCCAAATTCTTGCTGCAGGACATTTTCTGGCAGAAGGAATTAGCTGTCCAAGCCAGACAGACACACACAAACACGAACAACACACAGACACACACTCTCGTACACACACACACACAGTGGAACGGACACTCACAAGTGCAAAAACGTGTGAGCGGATCGGACAAATGAGAGACAGACTTAGTGTGGGTGGGTGGTTTAGGTGTGAACATGTAAATGACAGGCGTATGGATAAGAATATCCAGCCAATGTGTCTCTCCCTTTTCATTTCCTCATTTCTATGAATAATAGATGTTAAGACCACTTAATACACATGCAGGGGGATTTGCTCATGATGTGCTCCTTGTTTAGACCTTTCAGTTGTTTCGAGTCCCAGAGTGATAAACTTTGACCATCACATTTCATTCATACTTGCTCCATTTTACTCTTTTCTCTATGGTTGTTAATGCGTTCAATTACTTTAATGTGTATGGATGTGACTCTATGGGCTTTCTTCTCACTGTTATACTTAGTTTAATCTATCCTCTGTGCTTCTGTAGTCTCTGTTGTAAATGTCAAAGCAATGCTTTAGCTGAACTGAAACCATCTCCAGTGGCCAGTGTGGAAATTAAATCAACGTTTTAACTACACTAGAGATTCCCTCGA
Source organism: Pholis gunnellus (assembly GCF_910591455.1). Lineage (NCBI taxonomy): Eukaryota > Metazoa > Chordata > Actinopteri > Perciformes > Pholidae > Pholis > Pholis gunnellus. The sequence goes on from NC_136532.1 coordinate 21,963,740, forward strand.
AGGTTTTACAGGCCGGAGCTCACTTTAGCATAGTTCACTAACATAACCATTATTAGAAATGAGAAATGGAGACCCTTCAGCTGTTTAAATCAGGCTGTAACCTCCGGTTTTGAAAAGGGAGGTCAATGTGGAAGTGCGTTAAACCTGCATTCTTTCTAACGGCCATCAGGAGGCAACTCCTCTGGTTGCGAAAAGAAGTCAGATTACATTAAAGTCTATGAGAAAATGACCCTACTTCTCACTTGATTTATTACCTCAGTAAGCATTGTAAACATGAGTTTATGGTTTCAATAGATAGTTTCAACATGATGTTCATTTAGTAAATTATGCACAAAGTGATGGATATTTTTGTATTTTTTCTGACAAATAGCAAAAGTTAACTTTTCTGCGACTGGGGTGGTAAATAGGTTACCGGTGTCGTATTTTCCACATGTGCCCCTAAGTAAAATATCTGATGATTTGACTGGCAAGTTGACCTGCCATTGGTCTTCCTCATCCTCTAGCAGTCTCTGTGAACACACAACCTGGGAGATGTGCCTGGGCACTGACAGATGTACGAGCTGCGTCACATGGTGGTTAGTAAACGCCAAGCAGCCACCGGGATCACATTAACCCCCTGAACAAACACTCACACGTGCACATCGAAACCTAAGCCTCGATCACACTCCAGGACGGACGTGGACAGCTGCAGACTTGTATGCAGACAGCTGATGTGCACATGCTTCACATGCATGCGTACGCAGACACGTTCTACACATGCACACAAGAAGACATGATGGCGACTGCCCGATCATGCGGATCAAGCGGAAAAGTCTCTTTGTTTGTAGCTTTTTTCTGTAAAAGCCACAACACAGTGCATGTCTGACAATGTTGATGATGATTAGCACTAAAATTCTGTTGAAAGTTGCTCATCTCTGTACTCACTAACCTTGAATTCTATCAGATGGTCTTCATGACCTGCTTTCATCTGACAAGCATTCATTTATGATGCTGCGTTGTGTCTTCTGAGTTCTTTTTTTGTATGACGTTGTAATAGGTTTTTACCCTGTACTGTTTTCTTCTGGTGTTTTCTTTATTTTTACCTGCCAAGAGACAACAGATGCAAAGTGGTTTAACGGTATAATCTGGTACGATGCATTAAATGGTGACATTTATGTTTTAATGTGGAGAGTCCACCCCTAAATTGTGGGCTGCATGCGAGGCGAGGAGTCTATGCGGACCCTTAAAAACTTTATTTCAGTCATGATATACATAAAAGTACATACATGAAAACAATGAGCTCTGCATTTAACCCATGCATGAGGAGTGGGTTGCTGTGAAGCACCCAGAGAGCAGCTTGTGGTTCAGTTTCTCACTAAAGGACATTTTAACATGTAGACAGTAGGAGGAGCTGGGGATCCAACCGTCATCCTTGGGGTTAAAGGATGACTGGCTGTACAAACTATGTAAACTGGTTAGTCATTCAATATCGCATAGCTTCATTAAGATACGGTTAAGAAAACCCAAATCACTTGGTTGTGTGAAAAGGCTGTGATCATGGGAGGTAATGAAAGTATAAACTCTCACTACGAGAAAGATAACATACAGCCATCCACCTCCACATCTTCACTTTTAACTGATGTGTTTCTCATTACTCCCTGCATTGGCACTGAAGAATGTCACTAAACATAAATCACTATATGTGCTCTGTAACCGGCCTGGCTGGATACACGCACATTAAAGTGCGCACAAAGAGAGATAGCACACAACATTCTATTGGCATACACAAACTTGTTTTTGAAGCAAAAGCGGACATTGCATTGACTTATATTATTTCCTTGGAGAGGAACCTTTACCATAGTTACAATGTGCTTCATGGAAACCCCTGACCAAAAACAGAAGCTGTTACCCTTAGATTCAATGGTCTTCTTTTCGGGGACTTGGTTTTCGTCCCCATAATGACTGTAAACATATTTTTGTTACTTGTCCCAACACGTTTAATAAAAGCACATGCACACAAACTTGAGTCGAACCCTCTACCTTCGTCATGATACTAAGTTAACCTTGTTAACCTTGTGGGGGCCAAATTTATGTCCCAATATGGGAATTGAATCCACAAAGTATGACTGTGGAAACAGACTTTAGTCCCCATAATGTGATGAATACACACATCCAAACACACACGTGATCCTCCTGCCAGAAATCCCATCTTTTTCACAGGCTGCTCTGTGTGCTGGCTCTCATAAACCATTTTTGCATTTTGCTTCATTGAAAGCTAATGAAGTGGGGTTAACATGATTTTTCATGCTAAGGTGCATCTTTTAGATGCAAAGGCCAGAGAAAATATCAAGATTATTCCAGATGACAAATACCTTTTACCGTATTCGTTGTGCTGTCAAGGAACACACGCATGTCATTTCTTTTGTGAGGCTTCGATCAGTCTAGTGTTTTGTGTTTTACAGGAGAAAATGGGGCGTTAAAAGAGGGAGGGGTCGCCCTCATGCAGTGATCACGGCAAGTTTTCTACGTGGACTATAATCTGAATGATTGTTCAGATACAACCTATAAAACAATCTAAGAGGCGAATGCAGTTTTTCAGCCAGAAATGAAACCCAATGTCGTGAAAAAAAAAGAAGATATTCAGAGATCACAGATACAGTGACATCTTTGTTTGTGATTGTGTTACACCAACAAATGTTGCTTGAATAAAATGTACATTATTATATACTATTCTCTTTTTTGTAAGCGAATAAAAAGATCATTCCAGATTATTACAATATATGAGAAAAAAATGCACATTTCCTCAATTATTTGCCACAGTATTTCTGTTGTGACTCCTTCAATAATTTTATGTGATTTATTCATTGGAAACCCTGAGTTGCCATGCTCTTGCACAAACATCAAATAAGCATATGTATTTATTTCGTCCACACATGCCCACCAAAGATACAATAACAAAAAGACTTACTGCAGTATTGAAACTTTCATTGTATCTGCATCAAACTCCACTCAACAGATGGCAGAAGCTACTGCTCTGGCAACTTTGGAACATATCTTCAATGAGAGAGAGTTTTATTGCATTTTGTGTCTGAAATTAGCCGTCTGGTCAAACAGCATTTCAGTGTTGAGAGCGGCATTATGAGCTTTGACGAGAGGCGTCGGCATTGAGAAATGCTTCTTACCAACTGTGGCAAAAACTAAATAAATACAATTCTGATTCACTCATGAAGCTTTGTAAATGTTTATTGTGTTTACAAAGCATGTTCAAGCCTGGCAAGTGTTGTAATGTAAGCTAGCAAGCTTGAAACATTTAAAAAGGGTGAAACCAACAGTGCATGTTTATGCTTTGTGATTTAATATACTATAAACTTACTATAAATGTTAAACCCTAAATCAGGGCCATATACTGGATTTCATGTGACATACACGTCAAGCTTCCTTTTGCTAATTCACAAAGAATACAAAGGTCAGTGGGACACTTTTAAATGTGACACTGCAGCCATAGAAATGGGCTACCTTGATTTAGCTCTGAAATGTTGTAAAGAAAGTGAACAATAAACTTGCAGAAAAATGCACTGGATTATATGCATGCATCATGTCCTATGAATCCGTCACGCTTAGACAGGCAATCTGAATCCAGGGTGAGAATGGCGGACTGACACTTCTAGGGCTGCATAGGTACTCGATACATTTTAGGTAAATAACCCAGTACCATTTAGTTTCAAAACTCTTCCTGTCAAACAATACCTGCCCTCCATCCTTTTTGTGTTTAATGCAACATGTGATTGGCCCACTAATGCGGCAGCTACAACCCACACAGTCTGTGGTGTGGTGAAGACGCCACCAAAACATTGGAAAGTACGGCTATACTACAAGTCTGTTGCGTCTGATAAAAATAGATGGTGGTGGCATTTTATGTAAGTGAATGCTTCCATTCACATGATGGATATCAAATGAAGTCGAAGAAAAAGGCATCAATTTTATTGAAAGTGGTCAAATGAGCGTACTTCATTATTTCCAGCATGATTCAGCAATGAATTGTATCACATGACACCTATTGTGTTCAATATTCAAGTCACAAGTCAACTGCGAATTTGAGTGTTCAAATGCAGCTCTTGCAAGACTCTGATGGATAACATCAACTATGATTTGACATTTCCAAGTAAAATTTGGGATGCGGTAAAGGTTTGGGAGCCTTTTTCCAGGAAAGAGCAAGTGAGACGGATAAATATATATATATATATTTACAAAGAGAGAGGGAGCAGTAGAGCACAGAGAGAAAGATATCGGCGGAGGGAAAAGAAAAAGACAAACAGTCAGAGGGAAAAAAGAGAAAGTTATATAGAAGTGCTTTAAGGAGCTTATCACTCACATGATAGTCATCATTCAATTTGATTGGTTGGCAGATAGAAGGTCAAGAAGGCAGCTTCTCATAATTGTGCCTCCCAGCTCGGCCCGACTGAGCCGTTTCAGGTGTTGGGTATCGTGCGCATCTATACGTGTGTTTGTGTGTTTCTTGTACTGCTATCACTGCGAGGACCTATTTGAATTGTAAGGACAGTTTTAGAGAGTGAGGAGATTTTGGGTGTTGGAGGGTTAAGCCTTGAGTTTTAGGGTTAAGGTGTGAACTATGTTAAGGTTAGGCAAGGCAAGGTCTTCACAAGTATAGTACAAACATGCTTGTGTGTGTGTGTGTGTGTGTGTGTGTGTGTGTGTGTGTGTGTGTGTGTGTGTGTGTGTGTGTGTGTGTGTGCGAGAGGCAGATGCAGAGAGACACGTAAAGATAGAGGGATGAGATTATGTCCCAAGTCCATACTAAGCTGTACTTGACATTATCATGGTTAAAATAAAGCATTTTTAAGTTTCTTTCAATCTGCATTTTCTGACAATGAGGTAAAATCTTCACACAGCTCCTGAGCGTTTATTGCAAAGTTATCTCTGGGATCAGCTGATGACGATGGTTGGTACATTTTTTTTTAAGATTTATATTTTGTGAACATTTCTCTAATAATGCAAATAATGTAACCAGAGGTAAAGCAAACTGTTTAAAGTGCCACATAAACAATTCATATATACTGAGTTTCATCACTTCCGGCCCATTTTGTGTCATTTCAAATTTTCCTCAATGGACTTCAAAGTTTTGGGACAAGGAAATAATACTGAGGCACAAACTGTAAAGGTAAAAGCTCCAGATTTGTCGAAAGGAAAAGAGCAATTCATTATAAAATCTACAGTAAATGAAGCTCCATCGGTCTAATGAAACACATTCAGCTGCTTTCTTTCTGTTTTGACATGTCATTCTGTGTACCATTGTTCACACCTGAGAAACTTTGATCGTTCAATTCACATCAACATACAGAGATAAAGTCATTGTAACATAAAGTGTTTCTGAGAAATATAAGGGTCAGCAGCAGTTTCCTCAACTTGCTTATTTTTTTTTAATTGATTGTCTAATTTTCTAAAGAGGAACAACAGTGTTATTTTTCATTAATTGTTATTGATTTCCTACCACAACTCAAGTTTCGACAAGGAAACTTCTGTCAGTTTCTCTTTGAAATAATTGTTTAAAAAAACTTAAAAAGTTAGTTCGTCCTTGAAGAACAGTTGTTCTCCTTGTCTTATATGCTAAAGTGAATGATGAACTGCAGCAAGGTAATGACTTTTTCTGAGGGAGATATTCCACTGTGTGTGTGTGTGTGTGTGTGTGTGTGTTTGTTTGTGTGTGTGTGTGTGTGTGTGTGTGTGTGTGTGTGTGTGTGTGTGTGTGTGTGTGTGTGTGTGTGTGTGTGTGTGTGTGTGTGTGTGTGTGTGTGTGTTTGGCTGGGAGATAGAGAGGCGCAGGTGGTGAGTTTCAGGCATGGAAAGCCTTCGGAGACTCTGTTCAAACCACCGGGGACCAAAATAAAAACATTTCCACCACCGTTCTTTTTATTTATCCATCCCGTCACCACTCTCTCTCTCTCTCTCTCTCTCTCTTTCGCATACTCTATTATTCACTCCATGTTTTTCTCTTTCTTTTCTTTATGGTGTCCTTCCTTCTCAGTTTTCCTCTGTTTGAAAATGTGTACATGTAGCTCCATCTAGTGGTAAATCCTATGGTTTCAGTGGCGTCTGTGAGGGATCATGATCATAGAAAAGTACATTTTTGTTACATTTTTAGAGTCAAAAACCACAGACCCTGTATTTGTCACCTTTTAAAGGAACAGTGTGTAGCATTTAAGGGGATCTATTGGCATACATAGAATATAATATCAATAGGTTTATTTTCTTTAGTGTGTTATTACCAGAAAATAAGAATTGTTTCAATTTTGTTCCCTTAGAAGAAGCTGTTTATATCTCCATAGAGAGTGGGCCTCCATGTTTCTACAGTAGCCCAGAACGGACAAACCAAACACTGGCTATAGGGCCATTCGCATTGTAATGTTTTCGCATCTGCCACCGTAGTTCACCTACACACTTGGCACACAGGAGCAGTTTTAGTTAGTAAAACCTCGCCGCTATACGCCGCCAAATCCCACACACTAGTCCTTTAAAGTTAGGGGACATCTTACAAGTTACAAGGTTATCTTGTTAGAAAACACCTTTGCACTAAGTGTTTTACAGCTTATTATACAACACATACAATGATACATTGAAGGAATTGGATTAGTTTTTATATATTAAAGGCATAATTTGACATTTAGGAAAATATATTAATTAACTTTCTTGCTGAGAGTGAAATGAGAATCTCAAAACCACTAAGAGAGGTATCTTCCATTTAACTCTTGGACAAAGAATAAGTGTATTTACCAAAATGTTAAACTATCAAGACAAAGTCTCTATAACAACAAATCCATAGCTGACAAGATACAATAAAGGGGTGCACAAAAATATAACCCTTTTTTTAGTGGGTTTCAAAATTAAGAAAAGATAAATTCTTCAACTGAGGAAGGAAATATGCAACTAGCTACAAGAGAAACATGAGTTTAGGAGAGTGACACCTTTTTAGTTGTTTTAGCTCTGACAGCACATTCGATTTGTAGTCCTTTTTATCATAATATAAATATAGGTTTTAAGAAAATGATCCTTAAGACAGCAAACCATGTTGACTGTCTTTCAGAGAAGAATACTCTCAGAATATTAGGTGTCAAGTTATTGAATACAGTGAAGTACTATGAATTTTGTTTTATAAAAAAATAATGGATTATCAGATAAAGATGCAAAAACAACTAATCATTAAAAAGTGAAAAGCGAAATTGAATAATCTAGATGGATGACAACTTTTCTGCGGCCCTCTTCAAGTCTTTCTCTCCTTCCTCCCTTCCTAACTTCCCTTTCTTCCACAGCCCCTCCCTTGTTTTGTCTTTTGTCCTTTCTCTCGGTTCCTCCACTTGTTCTTCCATTTCCCTCCCTTGCTTTCGTTTCCTCCCTCCCCTGCCTCCCTCCCGCTCTCTTATTGTCTCGTTTCTCTCCCTCCATCTCCCCTCTTTGCCGAGAGCATCCCGGCTGCGGTGCTGTTTTAGATCCACTTGAGGGATAAAGTGTTGGAGCAGAACAGACTCTCCTGTTCCTGTGTGTGTGTGTGTGTGTGTGTGTGTGTGTGTGTGTGTGTGTGTGTGTGTGTGTGTGTGTGTGTGTGTGTGTGTGTGTGTTGGCATGCATGAGTGCTGTCACCCAAACACCTGAGGACATCCTCAAGACATTTTCTCAGTGTGTGTGTGTTCTAGTGTGTGTATGAGCAGCAAAAAAGACAAGTTTCACCTGAATGCCTCAGGAGTCTCCTAAGGCCTTTATTCATAAGTGTGTGTGTGTGTGTGTGTGTGTGTGTGTGTGTGTGTGTGTGTGTGTGTGTGTGTGTATCAGGTGCTTGCCCATGGGTTTTGCCAAGGGATACACATATTTGCTTTGCAACAGCTTTTAATCTATCTCGCTATTAAGGAAAAGTCTGATGATACAGATAACATGTGTATTTTGTTTGTGACTGGTTACCATGCACTCAGAATTAGGTTGTCCTTGTATTTTTGGCTCAAGGGATAGTAATGTCAGTCAGTCCAACACTTTAGTCTATGCTAAAATATCTCAACAACTGGATATGTGACCAAGACATTCTGTGCAGATATTCATGGTCTCCAGAGGATGAAGCCCCCTGACTTTGGTGATCCCCTGAGTTTCCTCAGGTCAAAGTGTTCACTTCTCCAGTGAAATTTGACAGTGGTTAAATATGTGTTATCTTGTTATAGATAGAGGCAGCCTCAAAGGTCTTGTTGCATTTTCACTTTCACCATTTTGAAATGGTGCTTGGTGTCCCTGATGATCTCTGATTATTCCCTCCAGCCAGGCATTTCATGGGAAGATGAGTTAGAGCAGTAGATCTACAGTCAGTGAGACCTTTTTTGGGGGAGAGAGGTAAAGCATCAAGATGCCACAACACTCACTCAGCATAGTTCCTCCTAAACGCCTCATACTTTCCTTTACTGTGGGTTTCCTTAACCACTGTGCCACCCATCTGCCCAGTTGTTCCCTTTTCCAAAATAACAACATCATTATTTCAGGTCTGCGTGCAATTATTTCATTGCTGTCAGCAATTTTGCAGAAACATGTCCGAGAGGTCTGACATAGTCGCTGTACCAGTCCTAACCATGATGGATATGTAAAGAATGTTAGAATTAGAAATTCTCACTCAATAAACTGAAATGTAAAGCTGTTGTCAAAAACACATATGAGTGTGAAATTACAGGAAAAGATAAAATAACAAATTTAAAAGGATCAGCTTCACTACAGTTGTTCCAAAACTGTCGCATTGCATTTCATAACATAACATATTAAGTGTGTTTACGATATTGTGTCCAGCTTATAAAACGGTGCTGTAATCTGAGCAAGTGGTTATGAGTTGGGTGTTTGTTGATTCACAAGCCGGGTGACTGATTCAGTGGGACGATGCTGCCTTCAAGTCTCCTCATAACCTCTAAATTCCCAGAACCAAAGTTGTATAATAAAGCATAATAAATACAATAAATTAAATTATATATGCAAATGTGTATGTGAGAGCCAGATAATGTGCTCTGAAGTAGGGAAGACATTCATGGTTGTTCAAACTAGTTTCTGTGTATAAATTTAGTGTCAGGTTATAAAATCACGTTATGATTTACTGGTACTGGTTTTAACCAGCTGTCTTTTAAAACCATTGTGAGGATATCAAACCTTATTTTGCTGGATTTCTGTGCATATATCATTTTGAATAATTAGCAAAATTGTATGATTGCATTTTTTGTATTATCTTCACTTTATCGTTCTGTATTATTAGCTGTCAGTAGGTATTCAGGCATTTTTCATGTAAAATAATAGTACGTACTACTGAAAGTTGTGGATGGATGGAAGAGTATATCTATATATATGCTTACATGTATGTTGACTCAGCAGAGATAACATTAAACGAAAGAAAATATTTCTAAAACAATACAGAATGCCCGAGAGCATTTTGATTTTTAAAATTGTAATTCTTTAAATAAATAAAGACATATCCACCATAAATTAATGCAGAAAAATGCACCAAGAAATTAAGTGTTTTACGCAAAAATGTTATACCAATGTTTAAACCAAACCCACGCCCTTGGGTCAAATATTATTCTGTTGTTGATATTTGGAAACTGCAAATGATGGTATTTCTGACAGCACCTGAAGGCAGCATCGATGTAGTGGGAGAGGCTGGTTTGTTGACTGACTTCGGCTGCGCAGTAGTGCAGTGCGCACACTGACAAACTAGCTACCTTCAGAGAGTTAAAGCCATTCAGTTGATAAGATGTCAACAATGTAACTCTCGTTGTACAGCTGTAAGCCACAGATATTCTGGCACACACACACACAACAAAAGATCACTGCCTGCAGATGAATTGCGTGTCATCGGACCAGTTTGTGACCGCGAGCAGGACGCGGTTTTTAGCTTAAGCGTTAGCTTTAAGTTAGAAGATTGACAAGATAGACGGCTAAAGTTCCTCCCGGGGAGTGAATGGGTAACGCTGGGCTGACCACGGGTATAGTTTATGTAACGTTTGCAGGTTAGCCAGCTGAGGGCGACGAGGACATAAGAATGCTTCCAGATGGATTCATGTCACAAAACCATTTGTTTATTTCGGGCTGTAGTCTGAGAAGAGGTTTTTAAGAAGTGAAGCAGAAGTGTGTCAGGTTTAGCTGTCAAACTCTCGCCCCAGTCCTGGCTGCAGCGCTGGCCTAGGAAGCTAGCAGCAAGCTAGCTGTAGCTAGCTGCACGCCTAGCTGGCTCATCTTCCAAAGTAAGTGTTTACTCTCTTTACTACTTCATTGACAGCTCTGGGTTCTCTACGTGCACGAACGTAAACATGTAACGCTGGCTGGTTGAGTCGCTGAGATATATATTCGTAACGTATTCTCGTGACTGTAACGGAACTTAACGGTAGCTCACTCATATGGAGGTGGGTCTCCTGGCGTTAAGTTAATCTATTGAAGCCATAGCTAACGGCGGCACGCAAGATCACGGCCTTGATGAGTCTGATCTGCAGCTAAGTCTCTGGTATTTGTGCTGGACATGTTCAGTTTAACATTAAACGTAGATTTTGGGGGATAGCAACCCCTCAGCTGAGTACTGAACTTGCCATGACAACAAGCAGCGTCCACAAACTGTTGCATGTTTCCCTTCAGGTCATATTCACAAGACTCTAAATGACAGATTTAAAAAAAATGAGATGTACCTACTTTGTGCTCCTGAAATTGAGAATATAGATTATGCATTGTGGAGCTTCCCAGGAGACAGTTGGTGTAAAGACCAGTCTAAAATGACATGATGTATATTATTGCCCCAGGTATATTGTTTAGCAGAAGTTAAGAGAATGTCATAGGTGTCGTATCCTCTTTCTAACCTTACATGGGAAATGTTACATGAAACATGCTGCTGGATATTTAAGTGCGTCTTTGCTCACCGACCAATACACATATATAAGTGCTGAATGGATTAGACCAGTTTTGATGAGCTACTGATAGTTTGTCACGTACCAAGTACAATGCTGACCTTTCACTATGTTCAGTTCCTCAAATGTAAGGAGTTGCTGTTTCTCTCTGGTTTTTGGTTTTGTGTGTCTTGAAGCTCCTTTTTGTAGGCTGTTGCAATCCCTGTGTGGCTCCGAGACACTGCCATAGTATAGACTTACACCTTCAGTGGATTGGTCAAATACATAGTTGATAATGACAATAATCATGTTGATGTGTTATGATTTGTTCCTAGTATGAGTCAAGGTGTATGCCATTCATTACAACACAGCATAATAACACAGTAGTATTAATGGCGTGAGTAGTTACCACTTCCTCAAGTCAATATTTAGAGGCGGCACCTTTGGCAGCAATTACAGTCACAGCTTTGCACATCTGGATGCTACAAAAACATTTATAACCATACATGCATGACTGGTGGAGTACCTGGATAAATCAGAGTTGCCATAGACATCTTGGTGTGCAAAGGTGTGCATGGTGGGCTGATTACATATAGAAACCAGGACGGGACCCCAGCACTATCATACCCTGTGTGTGTGCTAGATTATGATCCAGGAGGAAATACAACATAATCCAGTCCTCCGTGATATAATACTGTCTTTGAGGGAAGGGGAGTAGAGGTGGGCTGAAAAGCAGCTGTTTGGATTGTACAAAATACATGTACTAGTTCGAAGACATTTTACATTTAAACCTAAGTAGCCTAATAAATGAGAAAATCATACATTTTAAACTTGATAGGCTGCCCTGAAAAATGTCTCAATACTCCGTTTACAGTGTAACTGTATTTCGTAACTCTCACAGAGAGCTGCCTATTTTAGAATTAGATTTGCAAATTGTGTGACCTTCTTCCAGACAGTGGCTCCTCTGCCCTGCAGCTTTATGTGACGTTGGAATTTTGATAACAGTTGTAACCTAGCTGATCACACTGTGAAATGGATCGCCCTAAAAACAAGAAGCCGTTGTTCTTTCTGCTGACATTTGGCATTCATCTGATTGAAAGGTTTCGTGTTGTTGATGGCCTCCTTGCCAGCCATGGACACTGTGACCGACACGTGCCCTGCGGTGCACCAAAATGGGACTGCCCATCGGGAATCTCAAAACACAAGGCCAGCTGCTGCTGCTGCTGCTCTGAAGCTTCATTTCTACCACAGCAGCCAAGGAACGGCCGACCGCAGCTTCCTCAGCTACCCACCGGGGGACTACGTGTCCGAGGAGCTGTGTATGGATGCGGCCACGGCATGCAGTGAGTAATCGAACCATAGCAAGACTGCATAATACACACACACACACTCATGTGTTTTGCTGTAACCCGGAGCATAGGTCCTGAGATAAGGTTATCAAGAGGCCACAGCGAGACCTAAAAATCGTTTGCTTGTTCAATATTCCCAATGCTTTATTTACAGTTTGTCTAGCTTTACTGACTTTGTTCCAAGGACAACATATGGTAGTTTGGCTGTGCTTGGTGTTTTTTGTTTGTTTTTTAGTTGTTTTTTTTAGTTGCAGTAGTTCAGAGCCAATAAAAGTATGATGCAACTAATACACAGATCAGGGCTAGACTAACCTGCATGTTGATGGAGTCGCGTGATATCTGTTTGATGATAAACCAAACACAATTGACATTTTAGACAATCTTTATTGACCTTTTGGTCAGCTGTGTTGGTACTAGAAACATATAGTTTCCTAGTGTGCGCCCTAAAGCATAATATATTATGTGCTCTTCTGAGTTTCCCCTAAATCTGCACCGTTTGTACAGGAATAATGTCATTTCTTTGTCCACTTAATAAATATAGATGAACAAGAAACATTGATTTAGATCAAGCGAGTAATACACAGCATAGCTACCCCGTTCTGTTTCGGAGAATTCAATGGAGTGCAAGTTTAGAGAACATAGTCTGGTTTCTCATTCTTTGTCTGCTTTAGGTATTTCACCACTGTACTGCAACCTTTTTGGTCTCTTCCGAGAGCGAGACAGCTTGTGGTTTTCACCCAACCACATCTTCCAGCTTGACGAACTGGCCTCTGAAGATGTGTTTTTCAGAATAAGGTATTGTACATTTTGTTGTTGTCTGTTTGCCTCTTAAGTAACTCTTCCAGATTTATGTTTTAATCTTCTTGTGACTTACTGCATTTCCTTTTATTATCGTTTACCACAGGTACTACTTCCCTGGCTGGTACAGTGGTGGGACATCCAGAGCGTATCGATGTGGGGTTTCCAAAGGGTCCGAAAGCCCCGTCCTTGATGACTTTGTAATGTCATACCTCTTCTCTCAGGTGAGCATGTCACCATACAACCACTCTCTTTATTACTTAAATGAAAGAACAATGAATCCTTTATATTTGCACTTAAGCAACATATTCAAGAGCCTGTTAGGATTGCCCAGTATTGTGGATTAGGCATCAGAAAACAAGCACATGTTCAACTTTCAGTGTGATCAGTATCAGCACAATATACACAAAAAGAAAAGACCCAAACCAAGAGTGTCTCTGTTTTCCGAATACTTCCACAAGCCCTTTGGTTTGGCTACTGAAGATGTAAATCTTTAGAAATGGGCTACAAATATATACCGTGTATATGCACCGTAGACATGAGCAGACGTTACTAGAACAGGACTCAAAAGTGCATGTTTTTGGGGATTATTTTCAGCCTCGTTGGTGAAGCACTAGAACGGTTTGTGTGGCATTTACTGAAAAGAAAACATGTTCATGGGAATCAAGAAAGACTTCAACCAGTGCACCATGTGGCTCATTTATGTGGTTTCCCATAATGCATTTCTGCCCAAGTTTAATCCAACAGGTTCAAGATTTCTTGAGAACTCGAGTAACTTGATTACTAAAAATCTGTTGAGTCTTTGTTGCTTATCAATAAAGCAAAAGTATTTTTTATCCATTTACTTGATTAATCAATAGAATACTCATTTACTAAAATATTTGATAACTGCAGCCCTATTATAAACCCTGTTTCAATAGAAGCAAAGTGAGTAGTATAGGTGAATCCAGTTAACTGAAGCCAGTATTATGACTGGAGCTGAACCCTGAGTGAACTGAAGGATTATGTGGATTTATGCCTGTGGAAATCTGCCCTGGTGGCTCGGGACAGGCCTGGAGAAGGGAAGCACTACTGCGGGCGTCATTTGAGGGTGTAGTGTGCTCACAGCCATTAAGCCATTACACATGCTTGCGTTCACCCCGGACAGATGTTTTCTGTTTGGCTCTGTGAAGGATATATCAAATTCCTCGCAGTCTAATCTAGAGCTGAGCCTCTGTGTTTGTGATAAAGTAAGGCTATTATGACTTGCGAAGGGAAGTGTGTCTCTGCTGTTGGGACTCGCCACTCAAAATTGCTGGGTCAGCAAAAACCGCAGCAACGCGGTTTGTTCATAGCCCAACACTGTTTCCCCCAGTTGGAGGCTAAAACCTTTTGTTTTTCAAAGGACAATGATAATGAATTTGTGGTGAATTGATTAAAGTCTGCAAGATTCCGTTACACTTCACATGTGAGCACGAGCTTGTACACATGCTCTACTTAAGCACATAGACAAACACAAGTGACAGATCTGTACAAATCTGTCAGATGGGCTCAACAGTGATTGTGTTGCTTTCTGTGCAGTGGAGGAATGACTTTGTCAATGGCTTAGTGAAGATCCCCAACTCCCATGAAACTCAGGAAGAGTGCCTTGGTATGGCTGTACTCGATATGACGAGAACAGCCAAGGAGAGACAGATGTCTCCGCTGGACGTCTACCAAACAATAAGGTACTAGTGAAAAACACTGTTGAAATCACTGTTTCCAATCATCACTCATGGTATTTTTATTAAATACATGATAGGAACATTTTAAACAATAGGATTTATGCTGATACATAATAATGTTTTTTTCTTTCTTGCGTTCTTCTAGCTACAAGTCCTTCTTGCCAAAGGATATGAGTGCTCAGATCCAGGACTGCAACTTCTTGACACGCAAGCGAATCCGATTCCGCTTCAAGCGCTTCATCCGGCAGTTCAGTCAGTGTCGGACCACAGCCCGCGATCTCAAGCTCAAGTACCTCATCAGCATGGAGTCCCTGGAGAAGTCCTTCTACACAGAGACCTTCCAGGTCAGGGAACCATCCAGCGGACAGCTCATCATCCTGGTGGCGGCGGACAGTGGCATCCAGTGGTGTCGAGAGGAACTGAAAGATTCTCACCAGGTTGGTATCATGAGTGCTGTCAGACATGTTGCTGACTTTTAAATACTTTGCAGTACCGGAGGCCTTTTGTTACCAAAATACCTACGTAAAAGACAACACATGGACGTCTGTTCATGGGTCATAATTCCATAAGACCCTAAAATGTCACCAAAAAATTTAAATACTAACATGTTACGAAAGGAAATCGGAGTTTTGAGAGCTAAAAGGAGCAGGCGGCAACAAACAGAAGCACAGAAGTGTGTCCTCAAGCATTGGCAGTATTTCAGAATAAACTACACAGGCTATGTTCATTGTAATGTGGCATTATGTCAACCTATTCAACAGTATCTGTGTATTTAAAAGCGCTGGTTTGGTGGCAATAAAAGTCCTATCTTATGCTGTTCGTCTAGGAGCTGCAGACCCTGTGTGACTTCCCCGATATCACTGACATCAGCATCAAAATGGCCAGCAAGGAGGGTGCCGTAGAGAGTCGGGTGGTCACCATCAACAAACAAGATGGCAAGAATCTGGTAATTTCACTTTACTCCGTCGTAACCAGTCAAAGAAGGTTTGACCAAAGCCAGTTTTAGTGAATCTGGTGCGCTATCTCAGAGAAGTAGGAAAACTTCAGGTTTAGAGGCATTTGGTTCCAATGAGAAATGTAATGGTGGAAGTTTACACATGATGTCTAAAAGTGTTTTTCGTATTTATATTTCAGGAGCTGGAGTTCCTCAGCCTGTCTGAAGCCCTCTCCTTTGTGTCCCTCATTGATGGCTACTATCGGCTTACTACAGACGCACATCACTACCTTTGTAAAGAAGTGGCTCCTCCCAGACTTGTGGAGGCCATCGCTTCCCATTGCCATGGCCCCATCTCGTAAGTGAACAACAACAAAGCTTAATTCATATTTTCCTACCAGCATTAGAAAAGGCCCGTCACTCTCAAAAACATCAAGTTTGAATGAAAAAGAAGAAAAACACTTGTAATGCAGACCCAAAGTTCACAAGCGTGAGTTCTGCAGGGACATTTTTAGCCGTACATCAGCGGACATCGGACAGAGAACATTGCTACTTTTTAATACATAATTCCGATTCAGGCCGAATACTGTACATTATCTATATATTTCAAAATTGCTACCACAATGTACAAGCATTCCCCGGGTCCTCGTGACTTATCCTAGCAGGTGGAACTGAATTTCTCGGCAGAGATGCAGGTAAATAACCTGATGTGACTTTTCTGCGTTGTGTTTTTGTTGCAGAATGGAAATTGCCATCAATCGGCTTCAGAGGTGTGGAAACAAACAAGGATTGTACATTTTGAGATGTAGCCCTAAAGAGTTCAACAAGTATTTTCTGACTTTCCCTGTCGAGGTGGGTAAAACGTGGCATATTTCCACATGTGTATTGACAACTTGGAGTAACAGTAACCGTTCTCCTGTTGTGTGTCGCTCTGATCTAATCTTACGTATCAGCTGTGTTGGTGCCTCTCTGTTTTACACTTTGTTTTTCCTTTTACTCAAAATCAATCAAACTTCTCAGATGCATCTGTGTTTAATGTCGTCTTTAAACGTTTTGACAAACAGAAGAACTTGACCAAAATAAATGAAAACTGACAAAATTATCATTTAAATCAGGAAATGTGTGATGTGTGAAAAGCTGCACTGTATAAGGCTACATGTACAGTAAAACAATGAGCTCCCCATCCAAAGAATTGAATCCAACTGGACTGTTTGACTGACTTGGTGACTGAAGTCTTTTCTTTTCCTCTGTCTTCCACCTCTTTGTGTCTGCTGCTGTAGGTGTATGATGCTGTAGATTACAAGCACTGCCAGATAACCAGGTCTGTCAGTGGAGAGTTTAACCTCAGTGGAACCAAAAGAAACTTCAGCAGCTTGCAGGAGCTGCTCAGCTGCTACCAAAAGGAAACCGTGCGCTCCGACAGCTTCATTTTCCAATTCAGCAAGTGCTGTCCACCTAAATCCAAAGGTAAATCTAACAGACTGTGGATTCTTTTGAGAGATTAGTAAACGTTGGCAAAGGCTGTGTGTGCTTCTGTCTAATGTGCGATGTCAAAATTAAACTGAACTATTAATCAAACTATCCTTCCGATTATCTGGGGCCGGGGTCGCAGAGGCAGCACGGTAAGGTCACGATAAAAACGAGACGCGTCGCTAGAATCACTTTGCCCGCAAAAAAACATTGTTTTCTCGTTGTACGCCTGACGTGCGATCCCTCTTGTTCCCTCCTTTGCCTCTATGATGCTGTCAGCTGTATGATTGTATAATTAAAGTATTAGTGGGTATAACTAATGGATGAATGGACGGTGTCCATGGGCCTCCAGCTGTATGATCTTCATATGCTGCAGAAAACAGACACAAAGTACTGGACTGTTTGTCCCCAAAGACGAAATCCACTGCCCTGGACAAATTAACGCCGATGTTGTGCACTCTTAATATTTAATGAGTTTTAACGTAAAGTCAGTACTCTGGTCAGTCAAACTAATAGCTGGAATGACTCAAAGTTGTCTCAGTCCTTTTGCTTACGTAATTAAACCAGAACTAGTTGAATTTGGGTGGAAGATTTCCACTGAAATGTTTCCACCGCTGACTCACGTTGTCGTTTCTCTGTCAGTGTGATCACTTATCATGAACTACATATATTGTTCTTTTAAAGTTTAGTTATCGATCAGATTGTTTTCTTCTCTCTCACAGAAAAGTCCTGCCTCCTTGTGTGTAGGAGCAACAAGGGCTCTGAAGTGCCTCTCTCTCCGTCTCTACATCGACACAACATCAATCAGATGGTGTTTCACAAGATCAGGAAAGAAGATCTGGAATTTGTAAGCTTAGTGTGCATGTTCAGGGCTGTCATATGTCAGTATTTCCTCATTTGTCCCAACAAGTCAATACATTCCCCGTTATTGTGTTGTAGCTCTAAAGTACAATACCACTATCCTTTACTGTGCATTTTTACTGACATGTCATGCTCAGAATTCATTACAACAATCACCTGTTAACCTGCAACAATGGTCTTCCTTTCAGATGGAGAGTCTAGGCCAAGGGACATTTACCAAGATCTTTAAAGGGGTCCGCAAGGAGCTGGGAGATTATGGACTCGTGCACCAAACAGAAGTTGTGATGAAAGTCCTGGACCAAGCCCACAGGAACTACTCTGAGGTGTGTGGCTTTTTAAAGCGGTGCAAAAAGTTTTCTTTGAAAGGAACACTTTTTACAGTCCCAGTTTTCAGAGGGCTTCTTTGTGCAGCCGCTCTGATCGCTTCTGGGAAATCTCGGAACTTTTCAGAAAAGTGGTGTCAGCGCTTTATTTTTATTGACCGAGAAGGAGTCTTTATGAACACTAAGCCTAAAACAGCCAGTAGGAGCTGCAAATGATCAGAAACTGCTTCATGTTGAACTCTTTTCTTTTTCTATGTGGATTAGGAATTGTTCCTCACTTGATTTGCAAAACTATGTGAGACAACTGCAGTTGACAGAGCTAACGGAGTGACGGAGTGAAACAGTCACCATGTCATGATGTGTCACACAGTGAACTTTAGGGGAGTGTTTTTTTGTCCTGTGTTTCAACAACTTAATCTGAAATTGATTTGAGGCTTCAGCAGTCTGAGTTAAACAAACGGCAGCAGATTTCTTCCAGTTACTGTCTTTTTAATACAAATTCCCTCTGAAAAATGTAACCTCTCTTTTGTTTAAAAATGAAGATGATCGTTGGTTGTTGTTGGTGTGCCTATTTGTCTATCATGGGCGCATAAATACGTTTGTTTTCTATCTTAACTGTCTTCTCTTGTCCTACAGTCTTTCTTTGAAGCTGCCAGCATGATGAGCCAGTTGTCCCATAAGCACCTGATACTTAACTATGGTGTGTGTGTTTGCGGAGAGGAAAGTAAGTCAGCCTGAGAGACATACTCTGAACTTATCATGGCATAAGCACTACTGTTGTTTATTGAAATAAACTGAATATTCAGTTTGACAAACAATCTGAGCTTATGTCATCGTGGTCTAATGATGTAAGGAGACCTTGCTTCGCTGTAATCTTGATAAATGACTTCAAACACAAAGCGATGCCTTTAAACGTTGATATGAACCATAACCACGTCAGATTCTCAAGTGTCCTTGTGTAACACCATTAGCAAAGAGGCTCATAAGGATGATGTGTAATTGATTAAGAATTGCGTTGTAATTGCCAAAAATGTCCCGTTTCAGATATCATGGTGCAGGAGTATGTGAAGTTTGGTTCACTGGACACCTACCTGAAGAAGAACAAGAACTTGATAAACATCCTGTGGAAGCTGGAGGTGGCTAAGCAGCTGGCCTGGGCCATGAACTTCCTGGTAGGGTTATGAATTGATGTCAAGTAATTCATAGTATTGAGTAATATCAATTTGTGTGTAAGAGATTAGTTTGACTCACAGGATGTAAACTCTGGTTAAAAGTCTTCTGTCGGCCGCGTGTTCTCCTCCCCTTCAGCTATCTGCTGACACAGCGCTGTGGAGGTAGGTCTGGCTATGTGAGACTATTAAAGAGTGATTCATCTCTCCCTCTCTCAACCTGCAGGAAGAAAAGCAGCTTGTCCACGGGAATGTATGCGCTAAAAACATTCTTCTGATCAGAGAAGAAGACCGGCGGGCTGGGAACCCCCCCTTCATCAAACTGAGTGACCCTGGCATCGGCATCACTGTCCTTCCCAAAGAAAGTGAGTTTGTGTCTGTAATACATATCTTCAATCAGCAGGGGGCAGCTGTTTAACAAGGTTGTGTTGAGATTAGTCTAAAGTCAAACTGTAGTCTTGCCTGAAATTTCCAGTGCTTTAAATTAAAGAGAAGAATCGACTAACAGCGGTGGGGTTGAATGTTTTTGTCCCGGATCAGTCCTGATTGAGAGGATCCCTTGGATTTCCCCCGAGTGTGTGGAGGACCCTGCCAGCCTGAGCCTGGCTGCAGACAAGTGGAGCTTTGGCACCACACTGTGGGAGATCTGCAGTGGTGGGGAGAAACCTTTAGCAACACTGGACATCTCTAAGGTACGGCTGGGGTGGTGTGACCTCAAATATATGCTATATCAAGGTATATAGTCAATAATGCGTGGTGACAATACTGTGTACGTCATGGTATATGAGCATAATTTATGTATTGAGACATAAGCAGAATCTGCACATTGTCCAATATCCATCCTCTATCCCACTATACGAACCCTTTGTGTCTCACAGAAAACCCTGTTCTATGAGGACCACCACCAGCTTCCTGCACCAAAGTGGACCGAACTGGCGAATCTGATTACCAGCTGCATGGACTACGAACCTTTGTTCAGGCCCACATTTCGTGCCGTCATCCGTGACCTCCACAGCCTCTTCACACCAGGTTGGTTTCTATGCTCCTGATGTCGTCACCACAGGGAATCTAGGTCACACCAGTGTGGAGTCTCAAATGTCTTCCGGCGCACACACTGATCATAGTGTCTGCAGAAGTCCCGGCTCCTGTCTAGGTCGTCTTTAGCTCTGATTGGAACGAGGTGATTAATGAAGTAGTCTTCAAGGAATTCTTCAGCATTTTGTGAAGGTTTCCTACTAAAAGTTAGATGAGAAAATAAATATCTAGGTCATCTCTTTGTGATTAATTTAGATATTGGTCCAAGAGATGAGTCGCCGAGCTTGTAAATGTTGATTTACTTCATTTCTGAGTTGTCGATTTATCTCTTGAATGTGCGTGATTTTTGTCTTTGTGTCCCCAGACTATGAGTTGATCGTGGACAGTGACATCCTGCCAAACAGGACCGTGGTCTCGGGCTGGTCCAACGGGGGCTTTGAGAGTCAGGAGCCGGCTCAGTTTGAAGAGCGACACCTCATATTCTTACAGCAGCTGGGCAAGGTATGAAGAAGTGTGGAAACTGTGTCTTTAAGAGCAAATCAACCTGTGTTCAACATATGTGGTCATGATGATTTTAGACTTTTACTCTTTCCTCGTTAAATTACGACTACGTGATTCTGGAAGAACTAAAAAATGATGATTTGTCTCTCTGAGATTTTCTAACAGGAAATAAACATTCCATAATATTACTTGTTTTGAAATGACGTTTTCTTCAGTATGGGGATTCCATTGCTAAATGTTTTCAGTCTGAATTTAAGGGGTTAATGCATTTTTAGCATGCATTTTCTTAGAGGGAATATATATACCCTTATGGGTATTATAACTAGATCTTATGAGTGGATTATTTTATGTGTACGTCATGTCTTTGCGATTAGCGACGGGTTGCGATTTGCTTAAATTTGATGGACTTACATTGAAGCTTTAACTAAGAAATAGAGTAAAATGTTAAACCTAAGTTTGAGTAAAAAAATGACAACTCACTTAAGTTGGTTGTCTCTTAAAGGGAAACTTTGGCAGCGTGGAGATGTGTCGATATGACCCGCTCCAGGACAACACTGGAGAGGTCGTGGCTGTGAAGAAACTCCAGCACAGCACTGCAGAGCACATACGAGACTTTGAGCGAGAGATTGAGATCCTGAAATCTCTGCAGCATGAGAACATCGTCAAGTACAAAGGCGTTTGCTACAGTGCAGGTATAGTTGACTCGTAATTAGCACCTTCATCCTCCTCCAGAACTGAAATGTTTCCTTATTTGGGAGGAGCATTTTAAAATGTACAGGAAACGTTTGGCGCGCATCCTCTACACTCTTCTCTACAGGGTCTGCCACTTAAACTTCAGAGGACGGGCTATATACTGTAGACTTTTGTGGCTGCCAGGTCCTCTGGATGACACCGTTTCTTTTTGGCTTCTCTCAGGACGACGGAATCTCTGTCTCGTCATGGAATATCTGCCCTTTGGAAGTTTGCGAGATTATCTCATGAAGAACAAGGAGAGGATCGACCACAAGAAGCTTGTGCATTACACGTCACAGATCTGCAAGGTACTTCCTTTTCTCCAGTTTTGTTGAGCTGCTGACCAGTGGAGCTAGAGATACAAAAAAATGTTTTTTTTCCTGCATTCCCAGGGTATGGAGTACCTGGCAAGTAAGCGGTATATCCACAGAGACCTGGCGACACGAAATATCCTTGTGGAGAGTGAGCTGAGGGTAAAGATCGGAGATTTCGGCCTCACCAAAGTTCTGCCTCAGGACAAAGAGTACTACATGGTCAAAGAGCCGGGAGAGAGTCCCATATTCTGGTGAGTCTCTTTTAAGGATATTTGTTCTCTTCCTCGTGATGCCGTGCGGCTACTGAAGGGAAGGGAGGCGGAGTCAGACTGTCAGAGCCTGCGGCTGTAAAATTAGAGGTTTCTAAAGGGAGTCTGGCAGCTGCAGATCTTATCAACATGAAACAGTGGTCGGGTGGTACTCGGGGAAACACTACCACCTTTGTCCACAGGAGCCATCAAAATCCCCACTAAATGAAAGTTCCTTGTAGTAACTTTAAGAAGTCAAAATCAGCTCTTTCTAAGGGGCTTGTTATGGCGAACACATAACTCTTGAATGTTGATCCACGTTAGGAATTCTTGAAACATTGTTTTATGTTTGCTGTGATACCTGTCCTAGTTTTGAAGCTCACAAGCTTCCTACGAGGAGCAGAAGAGGGACAGACAGTCACACGGTGTGCTATTTTGTAGGTATGCCCCTGAGTCGCTGACCGAGAGCAAGTTCTCTGTGGCGTCAGACGTCTGGAGCTTTGGAGTGGTGCTTTACGAGCTCTTCACCCACAGCGACAAGAACTCCAGCCCTCCGGCAGTAAGTATCTCACACTCACACTCGCACGCATGCACTGGCTTTTTCACCGCCTGTGTAACTTTATTTAAGGTCACTGCTTTTTTTTATACTGTGGATATTTCCGGTCTCAGTTCCGCTGATCCAGAAGTCCAGCGTGATTCATGCATAGTGCCAACAATTAAACATAATTTCATTTGGGGAATTCCTAAATGTGCACGCTTTTTCCGCGCTACGCCGCACAAAGTAGAGCCTGTGACTCCCTTACTGAAGTCATTTAGTAGTTTGTCATGTTGGCACTGAGAACATTTCTCTGCTCGTGTTGCTCCACATGTTTTGCTTCATTTTAGTTTGAATCAATCTGTCTTTGTCTCGGCTGTCACCATTCTCCTCCTCAGGTTTTTATGTCCATGATGGGGAACGACAAGCAGGGACAGTTGATCGTCTATCACCTCATTGAGCTCCTCAAGTCAGGCAGCAGGCTGCCTCAACCTCTGGAGTGTCCCACGGAGGTAGGACCACGCACTGCTGTTGTGTCACATACACTTACATACTGTATGCACGTATTTACACTCGCACTATTTTACCTTGTATGTCAAGTACATGCATACACACATGCACAAAGTCTGTTTTATTTCAGTTGTTTTGTTCTAATTTCAAAAGCCTCAACAGGAACGGCGGCTGCAAACGAGCGTTGGTTAGATGCACTCTAAATATGACATTCGTTGCATTACTTCTCCCGATGTGAAAGTGGGGATCTTCATCGTCCCTGGTTAATAAACCGACACGTAGAAAATACAAATTAATAGGCCGATGTTATGCAAACAATTTATATTAGATTGGCCAATACAGCACCTCGCCGCATGACTTTGTGTTGAAGCAAAAGTTGAATCGGGTTGTTTTGGTTGTTTTGGTGGGCAATATGACTTAAATGTTGGTCTGTATTCTATTCTATTAAGGTATTACAAAATGAAAAGGAATACTCCACTCAAAACATGATTCTACCAATTTATCTTAACATATCTTAAGAAAAAGAAACTGATGAAAATGATGAAAATCGGCTATAGGCGTACGTGTTTTGGGATGAGTAGCATCTCTCATAATGTAAATGAAATGTGGTTCATCACAGCTGCTGAGCAGCCTGGATTCACCTCTCTTCACCACAGCCAAATACACAAGAATGTCCATCTCGGAAGAAACTAAACAAAACCTTTTACATGTTAACCCACATGAAGAAAGACTTGAAATACACAGCGTAGACGCTGTTGGATTAAACTTACCTTGCGTGACACTGGTGAAACCGGTATACCGACCAACCCTACAGGCGACCATTCTTCTTTATTTAAATTTTTTTGTAATGTGACTGTAAAGTAACTGCAACTCAACCTGTTTGTCAAACATGTTTGCTCATCTCAGGACCTCATTCACAAACGATTCTCTTTCTCCCTGTTTGTTCTCTCAGATAAAGGACATCATGGAGGAGTGCTGGGACAACGACCCCGGCTTGCGTCCGTCTTTCAAGGAGCTTGCCCTGCGCATAGACCTGTTCAGGGACAGTAAGGAGTTTTAGACGGAGAAATCACCCAAAGTGCCCTGTGGAGAAATTGCCGCCCTGTTTGTGACAAAGGGACAAAGGCCAAAACAAGATGTGTGCCAAGCGTGTGGCAAAGCAGGTCGTGACTGAAAGAGTGGTGATTCAAAACTTGGACCAGCTCAAAAACTACTGCCAAGGTGCCTTTAAGCAAGGCACTCAACCCCCATTTCTGTAGTGGAGCGGCTCAGTGGCAGCAGAACGGGAATGGATCAACTGTGGAAGGTGATGTTGGTTTGGTCAGAGATCCTGGATAAAGTTTTAAAGAAAAGTTCAAGAGTTTGTGGAGACTAGGTAGATAATTGCCAGGCCTAAAGCTAGAGACGCTTGTGTCAAACAAGTTCTCTGTGTGTGTGTGGGTGTGGGTGTGGGTGCACGAGAGTGTGTGTGTGCAGGTGTGTGTGTCTGTCTGTGTGCAGGTGTGTGTGTGTGTGTGTCTGTTTGCAGGTGTGTGTGTGTGTGTGCGCACAAGAGTGTGTGTTGTGTCCTTATAAACAGCTAGCAGGGCTAGCTCTCGCCATCCTCTTTTCCCCTCACCTGAAGAGAAATTGTCTAATAGAGCCGAGTGTTTTCTATGTATGTGTGTGTGTATATACCCACAGTATATTGGTGTACATATGTCCAGACAAATTTTATAATTTTATAAAATGAAAATATAGTAAAGTACTATATTTGAACTACGAGCAAGATGTCAGTATAAATGAAGTATATACAAAGGTGATTTAAAAAATCTGTTGTGTTTTTATTGTGAGAGGTGGTGTGAAAATTAAAGAACAGTTTAATTCAATTTATCTGTTAAGCAAAATCTTGTGGTCTTTGAAAGTCCTCGTTATTTCCACAGTATAAATGAAATGTGCTTTTCAAACAGCACATTTGTAAAAACCAGCGAAGACGCTCAAAATATCGTTTTGAAATTGACTTAAGGGGAAACAACACTGATCACAAAGAACACAATATACTGAATGTGCCCTAATTAGAAGGCAAGTATCTCAATACGCATTAAACCCTGAAGCATATCGGACTGTTACATTTTCAATCATGAATGTATCTTTCAAGAAAGGAGGTTGATCATAAAGATTAAACAAATTGAGCGAAGCAGCTCCAGATTCAACACATATAAACGTTTAGCCCGTCAGTGTTCAGAATGTTGTCCAGAAAGTTGACCTACTTAAAAGGGAGTAAACACAAACCTAAGGCATGTCTCAAAGTATTCGATAAGCATTTTATTTATTTCAGGTGATACAGATGTGTGTAACGTAAGTTGTAGTCTACTTAGCACTATAGTGCAGGGGAAAACATTTGAACATTTTCAATCCTGACGATATGTACTAACTGCAGCTCATTATGTAACTGCAGTAATGGAGACCATGGGTTTAAGGGGGCACAAGGAGGGGTTTCCACCAAATGTCTTAATGTCACTTTTAAAGTACAACTTACAGTTGAGTAGTCGAACATCTAAATTATACAGTAAATGTAGCAATAAATATAATATATCCACTTAAAAAAGTTAAATCGGTAGCTACCATACCTAATTAAGTGTGTGTGTGTGTGTGTGTGTGTGTGTGTGTGTGTGTGTGTGTGTGTGTGTGTGTGTGTGTGTGTGTGTGTGTGTGTGTGTGTGTGTGTGTGTGTGTGTGTGTGTCCAAAAAACATACAGTATATAACCAAATGTTCATTTTCTAAGTCAAAATTGTAAGATAGTAAATACAAGTTGTTAAATTCTTACTCACATTCAAGGAACAGTAAGTTATTATATGACTTGTTTTGACTTTTAAACTTTCTTTGAAAGTCTACATTTTGACCCACCACAATGGTTTTCATTCTGTTTTTCCTGGTGGAAATGGGCTTTCACTGCTTTGCAGATTCAAGCTGCCAAAAAGAATCCAGCTCTAAATACAACGGTAAACAAAAATAATTTTCACTTTTAATTTTCTTTTTCTCTAAATATTAATTCGCTCACTCTCCCTTGTGCGGAACTTTATTGAGTCACATACTCAGGCATTTGTGGTCATTCATTTACTGTTTCATTAATTCATATTTTATTTTGAAATCCGGATGTTGCGTGCGCTGCGGGTGTGCCGGAGCTTCATCAAAACGAGGACGTTTCCAAGGTGCGATCAGCTGTTTGATCGGGTGTGAGCGGGCGCGTGAATCGTGTTTGGTGAACGAGAACAAAAGGTGAAATGAATACCTCTAACCTTCGGGCAAACGGTCGCCTGTTTTTGAATGGGATTCCCGTAAACTTCTGAATGAGAGCGCACTGCGACCGCATTTTGACAACTTGACCGTAATGCTGTAGGAAATTTGCAGCATCAGTACATGTGTTGAAGACACCAGGAGAGGGACCGTAGCGGAGAGAAAGGTGAGCTTTCTTTTGTGCAAAATATTCACGCTCTGAACTATTTACTGCTGTAAGGTTTTGGGGCTGTACTTACTGATGCTGTTGTATTAGACTGGTGTTTGTTGTATTTTATACCCCCTTTTTTTAGATGTATGAAGGACCACAAACAGAACATTCTGAAATCAAAACATTTTTTGGTTTGTGTCACCTTTCCATACATTTCATTGAAATAACCATTAACAATATAATAATGTCATGTATGGGAACAGTTCCTCTAATTTTAATAATTTACTTTTTAATTTACTGATAGTATTATATAAATGCAGGACTTTTACCACCACTGGTAATTCCAATGCCACAAACAAATGTGAAATCCTTTTTATCAGTTTGTTGCACGACAAGCTTAGGCTGGAGAGCAGCCTGCAGAGGGGCGGTGAGGATGAAGTCCAGCAGACCTCCTGACGGGGGGTACGGCTGGGTGGTGGTCATGTCCGCCTTTTTCATCATGGGCCTCACTGCTGCCGTCCTCAAGAACTTCGGCATCTTCTTCCTGGACATCCAGAGTCACTTTGGAGTCCCGACCAGCACCACCTCATGGATCACCTCCACCACCATCGCCATGTTTCACCTAGGAGGTAAAGACATGGGTTCTAGCTTGAAGTTGGTTTATAATTTAAGAATATTTTTTGTAATGGTGTTTCCATTTTCCCTCTCAGCTCCATTGGCCAGTGCGCTGACCTTACAGTTTTCCCAGAGAGTGGTCATCATAGTCGGAGGTCTGCTGTCGGCCTCCGGCATGTTGCTGGCCTCTCTGGACTTCAGCCTGCCCTGGCTCTACCTCACCATGGGCATCCTGCAAGGTATATAGCACACTCAGCACATACCGTGACTCCCCCAGGAAGCATTGCTGCTCCTTTGATTGGTTAGTTTATGTCTGAGGAACGCCAAATTAAATCTACCACCTAATTGTATCATTTAAACCCTCAACTGCAGTGGGATGCAACCTTGTGATGGGGATTCAAGATAAACGTGAGGGGTCAGTTGATTAGCTGAATGAAGACCTGAACATGTTCTATTGTTGCATTAGGGACACATGTGACACGATGGAAGAAAGGGATAAGATGCATTTGTTTATTTAACACATTTAAAAATGAATAACTTGTTGGAGAAAATACTAACGTGTCCATCAATCTCTGAAGAAACATAAGTGAGTGTTTAAAGACATTTTTTAATCCACTTTTATTTATGTGTGTGTGTGTGTGTGTGTGTGTGTGTGTGTGTGTGTATATATATGCATTCCTTAATTGTTATTTTCAAATAGAGTAGTTTGTGTATTTTCCTGCTGACAAGCCAGCACAGTGAGCTTGAGGGCAGTTGCACAGAGGGAGAGTAGATCTCTCCATCAGATTTCAGAGGCAGTTGTGTAGCTTTCTTCAGACAACACACGGTAAACAATACAGTATTTTTTTCAGACATAAATTCTTCAAATTCCCTGCTTTCAGTTTTTACGGTTGTATATGATAAACTGACGGACACAATAAGCAATTGTATGATGCCAACTTGATCTCTGGGAATTTTTTAATTTTTAATTTTCTTACAGTTTATAGACACAAATTAATTAAGGGATTAATTGAGAAATAAATAAGTAATTGATAATGAAACAAAGGAGACCACTTTGTTTGGTTAAAACATTATCAGAGGACCCCGATCTTCCGAAAGGAAACATGATGGTTCAAGTTTTCCATCTTCTGCTTCCAGGAACGGGCATTTGCTTCACATGGATCCCCGCCAACAGCATGGTGAGCCACTACTTTGTACGGTGGCGTCCCATCGCCTACGCCATCGCCAGCTCCGGGGAGTGCGTCTTCGCCGTCATGTTCAGCCCCTTCTTCCAGTGGCTGATTGAGATGTACAGCTGGCAGGGGGCCTTGCTCGTCATCGGAGGCCTTCAGCTCAACCTGTGTGTCTGCGGCGCTCTCATGAGACCCCTGGAGGAAGTCCAGAGCCCGATACAGGAAACCAAAGAAAATCCAGAAGGCGATGCCGCTGCGGTCCCACCACAGAGGAAGGTAATCTTCCAGTTCTCCCTGATGAGAAAACCTGAACTACTCCTCTACATCCTGTTTGCCATCTTTGCGGCGGCAGGATTTTTCATCCCGCCACTCTTCCTAGTGCCCTTCGCCAACAGTTTGGGGATGGATAACTACTGGCCTGCCTTCATCCTCTCTACCCTGGCGTTGGCAGACCTGGCGGGGAGGCTGCTCTGCGGGTGGATAGCCAACATGAGGCTGGTGAGGAACCTGCAGCTGCTCACCATGGTGGTCGCTCTGCTCGGGGTGGTGCTCCTGCTGCTGCCCATCAGCCACAACTACTGGGCCATCCTGGTCTTTGCCTCGCTCTACGGCTTCCTGTTCGGCTGCGTGGTGGCCATTCACGTCACCTCTATCGTGGACATTGTGACCCTGGAGGGATTCGACAGCGGACTGGGGCTCTTTATGCTTTTCAGGAGCATCGGTGGATTCCTCGGCCCACCTGCTGCAGGTGAGCAGATTTAGATTGTCAGGCAGGAAAACAATGCGGCAGACTGTATCTATTAATCTATTATCTTTGCTAGCAGCATGCTGCCATTGGTATTTAGCTCAAAACACCACTGTACCTAACTAAAGCCTCACGGAGCTGTTAACGAGGCGCTGTACCATTGGACCCCAGAACTTAGCATGAAATGCATGCCTTATATTTGAATCATCCACAGTTAAATGGCTCAGTGTGTGTGCGGCGTAATCTTTGAATAGCGATCAAATGGTTCCCAGTAATTATCGAATATAATGTTTCTTGAAATGTCCTTCCTTATGTTGTATGTAGTAAAAAAATTCATGGCATAGTATGTCATTACAAAATGTCAAACTTTCATAATATAGTATTTAATAAAAATGTCATAGTGTATAATGAGAATGGCACAAACTCTTCACTGTAGGTCTACACACGCCTGGAGCCCTGTCTGTTTGTGTATTTATAACCCTGGCACACTGTGCTCTAATGTTTCTCGTGCAGGCTGGCTGGTGGACCAGACCAACGACTACAGCGCTGCCTTCTACCTCTCGGGTGCCTGCCTCGTTTCATCAGCGGTGTTTGTCGCCCTGGTCGACTGCCTAGTTCAGAGGAGAAAATCATTAGACGCTAAAGTTCATGAAGCGATTATCCAGGACGACTCGGAAGCAACCTGATTATAAGCCTGAGGTGTGTTCAGCGTTGGATCACATGCCAGCTGTTGTGTGGTTTGGCCGGGTTTGACTTGTTGACAGGTTTAGGTTATGAAACCCATTAGTCCCAGCAGACAATCAATAAATCATTAGCCCTGGTTCTTCCGTTTATATATATA
Organism: Pholis gunnellus; assembly: GCF_910591455.1. Classification (NCBI taxonomy): domain Eukaryota; kingdom Metazoa; phylum Chordata; class Actinopteri; order Perciformes; family Pholidae; genus Pholis; species Pholis gunnellus. The sequence continues at coordinate 21,993,900 of NC_136532.1, forward strand.
TTCCTCCTTAATTAATTAATAGAACTATCACAACAGTGACATTTTTATGTTCTCAGAAATAAGTGCAATATATCCTCATTTGAAGCCAATGAGAGACTTTGAGAGGTTGACAAATGGAAGTAGCACGAACAATTTTCTTTCCCCTTTTCCCTCAAAGTCTGCAGACGGGTTTTACCTCTGAGTGACGGTATTGTTTGCAGGTTAAAACACTCTTACGGTATTTTTTTAAATAGTTCTGTGTTTTAAACAGCAGAAAATAGAAAAAGGTTTTAACCAAAGAAACACTCTGGTGTGGATTGGAATGATTTTAAGTTTTTTTAGTCGGTCATGGTAAATATATATGTATAATGCAGCAGACATGCAATACTGTCCCATCCACCTACTCTGGCTGTTACTGTTACTGTTGGGCAAAAAGGAGGAAATAGTGCGTTTCTCTCGGACTATTTTTAAACTGTTTTGATGTGCTTGTGAGTATTGTGTAAGTGTTGGCTTTCCATGTTACTGGTGTGTTGGCACTCTGACTCTGCTCTTAAGGGGCGTATTTCATCACAGGTCATGGTGTAGGTTTTATGACTTTAATGTACATATAGCTTGTCCGAGGAAATCAGTTCTTCCTATGCAATCGAGACTTACGATGAAGTCTTCAAAGGAAATAAGGTTTGGTAACTTTATCAACTTAAAATGTGGATTTTCTTAATGATTTTTAAAAGATAACTTGAGGTCCTGATAACTTGTGTTCTTCCTAGAGTACTGTAATACTAGTTCTCATACGCACAATTCAACGCACCATTTTCATACTTGAAAAACGAACCTTTTAAAGCCGTTTCACCAAGGAAATACTTTTAACAGATTCTGTCCAAGACGGATGAATGGCTTTAGCTTCCTTTTGTACCTTTTTGATGTTTTGAGCGACTTGATCTTTTTGTGTTCTAAAGTTTTGTCTCAATATGTGATTTTGTTAACACCACCAGTTCTTGTCAGTTAAAAATGCAGCATTTTAAGAAATAAATGATTGCACTGATGGTTTTAAACGCATGCCTCACGTCTTACTTTTCATCTATATCATTTGTCTTATCTGCCTTTAAATTTCCAGATGTTCAGCATGTTAGTGTTAACTTTGCTAGCAGCATGCTGCAGTTACTATTCAGCTCAAAACACCACGCTGCCTCACTACAGCCTCACAGGGCCGCTATGTCAGCATATACATTTTCACAAAAATGTCAAGTCACAAGGTCATGGTATAGTATGTCATTAACAATATTGGAGTATAATTTGTCAGTCATAGAAAATGTCCTAATATAGTATGTTGAAAAAAATCATTAAAAAAATGTAATCGTGTAGTATGTCATAAAAAATATCTGTATAGTATGTCATAAGAGTCAAACTTAAGTATTTCATAAAAAATAACTATAATAGAATGTCGTTAAAAAGTCATAGTATGATGTAAAAGTCATAGGATATGCCATAAAAAGGTAACAAGTAAAATGTTAAAGTATAGTATGTCATAGTATAGCATATAAGAAATCATCAAAAATGTCATAGTATACTGTCATAGTGTAGTATTTAATTCAAAAATCATAAATCATCAGTCTGTTGTAAAAATACCAGAAAACATGTCATGGTATGTCAAAGTCATAACGTCATGAAACAGTTGTAAAAAATGGCATCGTATAGTATGTCGTAATAAATGTCATAGTATAGTGAGTCGTAAAAAAAGTCATAAAAAGTCGTAATATAATATATCGTAAAAAAATCATTAAAAGAAACTGTCACTAAAAAGTCAGTTAATGCTATAAAATGTCACAAATCAGTTTAAAAGACAAATTATAAAATGTCAAATAATGAAATCCTTGTAGGAAAATGTAATATACAATATTCCAAAAGTCATTTGTTAATTTATTTTCCGTCATTTCAAATAAATATTAGTTTCAACAAAATCTCAGATGAAGCCATTTGAAAGGAAATATCTAGAAACATTTTATTTTTCCAAAAGTTTCAATTTGAGACGAAAGACCTGATGAAGACGAGCCCGTCCTTCCCAGATTCCCTGGATTGCTTTTCCACCTGTTGTGATCCACTTTGTCAGTCGCAACGAGGTGGGAGTGTTAACTAGAAGGAGAATTTAAACCCGTCTTGCAGTTTCCCTTCAGCGCATCTTACTTGTCTTCAAACAAACATGTCCACACTTAAAGACAAAAATGTTTAATACAGAATTTTTTGACAAAACAGTTTAGATTAGAAAACAATTAAAAGTTTAGACTAACCATCTACTTACACAACAAAACCCATTGAAACATTTTTTTATACAACACATGAATATTAACAGCCTACAATTAAAAACCTCTATGTTCTGTCAGACTACTTGATAAAAAGGGAATGTCAAGGCAGCTATTTTACACAACAGAATTGAGGCACCAAGGGCATTGTATTTATAGATGTTGGGAGTCTAGTAATTGAAAAGTTTACTCAACTTAAAATACAGTATTTCAGAGGTGTTTTACGTAGCGGCCTATGTGTAAAAGAATGCACCTATTTTGCGACCTGGAAAAGCAAAACTTGCAGCTTTGGTCCATTGGAACAGTTTGAGTCGAGGGAAAACCAGTGACCCCTGTCAAATAGGTGAGATCAGAGAAAAGGCCCCGTCCCAATGTCCACCTCTCCGACTCTGACCCTCATTTGAAAGCAGTCTGCTAGGGCTCAGGGCTGCTACATTGTGAAATGGTTAAGTGCTTGAGAGCTCTCTTGTAGACTTTTTGCACCCCACCGTAATACACTTCTGGCTCCGCTTGAGGGAATTAAACACAATTCTTAGGGCACTAATGTTAACAGGTCAAGGGCAAGTCTGAAATCAGCGCTGGAAGAAAACAAAGTGGCAAAGAATATCTTCTCCCCCCCCCCCCCCCCATTGAGAGTCTGACAGTATTGATTTGTTATTTTACCTAATTTGATTAAACATCCTATAATAATAATAATAATAATAATAATAATAGAGTCCAATTATTCTGCGATTGTGTATCCTGTTCTCACATTTTCACTGAGCAAACAAGTAAAGTCCGTGAGGCTTTAGAGCTCGGGAGTGACATTGGGACTGGACCACAGGGAGCATCTATGAGGAGGCTCTATTCTCCTCGTACGGAGACTCGTAGGCCTCCATGGGCGGGCAGGTGCACACGAGGTTCTGGTCACCGTAGATGTCGTCGATCCTGGAGATGCTCGGCCAGAATTTGGTCTCGGGCCTAATGAAGGGCTGTAAAGGAAGGATAAATGTGACAATAAAATAAACCAAAATCTAAATCAGTTGCACCGGTCATTAAAAACATTCTTTCAAAAAAACGTTTTTGCAGCCCTCTGCACAGATTTTGAGGAATAAAAAGCAATTCTTACATCTGACCACTAGATGGCAATACAGACAAAGACCGTCTAATCTTGAACACCTTTAGCACTACAGAAAAGTTGCAGCCGGGATTGTGTAATGAAGTCAGAGGGATGAGGACACTCACCAAGGGGAACGCAGCGTGCTCCCTGGAGTAGGGCCTGTCCCAGTTGGAGGATGCGATGCAGGCCAGAGAGTGAGGAGCCATCTGCAAACACACATGAGGAGCTTTATATTAGCTGCTGTAAAAAGGCATATTTCCACCTCGTACAAATGGACTAATCAAGCCATTCGGGTACCTTGAGCGGGTTGATGCGGGAGTCCATCCTTCCCTCCTCGATGTCTGCGATCTCCTGTCGGATACCAAGCAGGGCGTCGCAGTACCGGTCCATCTCAGCCTTGTCCTCAGACTCTGTGGGCTCAATCATGAGGGTACCAGCCACCGGCCACGACATGGTGGGTGCATGGAAACCTGGACACCAGCACAAAAAAGCAAAATCAGAAAGAGCTTCTATTGCAGCCATGATAAACCAATAAAAACTTATTTTACATTTTTGTGTTTTTGTACAATTTTTGATTTTAAGAAAATGTAGGATCCTGTATATTCAATATCTAGAAAAAAAAAAAAGACACATTATACTGTGTATTATTAAACGTACCATAATCTTGCAGCCTCTTGGCCACGTCGACTGCTTCAATATTAGCAGTCTTCTTGAATGGCCTCACATCCAGAATGAACTCGTGGGCTACATAACCTGTTCAGACCAACACAAGAACATCCAGCAAAGCATTTTAAAATTTGACATAAGCTTTTTTTTTTCGTCTTTGGAAATGTAGAGACTACGTCAACATGCATTGAGAGAAGTGAATGCTTTTTCAGCCGTACCTTTCCTGCCTCTGTAGAGGACTTTATAGTGACCTTCCAGCCTCTTGGCCATGTAGTTAGCATTGAGGATGGCCACTTCTGTAGCGTGAAGAAGTCCTTTAGATCCCATCATCTAAACACAGGAACGATATTAGCAGGGATATTGGAAAACACTTCTGCGTGATAACATGTGAAGAAATGAGGTTTACGTGCCCGAAAATGTCTGTTACAGTAAATTATTAAGAAAAAACTGACTTCGTGTTCTAGAGAATAAATGTCAAGAAGATTTGTGTCAAAATAATTTTTACAAATTGATGCGTTGTAGGATGCATTCAACTGCTCTGAATTCAGACTACAGGTTGCTGCACTGTTTGGATGAGACACATCTCTAGCATTTCTTTATGCTTCCAAATCTTTCCCCATCCTCCTCTGCTTTTGCTTCAGAATTTTACTAAATACTTTGGTACGTCTTGTGTCCTCCATGCTCTCTGGTATCAAAGGTTGTGAAACATGTCATGCCGTCCTCTCAAGATAACGCAAAATAATTGATTAGCTGCGCTGACCTTGATGTAAGCCCAGGAGATTGGCAGGATGGCGCTGGAGCCCCAGGGGGCGGCGCTGATGGTGCCCAGCGAGCTGCTGGTGTTGACTGAATCCATGGGAACCACAGGGTGGCTCGGCAGGAAGGGGGCGAGGTGGGCCTTCCTGATGAAGACAAGAGCAGAAGAATGTCATGAGAACAGACGGTCCTTCTCAAAGTGATACAAATGTTGCTATTTATGTTATTGCTTTTACAGAATAAACATACAGCTGTGTGCATGTACTCATAACTGACTTAGATAATGTCGCCCATCAGGGTTACAGTACATTTAGCATAAATACAACGCATCTAATCTGGCTCATAATCTCCATTCTGACTTACACTCCAATTGGCCCCATGCCAGGTCCTCCTCCACCGTGAGGAATACAGAAGGTTTTGTGCAGGTTGAGATGAGACACATCAGAGCCATAATCTCCAGGACGACACAGACCAACCTGGAAAACAGCAAAAGGAAGGAAAATCGTCACCATTTCTACTTTTACCAAAGTTTGCCAACATTTAGCTATTGGTAATGTTACACCATAAACACCGATAGATTGGAGTAAAGAATGCCCAACCTTGACTTTACTGATACTATACAGGCAAACACGTCAAATCCAAGCTCTTCCAGGACAATGAGTGTAAAAGAGACGACAATCTAAACTAGATAAGGGCATTACATAGTTTAAGATCTCTCACATGAAAGCAAGTGAGGAATATTTTAGCTGTAGCTTTACTAAGCATTTAGAATTCTAATGAACAAGAGAAATGACATGTATAGCATGAGTAGTAAGTGTCTTGCATAACTCATTGTTCTAGGCCCCTTGAGTTAACAATACCACAAAAAAAAGTAACCTTGTTGACAATCATTTGAATATTAAATATTCCAGATTCCTCCTTAATTTGATCTGCCCAGATATTTAGGAGTCACGTGACCAGTAAAAGAATACAATGCATTATAAAAGTCAGTGGGGACAGGGTCTGTAAGTCTGTCAGTGATTTGTGGAGGTGTTCTTGGCGTAAAACCCATCACCTGTAGATCATAGAGAACAAAGGTTAACTATTTACAGCACGATAACACGCATCTATAAACCGTTATCCTATTAGCCTTCAGTTCCCACAAGTAAGCGTTCACTTTCGAACAGAAACATTAGGTTTTCATGTTTCCTCTCTCTCACCTGGGCGTTCATGTTGGCGCCATCCAGGTACACCTGGCCTCCGTTCTTGTGAATAAGATCACATACGTCACCGATCTGTTCCTCAAACACACCAAAGGTGGAAGGGTAGGTGACCATCATGGCTGCCAGACTCGCCTTGTGTTTATCCACCTGGAAGAGAAGGCAGGATTCACAAGACAACAACATCATTATTACTAAAATTGGGTGTTGCGGGAACAGACCAAATTTGACTCGGGACTACCGAGCTGTGATAAATGTATCACATCAATACCTCTTGGTCATTTGTACATACATTTGTTTTTACTTTAATTCAAAGCTGCCATGGTCTTTTCTGAACTCTTATGGAGATCCACAGAGATAGTGAACAGTCCAACGCTAAAGACCGCTCAACCATGGATTTAAAATGGTATCATGGTCAGCAGTTACTGCTTTGCAAAAAAAAGATATCTCCAGCAATTTAGCACGACACTATTCAAGTTAAGATGGGCGACTCATAAAAGACAAACTATTTTTCATTATACTTTCATAATGAGATTTGTTTTTGGAGCTAGACCCACATAAGTGACACTCTTTAGCATCCACACCTTTCAAACATGGCTCGTTTCTTTCTTTTGAAGATTTGAAGTCTCCACCTAAGATAACTTTGGCGATATCATCACGCTTATGACATGTCCTCAGACTTGACAATGGTCCTTATACAACATTATACAGCAGCTTGGATCCTCATGCGTGAAACCAGTGGAATGAAAACTGTCCGGCTCTCACCAGCGCCTTGAGGTGTGCCAGGTCGATGTTGCCGTCCTTGTCCACCTCCACCACCTGAACCTTCATGCCAGCCATCTGAGCGCTCGCTGGGTTGGTGCCGTGGGCTGACTTGGGGATCAGACAAACCTGGAGGTGAAAAGAAGAAATAATAATGTAGCAGGACAAGAGAGCTGAGACACATTTGTAGCCTGGAGGCAAATCGTCTTTTTATTCAGTGTGTGTAGAAGTAACTTTTGGACTAATGATATTTCAGTATCTATATATCCAAGATCAGCAGAACATAACTCCTTCATATTAATATTACAAGAGATGAGGATTCTTATAATTCATCTCCTTGAGTGAGCTTGAGTCTAACAATACTGCTTTGTAGAGAAAGGAAACCTAAAAAAGTCACAAAGAGATATTCTATCCAAAAACAGTATCTAGTATTTATTACGGTCAAACCACCACTTGATAACAGTTATACAGTAGAATAAATAAAAAATAACTTATTTATACAAAAAGAGCAGGACTATTAAGGATTTAGTCTGTGTTGGTACAGGCTGTAACTTTCCATCACCCACCAATGGCACCAATGTGTAACCTGCCTGGAGGTCACTAATTGATTTTATTCCTTATTAGGGCGACATTTTTGCAACTCGCACAAGGAAACTGGGTCACTAAGACCTGTAGGTTGGGCAAAACTGACAAATGAGTGACCGAGGAAACACTGCAGAGCATGACACGCCAGTGACTTGCAGTTCTCAAAGTCTTAAAAACTCCAAATATGGAACCTTGAAAGCAGGTAGCCTATAGTGGGATCAGAGCGTTTTCAGCCCCTTTGTTTGCACACGGTTGTTAGATAGTGGCCTGATCCCTTGAAACAGTCAAGGTCCAAACTAAGATGTACTCCTGAGGGAATCTTTTAAAAAAAAAAAAAGAAAGGACGATTTACAGTACAGGAAAAATACTTGCGTCAGCCATTCTTTAATCTGTGTGTGTGTGTGGGGGGGGGGTCTTATCTCGCCTTGTCCTCGAGCTATCGCCAATCAGTAAGTCAGGATACTGAAGGAATTCCTAACCAGAATACCTGAAACACGCTAATCTGAGATGTGAAAATGACCTGTGGTAACCTGGGAGCAATAAAACTGTCAGGAAGTCACACTGATAGGCCTTACGCTCTGTGGCTTATGTACTCTATTGACCAACGTCAGCATTATCAAAAGGAACTACTAGAGATAAACCACTCTTAGATATCAGCACTGTTACTATGGTTTACAGCACATCTAAGAATAGCAATGACATTATTGCTTTGCTTTTAGAAGCACTTTAATCTTATTGAAAAACAGGAGAGTTACAGTCATACTTGGGCATTTTGGGAAATATTTGCTATTTTACTAATGATTAGACTGATTCTGCTTCAAAAGTGATGCTACAGTCATCAGATGGTTATCTTAAGATAAAGACTGTCCAATGGTAACAAAACCCTCCTCCTACCAGAAATAAGTTGTTAATTAGTGAGCTTTAGAGGTCTAAAAACATACTAAGTAATTGCTTGCTTGCCTGTCATTTTACGTACAGATCAAAGATGTTGTAGTTTTCACTGTGGGTTATGGGTGAGACTATCTCTCGGATGGAGGCAGTGACTTGTAACCTGCTGCTGGCTGGCTGTATGTGTTTCATAAGAGTATAGTTTATTGTAGGAGTATCCACGCACATCCAATCCAAAGTGAGCAGATGCACAACTGCTCCTGTCTGATGAAGAGCAGTTTTGCTCAAGATGTCCCCTACGCGTAATAAATAAGTGGACAACGGAGCCCTGCAGAGCACAAGCTTTGCATTAGTTTAATTCAGTGTTATGTATCCTCTCATCAATCCTTACCAAGAAAGCAAATAAGTGCATTTCCCTAAATGTCAAACTATTCCTTTCAGTACGTTTTCTCTAAATTGCTGTGGGACACTGCATATGGCTTTGATCATAACATTCCTCTGTATCGTTTGTTTGTAGTGCAGATAATCTGGAAACTGGAGCTTAAATCAAAACCAATCCAATTTGTGTTAAGCTGCAGAATCAGATGAGAACCTTAACTGTCATTTAATCCTATTAACTTCCACACTAATTCACACAGGTGTTTCGGTATGACAGTGTAATTAGGCACCACACTTACAGTTCTCGCGCTCTCGCCCTTTGAGTTCAGGTAGGCTTTTATGGCAGCCAGGCCAGCGTATTCTCCCTGAGCACCACTGGAAGACAAGGGAAACACACACTATGGTTATGTACTACACCTACACACACATCCTTACCTCTGCACAGTTCAAAGACCAGTCTACCGACATTACCAAAAGGGGAGAGAAAGATGAAAAGCTGGCTGCATGACAACTCTCCAGTGTGCCGTTCATAAACCTTCTCCTGCTGATAAAGTGGTGATAGAAAGCATTTGACTAAAGTCTAAAACAAACTACAAAGTCCCAGACACAAAGGGAAACTCTTGGTTTTTCACTTCAAATAAAAAAGGCCTGGCTTCTTTCTACCCTCAGAGTTCTGGTAACTTTGGTAAAATGCCTATTTTATCAAAGAATGATAACAGGATGTGACACATCTGTAAATCACGCATCATTAACACCGTGTGCTATAGGTTTTAAGGACAGGAGAAGAGTTGACACTCTACAGAATTAATCTATTAATAAATCATAAGTCTAATGAGGTTTTTTTTCTGAATGACTTCAGGGGTTAAAATCATTTATAGAAGGGAGCGTTTTCCACGGAATCTTTTTAAAATGTGTTAAATAATGCAGCTGAACGGCTGTGGGAAATTCAAATTAAGCATTACTTTATTTATGTGAACTAAGAACAGAACGGTTTCAGAGCTAGACATCAGGGAGTGATGCTTGATGAGTTGGTATATGCAGATATAGGCTGCAACATAAAAAGGTGAGTCTTACCTGTTTGGCTGGAAGGAGATACGGTCATAGCCCGTCACTTCACAGAGGTCCTTCTCCAGCTGTCTAAAGAGAATCTGGTAGCCATCAGCCTGATCCAGAGGCACGAAGGGGTGGATGTTGGCAAACTCCCTCCAGGTGATTGGCTAAAGAAGAGAGAGGACAGCAGTGAGTGGGAAAGATCGCAACTTTCCAAAACCACTTCAGGTTGAGCTCGACAGTTCATTCCATGGAAAAATGGCCTTCCTCAGTGGATGGAGCTGCACAGGTGATTTCCTGGTTTACATATTTCGGTCACATGACAACAAATAAACATGTCATGGGAACTTCCTGACAAACTAACTTCATGGTAGCTTTGAAGATATCTTATTTGTTCTTAAATTACTCACCATGAGCTCTGAAGAGCTGTTCAGCTTCATGGTGCAGGAGCCCTAAAGAAGAAAACATTTTACCATCACATAACTTCAATTTGTGAATCGTTTGCAAATCTGAGTGTCTTAGTAAGTCAAGTTGTACCAACCAGTGGTATCATGCTGTGCACCAGAGAAATGTCCTTGTTCTCCAGGCGCTTCATGTATCGCACAATGTTGGTCTCGGAGTGATAGCTAATGATTAACCAGGAAGAAAGGATTAGGATTAACTGATTTCAGATTGAGCACAATTAAGTGATGAAAAAAAAGACTTGGTCAAATATCCTACAAACACACTTAGTAAGCAGACTACTTAATACTTTCGCAAGTATGTCACAATGATCATGTCAAAGATTAAATGGACTTCTAATACATTGATAACAGTCGGTCTTTATGGCACTAATAAAAGATAGCAGCTCCAGATTTAGCAGCCAAGATAGACGCCCTTGTTACCACTGAGGCCAATTTCTACTGCAGAAATCATTTGTTTCAATGATTACAATGTTACAGACTAAATTCACATCTCTTATTTTAAATAATAAATTAAGCCAGATCATGAAGGATTGCCAGTTGGCATGAAGACTAACACCAGCTGGATGATTATTAAGGCCAGAAGGGGTTGATCACATGACTTTTGTTTGGAAATTAAAATGTTTTTGGACTGTTACAGTCATACTGTTCAGTATGCATTTCTCATAACACAAACAAACCATGAACTCTAACCCCATTATCAAGTGCAGCAGGGCTTCCGATCAGACAATTAATACTACAAAGTCTGAGCACCACATTTCTGTCAGTTATGTAATGTGGTGATTTCACCTCATGGTTAAGTGCAACTGTGCTTGATGCCAGACGATCAATGTGGAAAATCTGATATTTATGGCCCAACATGTCATAAAGACATAAAGGTTGTATCATGTGCAATACCTTTTCATTGATATAGTGCTACATGATGTGCTTTAGTGCTGCACTTTAACTTGAGAATACCAACCTGTTAAAGACCTGGTGCGTCAGGTACTTGCTCGTCCTCTTGAAAGGACTTCCCATGATCCCCTTTACTCGCTCACCCATCTTCTCAGCAATCAGCTCCTGCACATTGAGCATTTCAAATTAAAAGGAGGTGGAGGAGTTTTATGTTAAAGCTACTTCTATAAATAACAATCACTATGAAACCAAGAAGTAAAGACAGAAAAAACTGATAACTACTTTTAAATAACAGATGAAATCTAAATGAGTGAATAACAAGAAATCAACGTACTGCTGAAGATTCACAACCAAAGACCCAGAGCAAGTCATCCAAGTCCCTCTCAGTCACCATCTCATCCAGCGAGACACCCAACTGTTGACAGAGACAGTTCAAGACAAAGTTGTTACATGTTTAACAGCATGCGTCTGATCTTAAAGCCTCCATCTTATATTGTATGTTCATCTGGCGTCAAGTGACTGAAGTAGGTAAATGCAGTTAAATAAACAGCTTGTGTCAACAGCTTGGGGGAGGACGGCTAATAACCCAGGAGATCTGAACTTGAATATGATGTAGACCAAGCATATTAAAGTTAGAAATCATTGAAAAAAAACTTAATTCAATATAAATTATAGGTTTACCAAGGCACTCAATAGCCTATATTGGGAGTTTCTATTAGTAAAGTGTTGTCTGACTGAGAATAAAAAAAGCATACCAATTATTTTTCCAACTTTTGGACATTTATCTGGAAATCATAAGTTGACATACCCAATTTACAGATTTCATAAAGCTCGAGCCTTTTGATTCGTTTTGACTAAATAAAAGGCATTGTGGGTGTTTGTTGGGTATGGTGGTGCCCTGTGTATTGCTGCAGTTGCGGATGTTGATGCGGTGATTTTGATCGTGTCATCATGTTGCAGTTTGTGGTGACGTTTCATGTAGTTGTATCAATTTGAAAAGCATTTCTTGCAATTTCTGTCCAAAAAAAGAAGGTTCAGTTAGTATATGATCTGCTTACCACTCCGTCAGTGTAAACCCTCAGGTTTATCTCCCTCTGCACAGCTCTTTCAAGGATGTCTTTGGCTGCCACGCTACAGTTGATCTTTAGAGTATCGAAGAACATCTCACTGTGCAGACGGTGTCCTGCTCTCTTCAGACCTGAAACAAAGTGTGCAATGGAAAAACAACATTTAGCACATGCTTTAGACGCATACATAACTGAATAAATGTTTGTTTATCTATAATGTAAGTGAGAACTGGTGCCGCAGTAATAAAAGCTAGACTTCAAGCTTAAAATACTAACGAACAAATTTACCTTCGGCAAGGATCAGAGCAGCATTGTGTGTCCTCTCAGCGATGTGTTTGAGTCCCTGAGGACCATGATACAGTGCAAACATAGCAGCCATGTTGGCCAGCAGTGCCTAGGAGTCAGAGGTTGAACAAAAGGAATGTTTTAGTTTTTTTTAAACATTTAATGACCCAAGAAATAGTACATTTTGAAAACAAATTAAATAAATCTACACAGACAGAAATTCTGAAATGATAAGAAAGTACAAAGTGTGAGCTTTCTTATACCTGTGCAGTGCAGATGTTGCTGGTGGCTTTGTCTCTGCGAATGTGCTGCTCTCTGGTCTGCAAAGCAAGCCGATAAACCTCCTTACCAGCTGCATCCCTGAAATGTAAGTTAGTTAACAGTTTCCTCCATTTGTTTTATCGTTTCTACAATTAATTTCATTCAGGAAATAAAATCTTAGCTCTACAATATTCTGACCGATGAGTGCCTCACCTGGTGACGCCAACCATTCTGCCAGGCATCATCCGGATCAGGTTGTCTTTAACAGCGAAGAAGGCGGCGTGGGGGCCACCGTAGCAGAGAGGAACCCCAAACCTCTGGGAGCTACCCAGCACGATATCGACGCCAAACTCCCCCGGAGGACGCAGCACACAGAGGGCCAACAGATCTGTGGCACAGCAAGCCAGAGCCTTGAAAGGGAGAGAACCAGAGTACAACAAAGTCAATGGACGAAATTAGCCTTTGGTCATTAAAAAAGGCATCTATTCTAACCTAATTTGTAGCAGGTGGTTTGCAGCCATGCCACATATACTTCAGAGATGAGCACTTCCTGTAAAACAACGATCCTACCAAATCATGATAGTGGTTTTACGCACAACTCACCCTTCCATTAAAGCAGTACAAAGCCAATATATTAAATATAAATATACTATGGTGTCATCAGCATAGAACTTTAAATCGAAGCTGCTGTAAAAAATAAAAGGCCAATAGGTGAACTGTATCACTGCCTCGATACATCTTGAGAATGAAATTCAGATATGGACAAAGAGAACTTTGCAAATCTGAGATTGTGTGCCTTTCTTTTGATATAAAGTAATCACAGACTTGCAAAGTCGCCTGAAAGCGGCGGGTTTGTTATGCGTTAACGCTCCCTTACCCCTCCCTGGTGCGCCCGGTCCACAAGGGCTGTGAAATCTTCCACCCTGCCATCAGTGTCTGGATACTGGAAGAGCACCCCGCTCACGTCTTTCCCGCTGAAGTCCATCTCATGAGGAAGCTTCAGCACCGTCTTCACCCCGATATAGCTGCAACATGACAGTGAAAACTTAGAGGGGAACTAAGAAATATAGGTGTATAATGATACATCCTCTCAAGAAGAAAAAGAGGTGTGTAGGGGTTTTCTATTTTAATACCATAAAAAGAATGTTTCACTCAATAGTTGATGGTCAATGCAATGGTTTTGTTTTTCTTGTTCACTCAATTGATTTCATTATATAGAGCTCATGCATGGATTGTGTGTAATACATACTTGGCTCTGGTCTGCACCACGGCAATGGTCTGAGGATGGCAGCGTGGGTCAATGTAGAAGGTTCTTTTTTTGTTCTGTCTGTGAGGAGTAAAAACAAATAACTGGTCTCAATCACATGTTTATGTATCGAAAATGTATGCGTTTGCTTGGTTTCTTCTTGTGGCCAAGATGCAACTTATTACTGAAGTGTAACAGTTATTATCTTAAATTCCTATGATTTGATTCCATTGCACAATAGGAGTAGTAGTAAAGATTTTTTTTTTTTCACATCATTGCTTGTAAATACCTGTGGCAGAGCTGCATGGCCTCAGCAGCAGCCGTTCCCTCGTCGAGCAGTGACGCATTTGCCATAGGCATGCCAGTAATGTCACAGATCATTGTCTGGTAGTTGAGGAGCGACTCCAGGCGTCCTTGAGAGACCTCCGGCTGGTAGGGTGTGTACTGAGTCACCCTGAGCACAAGCAAGTTTGGACAAAAAGTTGGCGTGAGTAACCAAACTTACAGAATAAACATCTTTAGGTTTCTGTGCGGAGAAGAAACAAGCTCCCTGCGCTTTCAAATTTCCATCAGGTTCCTTTTAAGCGAGGGCCACCTGAAGTCACTCACCAGCCTGAGTTCTCCAGGAGATTACGCTGGATGGGCGGCGGTACCAAGCAGTTGTAGTAGCCCATGCCGATGTAGGATCTCCATACTTTGTTTTTTGATGCAATCTTCTGTAGAGTGTCCAGAATTTCACTCTCACCTGTAAAATATGTCATTTGTGATTATATAGAAAAATAAATTGGGCATGACACTACATGATAGTGTTGATGACGTTAAAAATATAATCCAAAAAACAAGAGTGATTTCTCTACACTGCTCATGATACCTACTGCTTATCGGCTCGCAATACTAGTAGATAGAAATATTGTGTTAAATGGATTTTTGGCTCAATGCAATCAAATAACGTATCTCTTCAAATTCACTGGATAAAACAAAAACAGACATTCCTCTCTGGTTATTTTATGTCTTAGCTTTTCTCAATGAAATATATGTTGTAATATAAAACATATACAATAATACACTTTATCCATATCACCCAACTGTACTATGGATGCATGTGAGCAAAACCACAAATACAAAACTCTTCGACAATGTAATTAATTTCAGTACTACGGTATCAGGAACATTTATTAAATCACAAGCAGTCCCTGGCGTCATGTTATCGTACATAAATGATCACGAGTGGAGCGTGGAAAGTAGACTTTTAGGTTAGGAGAAAGAAGAGTGTGAGGATATCTGCCAATATTGATTCCTGATCCGGTACTCAGTTGAGGAATCTCAGATAATATTGGTTTAAATGTAGGATTATACATAAAACAACTTTCTAAAAAGTTTGCATAAATAACAAAAAGGCAAACAAGATATGCCACACCATCTGAAGAACAGCATTGAGGGTTTCATGCGAGGACCTGACTAGTTAACTAATAAAAGCTGCAGTCCATCAGAGCTACCACACACTCCACATACAGTAACCCTCCTACTGTACCTAAAATAATTCAAAATACATATTCTTCAAAGTAAAACTGAGTATATAATGTCAACAAAATATAACATGGGGAAAATCATGTTACAGTTGAACTTGGGATGAGAAAACAATACCATATAAATACTTTTTCATCTCAGAAGCATCAAGAGACGGACTACACCCAGTGTTTCTTTGTCGATGGCCAGTTATTTAGCCTCATTCCCCAGTGCTCTAAGGAAGCGCTACCAATGCACAACCAGCCTCTGAGATTCCTCTGGCCTTCCTGGCTGCCTAGCAACTCCAAGGAATGGACAATACCACCCGTCTGAACCGAGAGCCCCAACTACTCCTGTTTTTGCAGAAGAAAGACACGTCCAAGTGTTTGGTGGTGAGAGGGACTGTAGCCAGTATACGAGGGCATATTTACAGCTTCTTCTAAACGGTGCACAGTCTCAGTCTGGAGGTGGTGAATCGGCAAAATTCAGTACAAAAAAGGATTATCAGCAGGTTCAGGGTGAGCCGTTGGTGTGTGCGAGTTTGTTTCAGTAGGGGAGGACTGCTTTCCCATGGTCCTGGACTTCTACAGGGCAGCAAAAAAGCCTGATTCAGAACCATCCAGGAGGTCTATTGTTGGGGAGAGAATCCCTTGCTGGCTTTGCAAACTGAAGCCCTCCAAAGCTGAACAAGCAGAAAACCAGCACTGCCTCCAGTTTGTTCCTTCAGCTTGGCTTGTTGCATTACGAAACCTGACATTTTTTTAAACAATCTTTCATAAATGTTGGGTTTTCCAGTGGCTCTCTGGTGTTAAAGCCGACTGCGTCACGGAAATTATCTCTACTGTCAAATCAATGTCGCAAGTATATGGCTGCAGAGTTATGCAATAGAGTCACGTCGGCATGTATTTATGCTTAGGTGGAATTGTATTATGACATGACATTATTTAGTGCTGAATCCAGTCAATCAACCAAGTCTATTTTGAAAAATGATTAATCGTTTCAGTCATTTCCAGGTTTCAGCCCCTCGCTGGTTGAAGTTTGCCATTTCTTGTGTAATGATTTAAATACCTTTTGAGTTTTGGGGCATTAGTCAAACAAAACAAGATATTTGTATTAGGGCTGCAACTAAAGATTATTTTAATAATCGATTAATCTGTCGATTATTTGTTCGATTAATCGATGAATCGGATAAAAAAAAAAAAACATTAATTTCCAACCCTGAACTGACAGTGCACATTCACAGAGCAACACATCTTCACAAAGTGCACAAACAGGTTGCTTGAACATCCCTGAGCTGTTAAAGTAATTATTTAAAAAAATAAATGGACTAATATCTGGAATGGGGTTCAGCGGGTTTACCCACGCCTCTCAGTGAAGGGTAGACACGCGCTGATCCACTCAGTGAACAGCTTTCAGGCCGATAAGCCACGCCCCCTCTCCGGCGCGATGCACGCGAATGAACACAAATACTCCCCCCGCGTTCATCGCGTTTGGTGGTCACACCAAGGTGTGTAACACCAAACGCGGTGAAGAGGTCCCCGGCGATCGTGACCAAACGCGAGGTCCCCGGCGGCGGCGGCGGCGCGAATGACGCGAAAATAATACAAATCGCGTAAATCAACTTCCGGTGTTTGCTGTTCCATTATTCCAGCTGCTGTGAACATCTCCGCCACTTATTGAGTGGCGTAATAATCGCCGACACAACGAATCGATAATGAAATTCGTTGCTAACTCTTTTAATAATCGATTTTTATCGATTTTATCGATTCGTTGTTGCAGCCCTAATTTGTATATTTGTTGTACCACAAACAGTGAATGAATTAAGAAAACATTCAGCAGATTAACCGATAATGAAAGTAATTGTTATATTTTATGTATATTACGTTACGCCTTTGTGTTCCATATTTGAAGAGTTTTGTGTCAGCTAACCCACAACAATGGAACCGATTTCATTACATTGAAGATCAATTTGATTGTTTTAAATGAAATATGGCATATAGTCGGAATATCATGACATAAGAATATAAGAAAATATGTTCTCAATATTGCTGAGATGATGATTTCATCCATGCGGCCCACCCCATTGTATTATTTTCATTTTGCACATCTGCATACGTAACAGCCCCAGTTCAAGAAATTAACATAAGCCTCCCTCCAAGCAGATATTTGTAGTTGAATTAGTCTTGCAGTAAGTCATAATATATTCATCTTTCACAAGCTTCACATCCGTTAGAAAAACTGCTGCTTTTACAGAGGGGTTATATCTGCGACTAAAGTCAATTTCCCTCAATTCACTGCCTAATCTCTTTCATTTCCTTGTTTCATTTACTGAAAATCCCCTCTGATAAAACAACCTCATTTCCCAGTCTGTATGTGTTCTTGTTGTCGTTTGCTTTGTTTATTTTAAGAAGAAATGAGCCAAAACACACGGGAAGACTGTGTGTGGTGATGCAATGCACACATTTTGCATAGGAGAAAAGAAAAAAAAACACATCCAGGCAAATCCCCATGCAAAACATAGCCAAGTCACCTTATTAGGAAGCCCTTCGGCTGTGATGTAATGTGAACGCTGTAACCAGATTGAACTGGACTTGGGGACCGGAGCTCAAGGCTAAACTTTACACTCCAGTTGCCATCCTATGAGCATCGGCTTCCCAACAGGGAATTGGTGCCGCTCGCCGAGTTTCGCAAAAACAACTCCAAATATGTTCAAAGGAAGACTTAACAGGGGAGAGCGCTCCACGGCCACACAATAGAGCAACCTACATTCCAACCCACTCTCTTGGCTTCATTTAACTGACGGTGTAATGTGCGAAAAAAACCTCACTGTGCAACATAACTGGAGACGAGTGCGATAAAAGCACCGTTTTTACATGCTTTTTGGTGATATTTAGCATTTTAAATCGGGGTTTTGCACATTTAGGTCGAGGTTGATGTCGCAGCCTTTCGCTATTTGAATGTCACATAAAGATGTAATTGTATCAATAATAAATATATTAAAATGAAGGTAAACTTACAGACTGGGTCATCCATTTTCATACTCCGCTGCATTCGGATTGAGGAAGGAACTGTGTCGTTCATCAACTGGTCGAGCGACTGTGGGGGAAACAAATATATGAAAAGCGTGGAAACATGGCTATATCAATATGAACAGAATAATATCAATATACTGCTCAAAACAAGATATTTCATGCTGGAATTTGGCTTAATAAATTGGAAAAGCGTGTTTTGCGCCCTATTTGGTGGGGGGCGAGTAGGCTAGTGAATCTTACCTCGACTCCCAGAGCATCCAGCATTTCTCTCTTCTCCCTCTCACCTGGGCCAATGTGCCTCTCTGCAAAATCATCATGTCTGGGTAATGTTCTCTCAATCTGTCTGGAGGAGACGGCTGCAGACGTCCTCAGACCCCGGGCTGGTGTTAGTAAGGATGCGCCGCTGTTTCGGATCCTGCACTGAAGTTTCCAAACCACGCGGCTCTTGTCACTCAGATGCCTGCATGGTGCGCTGGGATTCACCGACTTGGCCAAGAAAATACCCCAGGTCTTGGCGCAGCTCTGCATCTCTAAATCACTTTGCAAGACAAGTCTGCGGAAACTAGTGAAGCCTTTTTTTTTTTCCTTCCCTCTCACGGCAGTGTTTCCACCCACTGAGACGGATGCGATCCCTGCAGGAGAGTCTGCCAACTCCTTCAAACTGCAGAGTTTATACAACTGCACAGTTGCCCAAGAGCAGACCAATCAGAGCGGAGATGCTGCGTGACGCAGTGACGAGCCCCGGTTAAACAGCTGCTGAAGTTTCTCGCGTGCGCACTAACCACGATTAAAAAATATATAAGTATCACTCTGCACATATTTTAAGAGCAAGTCATCTCAGTGATAATGTGCGTGGCCAAGAGGATGAAACGCTGCAGGAGAAATGGCACGGTACACTATGGCACCCAAACCTTCTGGGCATTTACCCAATGGCTAATAAAGTGACACGCTGGTTCTTGTTCATTCCCAGACGAAAGCATACCATATCACATCACATGTTGTACAGCTTGTACAGCCCAGAGGCAAACGTGTGATTTATGTGAGACTTTATAAATAATTTGAACTTGAGGTTGTTTTAATGTCAACATAAAGACAAATTACTTGCTGATGCATCATGCAAACTAGTTTTCATCTATTCTTTCCATTCTTTAAAGGTCGAATGCTAAATATGAATTATGGTTTATTGCTTCATAGGTGTGAATAAAAGGACCGAGTCCTCCAAAATGCCCCCCAACAACTGCTGTTTACACCAGCCACTTGTAAACTTATCAGTCATAAACATGAAAGTCTGCAGGTCTATGAGAGGACACCTCAGAGATCAGGCCTTCTGATTGCACCTATGAAAGTTCTTTATTTAAAAGAAGGATCAATTCATCAACAAAACAAAACACATTGCTCCAGTTCCCATTTAGCCCTTCAAATGCATTTCGGTTGGTGTGATTACAAGTAGGCAGCTCGGCACACCAGCACATTAATATCCAATCACTTGAGCCACACTCAGTTTTCAGGGAGGAATGCGTCTAAACATTGAAAGGTGAAGAGGGAACACAAATGCACCATCAGCTGCGCTGAAGAAACAAGCAAACACCATATATTTGGTTAAAAAGGTGTCTGGAGTCACGCACAATCATGGTCGGCTTTCTTTGCCAGTGATGCTGTGTTGGCTGTCCACGAGAGGTCCTCACTGATGTCCACCCCCAGGAATCTGGTGCTGCTCACTCTCTCTATATCGGCACCATTGATGGTCAGTGGTGGGTGTTGAGTGTGGCCTCTCCGGAAGTCAACAACAACTACATGGATTGATAATAAATTGTGAACATACCTTCTTGGTTACCAGAGGATGAAACACAACAACTTTGGTGATCCTCAGATTTTTCCTCTAGCACCACCATGAGGTTCACATTTGTGGTTAATCACTTGTAACCACACTGGTGATCCTTTGACTTTTCATGAATGTAGTCTCGTTAATAGGTCAAAATTGGAATATGTTTTTTGAATAAATACCTGCAAAACTAAAGACATTCCCATCTTCCCCAGCTGTACTTTGTGTTTAGTGCTAATTAGCAACTAGCATCCTTTGTCCAAGTATAGCCTCACAATGCTGCTAGCATGACTGTTGACACTTTTCACGTAATTTGACAAAATAACAGAGATTCCTCAAAATGCTTTCAATAAGACCTGCGTATCAACGTCTGTTATTAATTCAGTCATATAAGGTAAGCCAGTGTGCTGTGTTGGTGTTTCTTCACTCATCAGGGACACTGGATGACTCAGAGACCCAAAGCTGGACAGAACCTGACAAAAACAAAGTTGTTGTTTTGTTCAGTCACACCTTCTCATCTCAGAATTGGCAAATGCCATCTCCAACTATGTGGGATTATGTTCTGAATGCCAGCAACTCAAGTACTGGTTTAAACCTGCCTTCAAACTCAGTTTGACAGTTGACAGTTAAAAAGGCACAGTGTGCAGGATTTAGGGGGATCTCCAATTCAATTCAATATATTTTGTATTGCCCAAAATCATAAATCACAAACTTGCCTCAGATGGCTTAACAATCTGTACACATACGACATCCTCTGTCCCGGGACCCTCACATCGGTACAGGAAGAACTCCCCCCCCAAAAATGGAATATACAACATAACACATTTACAACACATTCAATGCATATGATATAAATGATTCATCAAATGAGAGTAGTCTATTAGAGCGATCTATTAGCAGAAATTAAATTTAATATTCACAGCTCGGTTTTTATTCGTGTATAAACACCTAAAACTAAGAAATGTTATGTTTCATTTAAATATAATCTCATATCTAAATAGGGAGCGAGTCCTCTTCCACAGAGGCTACAGCAGCCCAGAACAGACAAACACTGGGTGTAGCGAGAGCCTTTATACTTTTTATGTTATTGTAGGCCACTGTAGTTCCCAAACAGGTTTGGGAAAACTGCAGTAACATGAGCAGCAGAGTGGAAAACAGTCGTAACGCAAGCCGCTGTCTGACGTCCATTACTCCTTAAGTAATGTTGTTATGTTAAGGACGGCCATGGTCTGAGGGCTATAGTCTGCAAACGCACTGCTAAATGCAACAAAATATACACACTGTCACCTTAATACTGCAAAAAGTATAATAATGAATACTCGGTCAGCAGACTTTTAGGGAAAGTCGTCAGAAATATGCTAAATTTGTGGTACCATAAGTAAATTGTACGATGGTAATAAATAGTACCCTTGTTCATCATTTTCTTAATTCAACATTGTTGAATAAGTGAATTAAAGTGAGGGGGATGTGGCTAAAACCCGTCTCAAACCTTCTCATCTCAGAATTGGCAACTGCCATCTCCAGGAAAATGTAGGTCCTCCGTGGGAGTATGTTCTGGCTGCAACTTAAGTATTGGTTTACAACTGCCTATAAACTCCAATCGGATAATAGAATTAAAACAAACAAGTTTATACTTGAAGAACATCAGACACATTGGACTAGAAATCATACCTCTAATTCAAGTGCGCGCGCGCACACACACACACACACACACACACACACACACACACACACACACACACACACACCTTAAGTACATTTAGACTTGTTTATGTTAAATCAGTTGATCTTTAGGACGTGTCACAAAATATATGTAATATAATAACTTTGCCTGACTGGTCCGACCCGTTTACCATTTATTGAATGCAGATCAAAACCTCTTACGTCACCCTGCAGGGTTGGGTCAAATTAATTAATTTTAATGGCAGTTTGTCAGTATGAAAATATAACCTCGGGTGTTAAATGTTTCATTTCTCATCTTCACTCTTTATCTTTAACTGTTTTTCATGTTTTATACAAATAAACTGTTGCTTGTAATATTTGTAATTTTTGAATCAGTTCCTATAACTTCTAACATTTAGTAAATCTTTCTTGAGACAGGATCCAATAAAATGAATATGAAAACTTAAATATAGCTGAGTGAAATTACACATGGACAGAGATTAAAATTGTGGGGCAGTTTGTGAGAAACTCAAACACAATGGAATAAGAGAGTGAAAACAGTTGCTGTGTGTTTGATTTGGTTACTACAGTTGCTAAAATATGGACTGATAACAAGCCTATGGATCAACAAAAGGATTACATATTATCAGTACTGTGTGACAATGGTAAATAAAAGGGATCGCTTTAATGCAGGCCACAGGTGGAATGGTAGAGTCAGTCAGTCCAGGTAAAACAAGCATTCCCCTCTTTAATAGGACAATCGGCAGCCAACGTCTGGTATCAGCAGCTTTGTTCTTCTCTCTGTGATATTCACCTGGAGATTCAGATATGGGTTTGATGAGCTGCTTCTGGGAACGACATCAGTTTCTACTGCACCAGTGTTTTTCACTTCCATTCGCATTTTTGTTTTTTTTTCTTGCAAAGCGGGGATATCTGTCCTTGACATGCAGGTATGTAATTGAAAATCGATGGATTTTTAATATCTGCTAAACTACCTTTTCAAAGAAAAGTGTCAAGTTATTGTTATTCTTGGAGCCTTACGCTCCTTATACTCTATAAGCATTCGGATTTAAATGTTAGCAGGTTTGTGAAGTTGGATTTGTAAATCAAATTAAATATAAAATAATCAGTTCAACCGGAAACATAAGTCTACGGCAGGACCACAATATTCAACACAGTATTCAATACTTTTTTTATACTACTTTTATTTTATATTCATTTAGCATTTCATTTATCTGATTGTATTTTTAACTTCTCCATTAAAGCAATTTGTTGTTAAATGTTTTCTTTAAATAAATAAATTCAACAAATATTCAATAAGTGCAACTAACAATAATCTATTATCAATTCATCTGCAGACCGTTTATGATTAATCGTTCGGCCTATAAAATATCAGAAAATGTCTTGTATTGTTCCACTGACAGTCCAAAAGCCAATTATCTTCAGATTATAATGATTTAAAACAGCAAATCCTCATATTGGAGAAGCTGCAACTAGCAAACCTTTGCTAAACATTTAATCAATAATTCTACCTACAGGTACCTGTTTGTTTGTTTTGGTGGATGCATCCTGGCGGTCGTCACAATGGGCATCTACAGCTCGCTTCTCTTCACCTCCACCGTGGTCTTTATTCTGCTGGTGTGCTCTGTGGATCCCAGCTGTGTCCACGCCTGGGTGTTTGGTATCCAGATGTTGTGGCAGACCTTCTGGCACCTGCTTATACAGTACAGGGAATACTACCTGCATGAGCCTGTCAGTATCAGGTACTAATCTTAAATCAGCTGTTCGGTGTGTACACTGAAGTCCAATAAGATAACCCTCTGGATATAACATGAATGCAGACCATTAAAAATGAATACGCTTTGAACTCAAGTTGTTGAATGACATTTTGCTCTGTGCTCTGGGAAAAAACAACATGAAATGCATACAATTATTTAAACATTTATTCCTCTTTGGTAATCAAATGAACTCTTCCTCCACTTTCAGATTGTTTTGGGCCGTGTCCTCTTTGATGCTGCTCACTCAGAGAATCACCTCAGTGTCCATGGACCTGCAGGAGAAACGAGTTCGGCTAACACTCAACGCTTCATCCAAAAGGAAGGCTTGTGTGACGCTTCTCCCTCTTGTCAGCTACATCTTCAATTTCACCACACTGCTCGGAGGCCCTTTGTGCTCCTACAGGCGATTTGTGTCCTTAATGGAAGGGATCAGCGTGAACCCTCCACCTGATCCACTGGGTTTAGTCTTCTTAAAACTGATGCAGGTGTTACTGCTGGAGTTGGTAAGGTACTGTCTTGTCCATTTTCTGAGCACCTATGATCCCTCTGACTCAATCGCTCTCTATGGTATCCTGTGGGTTTTGGGTCTGGCGGGGACTTTGAGGATCCAATATTATTCTCACTGGAGGATCAGTGAATGCCTCAATAACGCAGCTGGGTTTGGCTTTTGGGTACATTCACCAGGAGACTCCCCAGACTGGAGCGGACTATCCGATGGAGATTTCTGGACCATCGAAGCGTCAAGCCGCATGTCAGAGTTTGCCCGTCGATGGAACGCCACAACAGCTTCATGGCTGCGTAGACTGGTGTACAAAAGGTGCAAACGTTTCCCGTTGTTCATGACTTTTAGTTTCTCACTGTGGTGGCATGGTTGTCATTTAGGTCACATTGTGGGAATTTTAACCTGGGCAGCAACGGTGAAGGCAGATTATCATATACACAGCTACCTGTACCCAAAACTCTCGCCAATGTGGAGGAAAATATACACTTGTTTAAACTGGATTAACACTCAAATGTGTGTTGCTTGTATCGTTACAGCAGTAGAATTAAGAAATATGTCTGGTTTGAGACTTTTGGCGATAACATACATAAGTCTGTTTCCCCTTTTTAACATAATTCTGCTCTTTATCTTATTAAAACTCAACAGTTTAGTAATGTCATCCTGTGAACGACAGGCTTGTTCTGTCATTTAAACTTTATGTCGTCTTACTGTGTTTTGATGTTATTCACAGCGTAGCAATGGATAATCATATTCAATGTGTCATTTTGATATTGGCACTGATATAAATAACTCCCGGTCATGTGAGAGAGCAGGCCTGTGCAGCTTTTAGACTATTCCATCACGCTGCACATATACTGCATGGTTATGTGTGACTAATCTAAAAATAAACTCTTATTAAAAAAAGAATTGGCAGCATCCAATTTCATCCAACCAGCTCAGTCTGAGTATGTTCCCAATCAACATCGCATGAAGAGACAGAGGCTGAAGTAAACAAGAGACTCGTGATGAGAGTTAAACTAAAGACTCAGATTTTTCTAAATAATTGGAAATGAAACCAAACAACCAGTAAATACTTCCTACGGTGGCCATTTGTCGGCTCCCTAGTGGTAACAATTGCTTAATGCAGCTTTGAACAGAAACAACACAATTTCCCCAATTATGCATGTTTATTGTGACTACATGTTGTTTTGTGTTTATTTGTGCAGCCATTGGAGGTCCACTTAGCAGCACTGCAACATAGAGGCGAATTATATTTGTATGTACTAGGAGGTGTATTATTTAATAATTTAATCTCAACAATATTCATTGAAAGGAAATTTTAAATCTGTAAATGTTTTCATGAGCAAAGAAATAAATTGAAAAGTTACATTTAAAATCACACAGCCTGCGGTACATCTTTTTGTTGTCTCATGGGACTTCGTTCAGAATTAAAAACCCAACATTGTAGCATGTGATTGTGATCTGTAAATTGTTCTGCTGATCTCACTTATCTGACTGCTTCCTCGTCTTGCAGCAAAGTCTCTCTTCTTTCTTTCCACAAATTGCCGGCAACAATGCCTAAAAGTAACAACAGTCCGAGG
Organism: Pholis gunnellus; assembly: GCF_910591455.1. Taxonomy (NCBI): domain Eukaryota; kingdom Metazoa; phylum Chordata; class Actinopteri; order Perciformes; family Pholidae; genus Pholis; species Pholis gunnellus. The sequence continues at coordinate 22,019,655 of NC_136532.1, forward strand.
TTTCTGTTTGAGGAAAACTTCTTCCAGCAGTCCTCTGGTTTGTTAATGTCCAATGCGTAAATCTATAAGAGAGGAGAGGAATGTTAGAGACTCAAAAAGATCAACTGTGATAACATCCCACTGTGGAATGACACTGTACTATACGTACTGGAATAGTCATCCCTTTGGCAGAGAGCCTTCAGGCTACACTGTACAACACCATGTTCCTCACCTGATACGTTAGATGAACAGCCACTGTGGACAGTACAGCATAGTACGGGAGAGTCTGTTCAGCATTGACTCCAGTTACAACCAGTCCTGACATCATGGCCACCATGAAGCCGCTGAGCCACGGTTTGGTTTGCTCATGAAACCTCAGTGCAGTAGATTTGACTCCTATCTTCATGTCGTCCTCCTTATCCTTATTATCAAACAGAGAACAATCAATATCAGACATTAAGGTTAAAAAGCGAACAATTTCTTCCAAATGTGAGCGCCTGAAAATGTTCATGCCAGTGCTTTCTATAAAACATAAAGAAGAACAGCAAAGATCAGTGGAGCCCCATACATCACCTGATGTGCATAAATTGTGTCATATATCAGCGTCCACATCACTCCTGAGAAATACAGCGGGAGGCATACGGACCAATCACAGAAGCCCTGGACAGCGGACCAGCCGAGCAGCGCTCCCCAGTTAAAGGTGAGGCCTAAACAGACGTTATAGAAGACACACGAGACCAACTTTAGTTTTGCTGATGGGAAGGATTCTCAGGCTGCATTCACACCAAAACCAGGCTGTGTGGCGATTAGCGCCGTGTTGTGCGGCGGTTCACTTAAATGGCCCATTTGATTTGAATGGTCCATTGATCACTGTATACGTGATCGGTCACCGTAGCGTAATGTCGGGTTGCGACTCTTCAAAAAGTTGAATCTATTTCAACTTTTTGCCGCACCGGTTTTTTTTGGGGGGGGGGAGCATCTCCTGCGAGCCACACTTCCGCACCCCGAACGCACTACCCACATTCAAGAACGCATGATTTGGTGTGAACGCAGCCTTGGTTTCAGATGTAGAACACCACAGGAGAACCTTATACAGTACATACCCAACACAAACTGTGGCCAGTAGGTGATCCTCTTCATCAGCGGGTAGGAGATGACAAGAGATAAAGAGGCAGCGCCCAAAGCTATGCTGTAGAGAGCATTATGAAAACTGTGAGTCAAACAATGTTGAGCCTTTAGATATAAAAACAACTTTGCTGTTTTGTCTTTGTGTGTCTGTATTCTAACATAATATGTTAGACTATATGTTATAGTACATTAACAGACTGCAAGTAACGTATCTATAAAAACGCAAGTTTTATCCAGTGTTTAAGGATAGGCTCACAAATTTTCAATCTGTCTAAACCCTAACCCTAAAACAATAGTTAGGTGCAAATATGAGCGTTGCAATATGTTTTGCATTACCGATGATCTAACTATGGAACAGCAGGAGAAATAAAGTCTAAAGACAGTGTTTGTTGTTTGACCTACACACTTGGTAATTTGTTCCATCTATGTTTCTGTAACGTTCCTAAACTGATGACGATACAGATCTAATGACACCATGAAGATCACTGGGTACCTGTAATAGTTGAGACACAAGAGAATCCCGAGTGCCAGTGAAAGCTGCCCTCCTAAGAAGACCAGTGCCTGCTTCTGAGAAATCTCTCCTGATGCAATGGGTCGAGTTGCCGTCCGGGCCACCTGCACAAAAACATCAACACTTTCATTCAGCGAGTGCAGAAATCACATTAGGAATGTATGCTTCTTACCGTAGCATAGTAGTAAGGAGGGCGGTGACGCAGGCACTACATCCAATGAACAGCATCGTATCGTATCATGGCTTTGATATACCTTTTTGTCAAAGTCTTTATCCCACATGTCATTGATGGTGCAGCCCGCTCCTCTCATCAGTAGGGCACCCGCACCAAACAGGGTGAGCATGCCCAGGTGTGGGAGGCATCCGGGGTCGGCAGCCAGAGCAATGCTCCATGTACACGGGAGGTAGAGCAGCCATGTCCCTACAACACACACACAAACAAACAAACAAACAAACAAACAAGTCGTAAACATTGACAAACTGATTGGCAGTCACATTCCAATTCCAATGCCTATATATTCATAACAGTTCAAAGTGAACTGCTCTTTGAAAGGGTGTGCTTGCATTATTTGTATATTAATATTATCATATCAGCGGCATACAAATTATCTTGAAATGACAATATCATCGTTTATCTCAATTATTTCTGGGACGATATATCCAGTTATCGTGACACACCATCACTCAAGTGAACTAAACAAGAGATTAGGATTTGAGAGTATAAGCAAGAACACAGACTGGGTTAGGGCAATGTGTGTGGCAATGTGAGGGGAAGAACATCACACTTTAAGTTATAAAAGCAGATATAAACATAGGGATGCATTAATATGGTCTTTTGAAGCTGATACAAATATATTTCATAGCACACACTACTTTTAAAATAAACTTCTGGAAATGTTCTTGGATAATATAGCTGAAAACCAAGTTCATCTTTTTAGTCCGTCTATCTTAAGGTCTTTGTGTGTTTTCTAATACACAATCATATTCTCATAAAGTTGGTTATTACACAACTGGGTGAATTACTCCCAAAGAAAGATCCCAAACAAAATGCAGATTTGACAATGTTCCAAGCATCTGCACTAAAATAATGCAGAACCAATCAAGATATAACTTTTTAAAACCAATATTTATATTATATCCACACACAGCATCAGTCTTTGTATAAAACATAGGTTATAAACATACACAGATAGATGTGATGTACTCACCAATAGGTTTGTCCAGCCTCATCAACCGGAGGTACGGCTGGACAGGACCGGGTGCTGAATTCACAACTGTGGCAGCTGATAAACTGAATGATCTTCTCCCATATTGCCGTGTTTCCTGAGGTCTGAGTGAAGGGTGCCAAACCCTCTGGGCGCATAGTTCTCTCTTCAACACGCTGGAATCTGAGTGGAGACTCGTCCCATCTCTAGTCCTCCCTCCTTCTGTGTGAAGGAAGACGTTGGACAGGGAACAAAGAGCTCCATGACGAATCCTCCTCAGGGTGTTCAGAGTTAACTGGCTGGTCAGCTTGGCTGGGAACATGGTGTTCCTCCGGTAATATCCTCCCTAAACCACAAATGAAAACACACATACACCCACACACACCCACACACACGTACATCAACGGCTTTTTCACAAAGGAGGACTGATTTGCTGCAACAGGCATTCCCTTTGTGTCAGAGTGAATCAGCTGCACAAGCACTGAGGTGTTAATGTGTAATGCTGTCTTCACCTCAGCTCTCTCACACATCTTGAAAATAAAAACACCGAAATCAGATTCGTGTTTGCTGATTTCAGCTCAGCATTCAACAAAATCTTCCCCCAAAGAAACTTGAGTTTTAAATGTAGCAATCTGGGCATGTGTACCACGATGTGCCCCTGGTTATTAGACTCACAAGGCTACAGCGACAAGCTCCAATATGTCTTGATCGTAGACACATCTTTGTTTAAGCTTATTCTACCATGGTAGCCAACCTGCGTAGCGAGAAGATGAAAAAGGACTGAACTCGGAATGACACCGGAACTTATAGACGACGGGGGGTCATCCGAGGTCACAGGTGACTTTGTTGATATAAATATTCGACCTGCGCATGCGCGAGACAGAAGATATCCAGTGTTAAACACTGCCTCTGGCGGTCAGTAAGGATGAAATAGAACTGACATGGTGATCTCACATCTCCATCTTGTTGTCATAAACTGCTGTATTTCTTAAGGAGACTTATTAAGAGAAAATTATTAAAAGACAATAACAACCCAGCCTCAGCCTTAACAACTGCAGTAACTTACCACCAGACTCTCTGGCAGCTTCTTTCTGTTTGTATTTTGTATTTTCTTAGGAAGCAAAATGACACTACAAAGTCCATTTCTATGACAGTTGAACATGTGTGTGTTAGCCACAAACCTAATTTGCTAACTTAAGGTCCCGCGAGCTATTTAAAACGTCTGTATCAACGTTAACTTGTCTTGAAACCCAATAAAGTGAAACAAACTTACACTGTGGGTTACAGTAGAGAAAATAACAGACTAGCCATTATACAGGTGGCTAATCGTTCATAGCAGCACTGCTTCTTCTGCTGCTTCTGCTGCTTCTTCTGCTGCTTCTTCTTCTTCTTCTTCTGCTGCTTCTTCTTCTTCTTCTTCTTCTTCTACTTCTTCTTCTTCTTCGGCGGTTGGCATCCAGTTAATTGGTGCATGAGCGCCACCTTCTGCTCAGCCAATATACTTACAATATTTCCCCAAAACAAAACAAACAAAAAGTAATTAATGAATTAAAAAATACCACACATACCATATTAAACTATATATTTATCCTAAACGTGTTGTACTCTAGAGTCTAGACCTATAAAACCCTAGCTTCTCTTGTACCATATCACTGCATTTCCGTCATATCTTATAAAAAAATAAACTTCTTTAAGAAAGATGTATTCCCAGATAACACACTTGACCTCTGCTTTACCAATACTAGTTTGTATTTCTATGTTTCCTTTTTTAAAGCCCTCTTTGCGAACTCATCCACCTTCTCATTCCTACCACTCACCCCTACATGTGCTGGAATGTAACTTGACCTCCCTGATTAGTTATTTGTGCGGCTGACTGAAAGACTTCATACAGTATTGCATACAGTACTGTTATCTCACCACTGCCTGGGCCTATTTATACTGAATCAAATGTTGCATGTAATGGGTTCTTTTGACGTGTCTGAATGCGCTATTTCTGTTTTTTTTACAGCCTGGCAGCACTCCTCTGTCCACCATGGTACATGTTTCCTATTTATCCTATTTTTACTCCTGGTTATTTGCTGCAATAATTATTGCTGAAGTTACTAGTTTATGTCATCTATAAATCCAGAAATGTAAATGTTTGTCATTGTTATCTCACTTAACTTTTGGAACTTATCCCAGTTTGCTTTTTGAAAGATCCACTTTGGGATTCCACCACCTGGTCTGACTTCCACTAGTTCTCCTATCAAACATGATAACGAGTAATGCTCATTTCCTACTGTTGCAAACGTCCCATTTACTTACTCCAGCCAATGCATTATACACTAATGTGATACATATTGCTGTTTCAGTACCTGCAGTTATGTTTATCCTTGTTCCTCTACCATCATCCTTCAAAGCTTCAATTACCCTTCCATTCTAATCTGTTTGCAGAAAGTTTAATTGCTAAGTGGTTCACTGCTGCTTTGACAAACAGCTGGATTTCATCTTTTTTTTAAATTGACTTTCCTCGCTTACGTCCTGCTGATGTTGCCGACATCTCTCACAACACTCCACCCACAGCTGCACCGCTGTTACGCTGTCTTGTTGTGGTCCGCATGATATTGTTCCGGAGTAAACAATGTCCGTACGCGGAACCAATCACAGACGTAGAAGACAACCGCTAACAATCGTCCAAAACTTTGCATCTGGTTTAGAAAATCACTCTGATATACAGCGAACTTACAAGTTAAGTATAGTACAGTATAGTATTGTATTGCTTGAATCAATAACTTTCTACTAATATTTTGAAATAACTTATTTAATTAAAAGTATTAGTACCATGATGTACAATGTCTTGTAGATTGGGTAGAACACTTTTACTCCTGTTATTCCATATTTTTTCATTTATACATCATTTATGCAGAAGATTTTGATAATAATAATAATTTAGGTATAAATATGCAAGTAGTATTATAAAATTGCAGCTGGTAGGTGGATTTTTACTACAGTCTATAATGTTGGGTGGATTTATGTGACATCTTCAACAGCAGCAAAAGATACATGCTGTGGAGTAAAATATATGCAGTGGAGTCAAAGTATCATGTAGCACAACATGGAAATAAAGTACAAGTAGCCTACTTCAAAGTTTTTACGTGAGAAGATGTATTTGATTACTTTCCACCATTGCAATTAAGTTTACTGAAAACCCTTTTGTACAATCTGAAGACAAATAATAATTCATTTTGATACACAGATGTTGACTAACTCGTTTATTCTCTTTTTAAAGCAAGAAAATATAATATCCACATGTTTAAAGTGAGCTAAAATAAAATGTTGCTTCGTAAAATATAAAATCTGAGTGCATGATAAAATACTGCATTATAAAAGTATATCTATTAACACAAATGTTATTTGTACCCCACTCTAACCCATACATTTCACATTATGAGCAGTTCTAAATTTGCACATTAAAAGGCAATACCCTAATTTGTACAATAACATCTCTTGTTTTTGGCATGTGCATTGTCTTCTTGCATTATTTTGTTCCATGTGATGATGCTTGGCAAACAGTGCAGAAAGCATACATCTCATCATTATTTTTGTTTGCGTCAAAGTAAGACACAGGTGCTTGTTTTACCAGCAGATGTAAACATCATAACATTCATATGAGCTATAAAATGTCTCTGCAAGCAGAGGCTCGGTCAAGGGTTTGTGTCTCTCACTCATCCTTCAGCCTGCTGGCTGTCCTCAGGAGAGCCAGAGGAATAATGAAAGAGGCTGATGTGAGAAGAAAACAGATTTGAGCTCCAGCTATCCAGTAAACTGTGAAGAAAACACAAACAGAATTTTTACCAAGCAAGATTATACATACACTGTACATCAGTCTGTACAAATTGACACCATGCCCAGTATCCATGCTATTTCTTCAGAATAAGGTATTACAACTGAGGAATTCAAAGATTATTCTCTCAAAAGAGTTAGTGGCTTGTGTGTGCTGCCTAATGTTTCATAAATTGTCAACAAATTTCAGCAGCATTTGATGTTATTACTGCCATCTGGCTTCCTTACCGGAGGATGACACAACGGGTCCCAGTGCTCTGGCCAGGGCGCCCAAACTTCGGAGAATCCCCATCACTGTGCCCTTCTGATTGGCCGACCCTGGAGGAATATCCACAGTAGATAATCAGGAACAACATGCACATTCTAGTCTAATCAAAATGGGTTGTGAGTTTCCATAAACATGAACTAATAAAGAGGCTCACCGTGGCCAGAAACAAGCGTCGACAGGCATGGAACTACTATTGCAGCCGCTGTCACAAAAATGAACAAATTATAAACGACAAATGTAAACACACAATACAATGCATTTAACATAAATAAATAATTCTCTAGATGTAGCTATATGTTATGCTTTACATTTTCATGTATTGTCTATGGATATTATCCTGCTGCATACAAACTGTAATGTGTGATTGGTTGTATGTTGTGTTTTATTTTTATTTAACCTTTATTCAATCAGGTATTCTAATATTACCATCTTTATTTTCTATCTCGTTTTCTAATCTGACTCTACTCAAGTGCATTATCAAGCCATTGTTTATCAGTTACATTTAACTAACATCACACGTTCTTGGGTACAATAAAAGGCGTAACTTCTGTTAAGGGGACATACGATATAAAATGAGCTCACCAAATGCGTATAAAGCCAAGCCAGCGTAGAGCATCGTTATATTCCATGAGAGCCCGATGAGAATAAACGCTGGGATTAATGCTACGATTGCCTAAAAAAAATGAGAAAAGTGGTTGTTTAAGAAAACAAAGGCGTAGCGGTGGATCATGTCTTTCACTATACAGGTTTTTGTCATGTAAACAAAAGATGCTCCTACCATTCTAACAGCCATGATATGCTGCCCGGGTTTGATTCTGCGAGCATAACCCCCCTGGATCAAAGCCATGATGACACCAATGAAGAAGAACATCTTTCCTTGCTGCATACTAGTGAGAGAAAAATGCTCGTAAAAATCAAAGGGTTGCTACTCGGGTGCGTTTACTGTAACTGATAGAGCACACCGCTTCATCTTTGAGTTCATACCTTGTAAAGTGGAAGCGTTGGTGAGTGAGAAAACTCAGCGTGAACTCCAGACCAGAGAACAGGAAGAGGTAGCAGAAATAAACCAGGCCCAACGCTTGAAGCTTCTGCATTCCTGTAAAGACATTTCCACCTTTTATCATTCAGTGTTCATTCATGCTTTATATGGGTCAAATGGATGTAAGCCTCTTTCGCTACAGAGGCGTTCAGTATGTGCAGTACCCACGTTCTTTTGGAGGCGGATCTTTTGTCCTGGTAACAGCTGAAAAATGGAACAAAGATAATGGGTTCAGGAGGTCCCTGGAGTCCCCGAACCCCGAAGATGAAGCCTAGGATGAAACAAGAAAAACAATCTGTATCCTTTAAAATAGAATAATGATGTTGTGAGAACAATAATGTTTTCAGCCACTAAGGAAAATAAACTGGTATTTGACTTTATCACTGAGCGAAAACAATAACCATGATTCTTACATATATCAATCAGTGAGTAGTGATGATGTTTGAACCTTTAATTATTGCGTTGAATGAGTATGTTTTGCTGTCACTTGATGTGCATTTCATTTTATGTGTGATTATTATTATTACAAGTGAAAATGTAATAAATAATTACACAAATCTTTACATACATACTGTATCAACCTACAGACTTCTTTTATTTGTTGTTTTGTTTCACATACGTTTTTAAGCTCCTATGCGCCCATATTCCACTCACACAGGTGTGAAGGTATGTATAAACTGCACTTGATTGACAGCTCCCTTGCTCTTCTGTTTGCTTTATGGTACTTGTTATGACAGGACAATGTACACTGATATTGTTCTTAGATCATAGGGTTCGGTGAATGACACCAGGTAATTCCCAGCATAGCTCCACCCAGCTTCAGTCAGACAAAAGGTCGAATTACTTCCTGGAGTCTTGTCAGGAAAATACTGCTTTCAACCAAGAAGTAGTCTGGCACATAACCCCAGGTGAAACAACAATAGGCTGTTTTTTTAAACAAGCACAATCTTAAATTGCCTGTTGGCGTATTTTGTTAACTTTGGGCAGAGCCAGACAAGCTGTTTCCCTCTCTTTGCAGCCTTCATGCAAAGCTAAGCTAACTGGCTGAAGCTTCATATTTACCGTACAGACATTAGAGAGCGGTACCAATCTTCTCATCTAAATCTCGTACGACATGCTGCACGAAACTTGAGTAAAACTGCAAGTTATTCAGTTTGTCAGTTGGCAGTGTGAATGTTTCCATAGCCAACCTGGACATCCTTTGTGAGCGTCTCTGGCAGCACGACCCAAATAAAGAGCAGATCAGCTACGCTGAAGGCCAAGGCGAGCAGAGCTGGAGTTTGGTAGAAGACATTCCCTGTTGTTTTGGAGCTGAGGGCAAAGTAGGCACCCATCAGAGGTCCCACAGTGAAGCCTAGGGAGAAGGCAATGCCGATCATAGCCTGGTCATAATGAAATTAGAGTTAGATTTTAGGACATTTACCTGAAGGTCAGATACAAAGTTATTAACTGGCAAACAGCACAACAATGAGATTTAAATGAAAACTAGCAGAGCTTGTTTTCATACATGAACCTCCAGCGAAAGATGGAGCATGCATCACATCACATTATGGGGTTTTTTGAATGCCGTATCTTAACAATACATTTCCTGAAACGGCCAATGAAAATATGTGCCTACCATTCCTCGGTTCCGTGCTTTTGGGCAAGGCAAGTCGGCCACGATGGCGGTGCAGAGGCTGACGTTGCCCTTGCAAATGCCCCCAATTACCCGAAACAAAAGGAACATGCTGAAGCTCCGGGAAACGGCCCAGACCGCATAGGAGGACATCAGCCCTAACTGGAACACAAGGCACCCAATTAGACCCGAATGAATCAGGGCTGATGGTAAAAGCTGCATGGTTTCGTGGAGTGGCGACTATGCCGAAGTGACTCTAGTGGCTTCCAATGTGAAAGGATACTGAAGTTTATATTGTAAAGTTGTAAAAAAAACATAAAGTAGTGTGATATGGCATTTTACTCACTGTGGTAAGAATGAGCAAGGGTCGTCTGCCATAACGGTCTGACAGAGCCCCGGTTACAGGCGACGACAGGAACTGCAGCAGAGAAAACAACGACCCGATGAGACCTGAAAGTTAAATTGAGGAGCAAACAAATGAGGCCAGTTTCTTGCCAGTATTACAATTTTAATTAGTCATAGTGTCATGAAAAGTAGAGCTCCACATACGTTATATTGAATATGAAATCAATCCAATATACCTCCAAACAGGACACTGTTGTATTTCTTTTCCATAGGAATCCCGACGACCTCCCTGAACCAGTCCACAACACTCTGCAGAGACTGATATACGCCATCCTGTCCAACAAGACAAAACACAGAATATATAACATTACACATGGACAATACAAACACTAGTGAATATGTCTGTTCAGAATGAGTCAGCATACAGAGTCACACACACAGACACAGCACATGACGACTAATATAATCACTCATGAGTTGGTTCTGGCTTTTATGGAACAGATTCTTCACACAAGGCCTCCTTTGTTCAACAGAGCATCAGATTCGTCACATTGTCTGTCCAAATCACACCATGATTCAAACAGCAGAGTCAGTTTCTAAACTACAAACACCGGTTCCAATCGGCGAAACTGATGCACGACTGTCTTGCCAAGGGAACAAGAGATTATTGTCTGGCGCCCATATGTTCCAAAACAGTCCGATGATTTAACTGCTGAAAATATCGTCACAGGTGATAATAAATTATCTTAATTTACATGCAATCAAATGCAACTCAAATCAGGACGTAAGGCTGGTAGAATCATCAAAAACTGATGGCTTTCAAAAAACAAAACTGACCCCCGTTTGTGCATAATGGTCCAAAATAGAAGGAAGTAGAGGTAGAATCAGTGTAAATCCCAGCAGGTCCAACAGCAGGGTGATAAACACAATGTTGATGACCTTTGATGAGAAGGAGCTGCCATCCTCTGCGGGTTTGTTTACGGCTGACATTCCTGGGACTAAATATGACGTCTTTTCTGTTCCTGTACATACGTAAAACACATACAGTATATGTTAGAAAAAGACAGGAACAAATGAACCATCGGGAAAGTATAACAAACAGCATATTTGTACAAGTCTGTAATTTCCTAATAACTTTCTTGAGTTTCCTGGAAAAAAAATATTTATATATGGGAATATATATTGGACATTTAAGGACAAAACTTGTGCTTGATTGTTTATATATTTGTGCATGTTCAGTTGGCCTGCTGCACACTATAGGTTATATTTCTAATGAATTAATTAAATGGAAGTGTATCAACTGAACAGTGTCTCTTTAATAAGTAATACACATTACATTATATAGTTATCACCAGAAAACCTCCTGATTTGCAGATACATGTCAGTTACTTTCTAGAAAATGAGTCAGTAGGAAACCAGTAAAATAAAGCATTAATACAGACAGTGAGTTAGTTATCTGCAGATTAATGAGTAGAACTTTGCAAAAAAATGTACAGGGTGAGTTGTTTAACTCCACGTGGGGCTCAGTTAAACCCTGTGTAAACATGTGAAAGTTGTTGATAAGGCGACGTGATTCTGATATGCTATATGTAAACAAATAGAGGTTTACAAAAGTAGATGTATGCCAGTAGAGTTGCAACTAATGTCCATTGACTACTTCCAGTAAGTCATCAGGAAAGACCGAAAAAAGGTGTTGCTCAAAGAGGAAGGAGGAAACAACTGCAACCACAAATGTCAGCTCAAAGTTGATCTAATTATTATTAACTCGCACCGACATGAAAACACATCTTAACTTGAATTAGTCCCAAAACTGTGCCTCTGATAAATAACACATTTCCGACAAATAGTTGCCTCCACCATGTATGGCATCGATCCAGTGAGATTGACCAGCATCACCTCTCCTCGGACACCGCAACTACATTTGACCAAGCGAACGGACACATTTCACAGTTCCTATACTTACACAGTATGTGCAGACCCGTAACCTATAAATCCAAACAGATCACACTGAACACTTACCCGACTCGAGCAGGTCTACCTCTCTCTCTCTCTCTCATCGGTCCATTATTATAGGTCCACACCAGGAAACGGTGTCTTCTTACATTTGGATGACAAGAATGTCGTAACCAACCCAGCGCGCACAGGCGAAAATGCCGCCTTCAGGTGTTCATCGGAAGCTCGTATTTCCGCGTTCCACATCCAATCATGTCCGTTGGTCGTAAATATTTACCCGGGCAAAGCCAACGGGGAACTCCAACATTCGGAATAGCAAACCGGGACAGTAGATACGTGTTAAGTCCTTCCCACACATTCAACTGCCTTACTCTTATTAGTTTTAATAATACAAGTGATAGCTTCATTTGCATTGTGATAAATTAGATGTTGCTCACTGTTGAGCTACAATTTGTCTAAACAAGACTAAACGACGTCATATTACACACGGGGTTTTAAAAAGTTAACAGAACTTTATTTCAAACAAAATATTATGTTAGCACTGGTAAAATGACTTACTTCCTCGATGTCAAGATACACAGCAATTCATGGTCAAATACTTAACAGCACCTGAATGCAGCACAAGCTGTTTCCACAATCAGTGGTTGGTCTAGTTACCAGTTTACATGTAACAATTATTCACAGTGTCAACAGCTTTGCATGTTTTACAGTATTAATTAATCTTCACATAAACTCAAGCAATAATAAAAAAAGAAAGGCTCTTTGCATTGGCTGATGGATATTCATGGTTATCCATTATTGTCTTTAAAGATATTAACGTGTCACACTTTATACAGTCAAAGTCTCGGGTTAAGTTTTAGTTACTCAAACTATATCCTACGCACAAGAGCTGTACCATAAAAACAATAGAAAAAGGTTTACATTCTACAAAACATGACACATGTTTTTGCAACCAGGTTGTACAGCTTTACACAGTAAGAGAGTCCCGCCCGGACAGTTCATGAAAAACAAAGTCCGAAGCTTCCCACACAAAAAAAATAAATAGGGAAAGCCCTCGCAATCGAAAAACATTATAATCCATGTCGCATGATGTGACGCTGCAGGTCAGAGCTGCTCGTGAGGTTTCGTCCGCAGAACTCACAAGTAAACGGTTTCTCCTCAGTCGCTGCTGGTAATGAGACTTCAGCAGCTCCATCGGTGACTGTGAGAGCACCTGAAGAACAAGAGAAACAGGCTGGTGTCACATGACATTTCACAAACCCTAACTAGGGCAGCAACCCACTATTATTATGCTGTCCCTTCAATCATCTAGTAGTAATTATATACTATACTGTAACATGTCAAAGTATAGTGACAAATACCAATCACGATTCACAGGAGGCCGAGATGAAATCGTATTTTGGCCATCTTACACTAAAATATATTACATTTACTATAATAGCAAACAGAAAAAGATCCTCATATTTGAAAAACTGGAACTTGGCACACATTTAAATGCTGCTTTTTTTCTGCTGACTAATGAGAGAAGCATTTCTTTTATCATACATTTTTCATTTCAGTCAATTTTCAAGTAAAAATACCAAATTACTCACAAATTCCCGCTCCTCAACTGTGATAATTTGATACTTTTCTCCGTTATATACGATGGTAAACAGAATATCTTTGGACCGTTGGTCCGACGAAACAAATATCTTCATACGCCGAACGATTAATCGAGAAAATGATCAGCTGATTAACCGATGAAGACGACAGTAAGCTGGGGCCCCATCATTGATGCAGGGCAATCTTGATGTATCCAGACTGACGTGAGTCAAGACATCGCTGGAGTGCAGGCTATTAGAAAACTACTGGGTGGAGGTGCTCTGACCTCATGTTCTGTAAATTATAATAGAATGATGAATACTCATTGTCATCAACTCCGTATCTTACCTCTGGGCACATGTGGAGTACCAGCATTCTTCATGCCATCATGATTCTGTTTCGTGCATCTGTTCCCATCGTCCTTTGTGACCGTCTCATCTTCTCCGTCCCGCTTTTGCTCAAGACGATCGCCCTCATCTTCCTCCTTGCAACAATCAAGAGGCTGCATTTCTTCTTTGAGATATTCATTCTCAAGTACTGGCATTTCCCCATACAGCTCTCTTACCTCGGCACTGGTTTTCTGATCGTGCACCTGTTCCCTTTTGCAGTTTGTAAATGAGACCCCTAAGCTGTCCTCATGGCTCATCTTAAGTTGTGCACACTTGGATGAGAGAGTTAGCAAATGCCTTGTAACTGTAAAACTCCCCTGAGGCCTGCTGTTATTAGCCTGCATCTGATTTTTCCTTGCAAGGGCTGAAATTGCCTCTGTATTGACTTGATTTTTGGCGTTGTGGGACAGAAAGGTGCTGCCTCTTTCATCTAGTAATACCAGCTCACTTCTAACATTATCTATAACCTCTGTCTCAATGTCCTCTGTCTTAACCGTTCCATCCTGCTCTGCCCTCTTATCTGTCCTGCAGATGCTGACATCCTCAGCTATTTCACCAGATGTCAGTGAGCTTCCCTCGGCTGCCTCCTCTTTCTGTAGTGTGAACGTTATGTTGCTGACCTCACTATCTCTGAGTTTGGGTTGGGCCGGTTCCTGCTCACGCTGAAGGTCCAACACGCAGCTCTTGGCGGCGCTTACTTCCTTCTTCCCGGCCTGCCCTCGCTTCTGATATGCTTCCTCGGCCTGTAGTGTAATTTCCCCCCTTGTGGTATTTTCTGCCGGGTCTTTTGCTCGCGTCTCAAGTGGAACTTCATTACATTCCGTAACAAACTCCTCTGTTTCTACATCCTCACTGCCAGTGTTGTGGTGCTCCACGTTCGACGAAGGCTCCTCTTCTGGCATCCTACCAACTCTTGCCTGTAGCTGATCAAGACTGACCTGACCCACAAGCTCATGATTCCTCACAACCTGCAATAAAACAAACAGAAATTGTGTTTCTTGACCCAGTAATCAAGCACCAGTTGCCACTATCATAAATATTAGACTATAATATTTCTTTAAATGTTTACTGGAATTAAAAGCAAAGCTATGTATATACGCTAACAGTATAATAAAAAGACTGAAATCAAGTTCCAGTGTCCCCCAAGCACCGGAGTCTTCAGGGAATAACTTCTATTGTCTATAATGCATATTAACGGCTACTGAAAATGTGAGACAAAGACGGTGTCTGTTATTCCCTTTTCTTTTTCAAAATTCCGGTACACTGACAGTGGATACTTTCTAAATTCTTCAGACACAAAGGGATTCCAGTGATGCACAGACGGGGGTTTAGTAACAAATCCTCACCTGATGCTTATCGCTCAGGTGCGCCTCCAAGTCGCTCAGCCACGTGCAGTCGAAGTAGCACAGCCGACACTTGTAGGGTTTGACGTCATCGTGCCTCGTCATGTGCAAACGCAGGTTGTCAGCACTTCCGCTTGAGAAAGTGCATTTGTGACAGCGGAAGACGACGCCTTTAAGGTAACGCGACAGCTTCGGGCGTCGCACCTCTATTGGCACAACGCGTTCCTCTGAAGACAAAAGAAAACACAATGTGACGCAGGAGAATATAAGTGGACGCGAAGACCGAAATCCCGTCGAGCGTCGAACCTACCGCGGTGCAAGACGATGTGATCGATCATGTTGTTCTTGTTCTTGGTCTGGTAGAGGCAGAAAGGACAGCGGAGGTCTTTCTCATGAGTAGGTTCTGACTGGCCTGCAGAGTGACCCACCGCCATGTGCTTTTCCAGGGTTTTCCTAATAAAAAAGGCATGAGAAACAAGTGAGAAACAAGTGAGAAACAAGTGTTTGGAGACAACTTTTCCTGTCACAAATATCCAACATTAAAACTAATCCTTATGGGGGTTGTAACTTACCTAAAACAAGTGAAAAAGTCGCAGTCCTTACACCTGAGGATCTTCTTTCCATGGCGATTTAAGTAGTGTCGTCGCATACTAGACAGGTGTCCGGTGTTGAAATTGCAGAACTCACAGTGAAGAAGACGGTTGTCCGGTAACTTGGCTTCTTGCACGTTAGTTTCAGACGGGCAATCAGCCTGAGCCCTCGAGCTGTAGTGGTTCAACTGTCGCTGCACATCTGGGGGCTCCAAGTACAGAGATTCTGTCAAAAGTACAATGAATCACAGTTTAATCTCAGTATAGCCACTACTGAAAAAAAGTGTGTACTAAATATACATTATGATTTACAAAACACAATAGGGATGACTTGCTTTTAGAAATTTCCGGTTCTTCATCAGGTTCAGGCCAATAGTTAAATTCCTCCGAGGAGTTAAAGGGCTCCGTGTCGGCCCCCTGAACGCTCTCCTCACCGTGGATGTCAGTCTCAGCAGGATCCATCATGACATCTGAGCATTCATTAGTGGTACGAACATGGAAAGACAGAAGATCGTATCAATATAACAATACAAGTGCTGTGTAATCCGTACAGTGAGGCTGATTATTAGCATACGGGCGACACAATCTGGTAAATTCCAACACTTTTACAACATACGAAAACGGGCAGAGTCGGCTATTCAGTACAATACAATACAATAGCCCATATTTAACAACATTTGGCTGGATGCCAGTGATAATAAACCATCCTGATCATAATCTCAGCAAGCAGAGAGCTGCAACAGTTTCCATCTACACTCAGTTGACATTTTATTAAGTAGACCTGAGTAAACCTAGTGAATTACAACATCCACGCAATAAATCCCCCCTTCATAAAGGTTATAATGTTCAGTGTGTGTTGAAACTGTTTTAGAGCGCTATGGTTCAAATGAACAGTATTGGGTTATAGGAAGAGATGTTTCTAATGTTCAGCCTTCCCTCACTGATAGAAATATGGTGGAGTGTATACATGCAACAGAGCATAAATTATGCATCATAGTAACATTATCAATTTATGTCATGGTGGGTCATGGTGGGATATGTGCAGGTTTCTCACCCCGATGCACTTTCATAAAGTGACACCTCCAGAGGCCCATGACGGTGGTCCGATAGGAACAGAAACTACAGAGGAAAGGCTTGATAGTCCCGGCTTTGAACAGGACATATTTGTTAATGCTGTAGAGAGAAAAGAAACAGATATTATCACAGTGAGCTCACCTACAACTAAATACACTGAGGGGGGGTTTCGGACATAAAATGTATGTGATTTATATTTCATTTATTACCTGAACTTCGAACAAATAATGTTCAAATAATAATAATAATGCAGTAATAATTATCAATAATGCTGTATTAATGATACTGCGATAGTAACAATTAGCTTTGTAAAGGTATTTGAATGTATGCAAATGAAGCCAACTGGAGAGCTTTCATGCATTTCAGTATAAGCCCGAGCTATTTTAAAACCTTGTACTTTTACATGAACAAACATGTGACTTTTGTTTTGAATAGCGTGCATTTCAAATCCCCAAAGTTTCTTCTTACTTGAGCTTTAACCCTGAGGTAGGCGCTTTGTTCATCTTCTTGAGGGCTGCCACGGCTGCATGGCTGCGCTCATGCGAACGCAGCCCCTTTAGCGACATGAATGTCCTCCGACACCGTTTGCAAGTGTACTCTTCTCTGGATTCCGGCTGTGGTTGCGCTTCATCCGCGGGTTTTGATAGTGGCGACAGAGGGCTTGGCGGCAAAGTGGCGGTCTCATCTGGTGTCACGTTCCACTGGGCCAGTTCGTCCACAGTCTCCAACGTGAGAAGTTCATCTTGCATGAAGAGCTGAAAATGAAACGCAGCAAAAGGTCAACAAGGCGTAGCTAAAGCATGCAGCAAAAAGGGATCAAGAGTGTAAATGCCCAATATCGGCAGAGTCAACTTACTTCGATGGATTTGGCCTCTGGCAATGACGTTGCAGCCTCTGCGCTCTTTCTTGCCGTCTCTCTGTGGCAATCCAGGTGATACCACAGCTTTCTAATTCCATTCATTTGTTTACTGCAGCGGACACATCTGTAAAGACCTGTACTACCCTTCTTTGATCCTCGGGATAACACCGTGAAGTCCAATATGCAATCTGAGCTATGGAAAGTACTATAGTGGGCAACGAGTAGCTGGGAGGAGTCAAAAATCAACTCCGGACACTTCCTACATTTGATGGGCACTCCTTCCTTAGCTTCAGCTTCAGCTTCGGCTTTAGCTTCGGGCCGTTTGCTGGCCTTTCTGCGTTTGTTATACTTCTGTAGCAGCTTGCGTGTTGTAAGTGGATCCAATTTGTGGGTCTTTTTGTAGTGACATAGCAGGTATCTTCGATAGAATCCTTTATAGCTACACATGTGGCACTTGTACAGTGTTACCTTGTTCTGTATGGACACTTTGATTGTCCCAGCGGTGCTCTGGTGACGGAGGCCATCTTCTGTTGTTGATGTTTGGCTTTTTAAAGCCTCCTCTGATGCTGAGCCCTGAGAGCAGAGATCAGGTGGTTTTTCAGTTTCAATGTCAGCTGAATGTTCAGGGGCTGCTGGCAGAGCCTGCCGGTGGTCCTTCTCACAGTGGCTTTTTAGTTTTTTCATTGTTGGATAAATTAGTGGACACATTTGACAAATGTACCCTCTTTCAGTAGCACTTTTTCCAACCGTACACCCGATCAAGTTGGTTCCAAGTATTTCCTTTGTTTGGAGCTCATCTGCCCTGGCAACGAGGTCTGGATGCTTCATTTGGCAGTGAGTGAGAGTGCCATGGTAGCTTGTATTCACATAGGGACAAGCTGCACACCTGTAGACTAACAAAGTTTTGCTTTCCTCCGTCGTCGTGCTGCTTTCGCATGCCTCTGGAGTGTTTTCTGGTGTCGGAGTTAAAGGGCGGTCATGAGATGCTGATGGTTCCTTCTCCTGGGCCTGCTTGTATACCGGTGCATAGTACTTTAAGAAGCTGTCCCTTCCATGTTTCTTAACATAATGGCTTCCAAGTAGTATTTTCGTGTAATAGGAACTGGAACACAGAGCGCATTTGTACACGCAATCCTGAGGCCTAGAAACAGATGCCGTCTTGTGGTGAACACGCATGTGTCGGTTGATCCCAATTTTTGTGCTGCAACTATAACGGCAGTACTGGCATTTAACCACCGTATAGATTTTCTTACGTAAAAAGGGAGCCTGCGATACTAATCCCCGGTTGCTTAGAGTCTTATATTGTTTTATTTTACCCATGGGCGATGGTTTAGGGGCTGGTTTCACCGTGTTTGGCAGCGTGTTTGCCACAGTCTCAGTATGGTCCTTCTCACAGTGCTTATTCAGTTTCTCCTGCGTTGCACAGATCTGTTGGCAGGTTTCACACATGTAGCCACGAAGCCTGAAATTGCCAGGATCACCAGGACCTTTACACTTCAAACAGTCACCCCACTTAGCTAGCTGTGCTTCATCCGTGTGAAGACTGTCCGCCCTGGGCTCGAGGACAGGGTGCTTCATATGGCAGTGACTGAGAACTCCTTGATGAATGGTGTTCACGTAGGTACAATGTGGACACTTGAAGACTTGCATGCGCGTTTGGATTTTCTCTTGATGTTCATCGTAACCGTCATATACAGCTTCATGGTGTTTCATTCCGCAGTGAGTGTTGAGACCGTGCTGGGTGAGAAATGTTATAGGGCAGTAAGGGCAACTGAGCAATGGGGAAGATGCTGTCGCTTCAAATTCAAGAGGCATTTGGTAAGGTTTGAATGTCTGTGGCATTACATCATCGTCTTCCACCTGCCTGTTTGCACTTGGTCTCTTGCTGTTGACGACACCCAGGACCGAGCCGTCTTCTTTCACAGACCACGGATGAACAGCGCGGTAGTGGCGCGTGATGGCCGACACCGAGCTGCCTTTAAATGAGCACGCTCTGCATGAATAATTCTTGGTTTCATTTTGTCCAGATCGTTGAGATGGTGAGCAGCCATCGGTGCCATCACCCTCACCAACATCGGTGCACTTCTTTTGAGGTTTCTTCTTTTTCGGAGGATGCGCATCGGGACCGACATACAACCGAGAAGTCACGTACTCGAGGCTTGGGCTACGTCCGGGGTGTTGTTCCTGGTAGTGCTCATGGACTGCTGCCGCTTTTTCGTGAGAGAAAACACACGTGTCACAGTGATACCCCGTCTGTAAAGTTCCTTGTTTGAAACACACTCTTAAAACATCTGTGATTGAGCGATTTGCCCTGTGGATTTTCCATATATGCTTCTTTAAAGCGAGCACATATTGAGTGCTGTATTGGCATCTATAGCAACGAAGGGTCCTCTGTGGTTGTGAGGCTGTCACTGAGGGTGGGGCTGAATCTGGGAGGGATTTGCCGACCATCTTTATTTCTTTATTTCCTTTCCCCTCTAGGGATGCATGAGTGACTTCTTGGTTTGCAGTTTGTAGGTGTAGTTTCTTTGTCTTTTCGCGAACCATAGCGGTATACAGACGGATTAGTTCGCCCTTAATCATAAACCCTCGATGTTTTTTGAGGTAATGCCGCACCACATAGTCCACCGTACTCTGTCTGTAGTTGCAAAAGTGGCAGAAATACACATCTTTGTCTCCCGCACCCATAAGAGGAAGCGGTAGACCCGTAGAAAAGGAGAACTCCTTTGCTTGAGATTTTGATTTTTCAATTTGATCACGAATCACAGCTGTATGTTCAATAACACATACCCTCCTGTAATGGAGGCTTTTGTGAATTCCGAGTTGATGGTTTGCGATACCTTTTATAGATGGATTTCCATAGTTGCACTTTTGACAGTAAAACAAGTTTTCTGCACATGCATAAGCATTATCTTCAGTCACGGAAGCGTCTGCTGCATCATCCTCGTCACGTAGAACTTCTGAACCACATACCTCAACTTGTTTAGAATCAGAAGATGCAGTCGTCGCTGAGGCCTCAGCTCTACTTTTAACTTTCTTTTTCTGCATCTGAGTACTATAACATACGATCTCTTCCATACACGTTAGTGCATGCAGAGAATGCTTTGCATTATGATGACCAAGGACGCTTTTGATATTGGTACTTGAATAACTGCAAAACTGGCAGTAAAACAATTCGCTTGGAGAAATGTCGGATGAACCGCCTATTCCAGTTGACACCCGATTGCGTTTTTTGGGCAAGTCCTTGCATTTACTTTCGTATTCAGTAGATTCCGCTTTCTTGGTTTTGGGAGACGCTGAATGAGTCTTTGAAGCTTCCGATGTGCTTTTACGCTGCGACTGCTCAGCTTTGTCTGTTGTTGTCTTCGAAGAATCTGAGATGTCCGTTTGAGGTGCAGATTTTTCTGTTAATGTCACAGAGTTTGGAGACTTGTCTGGCGTCATCGGTGATGTTGCGAGTGACGTAACACAAGCGGACTGTTTGATTTTATCTATTGTGATTTCTTGACCTGGGTGGCTTTTTAGGTAGTGGACATGCATAACAACAACTGACTTATGACTAAATGTGCAGGTGTTGCAATGGTACATGGTCACATCTGCTCCTGTGGAGGTGGCATGTTGGGCTGAGGGGGCATTTTGGACCCCCTTACATGGTGTACAGGCACTTTCAGGAGAAATACCTCCTGGTCTTTCTGGACTCTGTGCTTTTTCACATACATTTGACTGAGTTGGTCCCTCTTCGCATCCAGTCGCCAAATATCTGCAGTACAGCAAGGAATTATCCACTTCATGAGTTGGGTGACTTTCCTTGTAATGCTTTTTCAATGCCTTCAATACGTTGGTGGTAAACACACACAAAAAACACTTGAAAACCAAACTGAGATCACGTGATTGCATCGCGAATACGTTTGGGGCCTCTGGGTGATTTTCATTGTAGTGTCTCTTGAGGGCAGCTACACTTACAAACTCAACTGGACACTGCAGGCAACGAAAGGTAGCACTTCTGTCACTTGGATCCTGAATGTAAGCAGCGTTATATATCACACAGGGGTGATCGTTCTGATAATGGGTAGATACACATGTACTGCTCACATCGCTGTAGACACAGTGCTTACAAGAATACACCGTTGAGCTTTCAGAGTCTCCATTGACAAGACAAAGCTTTTCTGCTTCATCTTCGCTAACGTCAAATGAAAACTCTGTGTTGCTTGATGTTTGTTGTCCTTTCTGTGGGAGCTTTGTCTCTTCTTTTTCTGACTTTGCTTTTTTAGCAGGAGGACATTTTGAGATTTCCCTGTTTGTCCTTTTACCAATGTTGTCAGGAACTGTTTCTCTGGATGGTTCCTTGGGCTTTGGTGCAATCAGGTTACGATTTATAACTTGGTCATTTAGCAAAAAGCGGTGAGAAACACTGGCGATATCATTCATGGACTTTGCAGTGACTTTAAACACACCACTACTGTTTGGGCTGGAGCTGGAGGGGGACTCTTTCAAAAGGATGGTTCCTTTGGTGCTGTCTAGAAGATTTGGGCTTTCAGCTGAGTCCACTGGGGGTTTCCCATTTGATCCAGATGATACCGCAAAGTACTTGGTAATGGTTTGCAATGGCCGCTTGTACGTCTTAAGATCCTTGGATGAATTAAGTGTGCATTTCGATTTTGAGGTAGACATCACAGAAAAAACCGAGGCAATCTCTTTTGCTCCTGCAGCTTCACTGTGCTGGTTTGCTGACATGACAATTATGCTGGTATCCGGGTTTTCAGAAATGATTAGATTTCCAATAACATCTTCGGATTTTTTGTGACATTGTCTCTCGTGTTCGTTTAAAATGTCCCGACTACAAGGTTTAAAATCACAGAGCTGGCATCCAAAATCATCTTCTGCACTGTTGCTATTGCTGTCAGTTTTGTCTTTGTCAGTCAGCGCATATTTTAAACCAGCCTCTCTGAGAGCAGCGTCTACATCACAGCCATGCACCTTGTTGAGGTGTTCAAAAAGGTAGACCTTGGATTTGAAGAGGAGTATACAACGACTACACTGGAAATACTTGATTGGGGATTCTTGAGTGAAAACCTGATTAGGTTGACTGTAGCCAGAGGTGGGAACGTTCAGTGACTCTGAGGGGGTAAATAAAAGTTTATGTTGAATACTCAACTTAATTTTATGCACTACATTGACACAAAAATGGCAGGAAAATTACTGTAATAAATACCTTCTTGCATCTTGTATTCCTCTCTAGACACAGAGCCATATGAAGACACCGCTCTGACAAACCTAGAGGATTGAAAGCATATATTATTGCATCGCTCAACGTACAAAATAAGCAACATATTTTTAATTACTAGCGTTACTGTTAAAGTCACGTGCACTACTGGGGGGGTTCCAAGGGGATTTAAAAATGACAACAAGAGATATATCGCACTTCTTGAGTATTTAAGGAAAATCAATTGAAGAGCAGAACAACAATGGCACTGGATACAACTTCGGACCTCGGTCAGGTATGTTCAACAGGAAGGAAACGTAAGGAGAGTCCAACCCCTTTACAGACAAACTGGCACGAACTCTTTTAACAAAACAATGAAAAAGACAAAGTGGACAAATACAACTTGCACTAATACTCAACGCACACGAATAATGTACTCACGCATCCAGATAAACATCGAATGAGGCTTATAATACAATATTTTCAATTGCTGATGTTGAGAACGTGAAGAAGCCACAATCCTCCGCCATCTTTTCCCGCGAGTACTCTGGTTTGTGCCGCTTCCGCTCCACCAACGGACCATCAATGTGTTACACATCACTTCCGTCAAAAGCCATTTAGCCTTCAAAATAAAATTGATTTTAAAAAAAGGGCCCTCTTTTCACGTTATGACACTCTTGCGTGAATGTAACCGTTGAAACATGAATTAATTATGCATTAGCATACATTTAAATCCATTTTAAAATGCTTGCCTTCATTTGATCCCAAAAAAACCACCGGACACCTGTGCTTTAACTGTGAAATCAGAGACATAGTTGACCGGAAGTATTGGATTCTAGACTTGCCACTAAAAGCTGCTAAAATCCTATTTATTTGTGGCATAAATGTCCGTCTAAAAATGTTTCATAGTATTACAGGTGATATCGTATATCTTGACATATTGGCACAGCTTTTGGCAATTAAAAGAAAGCTATTCATATTTAGTTCGCGTTGTTTGTGTACCTTTTGCCAAGTTGATGTGTTACGCAATGAGCCCGGAAGATGTCGCTGTAAACATCAGCTGTTCCAGTGAGGCTCAACGACAGCTAGCTGCTATCGCTCAAGTAGCTTAGCCTGGATAGCCAACAAACTGTTGCGCTAGTTAGATATATATGTGGCAGCGGTGTAACAGGGTGTTTGACAACACGTGGACGATCGAGTGAACATGCGGACATGTGACTGCATTTAGGAAAACCTGAAGATGGACAAGGTAGTTAACAAATAATAATGTAACGGTTGTTTGTTTTTTAGCTAGCAAGCTAGCCAGTAACCATACCGTATGGACGTAACTTTTAGCTAGCTGTTGTCAATGTGTAAGTTAGCTTGGATGATACTTTGGCGTTTACATATGGTTTTACTACACTAATCGACTGTTGGTTATTAACTTTGGAAAAACAAAGTTTTTGACAGGCTACACAAAAGACTGTGTAACGTTAGCTAACATAACGTTAGATGCTAATTGTTTGAGTTAACGGCTAAATAGTTTAGTTATAGTTAACAAATGTTAATCGTTAGCTCACTGTACTAGAGGAAAAAGTTGTACCTTACGCATATAAGTGTGAGTCTGCAATGTGGATAAAGCGATCAAATAGTTATTGAATAAGTGTGGCAACACATGGCTTCACTTCCAGCCAAAGGTCGTATTCCAGCAGACTGTTAATGACAATCTTTACTGTCACCTGTTATCCAGTCTTCTGACCATAAACACCAGAGGAGACCTGCTGAGCCACACACAGCCACACCACCACCTCTGATGTTACCAAAGCCACACGTGTGTGATCACAGTTTAAGAGGGTAGGAGGATGATCACTGCTTTGTACTTGATTAAGTAACCATGACTTGACCTAATGGACTGATGTCACAAGCCCCTTATTTGTGTGAATGTCTGAACTTTTGTGAAGGAACACAAGGAGTTCAGGTCTGAGCCAAAAGCAGAACACATCAAATACAAATGGAGGTCCAGCAGGAAAGGGGGGAGATGTGTCCAGGAGTCATGGGTACAGTAGCAGCCGTCGTGTTAGAGAGACCAGTGATGATTTCCTGCAGAGGGACAGGTCCACACGGGGCCCTCAAGCTAAGGTGGGTTTTTAGTTTTAATCTTCAGAGAGATTTGATAAACTAAACTTCCTTCATGAAATCGATTTAAGTGATTTTTATCCATCTCCACAGACATCAAAAGGCAACATTGGCTCTCCTGCTCAAGTCAAAGTTATGGGCAAGAACTCACTGGATGTTCAGAGAAAAGGTGCACATCACACATGATGTGATTCATTTCCATTATGTCCAAAGTACAACATCCCCATAGCATCATGAATATGTACTGAATATAATGTTTTAAAAGCAGAATTTAATGAAAAATGTAAAATAAATTAAGAATAGAAATGGCAGAAACAAATAAGACACTCAGACAGCACTCTTCAAATCTGCTAATTACTCTTCCATTGTAATACAACAGCCTTAGTCTTTCATTCTACAGTCTTAATATATACATTCACATGGCATCTTTAACCTTTTTCCTGAATGATCCCAGGCACCTCAAGAAGTTATCTTACTTTAATCAATAAAAAATGATTTGCTACCATTCAGGTTTTAGAGGTGCCAGATCTCTCCCGACCTCTGCAGGGACGTCGAAACCAGCACAGGCAGACTCGGTCCCATTTGAAGTGAAGATGACTGATTTCCCAGAGTTGGCTGGTGGTTCGCTGGGAAAAGCAGGCGCTCTTATTCAGAAAGAGTGCTGGGGTCCAACTCCTCAATCCTCGAGCCCTCAAATGCAAACATCGGCATCTTCCTGGAAGGTGAGATCATTGAAATCTCAGAAGGGATATTGTGTAGTTTGCAGTGACTGTTTCACTAATGTAGTTATACTCCTACATTTGGTGCTGATGTCATTTTCTGTTGAATAGTCTGTTAGGAGAGGATCCTCAACACAAACTGACCACCAACAAATTGCCAGTAATGCTGAGCCAGATTCTTCTGCTGCGTCGCCAGGTAGGTGAAAGTCCCTGTCGTCAGTCTTTTGGTGACTATAAGATCAGTAATAATTGAGATTATATATTTATTTTTGTGAACAGGTCAGCCGGTGGTGACTTCCTGGGCTAATGTTGCCTCTCAGCCTCCAAAGAAACCTGTCCCTAAAGAGAAGACAATCAGCGGCAATCAGCAGGTTAGATGACATTTCTGTTTGATTCAGGCTCTCGGCATAACGGCTTCATTTTTACACGGCATTGCAGGTCTTAACCTGTTACCACGCCTAAAACGCCTATCCAAGGCTTACCCAAAGTAAATTGAAAGCTGTTCTTGAACCATTTGGAGTACATGCATGGTTTTGGTCTTATTTGAAAGGTAACACTCTGAAGTTTCAGAATCACTGTAAGTGCTATTGGCATTGAGTAATAGAATTTTGAACACACTGAAGGAGACGGTTTTTATTTCCTCCTGAATATTTTTTAGCATTCAACGCGGACTCTCGTTGACTATTGTAGGCTGTGGACAGGACATGGAAGCTCCTAATAGGTTAAATAAGGTGTCATTCGAAAGGTCAGAGTGCAGCCGCCATTTTGAGATCCACGGAGTGCCAGTGTTTACATGCAAACGGGAGTTACATCGAAAACTACACAGATAGTTAGCATATCTGCCGGCTAATTTGAAATGATGCAACAGCAGTCCGTGGGTATTTATGGACGTAATAATGTGTTTTGGACTAAATATTTTACTGGATTGGATCGTCTGCACCTTTGCCAATGTAACAAGATTGTTTTTGTTAGAATATAATTGAAGGGTGGACTTCTATAAAGACTCAAAGGTGAGGTGCCTTGTTTTTGCAACTGCTTGTTTGTGGGTTGGTGGTTTGACAGAGGCGTTGATTGAACCTGTCATTTCAGTGCCTACCTATAAATAGCCGTTGTGTACATGACACAGATGTACAGTAAACACTCCCGCGGGCCGTCGGAGTGGTAACGGGTTAAAAAAGTCTTTAAAAGTGTTTAATTCATTCAGGCTTTGGAAGGTATCAACATCTTAAACTTGAAGATTTGTTTCTTGCCTGAAAATTGGCTATTTAGTCTATTAAAGGTGTCAGCCTCACTTAGGTTAATACAATGTAGTTGTCAGGTAAACATCTGGGTTTTTCTGCGCTGCCTTGTTTTTAATCATTGTTTTCTGTCCCTTCACTTTTGCGTCTCTTCAGACGGAGGAAATGGCTGCACAGCAGGAGGAGGGAGCTCCGGGGAAAAGAAAACGGAAGAAAAAGAAGAAGAAGGCTAAAGGTGCTGGTGAAGATGCAGACGATGAATCAGAAGAGCCAGCAATGTATCAGGAGCTTCCAAAATTTGAGGTGAATAAAAAAACAGCGCACATATTTTTATTCAATTCTAAAGCAATGTTTTTTTTGCAAGTGATGGAAGCTGATTTTTGTTGCCATGTTGTCTTCTCAGGACGAAGAGGAGTTTCCAGGCTTGACTCCTGCTCTGACTGTAACTGATAGATTTATAACGAGCAGTTATGCCGCAAAACTATGCAATGAGGTACATATCAACAGTTATTTCTCCTCCCAGTTGTTTTTACATTATAATTAAAATACTGTTTCTGTTTCTACTAAAATGCACTTTACATGGGTGGAAACATTACAACCTGTCGGGTCAGGAGATTGTCTTCAACGTTATGTTGTATGTAATTTGCAAAACCTTTGTTGCGTTTCTTTTTCCCAGGAAAACCAAAGAGAAGGTGTTCAGCATCAGCCTGCCGACCACACCAAGGAAAAATCACCCGCAGCAAAAACTCAGCCCACAGAGACGGCGAAGAAAGGACAGGTTTGTATTGTTCTTCTACATTCAAATTGTGTGTTTTGATATTCTCCTGGAGAAAACACTAGAGATTGTTTTTGGTCTCCTGATTACTAGAAAGCTGAAAAGGTGTCTGGGAAGAAAAGCAAAGTTCCTGTTCAGCTGGACATCGGAAACATGTTGGTCGCCCTGGAAAAGAAGCAATCTCAAAAAGCAAAGCAGGACGCCAAACCAGTCATTCTCTCAGGTGGGTTGTGTTTGGCATCTTGGCCTCTGATACAAAGGCTTCTTAATTTCTCTCTCTTTCCTCAATAAAGATTATTTAAGAATGTATTTAAGTTGGTTACACTTGTGTTCTTAGCACAAAGCCTACTGATCCAAAAACTTACCCCAGAATGAGTCTCTTTTTAAATGATTCATTTGCAGTTGGTGGCGGACTACCTGCTGTCCAGAAGCAACCATTAGTCCAGAAGAAGCTGCCCTGGCAGCAGGATAAAATTGCACACAACCCTCTGGACTCCACCTGCCCTTTGGTGAAGAAAGGCAAGCAGAGAGAGGTGCCCAAAGCCAAGAAACCCACTCCTCTCAAAAAGGCATGTCCACCGACTTACTCTGAAACAAAAACAGATGCACCACATTTCCTAAGAATGTATTTTCCGCGGTGCAGCGTTTGTTAGTTTACTTCTGTTTCTCAGGTTATTTTGAAAGAAAGGGAGGAGAGGAAACAAAAACGTTTGCTGGAAGAGAGAGGACTGCTGCCTGAAAATGAGTTCAAACCTGCTAATGATGATGCTGCAGAAGAAGAAGAAGAAGAGCAGTGTGAAACAATTGCCACGGGTCAGATCAAGCATGTGAAACAATAGAATACTTTTGAGGAATTCTTTGATTATAGCAAATATTTGATCTGTTTTTTTTGTGCTTCTGTAGCCTCAGATGAGGTTGGAAGTCCTACAGAAGAACTTGATGACCAGTCAGAGTTAAACGACACAAACCAGATGATGAAGGAGGGTGATGAAGAGGCCGACAAAGACGAAATCGTAGAGCAACAAACCACCTCACCTGTGCCCTGCCCGGTCAGTCGACCCAAAATCCACAGCAGAAAGTTCAGAGAGTAAGATTGTTCACTCTATTCCCACAAGTTGTAATCTTTGTTGGTTGTGCAGAAATAAGGAAACATTTAATCTCACAGAATTTAATCAGTGTTTTTTTTTTCTTCTCACATTTGTGGTAACTGTATATTGTAAAAGTATATTATATTGTTGTGCATGTCAGCTATTGCAGCCAGATGCTGAGCAAAGACGTGGATGAATGTGTGACGGCTCTGCTAAAGGAGCTGGTTCGTTTCCAGGACCGCCTGTACCAGAAGGACCCCATGAAGGCCCGCATGAAGAGACGCATTGTGATGGGGCTCAGAGAGGTTCTGAAGCACCTCAAACTCCGGAAGGTCAAGTGTGTCGTCATCTCACCCAACTGTGAACGCATCCAGTCCAAAGGTACTGTGTCTTTGTGAGAGTTTCACAATGCCACCTTTTGAAATATTACATGTATTGTTGCTTGAGAAATGACTGAAAAGGTTGACTGACTAATTGTTTCAGCTCTCGTATAAAGTGTCAGGTTGTTTTTTTAAAGATCCCTGCCCAAACAGGCACCAAAACTATAGTTAAAATAGCTAAATCTCTTCATCTCCCTCCTCGTTTGGCAAAACAAAAACGGCACAGATGTGTAATCACAGTGTGGACTAGAGGTGACAGAATGTTAGCTAGTAAGTCTTGTTTTTGGAAAAAGCCAGCGTTTTGAGTTTTATCCCCAGCTGAACATTTTTGGTGTGAAAATGGCAGCTTAGTGTGGGCATATGGCCAAAAGTGAAGGAATACAAATTCTATAGCAGATTTATCCAGTTCAATGTGTACATACGCTGACCGTGACAGTTTTTGCAAGACCATACTCATTTACACATTTAAACGTGGGAGCAAGAAGGTTAAGATGCGCACCAGGTCAAAACACAAAGTTCTTTGAAAAATGTCACCTTTCGCAGGAGGCCTGGATGAGGCTCTTTACACCATCATCGACACTTGTCGGGAACAGGGGGTGCCATTCGTGTTTGCCCTCTCCAGGAAAGCTTTGGGTCGCTGCGTCAACAAGGCCGTGCCTGTCAGCCTGGTGGGCATCTTCAACTATGATGGTGCACAGGTGGGAAATATGTTCAGCACTAATGCATACTAATCACTAACAAAACAGTTGTTTTAGACATGAGAATTAGTATTTTTTCATAAATATATTTTAAAAAAAGATGAGAAGTTTGTCTTTCTTACCCACAGGACTTCTATCATAAGATGATCGAGTTGTCGTCTGAGGCCAGGAGAGCCTATGAGGTGATGGTGTCGAGTCTGGAGCAGACAGGCCAGGCAGATGCAGAGGACGCAGTGGACATTGAGGAAAAGCTGCAGATCAGCAGCCTGGCTGAGGAGGCTGAGCCCGGTCCTGACACCACACAGCCAGAGGAACCAGAGTACAGTAAGTTACCCTCCTGACCCAATACTTGTGACACCTGCTCTTTTAAATGAATGTGGTCTTATGAGGTGAAACAAAGGGAAAGCTGTGACTTTGTGACTTGACCAGTTCAATTTGTAAGTAAAGAGTTAGAGCATACAGAAACAGATTGTCCCATTGAAAGTCAAGGTCCAATAACTATCTTTCTGTATTTCTTCTTCCAGTAAAAATTTGGAAGAAAATGTTGGAGAAGGATTGCAACCACAAATTTCTGAACTTTGAGGAGCAGTTGAGCTCCATGCACTTGGACAGTGTATGTGCTGAAAACACGGATGAAGATGACAAGAGTTGACAGTGGCGAATCCCTCTGTGCCTAAACAATGAATGAACCCACTCTCGCTCGCTGATCACCAGCTTATAATGGACTTAACCCCACATGCACATAATCCGCTGCAGTGGTTGTCAACCTGAAGATTTTTGTCAGGAAATTAATTATGTTGCTAAAGTTTACAATTAATTCTTATTTTTGACTGATTGAACTTAAACACAAAAAAATAGGACATTGAGCTTAAGTAATGTTTCTGTGTTTTAGTTCAAGATAAGTGGGCAAAGCTATGTACTTTAAGAGTGTGTGTGGGTTATAAACTGGAGAGGTTTAATCAGGACTAAACCACTCACCTGAAGCAATCCCACAATATGAACCTTCAGCCAAGTTGTCTGTGATCAAGACTAGAGGATGTGCAGGGGTTTATGTACTGAGTGTATGTACAATGTCAACCAGCTACACAGTACTAAGACATTCTCAGTAAAGCCAATATGGTGCATTTTAGTTTTTATCTAATCAATTCAGTTAAGTTTAAAGTATGTAATGTTTCTGGCATCTTTTTGTCCCCAGAAACATTGCAATTACTCTACCTGGTCAGGGCTGATATCGGCTCAAAAAAGGGTTAATACGATTTTAAGTTTGTAAAATGATGGTTGTATACCACCCTTTGTAAAACTGTGTGGAAAAAAAATGTTGGGTTTTAGAAGAAAAAATGTGAGAATCTCAAAGTTCCCATACTGTGCATGACACTGAAGGTGCACATCCACACAAACACCAGAGCCAAGATTCTTGAAAAGTGTCCCAAAACAGTATATACTCTATAGTATCTTTATTTGTTGATGTTGGTATACAAGAAAAACATTCTAAACCAATATCTACTAACAAGAAATTATAAAATACTTGTGCCGTCGGGTGTCAATCAAAATGTAACTTTAAAAAAAAGCCACTATTTAAGTTTTACATTTCCTTTTATTAACCAAATTGTATTAGAGAACTGGTATGTATATGGATGTGTAACTGCAGAGTTACACATAGTGTGGGAAGTTTGAGCACTGAGTTTCTCACACAGGTTTTTTGTTTTGAATCTGCACTCAGATGCTCACTAAACCACTTGTTTCAGTGTTTGTGTAACCTTACCGTTGATACGATTTGAGACCAAATTTAATTTACATTCACAACCTGTTTTTCACAGATTGACAAAGGGTGATAGACTTCACAAGCTCAACATCTAAGTGAACCGTATTTGACCCACAGTCTTGGTCACCGTGACACATGTATTGTTGAGTTTAGAGTTGAAAATGTTTTTTACTTTTTATCCTGATTGCACTATATAGTACAGCCTGTGTTTTTTTATTTTTATTATTTGTCTGAGACTACCAAAGTACTGAACATATCATGTAGTACTACCTGAGATTGGTGTAAATGGCAGCGTTTGATTTTCTTTTAATAGGAAAAAGAGCAAAATAATGTTAAGGAACATTAGCTGCTGTTTACTTGACTTAGTTAAAAAGCTGTTTAGTGATTTTTGTTTTTGTTGATCCACATAGTGAGGAATAAGAAACTATAAAATAGTATAATGATATAACAAATTACAGTAATCTAAAGTGCTAGGTGGCAATATGCATTAAGAAAAGCAATAAATTTCAATTTGAAATGGACACAATGAATTAACAGTCAGATCTCAGAGGACTGAAATGAAGTTTGTAGAGGGAAGACATGAGTATGAAGATCATATGTGTAGTTGGAAGTTGTTAAAGCAAGATGGATCTACTAACATGCTAAAGTCTCAGTATAATTCTACAGGAAGCAGGACGAGGATGGTTTTTAGGAAGTTGACAAGTTATTTTGACATGTTACGCCAGGAAAAGCACACGTTACTAACAGCATTAATTATGTCCTGCTATTCAAAAAGTCTCTACACAGTCTTACATTTCATGTGAATCTTACAGCAAAACTTTGACATTTTGGGAAATGTGTCCATCTGTTTCTGGTTGAGAGTTTGATGAGAAGATGATACCGCTCTCCTATCAGTGACCTCCACTACAGCCAGCAGCTGGTTAGCTTAGCAGAATACTTGAATGTCATATGTAATTTGTTTTATCAGAGCAAAACAACTATTTCATGGTTTATGTACTGGAGTATTTCTGGCCTCTAAGCGGTTAAAAATCACTGTTTTCTGTAAAAGAAAAAAGTCAAAAGATTCCAAGAAAAATACTCCCCGTAAAATGGTGAATTGATGTTTTTTATTTTTCTCTTGTGATTGAACAAATGAGATAGTACTTGTTAATTAGCTAGCTTTAGGTGGCCATCATACAGAAATGTGATAGGTTTCAATTTTCTCATCTAATTCACCACCAATGAGTGAATAAGCGTATTTCCCAAAACTTCAAATGGTTTCTTCAAATGCTATACAATGGTTCAATACGTTCTGTGGTAATGAGAGAACAAACTGTGAAATAATAGGAATTAAAAAATGCTTGAAGATTTGAAACAAAGAAAGATGAAAACTAATGTTAAGATATAATTCCTGATTTAGCTGTTTTATAAATCCTTGAATATAAACTCTGAATGTAAGATGGACTGTAGGCTGTAACTAGGACAACAGACATACAACCAATTGTTGCATTTTAAATAGGAAAGTAAAGTCAGGACAATTTGGAGTTGATTCATTTTCTTATTCAATGTAGTGTCATCTTCATAAAGAGGACAAATGCAGTGTTTACTTTAAGTGGATTTGGGTCATTAATAAAAACGAAAAACCAAGCAGATCTAGATTGTTTTGGTAATTGTAAATGATTAACATTTTGTCAATAGATATTGAATTTTCACCTGAATAAAGAATCTTGGAAAATATTTAAGTTTTATCTGAAAGTTACTCAAACATTTTGTTTATTTAGGTGAAAGAAAAGAAACGTCTTTCATGAGATCACTTTTAAAACTATAGTTCACAAATAGACCAGAAATGCATGTTTACTTTTAAAGCAACCGTCAAACTGAGGCAGCAAAAATAGTCCAGGGTTTAAACTACTACTACAATTATTTTATATATTGCAGAATTAGTAAACAGTTTAGTTGATTAGGCTACTATCATGTTTATGTGCAGTCTGCAGTTGCAATCAGATCCAGCGTTTAGGAGGAGTTTGCAAAAATGTGTTTTTCACTAAATTCAAAATGGCGGAACATTTTGGGAGGCGGAGTTTAGGGGTCTTATTGACTTTTTTGTAGCGCAGATAGAACTTGACATATTGGGTGAGGCGCGTGGCCTTTCAAAGTTAAAATCAGCTCTAGGGGGCACTATAGAGCCATTCTTTCATACCCAAATGCGAGACCCCTAAAATATAACATGTTTCACCAGTCCTGATATGCATGCCAAAATTGTTACGTTTTTGAGCACGATAAAGCCCCCAAAAAGCCAATATATTTGGCAGAAGAAGAAGAAATGCTACAGTTTCGTTTGTCGGTGCTTGGGCCCCAATCATTTCATTAATCTCTTTTTAGTCTCAACAAAAATCCAATGCAAGAAGACCAAAACCAACGTCTTCTGATAACACTTAATCCTCAGTGCTGTAAAGCTCCATTGTTAGCAAACAAGACTCAAGCGTAGACTTGAGAACGGCTTTGTGAGGCCAGTTAATGTTTAGCACTAGACGGTGTAATGTTTACCCTGTTAGCATGCTAACTAACATTTGTGAATTGGTAAAAACATACAGCTGAGGCTGATGGGAGTGTCACTTTTTTTTCAAAGTATTGGACAAATTGAAATGACATGATGCTGCCAGATGATGGTATATATATATATATATATATATATATATATTTTAGGTTTATGTAGCAAATTTCACAACAACACATTCAGTACATGTCAAGAAATTGAACTCAAAACCAACTAGAACTACTGCCTCGCAATTGTATGCCTCTGCATACCGGTCATGGTGCAGTCTACATCCATATTTGTCCTAAACGTCGGTCCAAAAACATAATTTTATTGGACCTTTGTGTGAAAATGTCACAAGCATATGAAATTCTTGCGTTATGGCACAATACATGTTTTGTGAGGTGACAGTGTCCATTGAACACCAAATTCGAATCGAAGTGGACGTCCATGCCAAATTTGAAGAAATACACTCAAGGCGTTCCTGAGATATCACGTTCACGAGAATGGACCGGACAGACGGAGAGACAACCCGAAAACAGAATGTCGCCAGCACGGAGGCATAAAAATGTCAACCTCATGGTGGTGCTAGATGAAAAGTCACAGGATCACCGAAGTCATTCCGATTCATCCTATAGAGAGCATCAATGTCTGTACTAAATATCATAGCAATTCATCCCATATTTGATGATGGATGGATGGTATCTACATATCCGCTTTCGATGAGTTCTGAGCACATATTGGGTTTTCTTGTCTTCTGAAGGGCACCGTCTGTGTAATGGTTTTCCTTCTCGCTACTGGAAGTGTCAACTGACGCATGTTGTGTCTGCAGGATGACCATGTTGTCACTGTCCACCTCCTTCACCCTGCTGTAGTCCTCTAGTATGTTCTCTTGTATCTGAACATCAATGTAGCCAGAGCTCTCAAATGGGACGTTTTCTTCCTTGTAGATGAGAATATTGTCACCATTCACCACTTTCACTCTGCTGTAGTTCACCTGTTTCACATCCACCACCTGTATGTTTTCCACATGTCTCTGAATATCCACATAACCGCTGTTTGTGAAGGGTTTGATGGTGTTATCACCTTCAAAGCTATCCATTTCATTATTTCTTTTCTCAGCCTTTTCCCAGTTATTTTGGCATGGTGTCGTCTCCTCATAATAGATTTTTTCCAAGTCTAATTTGAAGCCAGCGGGAATAATGAAGCTTTTCTTCCTTTTTTGAGATTTGGAGGGAAGCCCATCTTCATTTTCAGTCACAATTAGGTACTCCTCCATTTGGTCCTTCCAGGCCCCGATAGGAGGAAAGCTCTGGTTGACCATCAGGGCATTGTCGACGTCTTCAGATCCCCCACTCTGGAAGTTAGAGTTAATCAATGAAATTATGACCTGACCACTATCAAGTCCAAAGCAACTTTTTGGATATGTTGGAGAAAACACAGCAGATTCAGCGTTACCTGGAGAAGTTGACCATCAACACCTCTTATCTTTGGACCAGGAACAGGGGGCAGAACACACTGCTTCACACTGGAGATCAAAAGAAAGTAAATCATGAGTCAAACTATCCTCATCATCTTGACTTTAAATAAGGAGTTATGTATATTTTTTGCGGGATATACATACGATTTCCTCTTCATTACCAAGATACACACTGCTGTTATAAATGGAATTGCAGAGAGGATAGAAACCATTATCCAAAATGGTTTCTCATTCTGATGATCTAAATATAAAAAGCATTTTCAGTGATTATTAGTACTCGTCATAAAGCCAAAGATCTTCTGCAACAAGCTTCTGAGACTTACTGTGAGGGATTTTCACACAGGTAGAGTTGCTCCACTCACTCCAGGAGCCGTGGTCTAGTCTGCAGCGCACCTGAACCGTGTACACCACCCCAGGACTGATGCCGTACAGGCTGAAATGAGTTTGTGTACCTGACGTGTACTCCTAGAGAAAAAAACAAAACACATGTTGACCTCTTACCCAGATTAGGATCACATTTGGGTCAAACAGTAGTTGCAAATACATTTCTTTTACCTGAATTACGGTACACTGATTTAGTGATATCTGATTTTTTTTACTGACCTGATCATTTTAATAAGGGCTATTTAAGTGTTCATACTGAGAATTTGATTCACCTAAAAATCTATTCCACTATCTAGGCCACTATATAATATATAATAATAAATAATAATAATTGAGAAAAACACAGTGTGACAAAGTGGGTGAGAACACACCATTTGTCCCCATATTGCATTCATCTATAAATCTAACCATGCTTGTCAATTGTTTGTTTATCATACCCACCATGTGTTCCAGAGGCTAAAGGGGAAGTCACCCAACCATTGCCTCTATTTATACACTGGATGATGTCATCCGTGATGTCATTGGGTCAGACCAAGTATGGGGGGGGGGGGTAGAATATGTGTAGGTAATTGGTGTCACCTGCACTGAATTAGATCCTGCTGATAGGAGGCTCTATATAAAGGAGATGACTTTGACTGAACGGGGGAAAAGAGAAGATCAGTGTGTAGCTGTGTGCACGTGATTATGTTAGTTTATGATGAGTTGAGTTTATTCAGTTCTGCCAAGTTAACCGTTTGTGTTGTTTGATATATGTTTGGTTACACGTGTAGCAGGGCACTTTTTGTAAATAAAACACTTTTTGTTATTGGAACAAAGTCTCTCGTGTCTGCCTCCTACCACTTCAGAAGCCACTCCGGTCAGGCTTCACCACACACAGTTAACTCATTTCATAAATCATTTCATCGACGAATAGTTTCAGCTCTAAAACACACCTAAAACAGGTTTAGTAGAGACTGTAAACACGTTGCAATCCTGTATTTTACATTTCTATTTTATTTTATTTCTATATTATTTATGTGCAAACTATTTTATAGGAATACAACATTTCAAACTCACCGTCCACTTGTTGCTGTTGTCTTGTCGGACTCTTAGTTCATATTTCAAGGTGACCCAGCCGGATTTGGTGTCGGTGTTAGAGGGAGGCTCCCATCTGACGTGAAGGTATGGACTGGCTTCTCTCTCCTCCACCAGCAGCGTCACATTCTCAAGAGCATCGGGCTTCACTGTCGAGACAGAACAAGACATTTAGTCCAGAACCATGCTAACATCAGCATGCTAATATGCTCACATTGACAATGCTTACATGTTGATGTTTAACAGGTATAATGTTGTTCATTTTCACCATATTTGTTTAGTTTGCTAACATTTTTAAATAGCACTAAAATCAAAGTATTGCTGAGGCTGATGGTAATGTCATTAGTTTGATATCTGGCTCTCATAAACCAAAGTATTGGACAAATTAAAACTTTGTCCTGATGATGGCAACAGCCGAAAAGTCGGGAATCCCCAAAGTGATTACAATTCTTCCTGAAACGGACACAAATGTCCGGACCAAATTTCATAGCATAACCAAACAAAAGCTGTGAAACTTGATCCGAGACTGTACACAAGTTTTACACAGGCCACAAACCAGTTCCGCCTCATTCTGTTCAGGTTTCAATTTATACTTCGTGTCCGCCACTCGGTACTTTAGAAGGCTCTAGAAGGCTGCACAGCCAATACAACTGTGGCAATCATCAGCTGAATCAATACAGATAACTGTCTGCTGTGTGCCGTCTTCTACTCTAATTAATACACATATTGACGGGTTGTCAATAGTTCAAAGTGCATCAGTCCTAATGTGACACAAAAACACTGTTGAGCTAAACAGATTAAGTTATATGTTATTATTAGTCGCAATTTGTTTTGTTTTAAATTCTGAATTAATGAGTCATTTTGAGTCATTTGATCAGTGTTCAAAAATCCTAGCTATATTCAATGTGGTTCAATGTTGTAAAACAATGATCCATGATAAAGTCAAAGGGAGGTCACTACTTGTTTAGACATTGTACATTAAGTAGTATAGTACATAGCTAAACCCACAGGGATTATATTCTACATTTTCCTCCAAAACCCAGAAAACAACAAACAACAAAATCTACCAATTTCCATCACGTCCATCTTAAAGGGCTCTGAAGTGGCATTCCCGAGTGCATTGGAGGCCATCACCGTCAGGTAGTAGTCGACCCAGATGGAGGTGTGTTCCTTATCAAAGAAACAGGAGTTCCTCCCTGCCGACCGATAGTCCGGACACTCGTACGTTCCCTCTAACCTGTGCGAAGACAAAACAAGACCTTTACTGACCAGCAAACACTGCTCAGGGCATTTTGCTTACATGCATATTATACGACAAAGTCAGCATTGTAAAACTGTGCTGTGGGCAGTAAACACATGTTGACATTCAGTAAACAAGCACAGGGCTGGACTGACAATGAGAAAAGAGTCAGGTGTGTGTGATGTCCACGTAGTTTCCTCACTGACCACTGCAACACGATAACAAATGTCATAATGACCAAACTTTACATTTAATGTATTATAGCTCTGTGAGGTCATACTTAGGCACAGATGAATATTGACAGCAGCTTGCTAGCATGCTCACAATTAAAACGCTAACATGCTGATGATCAGCATTAAACAGAGCTGAGGCTGATGGGAATGTCATAATGGGCATAAACAAAAGAGTTAGTAAAAATCAATGGTCAGGTCAGGGGATCACCAGCCAGGATTCATCCTCTGGGGACCTTGACTGTGCGTACAATGTGGATGGCAATCCATCCAGTTGGAGGAACCAACTGACGCTGCCGATCCTTGAAACTATTGGTGATAAATTTAGTTATGGGATTTTTTTTTCCCCAGGCCACTGCCAGTAAAGGTCACACAGGTGAAGCGTTTGAAGTCTGCAGGTTTTCTTACACAGAAACAAAGATTTGCGCTTAGATTTCAAGACAAGAGAGCCGGTATTTTTCCACTCACCCGCATACAATATTACATGACTGATAACTCAGCAACAGAAGCTTTACCTTTACTTTCTCTCAGTGTTGGTGATAAACTGAGACTTAATGGGGCATCTGGTGGCCGAGAGGTTAAGACAAAACACTGTGACTGAAAGCCTGGTTCTAGTTTTTGTTGTGTGTCATTGCCCTCTTTCTCACTCTCACTCACCCTTCCCGCATCTCTACTGTGACCTGTTGAATAAAAGCAAAAAAAGGAAATTCCCCAAATGGAAAATTAAATTCAAAACACCTTTCTCTCTCGTAGTACAGATGGTGGGAGGTGGGCAGCCCTCCATCAGAGCCCGGCTCCCACCAGCAGGTAAACGTCTCCTTCTCGGGGGACCTGCAGCCGAGCAGCACTGGTTTCCCTGGTGGGGACATGCCTGGCAACACATGTGACGAACAAATATTAGCTGCTAATCCCCAATTTAGCACTAATATTATAATAAAAAAGAGAAACGTTGGCAGGATTTGAACAACAACAACAAGTTGAACCTTAACTTTGATGGTAGCTACACTAGATAGATTGTTTTGTTTTTAACTGCCCTGGTTTTGAAGTATGTGTATCTGAGAAGTATTCATCCACCACAGTTCAAAAAGGTTGATATTTTTAAATAAAAAACATTTTCTTTGAGCAGTGATGAAAATGTAATTATTCAGTGCTGTGAACACGAAAGACATCTCAAAGGCAGATCTCCAAACCAAGACATATAAAACCAAAACTACCTGCAATTCTAGGTTTATTAGACATGTTGTTATAAGCCAAAGACAATGCCATTCAAGCCTTTCAACTTACTGTTGGACTCTACAGCTGCAGACAGCAGCAAGAGCAGCAAGAGCAAAGCCACCCCAAGATCTCTCCTCATCCTGGGACCAACTGTCTGTCACACTGTGTGGCGTGTCATCCCCAGCTTGTGGTTAATGAGGTAATAGAAACCGCGTGTCTTTGTTTTTACCTAAAACAAGGAGATATGAAGGGAAAACAGAGAGCACGAACCAATACATGTTGTAGCTGACAACTACGGTCATTACATGATAATGTAATAATGTAACTATAAAGAATATGTAAAATGTAAAAACAAACCTTGTATCTTCAGTTCAGGGATAAATACTTCATCTCCCTCACTAGTGTTGCTCTCTGAAATCACCCAAATAAACTTTAGGTCAATGTTATGTACTTCCGTATCCCAAGGAGCTCATGTTAATTCAGATCCACTGACTCTGATAACGATCAAACACTTACACACAAGGCACAGACTTATGAAACACCGGCACACGTGACACACTCAGCTATGAGACGCTTATTTCCCTCAATGTCTTGTGACTATGAAATTCACTTAAGGTTGAGTGATTGGCTCTGCAGATTTATGCTCCCTGATTCAAACTCTCTGATTTTTTGAGCAACGTTGACCTGAAATACAATTAGTCACCTGAGGAGGTTTTGGAAACCCTTCTCCAGCCTGGAATTTACAGGATGCCACAGAGAGGGTTACGGCTTTTCACCGTTTTTCCTCCTTGTTTTTGTGCAGTATTCTCAGTGACAAATAGCTCAGTTTCATACTGCGACACCATTTAAAGACAAATTGTAACATGGTCGCTTGAGCAAGGCGGGATAGATGAGGCTTATTTCTCAATTCTGACAGGCGAAAAGCAGAACTTGAGGCTAAAAATAATACCCAAAGCTCAATATTCAGCTTTACACTCAGCGTAAGCGGTGTCTGGGCTACTATTTCATATTTACTATACTATTATTTAACATTATATTTGCAGATAACTTGCAGCCATTCTTACAATTAACTATTCACACATCACAAAAACTAGAGTTGAATTATCTTTCATTTCAGGCAATACAATACAATATCTTAGGGAACAAGCTAAATGGCAAATCCTACATTATTATGATCTGTACCAAAAACAGGAAAAATACACCGGTTTATTATAAGACACATCTCTTAAATCCAATCTCTTAAAAACTGCTGACTACAGGTTCGTTTTAAGCTGTGTTTATTCAAGATTTTTCTATTATGTTGTACAAAATAATAAATAAAGTGACACTACAATCCAATATTTCACCATATATGGCCTCAGAAAATGTTCCAACACACACCATTAAATATAAATTGAGCATTACACACACAGTAACTCAAGGGCAGTAAGCCTAATGCATATATCATTACAAGTTTTTGCATTTCAGTGTTCATGTTGTGTGTGGTCCTTGTAGAGCTAATTCTGAGCATACTCACAATATAACTAATTAAATAAATTACCGTTACAAATTGCTAAACATAAATAAAGATAATTACAGCTCTGGTGTTCACTCACCTACCTAGGACGGGTGTCGACTCTCACTACATTTATCCTCAGAGAGTAGGTCAGGACTATGAAGTCCTCTTCGTTCATGACCACAGGTGTGTCCGACGCGATGTGACGTGACCTGAGGAAGAGAGACGTCCTCTGAGTTACGACGGGGAGGGCTTCGTGTCGTCACGATTTGCCCACTTGAGTACAGCCAAAGATCACAGCCGCATCGAGATGTCACACTTTTGACATTACAAACCATCTTACTTACAGAAATGCAGAGTTTTCTTGTTCGCGATGCTTTTAAAAAAAAAACTTGAATTGGCAGTCCTTTTAACCATCGAGCTTTTATTTGTTTTACCAACGTGCTGTCGTTTTGTGAAGAATAAGTTTATCTTATGTTTTCTTTTGTTTGTCTTCCTTTAACTAAAATAATATTAGACTAGCGAACTCTCTCTGTATTTTTAAAGGAAATGAAAGACCTAACCTATTTTTTTTTATCTGGCTTTAAATTTGGAGTAATGCTATACCCTTCGTTTTTAAGATTTCATATTTTTTAACATTTTTTTTGTTGCATTATTCTATACACTACTGACTTTTATTTGTTTACATTTAATTGTATTTATTGTTGTTTATTTATTGTTTTTGTTTCTATTTGAAGCACTGAACTTAATGTAGCTAAACAACGACGGACATGGTGACCACTACCCAGAATGCAATTCGCCAAGACGTGGTAGCCTACTGTTACTTACAGTTATTTATTTGAATACGTTTTCTCTCATCTGAACATTGTTTAAAGTATTGAAGGAATGTAAACAATTGAATGGTGAAATGTATGTTAAACTTTGACTTCTCAACATTAAGGTTCAGTTGTGGAGCATTCTAGAAAACCTGCAAATTACTATACAATTCGTTTTCAAAAATAACGTTTACGTACGGTGACTTATCTTGACGCATATATAATCTTTGACAGAGGTAGCCAAAGTTACGTGTGGGGGGGGGAGAGAAACCAAGTCTGTGTAGTAGGCGTATCTGTATCCGTATCACTTTTACAATTTCTTCCAGGAAGTAGACTTTTTGTCTTGAAGGGAAATGTTGTCAAGTGTAAAACCAGTGACTGTAGCCTGAGAGAAACGCGTTGATGGTCAACTCTTCTCGCTGGCCGCCATGTCGGATTCTTTGGACCGGTCCACGAAGATCAACCTGTTGAGGGAGTCGCTTGTGAAGAAGCTCTGTGAGGTGTTGGACAAATCCAGCAGTAAAGGATGGCGAAAACTAGGAGAGCTGGTCGGCAACGACAGACGGTTCAAAGTGAGGTAGGCTGACGTTGAGACGTCAGACTGTATGAAATCACAACGTTATTGTTGTTAAAACAATATAGTGTGTCTGAGTCCAGTAGTATCTGTACTTTAGTTTGGTGAATAAAGTTATGCACTCAATGGCAACATGCTGGATGGTGTCTGCAGCCTTTGAAATGAAATAGTTATTTCTAAAATATATTCTCACAGGAAGGATGATATATAGATTATCACAATGTCCTTTCTATAGATACAAAGGAAATGTGATAATAATAATATAATAACAACAATCAAACTTATTTACTATTTACATCTAATTTATGTGTAGTTGAGAGAAATAACACAAATAGACAAAAAAAAGATGTGTGTACAAATGTAAACAAGCCCTTTTAATAACATCAGGAAATATTAACAATATAGATAAATACAGATATAGATACATAAATATATTGTGAGCCACCGACAACCTGAGGCAAATTCTTGGCCCCCAAGAAAGTTGAATATGGTGTGTGAAATATGACGTGCTGTCAATGTCCTACATCGCTCTGCAGCCCAGACGACATGGAGATGTGCTCTCTGAAGGTGCTGGAGCTGGAGGGAAGCCCGAGCCGCATGCTGCTGAGGCTGATGGGAGAGCGAGGCTGCACCACGGGTCACCTGGTGGACTACCTTCAAACTCTGGGCAACTCGGAGGCCCTGCAGTGCATGAAACCATCAGGTACAGTGAAAATGCACCCAGGCTTGTTATCGTGTTCTCACATAGTCTGTTTAAAACCAGTGTGACA
Source organism: Pholis gunnellus (assembly GCF_910591455.1). Classification (NCBI taxonomy): domain Eukaryota; kingdom Metazoa; phylum Chordata; class Actinopteri; order Perciformes; family Pholidae; genus Pholis; species Pholis gunnellus. The sequence continues at coordinate 22,063,126 of NC_136532.1, forward strand.
ATTCTAACTAAACGCACAGCCCTGCAGATCCTCATACAGCCCCAGTCGGTGGCTCTTATATCTGGACACAATCTTCGGCTGAGCTGCCACGCTGTGGGCAAGTCTCCGGTACATTACCAGTGGTTCAAGACCAATGAAGAGGTGAGCTACGACTCCTCCGCATTCACACACTTCCGACGTCAAAGGAAGTCGTTTGTGATAAACCGCTGAGTTTGTTTATTTGTCGTGGTCATGCTGATATGAGATGTTATCATAAGTAAGATGCGATCACTTCAAAACATGTCTGACTCTCATCCATCCTCCGCTCCTGCACATACTTTTTATTTACCTGACCCTAGATTTCAGTCTTCACGCCGCTGTTTCTCTTCTAGGGCTGTGATAGTTTTACACTTTGCATGTTGGTAAATGTGATTCACATTTCCACAACCTCAGGTGCCGAACAGCTTCTCCTCAGACCTGGTGTTAAGTCCAGTCCGTCTGCAGGACGCTGGCTTTTACATCTGCAGGGTCAACTGTGGAGAAACTTTTGAGTTCAGCCAGTGGGTTCAAGTGGACGTCCTGAATGTCACCGGGTTGTGCGGTAAGATTTTGCAGGTGTTTAAATCTACCTTCTGCTCCGTGTGCGATGTTTTATAAATGCATTTGTTGTTTTACGTATTTATTAGTCGAAGCACAGGACAAGTGACTCCTGTGGGAATTGAACCCCTGACTCCAGTGCTTTTGCCGTTGAGAATATAACAGATAATATAGCAATGATGTCTCCTCTCCTTCCACTACCAGGGCAGAGTTATCATTCCTTGGAGGGTCGGCTGAAGTTGGTGATCCAGCCTCAGTCCCAGCGGCTGCATGTTGGGGAAACCCTGCAGGTGGAGTGTGGAGCCGTGGGACGGCCGATCCCTCGATACCAGTGGCACAGGAACGGAGTCCCGGTACCCAACGCCACAAAGAGGAAACACATGGTGAGGAGAGGTTGTTAGAGAAAAATCAAGCTGTTACTGTTTCCAAAACTCTACTTCTTGCTTCTTGTTTGGAGGCTTCTTTTTCTAGTTGTCAGACGTTACAAGGCACGAGCATCAGACTTTTCTTTGTGTGTGTGCATTTCAGATTCCTCACTCGATGCAGGATCACCACGGCAGGTATCGCTGTGAGATCAGCAGCAGCACTGAGAGAATGTGGACCAATGAAGTCAACGTCGTGATCGGTATGTCACACTTCAGTACGTTTAGTTCGTGGTGTGATTACAGTCCAGAAAAACCAGCTCTCGTGTTGTCTTGTCTTGTGTTATGAGTGATTATTTGCTCTGCTCTTGACTGAAAGCACCGAGGATATCTGTCCAGATTTCAGAGGCAATGGAGTGCTCTGAAGGTAGAGTGGAAAGCACTGGCGCATGGTGTATTAAATGGGGATAGCATAACAATAAGCATGCATGCACATTTTAATCACAATTCCTTTAACTGCATGTGGGTCGTGATCCGGTTTATTGTCACATAAACACTAACCAGCATAAAGCTCACAGGGTTCGATCTCGAGGTTTCACATGCCTGCATTTTGTTTTGACTTATGTCATTAATTTCAAGTCTGTGTCTTCTATATTTGTCTTATTGTCAACAAATGAAAACACCAAAACCAACAATGAAGTGATCCTCTAACATAATCCTGTAGTCCTGTTTGTTTAACAAATGGTTCAATGTGTTGAGGAGGAACTCGTGGACAGTATTGAGAGACGGATTAATGAACTGTTGGTTTTGTCGTATTAATGGGATTTGTTGATAATAAGGAAACCACAGAATAACACCCCTCTTAATCTCTAGATTAAACATAATAATTCGTTGATTCAATTGCACGACTGTGAAGCTAACCTTCCCTTTGACTAATCTTTCTTTCCTGAATTAATACAATATTTCGTAAACATGCTCATCTTATATGATGGTAACATGTTTGTCTCACTTTCTAGATGATATTTACGCCATTGGAGGAGGTAAGAGTAATCACACTCATCAAGTAATTATACATATCCACATATCTCACACAGAACCTGCTTTGATATGCTCTTTTTATTTTGACATTGCAATTTTAGGATCCAGTGAATTTTTCCTGAATAATGTCCCAGAACAACTTCATGGTGAGTGTCTTTTATCACATCTTTACGCAGGAGTTGGTGAAAAATGTGTTAAAATGTGATCACCGAGTTCTCTGCTGTATTTCAGCGATTGATATGTCTGATGCACAGTTTCTCCACAGTGTACGTCAACTGTGTCGCTGTTGTGTCTGATACCATCGCGGTCTTTGTTCTGATCTGCCGTCAGTTCCTCTCTCAGCATGAACACCAAAATAAAGATGTGATAGCTTTCTTGTGATATGTGATGTCAGCAGCTAAAGATGAACAAAATAACACTTTAAGGCATAATAAAATCCAACAACACCAGATGATTATACCTCTAAAAAACCACCAGAGTTTAATCAACATCTCTCTGACGGTGTCTCCAGAAAAGGAAATTGACAAGCAGGCTGGTATATGACATCAAACAGCTGTTAATATCATTGTGTTATTGTGACCCACTTCCTGCCTGTATTTCTCTGTAATTATGATTTGTAGCACCACTACCTGAACTACTGGTTTTAAGTCCTGTGACAAATCTGTATTTGTCTTAAAGGGGAATTTTCATCTTGCTGCAACATATAAAGTGCAGCATTGTGTGTCATAAAAAACCCATAAAAACATGTATTTAATTGATCAGAAAACAAACTGCACCTGCCGTGTTCACAAATAAACACTGGCTGACTGTCACAAGTCGATTCAATGCCCCTGATATCTGCAACCAAAACAAACACCCATGAGCCTCAACAAAGGTTCTGCAGGACATCTGTCTGTGCTGCGTTTCTCTTCATGTGTCAGTTGATATTAGTTTATAAGCCAATAAGAAACAAGAAGGTGTGATCATAACATAGTTTGTCCTTTAGAGGACATTTTTACTGTATAGCTATTAATTATCTCGCTTAGTACATATCTTGGTCACAAAGCTCCATAAAAAGGATATGTACTTATGTTATATGTTAATGTAAACATATATATATTGTTATTGTTGTTATTATAATAAAGCATGAATATTGTTAAGGACATTCCTAACTTAAATGGGTGTGCTTTGCAGCAGAGCTGTCGTCCCCTCCCACAGTGTAACAGTATGGTTCTCTCCCCTCACAGCAACCGACAAAGTGGCCCTGCTGATCGGCAACCTGTCTTACCAAAACCACCCGCAGCTCAAAGCTCCCATGGTGGACGTGTACGACCTCACGAACCTGCTGCGGCAGCTGAACTTCCAGGTGGTGTCACTGCTCGACCTCACAGAGTCGGAGATGAGAAACGCTGTCGAGGAGTTCCTGTTGCTGCTTCACAAGGGAGTCTACGGTACGTTGAGACTGTGACACACCCGTGGACTGTTCTAGATTGCGGTAGATCCAGAGATGCTCACATGAATTGTGTTGTTGGTCGATTGAAATACTCACTTCCCTCCTTTAGGTCTGCTGTACTACGCTGGTCACGGATATGAGAACTACGGCAACAGTTTCATGGTGCCGGTAGACGCACCGAACCCGTACCGGTCGGCCAACTGTTTATGTGTGCAGAGCATCCTGAAACTGATGCAGGAGAAGGAGACGGGCCTCAATGTTTTCCTGCTGGACATGTGCAGGAAGAGGTGAGTCAGCAGGTCATTCCTGTGAGTTTATTACATTTTAAATGTTACAAAGAGAAGTTCAGACGACATGTAGGTGGAAGAGTGTAATTAGTACTGTATGTCCCCAAGATTAAAGGCAACCATTCACATCCTCTCTGCACCTAAAATATTACTAAATACTAAAATTACTACTGCAGTCAAGGGTAAAATATGAGCAACAATTCAATATAATATAATAATATATTACAGTGAGTACAGCAGGACTAATTTATATTTATATATATATTTTTCTTTGATTAATTGTTCAAGTGGTCCAGAATATGTCAGAAACTAGTAAGAGAAAATGTTCACTGAAGGTTCTGAAGTGAGAGTCAACAAAATACAAATAACTCCTAAATATTCAAGTTTATTATCATTAAAGATTAATAAAACCAGCTAATGTTGACATTTGTTCACAGGTTAACCTTTCTCCAACAAATAGTTCTCTCAGTCATCTTATATTAAGAGCTCCAGTTTTAACTTTAACATTTAATTTAATTTAATTTAATTTAATTTAATTTAATTTAATTTAATTTAATTTAATTTAATTTAATTTAATTTAATTTAATTTAATGTATTTGTAAAGCCTTTGCAGGGCTTTACAATCTGTATAGCATACGACATCCTCTGTACCAGAACACCTTGTGTTCTCTGCTATGTTTTTATTTTGTGAATGTCATTTTGTAAAGATTTGTTTGGCACGTAAACCTTAATTGGACTGATGAAAGGAGACAGAAAACTACATTAAAGAAATGGTGGGAGAGAGACGGGTAGGACAACAAAGTAGTATTAGGCTACCAGGCCACCCTTTTATCTTATTCTTATGAACATGTACATTGATTGTTTTTGTTTGTTATTCTCTGCAGTATTTATTTATCGTCTTGGTTTGTACCTTTTATATCTTCCAGGAATATTCATGATGACAGCGCTCCTAACATTGTCCTGAGGGTGACGGCAAACATCGTCTTTGGATACGCGACGTAAGTTTGAATCATCTAAATGTATGTCACACTATTTTTGTTTTCAAGAGCGTCTAAAATGCTTTGTTCTTTGATTTCTGGCTGCTCAGGTGCCAGGATGCCGAGGCCTTCGAGCTGAGCTCCAGCGGCTTCACCAACGGTGTGTTTGTCAAGTTTTTGAAGAAGCGGCTCCTCGACGACGAGAAGATCACCGTGGTGCTGGACAGAGTCGCTGAGGGTGAGAGAGGAAGAGAAACACAAGAGATGACGACACACGTAGCAAAATTCTTATTATATTTTATTAGAATTACTATTATTTACTGTAGTCTTGATTTCTTCAAATGAATTTTCTGAGAACATTATTAGGTTACCGTGAGTTAATGAATATAATTGACTTGAGATTACTTAATTACTTGAGATTAAATTAAGTTATTAACACAATGTGCTCCTCACAGAGCTCCCGTTCTGGTTGGATTCAGTTTCAACTCATGTAAAGGAGCTTTTGATATTTTGTCGAGGCGATACAGTCAACACGGGCTGTTGTTGAAAATGTGATTTATACTCTTTCGTGTCCAGACATGGGTCAGTTTGACGCTACGAAGGGCAAGCAGGCTCTGGAGATCCGCAGTAGTCTGTCAGAGAGGAGAGCGCTGACCGATCCTATCCTGCCCGGCGACAGCGCCGATCTCGCTCACGCCCACAGCCTCCAGTGGGCAAAGGCTCACGGTGAGTAGACAACGAGACAACGCAAACTTTGTTTAGCACTTGTTATCACTATGCTGGGAAGCCCCCATTAGCTCACTGCAGCTCTATAATGCACGCTCAGTCAAATGTTGACTTTGGTTAATGCCGATTAAACACACAGTGCTCCCTCTGCACACACCTGCACACATGGGGGCTTCCCAAGACAAACCGCACACGAGTGACAAACACCGGACGACAGCATGATCACCTCTTCTATCAGCTAATAAATAGTTGCTTATGGAGAAGCCTTTCTCAGATTATTTATTTTGAGAGATTTTTAGAGACCTCTATTGGTGGAAGTATCCAGCATTTCACAAGAAAATGTTGAGAAAATTCTGAGAAATAGATTTTCTTTGTTTTATTTTCTATCGTATTCCTGAAATCATCGATATGATTTATCTTGAGAGAGGTTGGGGGACCACGACCCTCAGGTTGGGAAGTGATTCACCATTTCTGAGTAAATGATTTAAGAAAATATTCTATTAAGCGCCTCTACTGGATGTGCAGGCAAACACAAAACACTGAAGTTAAACAAACACACACAAAGTGGATGTGTCTTATGATAAATCAATAAATATAAGTTATTCCTTAGAACCCTGTTACAAAAAAGACATTAGTGAACATTTGTTGTATTTCTTAAAATGACACGACATGAGATCTTGTGAATGGAGCTTCAAGAACAGCTGACGTTTTTTTAAATCAATCACACATACAGAACTTTAAATGTTTTTTCTTTGTTATTCCAGAGCTCCCTGAGAGTATGTGTCTCAACTTTGACTGCGGGGCTCAGATCAAGTTGGGCTTCGCTGCAGAATTCTCCAACGTGCTCGTCATTTACACCCACATCGTTAAGAAGCCAGAGGACATGTCCTTCTGCCAGGCTCACGTCACCGACTTCTCACAGGTAATTATGTTGTCATGAAAACTGATTATTAAGCAGGCAATTTCTCATCTGTCCTACCAATCTAACAGGGAACCTTGTAGGTAAATTGATTAGAATTTACTTTTGCCCTTCAGACTTGAGAGAACACAAAATACCTGGGCGTGTGCATATACGTTTGTGAGTTTGTGCCAACTGTAATCGGCCACCTGCTTCTTTTCCTCACTGCAGGACCTTGATGTTGATCCTAAAGAGATGAACAGAGAGACTCCAGAGGAGACGGGGATCTACCTTCTGTCCAGCAACCTGCCGCAGCACTGCCTCTACACCAGAGTCAGCTCACTGCAGAAGCTCAGGGTAAAAACTCAACGGGGCCTTCTGGCATTACATACTGTGTTTAGCCTAACCTCATTATAAGCAGAAGAGCTTAAGAGCTATTTTTCAGTTTCTCACAAAAAACGTTTTTTTTTACGTGCAGAAGGTTTATATATGTTTTTCTTCCTTCCGGTTAGGAAAGCCTGTTGTCTTACGATTAAATAATAAGACTAAGAGGCATTAGTGTCATTTGTGTTGCAGGTTTATGAACTTAAGTAATGTAACCTGAACTGTCTGTACCAAATTTTGTGCCGATCCATCCGACCTGCTGGGAGCACTAGATTAAAAGTCATGGGATCACCAAAGTCGGTTAGATTCATGCTCTGGGCTCCATGAATGTCTGTATGAAATTTCACAGATTTGGTCTGACAGAAAGACAGACTCTGCAGGAACCACGCTGCTATTTTGAAAAAAAATGTTTTAGGCAATAATTTGCTTATCATTCCTTCATTAGTGTTCAGAGAATACATGTCCATCCTGGAAAGTATTTAGTTAAGTTACACAATGAATTTCTTAACACTGTTTCTCCTCGAACCCCACATCCAACAGGAGGAGCTGGTCTTCACCGTGTGCCTTCAGGGCACCTTCACCGCCATGGATGACGAATCCGTCCACTGGACCAAAAGCATCAACATTGGCAAGCCGCTGATCGCCCGACTGGACCTGAACCGGGCCGTGCGGCGAAATAGCTGCCTGCAGACCTGCATGATGCCCCACAGCCCGTCCCACAGCCCCTGCCACAGCCCCGGGCCCGAACACCAACTCCACCTCCATTACAAGTCGCACCAGGCCCAGGACTACAACCGCTTGTCCCCGCAACACCACTACCTGGACGTCTATGAGCACCAGGGAGCAGTGGGAGGCTGTGGGGATTCCTTCTGCGACAACGTCGGCCAATCTCGCTGTGAACCTGCGTACGACTCAGCTGGTGGGCTTTCAAGCTCACCGGGGAGGCTCAGCATCCCAATAGAGACCACTGACGACATCCTCGAGCTGCAGACTGTGTTCATCAACAGTCTGCAGCTTCAGCAGCAGTGAAAGCTTTAAAGCTCTTAACGTTGTATCTGGAATACTGCTGCTCTTTCTGTGACTTAATACCATTCTTTAGAATATTATATTCATCCAGTTATTAACAAGAAGCCGTATACTGACTTTTATACTAGAGTTTTAAAGAACAGTGTAAATACATGTTAGGAAGACTGAAAAAGTGTACTTCAGTAAACCTAGATAAATGAGGTGTCAATCTACCAATATTTATCCGAGGAATAGCAAAGATACTGGATGTCTTTTCACAGCTGGAATTGTACCTCTTCCAGATATTTGTTTAAGAATATGAGCTAAATGTGGAGAGATGGAAGTGGCATTAAGATCAAGAAGATAAGGGCTGAAGCAATCTACACACAACATCTGTTCATGTAACTAGTCTAAAAAATGTTTTGTAGTCGGAGGAAATACCAAAGACGTTTTGTAATATAATGAACCAGAGGAAAGAAAGTGATCGTTAAAAACAACCCTTCAGATTAAAAACCTCAAGCTACTTTCCACACCGTTATCGTTCTTCTGTTTTTCTATCTTATGGCAGTAGGAGGCGTCTCTGTGAGGACTTACTTCCACCAGCTGCCTCTCGTACTCTTCTCCCAACTCTCTGGATCTGTCTGCTGCACCTCATGTCAGCAGCTCCTCTTATATCCTTGTTTAGTCTCAATCTGCTCCTCGGTGAACTGTGAAACTTTCCAAAAGAGTTCCACCTGGTGATTTCTGTGCTGGGGAATTAAGGCACCGTTCACTTTATTATCCCCGACAAGTTCATGGAGCTACCTCTGGATTGTCCACTGCACACTTGATTGACCTTATTCCTGAAGTTTGAGTTCAGCATTTGTAACATGTGAGAAGGTCACTATGAGAACCTATAATGGGCCGGTATGCACAGACAATATGTGCTGCTCCACAGTCCTACTATGTATTAATTTCTCCATGAGACAATGTGGCACATGCAGAATTAATCTCCTATCATAAGAAACCACGATACGTGTCTGTGTCAAACCCTGCAGGATACAGCATGAGCAAAAGAAATGGCTCCACCCCTTTTTGCTTTTCACGCAGTATTTATTCCCGTCTGAGACAATTTGTTAGAGGAACTACTTCTTAAGAAACGAGGAGGAAAAGGAAGTTGACAAATAAGTGTAAAGACAGAATGGAAATGTACCAGTGTGGACAGAAAAGATAACAATACAACTTAATTGAAGGAGGATGTGTGATGTAGAGAGACCTGTGTACTTTTTTAGCCTGTGAATGCATGATTCAATAGTATTGAATCATGCATTCACAGGCTAGGTATTGAATCAATACATGAGGGTGTTTAACTCAGTGTTATTATAAATATTGCTCATGGGGGCTGTTTCTAGGGCTGGAGTATACACAAGCAGAAGCACTGAGTTACTCAAGTAGATGTGAAATTATTTTTGTTGAAATCTGCTCAAGAAAATTGGCTCTCTTGACATCTTCTTGCTTTTACGTAGAGTACATCATCTAAAATCCACTTAAGACAAAAGTTTTGGTTTTGGAACATGTTCAAAAAAGCTCAAATGTATGAAAAAGCAAATCAGCTACAGTAGCAGTCGTTTTCATGAGGGCCGGCAGGTCGTGTCCTCTCACATAACACCATCGGGCACCTTGCAGGAAGCTCCCACAGCAGAACATTTTATTCACACTGAGCAAACATTAAGCTTCAAAGCACAGGAGTGTTTATTTCAGCATGTTCTGCTCATGCACAGCAGTGCAGGACAGTACACTGCAACACGGTATGGAGATATGAACCCTGTCTGGTTGAATAATGGATGGAGTCAGCCCTCTACAGGCTGCAGGGTGATATCATGGCTGCGTCACTTGTGCAGCTGAGGGAGGAGGGGTGGGTGGGTGGGTGGTGTTTTTTAGACGATGCAGCAGGCAGAGAGAGGAGTGAGAAACCTGCCTGCAGAGAGGACAGAGGGATAATAATCATGTCAGCCTCCTGGAAGCAGATCCTTTTTCAGATCCTCCTTCTCGTCTCCTGCAGATACATCAATACAAGTAAATGACTGTTTGGGTTTCATTTTGGCTGAGTGCGGTTGTGTTAAAACCCTTTTCTGCCTTCTCATTTCCCCATTAAATAATCTGTAACCTTGAGGGGAGTTGGAGAGAATGTCATTGGATTGCCACACCATCATGTACTACTGTATCCACCACATTCTGGATTGTAAATTGCAGCTAGTTAATGTTTATTTTCTATTATATCAGCATTTATAGACAGCATTTACACTGTCACAGGACACTGAAACTCTACATTAAAACCAAGAACATTTACATATTAAAGGATTAAAAAAATAATACAAAAACATTTTTAATGCATTATGTTTACTCACCGTACATTTACAATTGCCTTTGGCTAAACCCAGTTACCTTTAATGTTAAGATTAAAGGTTTGAAGATTTTTTTTTTTTTAAAGAGCACCTTTTTATAATACCTCTGCAAATTCAAAGAGGATCACTTTTTTGATCTTATTTTGTCTTTTTCTCCTGCCATTAAGATCTATTAATTTACTTTTTTATTTTAGTTTAGTTTATATATATTTTACCTTCATCATTATGAGTCAACAATAACTTTGGGCTGCACCTCTTTGTATAAAAAGTGCAATGTGAAGATTTTCAATGCATATCAAGAACACTGAATTACCATTGCAACCACCTAATGCAATCTACCAACCACCGAGTGCAACCAAACAACCTGCTCGTGCAACCTAACAACCTCCTAGTGCAACTTAACTATCTAGTGCAACCTAACAACCTCCTAGTGCAACTTAACTATCTAGTGCAACCTAACAAACCTGCTAGTGCAACCTAACAATCAGCTAGTGCAACCAAACAAGCAGCTAGTGCAACCAAACAACCTGCTAGTGCAACCTAACAATCAGCTAGTGCAATCAAACAAGCAGCTAGTGCAATCGAACAACCTGCTAGTGCAACCTAACAATCAGCTAGTGCAACCAAACAATCAGCTAGTGCAATCAAACAAGCAGCTAGTGCAATCGAACAACCTGCTAGTGCAACCTAACAATCAGCCGGTGCAACATGACAACCTTCTAGTGCAACCTAACAATCAGCTAGTGCAACCTATTAACCTGCTACTGCAACCTAACAATCAGCTAGTGCAGCCAAACAAGCAGCTAGTGCAACCTAACAACCTGCTAGTGCAATCGAACAACCTGCTAGTGCAACCTAACATTCAGCCGGTGCAACATGACAACCTTCTAGTGCAACCTAACAATCAGCTAGTGCAACCTAACAATCAGCTAGTGCAACCTAATAACCAGCTAGTGCAACCTCACAACCAGCTGGTGCCCCACAGCCCTGGGCCTAAACACCACCTCCATCATGGATTGGCTTGTGCAAACTAACAACCACCAACTGCAACTTCACAACCAGCTAGTGCAACCTAACAACTGGCTGCTGCAAACTAAAATCCAGCTAGTGCAACCTGACAACCAGCTGGTGCAACCTCACAACATGCAAGTGTAACCTAGCAAACATCTAGAAACACCCTCATAAAGGTTGTTGCCATAACCCTGACAACAACAACTCTAAACATCAAACACATAGCAATGCCTTAGCAATGATCAATAATATCCTAACAACGACTGATTTCCTTACAGATAACTTATCAACACCCTTGCTTTTCATATAATGTAGCCCCTTTTTACTATGAATGCTGACGGTTAGTGCTACATTTTTAGTTTGTGTGTGTTCATTATTTGTTTTCCTGTCAGAGACACCTGGTCCAACGCCCCCACCACTGGTCCCCATCACTTCCCTGCCAACAGATGAAAGGAGCGTTATTCTTGAAGGTAGCTGTTTTTAAATCTTAGTATTATGGCAGAGAGTGTTTTATCTGCTCGTGATCTTCATTCTGAATTTCCATTGTGTCCGTGCTTCAACTCTTCATGCAGGTGAAAGTCACACGGAGAAAGTTGAACTGTTGAATCCTGTCAATCTGGCACTGGCGTGTACCTGGACAGGTAACCAGAACAAACAACCAAACATAACTGGGTTCTGGAGAAAAGATGGGGATGAAGTTGAGAACAGCCAAGTCACAGTGCAACTGGAGGGCGATCAATATAAACTCAAACGAGTGTGAGTACACGTGTTCATTAATCCATCCATCAGCTTAAAGAAATACATTGTTTATCATAAATTGGCTGTCTTGATATGTAAATACCCATATCTGAGTTGTCTGATCATTTTATTAATGATGTACAATAAAAGGTCATAGCCATTATTATATTTCATACAACTAAAATGTATTTTTTAATGTACAGCAGCTTGAGAACTTAAGTTGGACGTCTCAAAACTGGCTTTTATCAGTTTGCAGTCCAAATCTGTGACTTTATTTAATTTACAAGAATATAAAGCACATTATCTACGGACCTTTTTAAAATAACATTCATACTAAAATATGTTTATGTGTCTATTTTTTTGTGCTTCACAGGTTCAGCATCGTCAGTGAAGAAAGCCTCGGGAGTTACTCTTGCGTGTTTGGAAGTGAAGAAGCAAAAATAGAGTTTGTTTTGGCTGGTACAGATCACATCCTTTCATGAGTATATGTGTGTATATACAGTATATATGTATAAATATATTCTTACATTTTCCAGTCAGCATTTGTGTTGCTATCAGCTTGTTAATAAGTCCCTTTCAAAATGAATGTCAATATTTACATAATGCAGAACAAGCAATGCCCCTTTTTCATGATCTGTTTCCTTGTTGTCCACCAGCTCCACAGATCGGTGAGGTGCGAGATAAGCCGATAGTCAGCTATGTGGGGGACTCTGGGGTGATTGCATGTAAAATGGACGAAACCAAACCGAAACCCATCACCTGGAACTGGTACAAAGCAAATGGTACAGACAAGGTGGGTGAGCTGCTCTGAGCCTGACATAACTATTTGCGTCAAATATCTGAAAACACCTGTGCAGGTGTGTCTAAATTCAATCTGTACTGATGGAATATTCTATGTGTTATTTTGTTTTTCACTTTGAAAGATTCAGAATCTGATGAAAAATGCATAAGCACATTTATGTGCCTCTGACCCATTCGATATTTGATGTTTGGTCCAGGAGCAGATCTTCGCTGTTGCAGAGCCTCCTCGCCATGTGATCAAAAACGAAGAGAGGAAGACCAAACTTGTTGTGTACAACCTGACGGAGGCTGACGGAGGCCTGTATTACTGCGGTGCGGTGTACGCCATCAGCACCACGATGAGCCACGTGGAGCTGAAGGTCAGATATAGAAAGTTACTAAGTACATTAACCCAATTACTGTGCTTAAGTACAATTGAGTACCATTTGATGTACTTTTACTTGACTTGGGTGTTTCAAGTTGAGGTTGTTTTGAATGCAGGACTTTTACTTGTCATGGAGTATTTTCACATTGTTGTGCAGTGTAACTGTTTCTCGAGTAAAACGTCTGAACACGTCTTCCCCCCACTGCTGAAGGTCATCAGCTTCCAGGAGCCTTTGAAGCCGTTCATCGCCATCCTGATCGAAGTGATCGTCCTGGTCGCCGGCATTCTGCTCTACGAGAGATGTCAGTCCAAGAAAGACTACACAGCAGGTAGTCAGACAGTATACTGGTACTCTTGTGTGTTTTGTGTGTACTGCATGTTGTATTTTAACTTGAAATTATCTGCCGTATTCTCAGGAAATGGGACCATTGAACAAACAAATACAATGTGAGTACTATGGGAATGGTGCTGAGCTGTCTAAAGAAGTATATATTTTTTAGGTTTAATGTATTTATTTGTAGTTTTTAACGGTGTATATTTTTTATTCCCTCATCAGGACTCAGGGAGAAAATAACGGACCAGAGGAAGGTTCTTCAGTGAGACAGCGGAAAGTTTAAAAATTGCAAATCCAACACATAAAAGCTTCTTCAAAACTGTTGACTTATTTGGATTATTTTCAAAGGTGATTTGAAGCTTTAAATTCAAAATCTCAGCAACTATTCTATACGTGTGTTCAAAAAAACAAAGTGCAATAACCACCACTTAATAACCGTCAGTGCTGTCATGGCAGCTAGAAGACCAATGATTTACCTTTCGTCTTTTAGTCTTATGTGCACCCACATCCTGTGACACGCATCACACCTCTCTCTCAAACAGGAAGTGCATTTCTTGCTTTTTGGTATCAACTCAAACCTCAACTTCTCTTTACTTCTGTTTGTTAATGTGTTATGGTTTGTGAGCAGTGCCTTACACCGTGAAAAAACCACTCCCATAACCATTCATCCTGTGCTTGCAACAATTTTGCGGTTTGTCCTTGTAGTGAACATGCTGTGTAATGCCATAATATACTATAGTATATCAAGATATTTCATCATATATGCAAACGCTTGTATGTGTTTTTCATGTTAATGTATCAGAAGATAGTCAGAAAAGGTCATTTTTCACCCTAATAATGACTTCAACCATTTGTAGTTGTTAACCCGAACCTGCCACTGTGTGTGTGTGTGTGAACATGCAAATTAAAAAATACACAAGTCACTGCCTGAAATAACTATCAAAGCCTTTGTGTTAGCCGATATGGAGACGGAGCTCACTTAAAGGGGAACGCCACCAAATTCACACATCAAAGTCTGTTCACAGGGCTCGTTGAGAACTACTGCACATAAGAAATGAAGTTGTAAAAACCCTTTTGTGGCTCCTGAGGGACAAGGAGGAAGAATATGTGGAATAAAAGATACCTCTGGTTCTGCTGCATTGATTCTAATCCTTTTTTCTCTAGTCCAATGTAACAGGAGTGCAATGCTAAGTCAGCGAAGTACTCTTTTAAAAGAAAGTATGTGTATGAGTGAAAAGATGTCTTATTAATGTTCACATTTTAGTAGTAGGCACTGACAAACACACACGAGTGTCAATCTGAAAAGCATGATTTTATTTTTGCATAAATAGGCTACAGTCTGCACATTAATAATACTCATTTCTACATTTTTGAACATTACATTTTATACAATCTGACAAACGTCCTCATGTCCGCCACGTTGGGCTCTTTAAAAGCTCGTCCTCTTGATTGACGAACTTCTACGGCTGGTTCATGAGGAACTGAACCAGAAGCTTGACGACGCCGTCGTTCAGCCCGACCACCTCTCCGTCCTGCACGCTCTCGTACAGTCGCAGGCTCTCGGTGCCCCACAGGAGGTTCTTCCTGGGGTTGTTGGCGTCCGTCTCCACAGAGAGGGCCACTGTGTTGAGCTGGTAGCAGAAGAAGGAGAAGAACTGTCCGTCTGTGATCACAGCCTGGGACACGAAAGGCCTGGTGACGTCCTCGTGGTTCCAGAAACCTTAGAGGTGAGAGAGGGAAGTTAGACCACCAGCTGTTGCTCCTCTCTTCAGTAAAAGTCCACTTGTGTGTGTGTGTGTGTGTGTGTGTGTGTGTGTGTGTGTGCATCTCTTTGCTGCGTTGGTAACTCACCCTGGTACATGGCCTGAGCTCCTGTCCAGGCGAAGAGGCTGGCGAGTCCATTGGCTCTGAGGAAGACCTCCACCTGGTCAGACTGCTGCTGCCGAGCCATCCGGTCTCTGTGGTACCGGTCGGGCACCAGGTGGAACTGAGTCTGACCGTAGCATGCCGGGTCCGGTACCTTGGCACCTGTTGATGAGACCAAGAGGACAGGGCACAGCTGAGAGAGCAATAAAACAGCTGCACATTGGCGCCATCTAGTGGCAGCAAGACAGAACTGAAACATGTTAAATGTAGCCAGAACACAACATGCTCAATTGATGTCGTTTTGGCTACTTCAAAACTACACATCAGTAAGAAGTAAGACCGATGTCACTGCTCTCTTGCGTTACCTGTAAAAATGCTGTTGTCGTACTGCCTTCTGAACAGAGGCAGCAGGTCCGGAGCAAACGTCACCTCTGGAACATCGGCTGCATAAGAAGCCTCCAGCGGGGTAAACTAAGAGAAATTAAAAACAACAAAAAGGGATAAGAACAAAAATCACATGAATGCTTGACATTAAACGGCACCTATTAATGATATTTAGATATATATGTATATAACTAAAGACCACGGTTTGGGAACGACGTCCACCTGTTGCAGCTGTTGAGTTATCCTGATCTGACAGTGCGGTTGGTCATCGATCTGGAACCTGGTTGGCTCTTGCCGGCCTCTCCGGTGCCCCTTTGGGATGATTCTCTGTCCTCTCCTCCAGTAGAAGTTTACCTGGGGAGCAATATCTGATAGAGAAACACACAAAAATATGACTTACAGAAGTCAAATAGTTAAGGAATGAATGCACCGTAATACTGCTATTGTGATGTAAAACTAGATACTATGAAGGACTTTGGTTTATGTATCTTGATAATTAACGTTTTTTGAGTATCAAAAGCACTGAAAGGCAGATTGTATTGTTGCCAATGTATTTTTTGGTCAGATAGTTCATTATTTAAATCATCATTTGGAAATTGTACAGCAATCAAAACATATTATTGGTGTTGAATCAGAAATACCAATAACCTGCTCTATTTGATCAGTAAAAATAAAGGGTAAAAACCTTGTTTACATTCACAATGTTGTCACAAATGTAGTTTTAACAGAGGCACAAAGGCCTGGAATGTATGGTTAAATTGTGCCAAAGTGGGTGGAAAGGCAGCTTGAGATAGACTGGTGTCAGATCAGGGATTCATACCCAGACTGGAGAGGCGGAGCAGTGGGTTATATGTGGCCAGACTGAAGGTGAGTCCAGTCACCAGGTTTCTCAGAAAAGGTCCAACCATCTGCTCCTGCTCTCTGTACAGGAAAGGTGTGCGTTTCTTCATGTGCCAGTGCTCCTGTAAAATCACACGAGTGACCAAGGAGCGGATGTCCGCGAACGCATCGCTGTCGACCCCCGGTAGAGTGGTGTGAGCTGCGGCTGGAGGAGAGCTCTCCTCCTCCTCCTCCTCCGCCTGGGTCTTCCTCTCCGGGCCCAGGGTGAACTTCTCGGGCAGGCCCGGGATATATGCGGTCTTGGTGAAGTGCTGGTACCATCTGTCTGCGTTCCGTGCGAAAGTCTGAGGATAAACCACAAATTTCTTCCGCTGGATGCGAGTGATGAGGGAGAGCTTCTCCTCCACCGGAGACTCGCATATCTTCTTCACCTGGTCCTCGACCTGTCGCACGCGGGCACATTTGCTTTTAGCCGTGAGGGAGGGGACGATGGGGGGATACGCAGGCTCCTTTACCGCAGCCTCGGTGTGGGCAAGCCTTTGGTTTCTAAGCGGAGGCAGTTTTTTAGGGAACAGCAAGGGCAGCCGTGTGCGGGCCGCCATGTTTCTTGTATGACTTTACTTCAAACTTGTTCTTCCGTCGACATATGAGCCGTTAGTCTCCCCCAACATCGCCCCCTGCTGGACGAAAGGTCATAACAGACATACATGTCCATATTCGACAGTATTTCAGTTGTCTAAAGAATCAACTCCTATGTATGAACTGAGAAACTTAAAATTATTATTATGGTCAATTTAATTTAAGGCCATTTTACATGTTTTACTTGTATAAAGCTAATGTTAGCATCACAGTTAGCATCAGAGATATTGGAGGCTCTTGAACAGACCCTTGTAACTGCTAAGAAAATGCCCCCTTTGGACGCATTCAAAAATGTCGTAAATTTGTAAGAACACAACCTGATCATGGATATAATAAGACTTAGAGACCGTTAACGTAGAATACCAGGTGTACAGTTTGTTTAAAGTGATCAATGAAGTCATATTTTTCATTTGATGGTAAATTGTCAACTTTGATGGTCAGTAAATGATGTTATACGCGTTTTTCGCCTGGTTCCAACAATATCAATTAAAGAAATTACACATACATAAATGCCCCTATGTACGCAAATACCACCATATAAATAAACATGTGGTAAATAATAACTTTATACTTATCTAAGGGCGTGTTGTTTCTCAGCAAACAAGGTGCTGATGTTGTATTCATCTGGGTTCCTGCTCGTTCAGACATGCTGGGAAATGAAAGAGTGGACAAATTAGCCAAACAAGCCGTTAAATAAAGGAAACAGATACACATATTGATCTTTAAGAATCAGAAGGAAAGATAATTGTACAAATCAAAATAGAGTTGCAATTGTGAGAAGTAGTGGAGGTAATAGTAAAGAGACAGTCATTACTAGGTTAAGAATAGGGCACAGTAATCTGAAGAGTACACTTCCCACTTTAAGGAAGCATCCAACCGTTTCCTGAGATCATTGTCAGGTACTATAAACTGTAGAGCATGTGCTGGTTAGTTGTACAGCAGCTATGAATCACATTGACATGTAATATAACATTCTGGTCACTGTAGGAGTAAACTAACTCCAGAAGATGGCAGTAGTGCAACGCTAAGGATGCAAGCTGCCGTTAAAACCGAAAAAGAAGAAGAAGAAGAGAAGTAAACATTACAAGGGAGCACGTGAAGGCAACATCGCCGTACAACACAGTTTTCAACTGCCAACAAGATTTTGTAGACCACCGTGTTGTGTCTTAAAAACGAGTTAACCCTGAAATATTTACTTCGGATATACTAAATTAGCTGGTTAGCTAGTTATGTATTTTAGGCAGATTTTGCGGAGGCAGTTGATCGGGACCAGAGCGGCTCACCTCAGCCGTTTGCAGCGTGTTTGTCGAGCCGAGGTAACGTCCGCTGCTCTTCAGATAAACCGTCTCATTGTCATAAACCTTTTATTTTCGTTAACGGCAGCTGAGCCTTTTGACAACACCCGTCCCACTAGCCCTGGTGGAGGCTGTGGGGAACACACAGTATCTGCCCACCAAGAGGTTTGGTTTATGAGTTGTTTGTTTGTTATTCAGCTCAGAGCTTTTTAATTTCCTGTGTGTGTGATGTGTCTCTCGGTCCCACAGAGACCACTGTGCACCAAAAGTGTCGAGGTGAGGTTGGCAGAGGAGGCCAGCAAGAAGTATGGCTCCCCAGCTCCAACCATCTTCTCCAAAGTGATTGATAAAAGCATCCCTGCAGATATAATCTATGAAGATGAGAAGGTAAACAGCCAACCCTTCTCAAAACATGGTGTCTAATTTGTCCTGTTCCACGTGGAGGCCAGAGAAGATTCAGCATATGATTGTTGAGAGAAAGTTGTGCGATTCAACTCTTCATATAAGTTGTTTTTGTGTGTGTTTATCAGTGTTTGGCCTTTAGGGATATCAGCCCACAGGCCCCTGTTCACTTCCTGGTTATTCCAAGGGTCCCTATTCCCAGAATAAGTGAGGCCAAAGATGACGACGTAGAGGTAAATCTGTACATCCATTTTTATTATACTCGCTGATCCTGTTCAGGAGTTGTGCGGTGATGAGATGGGGGGCACCCAAACAGTACATACACGTGTGAGTGTTGCACATATCTTCCTATTAATCTGCTGCTACAACACCCTCCACTGGGCTGTGCACAGAAAAGCATCTCCGCAAAGTTGAAACTTACCTACTTTACTTAATAATATTATTTATATAGCACCTTTTTAAAAACTGAGTTTAAAAAGTGCTTTGATAGACAAAGCAGCAAAATCAAGGCAATAATAACAACAGAAAGCTCAACAGTGAGGCACGACAACAAGAGTTAAACGATACAATAAAAATAAAATAATTTTGTAAAATCAACAAATAAAAATAAAGCAGTAAAGCGACGACATCACATCAAAGCCAGTCTGTAAAAATGTGTTTTAAGAAGTGATTTAAAAGAGATGACTGATTCTGCGAGCCGTATCTCCTCAGGCAGCTCGTTCCAAAGCTGAGGGGCCCCGATGGTAACGGCACCGTCACCTTTAGTTTTCAGACTCGACTTTGGAACAGCCAGAAGGGCCCCACCTGAGGGTCTAAGGCCTCTATATATATTATAGAGGCCTCTATATATTTGATCTAAATCCTCTATATATTTTGGGGCCAGACCCATACGTGCTTTAAGACTTTATTGACTGCCCCATTGCCCCAGTTAAGCACACCACAATCTAAAATATACCTCTATATTGCATTAAGCTTCCCTTAAACTAAATTTAAACTAAGGGGGCTTTGCCCCAACCTATTTACAATCTAGCCCCAGACCAGACGTAAACAAACAGGTGTGACAGGTTTGTGGACATACTTTAGACCATTCAGTGATGTGTGCCTGCAGTACTTTCTTTTGTTCAACTCATTTGCATTCATCTTAAATATTCAAAGAAAGCACTCCAGAGAACAAGCTCCCAGTTTACATCCAGGATTAGTTGTTGTCTGTTTAAATCTATTTGATGTCACATCACAATTTGAAATACAACCAATTGCTGCTAATGTTTTCTGAGAGGAGTTGATGCTATCGGAGGGCATACAAATTACAGTATTACAATCATTTTATAAATCACACAAACTGCATATGTGTACTTTGCTGTATTAGTTATTAACATTCAGCAATATGCAAGACAATTTCATTTATGTAGCACATTTCATTAAAGTCAAATTCATCCTGCCTAATATATAAAAATAATATATAATAGTATTTCCAGATATAGCCAGAAACCAGCAGGGATCAAGTCCAACATAAATCATTTGCCACAAAATGTCCCCCATGACCAGTCGCACTCAATATATTATTTAAAGCCAATTATTATTGACTAACGTGCACGCATGCATTGAAAAATCACGTCTTCAGCTCTCTTTTCTTACACGTTTCAGCTCTTGGGACATTTGTTGGTTGTTGCCAAAAATGTGGCAAAGCAAGAGTCTCTAGATGAAGGATACAGAGTTGGTAAGTTACAGAAATGGGCTTATAGTGATACACAGTATATGTGGGAATACAGGCTGTTTATATACTTGCACATTGAATATTGGGTCTCTTTCTGTCCTCTGCAGTGATCAACGAGGGAAAGCACGGTGCTCAGTCAGTTTACCACCTTCACGTCCACGTCCTGGGAGGAAGGCAGATGAGGTGGCCGCCAGGATAAAGGCTTCATGTGTCTCTTGTCTTTTTAGGCTGCTTTCATGTGTTTAATGAGCTCATCCTCCTCCCGTCATCCTGTACAACAACTAACTTCACCATGCAAAAACATGATAATATGTTGATTTTTATCAAATATAAAGAATAAATGTAAACATTTAGACATCATGTTTGATATGGCTGCAAATAAAGACAGAGTTTCTAATATGAAAACACGACTCAGTTCTTTAATCTGACATCTAGCATCTGCAATAAGTGATCAGAAGATAATGCAGATAATACTTCAAAAATGTTTGTATTTCAAAATACAATAAGAAGTTGAATCTTGACAGCGGTAGAATTTTTGTTAGTGAAGCTGATTTGCATGTTATTTTTAAGGATGTATTACATTTTCTACTCAAATTATCAAGTGGGGAAGAAAGGATTTAAAACAACACGTTTATAATAGAGCAACAGGTTTGTTACAACTAATCAAAAAGTGAAACCAAATCTCAAAACAACTGAGCCTCATTGATTCCCAAATTAATAATTTATTAAAAAAAATCATTATGAGACAAACAATAAATGTAAAACAATAAAAGTTTAAACAATAATACACATAGTAAACACATCAAAATAAAAATGTATATCAAATAAGTGGGAGAATTGAAAGTAAGTGGAATATACTTTTTATTTAGAAAGTAATACTCTTGTTAAATATTTGTACTTTTTCAAGATACACTTTCTATCCTGCTTTATTTCGGATAGTTTCATCATATTCAAAAGTATATATTTTATTGAAGAATGGAGAAGAGAAGCCTGTTTTAAGGCACACAATATATGTATTACAGCACATTACCTACAGTGTAGTCACGTTTCCTGCTACCTCTTTATTAGCATTGCTGGCTCTAATTAATCTTCTGACTAACCTCCACAGATGGCATGTGCCCAGATATTAGCAGTGAGGGTCAGAGTCCGGACTGGGTGGTATTGTTTAGTGATATCGGTGCCTGTGAGCAAGGTGGTTGAACTCTCCTCTATATTTACTTTTTAACCCAGACTATCAGACAAAAGAGAAAATGAGGGCTGTATTATTAATGTATTGATCTATGGATATTTTAAATAGAAATCATAGATTCTTACTGATTTCTCTTGTGCACTTTTTTACCAAGAAGTAAATAGAGAAGGGGAAGAGTTCTTAAGAAAATGTATTCTCTGCAAAAGATATGTGCAACACGATGTCCCTAATATTTCTGTGCATTTTAAAGTGTATTGCCAGCATACTGACACTTATTTCTTGACGTGTTAAGAGTTACACAAGTTTTGTTGAACTTTCGAAAAACTGGTTCAAAGTTTCATCTCTCCTCATGAACTGGAGAGAACTTTTAGTTTCTAGTTAAAAGTTCTAGTTTTATCATTACCCTTGACAGGTCTGATGATGCATATCTGATAATGACTTGTCTTCATGAGTCAATTAGGGATGATATAAGTCTAAATACCCCCCAAACACACATACACCTGCTTTATACTGTTAAATGTTTTTGGAACAGTGCCTGTTCAATAAAATACTTAAGAGACATTTGAGAGCTTTTTCATCACGTTTATTTCTCACAGATTCATTTCCACCACATCTAAAACCAGCAGTTGTCTGCTAGTATCATTAATATAAACAAAGCAGCTTTCTACCAGTCGCAGGATGTTCGTGTGTGTGCTTCACCTCGAGGAGCAGGAACCTTTTGTCTAGCCTGTCGGTGGATCTTTAACTGATGCACTCGGCCTCAGTGGCAGTTGTTCAGAGGATTGCGAAAGTCGTTAAAGCTCTGGATTTGAGGCGTGCAAGGGAAGCTGGTATGCAGTTTAGCAGGTTCTCTTTAGGCTGATACTTTCTCCAGGGGGCAAACAGTCCTGCGCCGGGCAAAGGTTGATTCGGGTCTGTCCTGCACCTGACGACTGTCAGTCAGCTCTGTCCCAGAAGAAGGTAAGAAAAGTTTCAATTTTAAGATCTTTTTTCACGTTGCAGTGTGTGGACTTGTGTTGGGGGAATTTTGTTGTCATACGTTGCTATTGGAACTGCATGTCGCATGCACGATGATGCACTTTGAACGTCTTTGGTTACTGACATGTTACAGCTCGTTTTCTGCGTCAGCTGAAAATACTACATTCATTTCACAATTTAATTTAAGATTCTACGGCTGAGTAAAATATACTGCTATGCACACTGATGATGTCTTTGATGTGCAGAAGCAATTGAATTCATTAGTCTTTGGGCTGCATGGTCAACGTGTTTAAAACAAACACATGACTACGAGATGGAAATATTTGATGTGAGCAAGCCGCTTACTTTTAATTTGTTTGATCAACCGACTAAGTCTTTCTCTAAAACCCCCCTCCACAATGAATAAGTAATTCTTACATACTGAGACTAAATACCTGGAGTTACTCTGGGCTTTCAGTTATCCCCTATAGGACTCCTTTAGGATTTTCTACTACTCACTTTTTACTACACAGTTTTCTTCAAAGGTAACGTCTGCTTTCTATATACATAGTTTAGTTTTTTGAAGATACAGCTTGTGACCATAACACATGAGTTGAGTTGTTTGCAAACTAAACTGCATTAATTCACTCTCTGCAGTGCATTCATAAGAGAACTGAATCAAGGAAGTTCTCAAGTCAAGCTCTTGTCTTTTTGAATATATTTTAAATTTCATCTAATACGTGAAACGTTGGTTCGTTACTTTGTTAACTTGAATTAAGTAGAGATGACTGAGATGCAGTGTGTTGTGCTTCAATGTGTGATTATATGGGTCAAAGAGTATGAAAGCATGTAGATGTTCTCCAATGCTTTCTGGCACAATATTCAGAGTTTCAACATTTTGTGATGGCGGTCATTGACTCTGACCTGTTGCAATGTTTGTCAGTGTTATATACAGTATATGACCAGAGCGGTGCTGTTTCAGAACTGGAATTCTTATTTACTTGTAGGATATCTGAAATGTTTCAATGCTGATTGTACTTAACGCCCATTTAATCTAGTTTTCTTTGTTATTCCAGCAAATACGAGATGAGTGTCCAAGAGGGTTCGGTTCAGAGCAGTGGTGTAGCAGACATGGATGGTAAAGCTGAGAGGTATGCAAAATGATGCATGTCCCAAAGCGAAAAAAAACCACATCTTAATATCAGGTAGATTTAATCCATTTGTACTATGTAACCAACAATTATGTTTGTCCACAGCATCTCTACCCAAAAGGCACCGTCAGACTCCACAAACGTAAAGACTCCCCCCACCCTCCTCCTCAATGGAGATGCCACCACAGCTGAGCTCTGTACAACATCTGAGCTGGAGGAAGCCACTGAAGGACTTTCACTGGGTAAGAGTCTGAGTGCAACGTGAGGAGAAAGGGAAATTATGTATAAATACATTGCCTGGTGTTAAGCTGGCAGTTATGGCAGCAGTGGGCATTATGTGCATTAAAAATATTAGGTTTAGATGATAGAATATGGCACTGATACTTTATCACTCAAACTATCATGAGTGCTTTGCCTGTTTACATTAATTTGTATATTTAATATATATATATATATATATATGGGTTTTCTTCTATGTGTTATTTTCTCTTTAAAGGGTTTTCACCTAAAAAGGCTTAAATGGCTAAAATGGCTTAATGGCTTAGTGACTGAACGAACTAATATGCTGAACCTACCAAAATAAAAGTTGTTTGGGGAGACTCATCGATCCTTCTCAAGTGGAGAAACTGCAAATGTTTAAAAATAACTCCAGGAACTAATCTGACGTTAAAAACTGCCTCAAGAGGGAAAGATTTGGAAAGACTTGTCGAACGAGTAATTGTAGAGCACAGTTGTTCTCAATGGCTCCCAGGGCTGAGAGACACATTAACAAGACAATAAATGATAACAATAAATACATAAAAACAATAAATTAGTAGGCTCCCCAAATATTGTCTTTTATAGTGAACACCTCTAAAAACGATTCAAATGATAAAATCTGAGAAGGTGCCATCACTCTTAAGGTAAACACAAACATCTTACAACAAATGCAACCTGTGAAAAAGGATATAGACATTCTGTCGCTTTAAAAGGTCAAAAGCCCCAAAATAGCTACTACTGTATTAGCAGCTGCATGAAGGGCAGAATTTGAGAGATACTTACTGTATACAGTCTCATAAATCAGCAGGATTGTCAGGTAAATAAAGCTAAAAGATAATTTAGAGATCTCTTTAAATGACATCCAATACAACTCAGCATAACCTTTCTATCCTTACGCTGGAATCAGAGAATGACCCTTGTTCTTAGATAAAATATCATTATGTACTTGTTGTCACTATGTGTTCCTTGTTTTTTGCAGTTTTTAAAGAGATTCTCAAATAGTTCCTGCATTTTGGGTCGCTAAAATTCAAAGTGAAACAGCAACATTTCCCTTTGGATAATATAACTATGGAAAAGGGAAAAATGCGAAAGAAGATGGATAGCATGTTAAGTAATAGAGTGATCTGAACCAGTCTAATGGTGCGTCTAAAAGCCTCTCACCAAACTTCCTCTAACCAAACCTGATCGGTAGGTACGCACTGACTTTTATGGTTTGTCTCACGTATCATTACAGCCCTCCCACATTCACAGCACAACCTGTAAATCATGTTGCTCTGACAATTCATGTGTAAGAAATCCACAGGGTCAGTCCAGAGAAGTCTGTAGTCCTCTCATAAACCCGACTCTTCTTCTAAAGCTTGCTGTCTCGGTTTGGTGAGGGTGTCGTCTGAAATTTGATTTGTCATTAAATTGCGAGTAAATACGGCTGTCCCTGTTGTCCCAATACAGAAGAGCCCAAGGCAGTTCCCTTGTTGAGGGCGAATGGACCAGCACCTCTGGACCCAGGGGACCAGCTATGGAGCACCAGCAGACACAAGGCAGTCAGGCTGAGGATGGAGGGCTCGGGCCCGGCTTCAGCGACTCCCATGACTGTCCATCAGCTGTTTCTGAAGACGGTGGAATCGTACGGGGATCATCCAGCCTTGGCTTCCAAAGAAGAGGGCCAGTGGGTGACCCTGACATGGAGGCAATACTATGAGCAGTGCCGGGCAGCAGCTAAAAGTTTCCTCAAGGTTTGTTTGCAAATTGAACTTGTGCAGTTACATATTGTGGGATTTTTTGGTTTTAGCCTGGTCTTCAGTAAATACATAACCTGTGGGCCAGTAAGCATTTCTTGTTTGTCCTGTTTTGTAAACAGTAGCTCAGAATGTCCTCCCTCTCTCAATAAAAATCAACACTTGTGTGTAAAAATGCACAGCTTGTGCTCCTTGGACATGTTTGTGTCCCATGAGGTGGAGTGGCTTTGAAACGAGATGTAGGTCAAGAGTAATGGAGACACTGTGCTGCTGTGTCATTAAAGATACATGCTCTTTTGAAGAAAAAACAACAACAACAACTTGTCTGCTTTGTAGTTGGGGCTGGAGCGTTACCATGGTGTGGGTATTCTGGGATTCAACTCCCCCGAATGGTTCATCTCAGACATCGGCTGCATCTTTGCAGGGTAAGATCACAATAAAGGAGGAAGATAAAATTCCACCCGATACTACACATTTATCTCTGTCCATGCTCATCTCAAAGTTCATCTCTGTATCCCCACCCACAGCCGTTAAGGCCGTACCAGTTAAAAGTCTTATAATGTGGGTGTGAAACTTCTATCCAGCCGTTGTCCTCAGATAAATGAGTAATATTGAAGTTGTGTATTGTATGCAGATAGCTCTTGGGTTAATTTAAAATGTTAGGTTGTTTCGAGGATACAATACTATTTATAATTGTGTAAGAAATGTATCATTTGATGATTGCATTTGTTTAGTTCAAATTATGTGGCATATCTTGTGCCATATGTCTTATGTTTTTAACTAATTTGCATGAATAATGAACAGATAAATCAAACATTAACTTCAGTTATTTCTGATCAGTGTCTCTGAAAGACGTGCAATTATTTGTGAGACAAACTGTAGTCCAAAGAGCAAAATCCACAGTACATCATGCAAGGAAATGTGTGCATTCAACAGAGGATTTTACTCTCCTATATCTGATTTGTTCCACAGGGGTCTGGCAACTGGAATTTACACCACCAACTCACCCGAAGCTTGTCAGTATGTGGCTGCCAACAGTGAGGCCAACATCCTGGTAGTGGAGAACCAGAAACAGCTCGAGAAAATCCTGCAGGTCAGGAGCTTCATTAGAGTGCTGTAGTAACTATTGGTAAAGTTAGAAAAAAAAATGTCCTCATATTGTTTAATTTGTATTTCCCCAACAGGTTAAAGATCATCTACCTCATCTGAAAGCCATTGTCCAGTATAAAGGCGAGCTGCAGCAGAAAGCACCATTCCTGTATACAGTACGTTTGCTCAGCAAACATATTGATGTAGCAGATGAGTCACATGGTTGTAGAAAATCTGATCTAAACTGAATTCTTCATGTGATGCCTATCGTTTCACCACTGACCTTTGTAATGCAATAATATTATCTTACTTGTGGTTTAAGAATTGTAATCAAATACATGTGACCTCAAATATCAGATGCAGTTCAGTTCAGTCTGGATTCAAATGCACTTTATTTAACATTATCTCTGTATTTGTGTAGTGGGCAGAGTTCATGAAGCTGGGAGAGGATGTGCCCGACGAGCAGCTAAATGCTGTGATTGACAGTCTTCGGGCCAACGAGTGCTGTACTCTCATCTTTACCTCTGGAACCACTGGCAACCCTAAAGGATGCATGTTGAGCCACGACAATGTAAGCTATCTGGACAAAATACTTTCCTTTTCTTACATTTAAATTATTTATATATCATTCTTTCTTAGGGCTTGATTGACAATTGTTTTTGCCATCATTAATCTAATAATAAATTAATTATTCGTTCCAGTATTTTAAGAAATCCTGAAAAACTGCACATCACAACTTGGAACCAGAGACTATCATTACCATTTATTCACTATTGAAGTCAAATACAATAAAATAATAACAAATATATAGTGATTATGCTCACATAAGGTAGAAAACAGCAAATCAACTTGTATTGCAGAAGAAGAAAACCCCCCACAAAAGAAACACATAATGTGTTAGAAAGAGGCCGGTTTAAATTAAAGGTATGAGTCAAAAACACGAACACAGCTGAATAAAAGGAAGTTGTTCTTTTCTTTTTTTGAAAAAACTTTTTTACTGTACGCCTTAATTGATATTTTGATTAATGAGATTTTCCTAAACCAGAATTTTGGGAGGTACTAGAGCATTTTAACAGCATCAAATAAAGTGTTTATTTATGTAAATGAAGAGGACCCACCATAGAGCCATGGGGAACTCCAAAAACAGTGTATGTATTATATGCCAACACATCAAATACTATCAGACAGGTAGCACCCAGACCAGACACTTATTGCAAAACTCACTGTTTCCTGCTTCCTTCAAGAGGACTTTTGGAAAGTTTTTTTTTTTTCAATGTAATATACTTCATTAAAGTTATTCAGCCCAAATTTTTCACTGCCATATTTGGAGCAGCCCCACAGACTTAAAGTTCCCAGCTGACCAAGCTGCAGTTGCGGCCACCTCTACACTGCTTAAATGAACAAAAGACTGCACCACCATCTCATAAACACTGGCTGGTGGATGTAAAGACAAAACTTAAAACTAAACAACTAAACCCTACTACTATTGGCTCAGCCAGAGAGTTTTATAAGGTACTAATAACAGTTTGTGTGAACAATGTGTTTGCTGACTTGTTTTGTGGAAACTAAAGAAAAGTATTTGAGTAAATTACTCTGATTCTGACTCCTCTCTAATATGTAGCTGACATGGACGGTCCACAGGGCAGCTTCCATGCTCAGCTTAAAGCACACTGAGGAGAGGATGGTCAGTTACCTGCCGCTCAGCCACGTGGCCGCCCAGCTAGTTGACATGTGGATGACTATGTTGTGTGCCATGACCACCTACTTTGCAGAGCCAGACGCCCTCAAGGTAAGGATGCCTACTGTTGTATAAACATAGAATTATTAATGGTGGTTTACTATTTTTACTCTAATCCACAATCATTTTTCCAGGGCTCCTTAGTAAATACACTTAAAGAGGTTCGTCCAACTTGTTTCGTGGGGGTTCCTCGAGTGTGGGAGAAGATGCAGGAGAAAATGAAAGCTGTTGGGGCCAAGGCATCCCCAATGAAGAGGAGAGTCGCGGGCTGGGCCAAGTCTATAGGCCTGCGGTACAACTACAGTGTCATGAACGGGTGAGACAGCAGCAAAGATTCCTTTAGAATTCATGTTAGCATGCTAACACTTGCTAATTAGCACTAAACACAAAGAACAGCTGAGGCTGATGGGAATGACATTAGCTCTGCATGCTTCTGTATTGGTGTTGACATTTTGACCTAATGATGAAATCAGGAAATAACCAAAGTGGTTGCAAATTATCTTCAGGGAGACATGAATGTTTGGACCAAATATAATGGCAATACATCCAATAGTTATTCATTTCTGGGCCAAACAGACAGACCTACATTGCCAAGTTGGTAATGCTTCATTTGGAGCCCATTTCTTAATTCCGAAGAAATCTTAACTTCAAACAAACAATGGGTGTAAATGTGACTTTATCTTTTTGGTTACAGGGAGAACCAGGTGCCCTGGGGCTTCATGTTGGCTAATAATCTGGTCTTTAAGAAGGTCCGTGAGTCGCTGGGCCTAGACCGCTGCAAGTTATGCTTCACGGGCGCTGCCCCCATCACCAAAGACACTATGGAGTTCTTCATGAGCCTGAACATCCCTTTATTGGAGCTATACGGCATGAGTGAATGCTCCTGCCCACACACCATCTCCACTGACACCTATTACCACTTCACAAGGTGAGCAGCAAAGCATTATGGGACATTTCAACTATGATTAAAATGTGTTGCTGATATGGATGTGAGAATACTGTGACAACCTGCTGGTAATTTTCTCTCCAGTAAAACCTTTAGTCAAAGTGGAACTCCACAGATTTTACACATTTTTTGATGTTAAGCTCCCACTTGAGGTCCTGGCTGATGACGGATCCCATGAAGCTAAAGGACAAAGTCGACTAGGGAGTCACATAGGATGATAGGGGCGACTGGGGCTGCGCTCCTCTTAAAATCCACAACTTCCACTGTCTTTAGACTTTTCGCTCTGAGTTGTCATCAGATGGTTAATCACGCACCTGTGGGCAGACTCATCCGCAACAGAGATGAGTCCAATGAGGTGTCGTCCATGAACTTCAAGAGTTTGACGAACTGCTGACTGGAGGTGCTGCTGTTGGTGTAGAGGGAGAAGAGCTGAGGGGCTGAGTCTTTAATCTACCGACAGGTGGAGTCGGGGATGTGAAACTGACAAAGATTGACCTGCATGTAGACTATGGGTGTAAGTCTGTCATTGGCCGCATATCTCACACAGTATCCTGCTCTTCTTCCTCTATCCGGACTATTTATTTAGGAAGTGAACCGTCATTGCATCCTGTGCTTAGCGTCGCCCAGGATTGTGAATGTTAATTTGTGGAGCCAGACATTTCTTTAGCGCTGACACAGCGCTGTGGAGATAAGTCTAGCTATGCGAAACTATTATTATCATAACTTTTGTTGAGGGTTTGGAAGCAGACATTAATCTGTTTTTAAGAGGTCACAAGTCAAAAAAGTTGGGAACCACAGGTTTAATTAATCACAAATCAGCCAGGTTTGTCAGTTTTTGCATGAAAATGTTTTTCATAGTATACTGACATTATGATATCCTATTTCTTTGTACTAAACTTAAAAGTAGCGGTGCCGTTGTAGTTAGGTCAGGTCTAAATAAACAAGTTGCTGACTTGTGTCTCTCCAGCTGTGGAAAAGTGATGCCAGGCTGCAAGACGAAGCTGGAGAACCCAGATGAGGACGGGAGTGGAGAGATATGTATGTGGGGTCGGCACGTCTTCATGGGCTACCTGGACATGCCGGACTTAACATCAGAGGCTCTCGACCAGGACGGCTGGCTGCGCTCTGGAGATCTGGGAAGACACGACGAGAATGACTTCCTGTACATCACAGGAAGGATCAAGGGTAAGCTGTGGTCCCTTTGGAGGGGCCTGACCCCTTGATCCACAGGACTGCACTATGTAACTATATATAAAGTAGTTAGACCAATGTTGACCTCCACCAGCTACAACAGTAAAAAAACTGCTTATTAATTGATGCATCTAATAATGTCATAATATAATATGTATTTTTCTGCAGAACAAAGAGTTATACTTTTTATACTTTTGGTACATTTTGCTGAACATAATTCTTTACTTTTACTTATTTAATATTTTGAATAGAGGACTTTAATTTGTAATAAAGTATTGTTGTATTGGCACTTTTACTTGAGTAAAATAACTGAGTACTTTTTAAGAACTTAGCAATTCAAGTACTCTACATTACAAAACAAATGGAACATACAAATGCACTTTTTAGGGCAATTTATATAAAATATTTATATAAAATGACAAAGGTCATTGTGTTTAGTTTTAACGTTGGACTCTGAACATTGTCAAACAGTTGACACACTTTTGAAACTAAACTGTCTTTTTGGCACAGAACTGATCATCACTGCAGGTGGAGAGAACATCCCTCCTGTGCCCATCGAGGATTCAGTGAAGGCCGAGGTGCCCATCATCAGCAACGCCATGCTGATCGGAGACAAGCTGAAGTTCCTCTCCATGCTGCTCACGCTCAAAGTAACCGGGCCTCCATTCCTGCACGCAGTCACAGCTACTGAATAAATAAAACAAACACAATAATGTCCCTTCTCTATTTCCACAGTGTGTGGTGGATGACAGCGGCGAGCCCACAGACGAGCTGAGCCCCGAGGCTTTGATATTCTGCCAGCAGCACAACGTCACAGCCACCAAGGTGTCCGAGATCGTAGCCAATAAGGAGCCGGCTATCTACAAAGCCATACAGGAAGGCATGGACCGCTCCAACGCCAGAGCAACGTCCAACGCCCAGAAGATCCAGAAGTGGGTGATACTGGAGCGAGACTTCTCTGTCAGTGGAGGTGAACTGGGTGAGTTGTTTTGCTTTGCTTCCTTCTTTTGGTATTCAAATTATAGCAAAATCTGCACACAACAATATAATTAAAGAAGTATTCACTACTGCTGTGATGTAGTTTAATCAGCTATCAATCAGGGTCATGTCTTGTGACTGTGCCGCATGCCAGAAAGCATTCCAGTGAAGTTTGATTGGTAGCGATTGAATCTCTCCCTCTGAGATATTTTTAAAGCTACAGTGGGTCAAATGTTGTCACCGTGTGAGTGTCGCTCAGCAGAGACTTAAGGTTGAGATTTAAATGTAATTAACCTGCTTTTTTCTTTTTTCTGTCTATGCAGGACCTACCTTGAAACTGAGGAGACCCATTGTTGTGAAGATGTACCAGGAGAAAATAAATGAATTGTATACAGTGGCCACGGAAAGACAGTAGACTGTACTGCACAGAGATGAGATAATACCTGGGGCATGTTTGTGTTGTGCCCAGACGTCATGTTGAGAAATGTATAAAATGTAATATTTTAATATGTTTTAATATGTTTCTGTTTAATATGTTCTGATCCCTCTCCCAGGATGAACAGAAGTGCAATAGATGTCATGTCTAAACATACGGTTTCAAAACAGCTGTGCACATTTTGTAAATAAAATATCCAAATCAAAGCCAAATCTTGCCATTTACTGTTAGCATACAGGTGCATTGTATGTCATCACACTGGGAAACACTGAATGGTGTCAGTCATCATTTTTTTTAAGGACATTTTTTGATTCAACTGTGGCCTTAAAGAAGAAAATCTCATGTCCTGGTCATCAGCATACCAATATGTATTTTTTTTGCCTCATGCTTCGAGATTATCCCCATCTAGCAAAACTGCAGATATCACCTCTAAAGACTGGATGGAGCTGATGTTTCAATATATATATATTATATGAGATAAGAATAGAATCCAATCACATTACTCATTTTTCAACAGTAGCTGTAATTGAAGAGCAGATTATGGCTGTGCTGTTGGTGTAACGCTGCCATCATGTGGATGAAATGATGTACTTCAATCACGTGTAGGAACCGTCATGAAGCAATAAGTGCTTCCCACTGATAGTAGGAACACCAACATAATTGAATGGTAAACTTATTGAGGTTTTCAAACATATAAATCAAGAATATGTTGAACAACAGTAACCTAAATTTTTACGCTCCTTTGACAAGTCAAGCACACCACAATCTGAAATATATACCTCTATATTGCATCAAGCTTCCCTTAATTTAAACTAAAGGGCTTTGCCCCACCCTATTTAGAATATAGCCCCAGACAAGAAGTAAACAAAGAGGTGTGACAGGTTGTGAAATGTTCTTTAGACCATTTAGTGGTGTGTACCTGCAGTACCTTTCTTAAGTTCAACTCATTTGCGTTCATCTTAAATATTCGAGCAAGCTCACAGTTTACATCCTGGATTAGTTGTTGTCACGTATGCAGCCCACAGGGAAGACTTACACTAAGCGGAGGAACAGTAGCATCTCGTTTCCACAACTTGAAACCATCTAAAATCATACAGTCAGGAATTTGAAAAAACTTAAACAATTGCTGCCAAGGTTTTCTGAGAGGAGTTGATTCAAATTACAGTATTACATGCATTTTAGAACATAAATCACACTGGGCTGTATTAGTTATTAACAGTCAGCAATATGCATGACCACAGTCAACAATATTGTATTAAAGTGTAGAAAGACAATTTTATTTATGTAGCACATTTCCTTAAAGTCAAATTCCCTAACTAACCTCCACAGATGGCATGTGCCCAGATATTAGCAGTGAGGGTCAGAGTCTGGACAGATGTGGTGTGACTGGGTGGTATGATTTAGTGACATCGGTGCCCGTGAGCAGGGTGTGTGTGTGGGGGGGGGGGGGGGGGGTGGCTGAACTCTCCTCAATATTTACTTTTTAACCGAGACTATCAGACAAAAGAGGAAACGAGGGCTGTAGTAATGACACGTAACAAGTATTGATCTATGGACATTTTAAGTAGAATTCATGGACTCTTACTGATTTCTCTTGTGCACTTTTTTACCAAGACATAAATAGAGAAGCTGAAAAATTAAGAGTTCTTAGTTAAGAGTATGTAGACTCTGCAAAAGGCAGCTAAAACACTATATCCCTAATATTTTTGTGCATTTGAACATGCATTGCCAACATACTGACACTTCTTTCTTGACGTGTCAATCAGTTAGAAAAAGTTAGTTACATAAGTTTTGTTGAACTGTTGAAAAACTGTTTTTATGGTTCAAAGTCTCATCTCTCCTCACGGACCTGAGAGAACTTACCTAGTTTTATCATTACCCTTGGCAGGTCTGGTTATGCGTATCTGATAATGACGTGTCTTCATGAGTGAACACACAAACACACACACACACACACACACACACACACACACACACACACACACACACACACACACTACCCACTAGTTGTCTTCTAGTATCATTAATATAAACAAAGCAGCTTTCTACCAGTCACAGGGTGTTTGTGTGTCTGCTTCACCGCGAGGAGCAGGAACCTTTTGTCTAGCTTGTTGGTGGATCTTTAACTGGTCGACTCAGCAGTTGTTTTAGAGGATTGCGAAAGTCTTTCAAGCACTGGACACGAGGCGTGAGTGCAAGGGAAGCTGGCATGCACTTCAGGAAGTCCTCTTTAGGCTGACACTTTCTCCAGGGGGGCAACAGTCAAACACCTGCGCCGGGCAAAGGTTGATCCGGGTCTGTCCTACACCTGACGACTGTCAATCAGCTCTGTCCCAGAAGAAGGTAAGAAAAGTTTCAATTTTAAGATCTTTTTTCACGTTACAGTGTGTGAAGAAGACTTGTGTTGGGGGAATTTTGTTGTCATACGTTGCTATGGGGACTGCGTGTCTTGTATGAGGATGATGCACTTTGAATGTCTTTGATTACTGACATGTTACAGCTCCTTTCGTGGTTCAGCTGATTGTTATTGAATTGCAGAAAATAATAAATTAATTTCACAATTTAATTTACGATTTTAAGGCTGAGAAAGATATACTGATATGCACACTTATATCACTAGACACTGATATCTTTGATCTGTAGACAGAAGCAAATTCATTCATTAGTCTTTGGGCTGCATGGACAATGTGTTTGAGACAAACACGTGACGAAGAGATGGAAATACTAAATGTGAGCAGGCCGCTTTGACTTTTATTTGTTTGATCAACAGAGACAAAGTCTTTCTTTAACCCCCCCCCCCCCCTCTGCAATGAGTTGAGCGATTCTTACATAATCAGACTCAACATCTGGAACTACTCTGGGCTGTCAGTTATCTCACATGGGACTCTTATAGGACTTTCTACTACTCACTTTTTACTAGAAGATTTAACACAAAGTTGTCTTCAAAGGTAACGTCTGCTTTCTGGGTAATGTGCAAATCCAAGTCATTAATGACACTGAAATCCATCGATATTTGCATAATACAAGACTTTGCCGTTGCCACTTCATATTGCCACACTGTAGTTTTGTAAGTCGTGTGAACTTTGGTCCAGAGAAATTTTGACCAAAGTTCTAAACTAGAGGTCAGACTGAGAGTCTGCTGGGTTGACAGAGCTTAATCTCATACGGTTTTATTATAAGGTACTTTTACTTGAGTATTTAAATTGTATGCTACATTATATCTCTATAGTCCCATACATTTCAGAGGGAAATATAGTGCTTTTTACTCCACTACATTTATCTGACAACTGGAGTTCTTAGTTATTTTAGAGATTAAGATTTCACAAACACAGTATATGAATATAACAATTAAAATGCTGCTTACATCTTAAAGCATGAGTAATAATATTGCTATAATATATATCCTTATATATATACTAGCAGTACTCTACCACTTTTACTTAAGTAGAAGTTATGAGTACTTCTTCCACCACTGCTGATCTTTCATTGTATCTCTACAGATGTGTTGAAATAATTGATTTCTTTAGGCTACACATACTTTTACTTTAATACTTCTTAATTGTTTGTACTTTTACTTTGGTGAAATCTTGAATAGGCCTTTTACTCGTAACAGAGTATTTGTACAGAGCAATACTACTCTACTACTGATGAATACTTCCTCCACCACTGCTAATTTGTATCCGTAGAGATGTGTTGAATTGATTTTCGGCAGTTTGGTTATTTGAAGATACAGCTTGGGACCATGAAACAAAGTAGTTGAGTCGTTTACACACTAGGTGGCATCATTTCACTCTCTGCAGTGCATTCAAAAGAGAACTGAATTCCTAAGTCCTAAAGACAAGCTTGTTTTTTGACAATATTTAAATTTCATCAAATACGTGAAACGTTGGTTCGTTAGTTTGTTCACTTGAATTAGCGATGGCTAAGGTGGAGTGAAATAGTATGAAAGCGTGCAGATGTCCTGCAATGCTTTCTGGCACAATATTCAGAGTTTCAACATTTAGTGATGACGGTCATCGGCTCTGACCTGTTGCAATGACTTTGTCAGTCTTATATAAATGACCAGAGCGGTGCTGTTTCACAACTGGAATCCTTATCTACTCGGTTGATATCTGAAATGTTTCAATGCTGATTGTACTTAACGCCCATTTAATCTAGTTTTCTCTTTTATTCCAGCAAATACGAGATGAGTGTCCAAGAGGGTTCGGTTCAGAGCAGTGGTGTAGCAGACATGGATGGTAAAGCTGAGAGGTATGCAAAATGATGCATGAAAAAACACATCTTTACTATCAGGTAGATTTGATCCATGTAACTAACAATTATGTTTGTCCACAGCATCTCTACCCAAAAGGCACCGTCAGACTCCACAAACGTAAAGACTCCCCCCACCCTCCTCCTCAATGGAGAAGCCACCACAGCTGAGCTCTGTACAACATCTGAGCTGGAGGAAGCCACTGAAGGACTTTCACTGGGTAAGAGTCTGAGTGCAATGTGAGGAGAAAGAAGCTAATCTGATGTTAAAAACTGCTTCAAGAGGGAAAGCTTTGGAAAGATTTGTCGAACTAGTAATTGTAGAGCACAGTTGTTCTCAATGGCTCCCAGGGCTGACAGACTGATTAACAAGACAATAAATGATAACAATAAATACATAAAAACAATAATTTAGAGGGGTTTCTGCTCCACAAATGATATTGTCTTTTATTGAGAAAACCTCTAGAAATGATTAAAATATGAAAAACTGAGAAGGCGCACAAACACAAACATCTTGAAACAAATGCAACCTGTGAAAATCAGCTGGATTGTCAAGTAAATGAAGCAAAAAGATCTTCTAGAGAGCTCTTCAAATGACATCCAACATAGCACAGCAGAACCTTTCTATTCTGACACTGGAATCAGAGAATGACCCTCGTTCTTAGATAAAATATCATGATGTACTTGTTGTCACTATGTGTTCTTTGTCTTTTACATTTTTTTTAGTCTGAGAGGTTTTTAAATAGTTCCTGCAGTTTGGAACGCTAAAATTCTATTT
Source organism: Pholis gunnellus (assembly GCF_910591455.1). Lineage (NCBI taxonomy): Eukaryota > Metazoa > Chordata > Actinopteri > Perciformes > Pholidae > Pholis > Pholis gunnellus. Next base: position 22,100,281 of record NC_136532.1, read on the forward strand.
TTGGATACTATAACATGAAAAAGGGAACAATAAGGTAAGATGGATAACATGTTAAGAAATAGAGGGATCTGAACCAGTCTAATGGTGTTGTTGATGCAGTAAAGAGACAATTGAGTAAAAATCACATGTTTCACTGTATCAAATGATGCATCAAGATCGTTCAATTTTGTGACCTTTTATAAAAACAGTTGTAGTTTGGAAAGTTTGGAAATTCGACTTTACCTTTAAGTGACGTACTTACAGCCACAAGGTGGAGCGGAAGATACACCTCAGAGTCAAAGAGCTGTAACAATAGATGCTAAATATTCGGGGGCTAACGTGTTGCATGTTTTAGGAGTTTTGGAGGAAATTGACTCCAAGATGAAAAACAGAAGAGCAAACAAAGATTTAGCAAAAGGAAGGAATTAAATAATGTATACCATCCTACTGTAGAGTTGTGGTGAGAGAAATAAGAAAAATAATTAAATAACAGGAAGGAATTTTACCAACAGGAACAAACGCAACATTATCGTGTTTGTGTTGTTTGAGGCTCTCACCAAACTTCCTCTAACTAACCAAACCTGATCGGTAGGTAGGCACTGACTTTTATGGTTTGCCTCAGGTATCATTACAGCCCGCCCACATTCACAGCACAACCTGTAAATCGTGTTGCTCTGTCCATTCATGTGTAAGAAATCTACAGGGTCAGTCCAGTGATGTCTGTAGTCCTCTCATAAACCCGACTCTTCTTCTAAAGCTTGCTGTCTCGGTTTGGTGAGGGTGTCGTCTGAATTTGACTTGTTATTAATGGCGAGTAAACACGGCTGTCCCTGTTGTCCCAATACAGAAGAGCCCAAGGCAGTTCCCTTGTTGAGGGCGAACGGACCAGCACCTCTGGCCCCAGCGGACCAGCTATGGAGCACCAGCAGACACAAGGCAGTCAAGCTGAGGATGGAGGGCTCGGGCCCGGCCTCAGAGACTCCCATGACTGTCCATCAGCTGTTTCTGAAGACGGTGGAATCGTACGGGGATCATCCAGCCTTGGCTTCCAAAGAAGAGGGCCAGTGGGTGACCCTGACATGGAGGCAATACTATGAGCAGTGCCGGGCAGCAGCTAAAAGTTTCCTCAAGGTTTGTTTGCAAATTGAACTTGTACAGTTACATATTCTTTTGGTCTCTACTCCAGCACATTGGATTTTGAATGAGCTTTAATTTAAGGGTGTTTATATCTGTTTTGGGTCAACAGTAGTAATTGCAGACTTTTTTTGTTTTACACAAACAACAATTTTCAGTAGCAGAAACTAGGCAAGGCACATGAATGTATATAACACATTACTGTATGTGTAAGTACATATAACTTACACACTTTAAAAGGAACAAAGTGGAAAAGTTGCCACAGGGAAATTGTATTGCTCTCCCAGACCTTTGCTGCAGCCATCTTCACTTCTTGCTTGCTTCAGGAGCTTTTTGGTTTTAGCCTGGTCTTTAGTAAATACATAACCTGTGGGCCGGTAAAAATGTCTTGCTTGTCGTGTTAAGGATCATTATTCTATTAAAACTTTTGGACTTGTACATTAAAGTCATAAGTTTCATTTAAGTGTGCTGAATTAGAGCAAATAAAAACATTCCATTACAGTATATCTTATGTTCTGCCTGCACTGTTTGTGATATCCTACATCTGTAATCCAAACTAGTATAGCAGAAGTTTTTGACATGCGCATTTAAATATGGTACAGGACTTACAGGCTACACAACAAAGTAAATTCCTGTTTTGTAAAAGGTAGCTCAGAATGTCCTCCCTCTCTCATTGAATTATCTGTGGCATGAGATTGGGCTGCTGAAAGTCAACACCTGGGTGTGTGAAATTCACAGCTTGTGTTCCATCTCCTGTTTCATGGACATGTTCGTGTCCCATGAGGTGGAGTGGCTTTTGAAACGAGATGTAGGTCAAGAGTAATGGAGGCACTGTGCTGCTGTCTCATTAAAGATACATGCTCTTTTGAAAAAATAGAAAAACAACAACAACTTGTCTGCTTTGTAGTTGGGGCTGGAGCGTTACCATGGTGTGGGTATTCTGGGATTCAACTCCCCCGAATGGTTCATCTCAGACATCGGCTGCATCTTTGCAGGGTAAGATCACAATAAAGGAGGAAGATAAAATTCCACCCGATACTACACATTTATCTCTGTCCATGCTCATCTCAAAGTTCATCTCTGTATCCCCACCCACAGCCGTTAAGGCCGTACCAGTTAAAAGTCTTATAATGTGGGTGTGAAACTTCTATCCAGCCGTTGTCCTCAGATAAATGAGTAATATTGAAGTTGTGTATTGTATGCAGATAGCTCTTGGGTTAATTTAAAATGTTAGGTTGTTTCGAGGATACAATACTATTTATAATTGTGTAAGAAATGTATCATTTGATGATTGCATTTGTTTAGTTCAAATTATGTGGCATATCTTGTGCCTTATGTCTTATGTTTTTAACTCATTTGCATGAATAATGAACAGATAAATCAAACATTAACTTCAGTTAGTTCTGATCAGTCTCTCTGAAAGACGTGCAATTATTTGTGAGACAAACTGTAGTCCAAAGAGCAAAATCCACACTACATCATGTAAGGAAATGTGTGCATTCAACAGAGGATTTTACTCTCCTATATCTGATTTGTTCCATAGGGGTCTGGCAACTGGAATTTACACCACCAACTCACCCGAAGCTTGTCAGTATGTGGCTGCCAACAGTGAGGCCAACATCCTGGTAGTGGAGAACCAGAAACAGCTCGAGAAAATCCTGCAGGTCAGGAGCTTCATTAGAGTGCTGTAATAACTATTGGTAAAGTTAGAAAAAAAAATGTCCTCATATTGTTTAATTTGTATTTCCCCAACAGGTTAAAGATCATCTACCTCATCTGAAAGCCATTGTCCAGTATAAAGGCGAGCTGCAGCAGAAAGCACCATTCCTGTATACAGTACGTTTGCTCAGCAAACATATTGATGTAGCAGATAAGTCACATGGTTGTAGAAAATCTGATCTAAACTGAATTCTTCATGTGATGCCTATCGTTTCACCACTGACCTAATGCAATAATATTATCTTACTTGTGGTTTAAGAATTGTAATCAAATACATGTGACCTCAAATATATTAAACTGCACTACATCAGATGCAGTTCAGTTCAGTCTGGATTCAAATGCACTTTATTTAACATTATCTCTGTATTTGTGTAGTGGGCAGAGTTCATGAAGCTGGGAGAGGATGTGCCCGACGAGCAGCTAAATGCTGTGATTGACAGTCTTCGGGCCAACGAGTGCTGTACTCTCATCTTTACCTCTGGAACCACTGGCAACCCTAAAGCAGTCATGTTGAGCCACGACAATGTAAGTTATCTGGACAAAATACTTCCCTTTTCTTAGCTTTTATTATTTTGACAAATATCTATATATCATTTCATCTTAAAGCCCAATTGTTTTTACTATCAATTAATCTAATAATTTGTTAATTAATCGTTCCAGTAAAAAAAATTAAACTGAAAAACTGGATACCACAAAATGATATCTTCAAAACTCTTGTTTTATTTGCCCCAAAAAAGTACAAAACCTATAATGTTCAACTGATATTTGACAAAGACAAGCAAATCATCTCACTTGAGAAGCTGGAACCAGAGAATGTCTAGCATTTCTTCACTATTAAAGTAACAATAAAATACTAAAGATACATAGTGATTATGCTCACATAAGGTAGAAAACAGCAAATCAACTTGTATTGCAAAAACAATGGACATTTGACATGTATATAAACATCAAATATACGTAGTGTGTTCAAAAGAAGCCGGTTTAAATTAAAGGTATGATTAAAATGAACAAAAACACGAACACAGGCGAATATAAGGAAGTTGGTGTACTTTTTTCCCGTAATTTATATTTTGATTATTGACTTTTTTCTAAACCAGAATTTTGGGAGATACAAGAGCATTTTAACAGCATGAAATAAACTATTTGTTTATGTAAATAAAAACAAGAAGAGGACCCAACATAGAGCCCTGGGGAACTCCAAAAACAGCTACATGTATTTTATGCACATCAAATACTATCAGACAGGTAGCACCCAGATCAGACATTTAATACAAAACTCCTGCCTCGCTCAAAAGGTTTTTTGGAAAGTGTTTTTTCAAATTTAATGTACATCAATTTAGTTATTGATCCCAACCTTTTCACTGCCATATTTGGGGCGGCCCTGAAGACTTAAAGTTGACCAAGCTGAAGTTGTGGCCTCCTCTACATTGCTTGCTCGACGACTAATTCCCCTTAAATGGAAAAAGACTGCACCACCATCTCATAAACACTGGCTGGTGGATGTAAAGACAAAACCTAAAACTAAACAACTAAACCCTACTACTATTGGCTCAACCAATGAGTTTTATAAGATACTGATAACAGTCTGTGTGAACAATGTGTTTGCTGTTTTGTGAAAATTATAGAAAAATATCTGAGTAAATTACTCTGATTCTGACTCCTCTCTAATATGCAGCTGACATGGACAGTCAACACGGGATCTTCCATGCTCAACTTAAAGCACACTGAGGAGGTGATGGTCAGTTACCTGCCGCTCAGCCACGTGGCCGCCCAGCTAGTTGACATGTGGTTGTGTGTTTCTTTTGCCATGACCACCTACTTTGCAGAGCCAGACGCCCTCAAGGTAAGGATGCCTACTGTTGTATAAACATAGTATTATTAATGGTGGTTTACTATTTTTACTCTAATCCCAAATCATTTTTCCAGGGCTCCTTAGTAAATACACTTAAAGAGGCTCGTCCAACTTGTTTCCTTGGAGTTCCTCGAGTTTGGGAGAAGATGCAGGAGAAAATGAAAGCTGTTGGTGCCAAGGCATCCCCAATGAGGAGTACAGTGGCGGGCTGGGCCAAGTCTATAGGCCTGCGGTACAACTACAGTGTCATGAACGGGTGAGACAGCAGCAAAGATCCTTTTTTAGAACTCATGTTAGCATGCTAACACTTGCTAATTAGCACTAAACATAAAGAACAGCTGAGGCTGATGGGAATGACATTAGCTCTGCATGCTTCTGTAGTGGTGTTTGACATTTTGACCTAATGATGAAGTCAGGAAATAACCAAAGTGGTTGCAAATTATCTTCAGGGAGACATGAATGTTTGTACCAAATATAATGGCAATACATCCAATAGCTATTTATTTCTGGGCCAAACAGACAGACCAACATTGCCAAGTTGGTAATGCTTCATTTGGAGCCCATTTCTTAATTCCGAAGAAATCTTAACTTCAAACATGCAATGGGTGTAAATGTGACTTTATCTTTTTGGTTACAGGGAGAACCAGGTGCCCTGGGGCTTCATGTTGGCTAATAATCTGGTCTTTAAGAAGGTCCGTGAGTCGCTGGGCCTAGACCGCTGCAAGTTATGCTTCACGGGCGCTGCCCCCATCACCAAAGACACTCTGGAGTACTTCATGAGCCTGAACATCCCTTTATTGGAGCTATACGGCATGAGTGAATGCTCCGGCCCACACACCATCTCCAGTGACACCTATTACCACCTCACAAGGTGAGCAGCAAAGCATTATGGAACATTTCAACTATGATTAAAATGTGTTGCTGATATGGATGTGAAAAAACTATTAGTGTGGCGTTAGAAAGAAGAGAGTTTACCAGACCTCTGTAGCCCACTCTTGACCTCTGAGTCTGTGTCAGTAGGGGTCCCTGGCCCTGTTGATGAGGCCATTCACAGATGGGAAGAAACTGTTCTTGTGACGTGAGGTTTTGGACCTGGAGACATACAGGTCCTGGAGGGCAGTGTAGATGTGCACGAAAATTGTTTGTGGCGATTAAATTTCTTGAGCCACCACATGACGTACATACTCTGTTGTGCTTTTTTGATGATGAGCAAGCTGATGTTCAAAGCTAAAGGACTCCACTGCGCTTCTCTTAAAATCCACAACCATCTCCGCTGTATTTAGACTTTTAGCTCTGAGTTATCATGACAACAACAGATCAACGGATCACCCACCTGAGGGCAGACACATGCCCACCAGAGATGAGTCCAATGAGGTGTCGTCCACGAACTTCAAAAACTAGACGGACTGGTGACTGGAATTGCTGCTGTTGGTGTAGAAGGAGAAGAGCAGAGGGGAGGGAATGCAGCCTTGAGGGGAACCGGTCGGTGCTGATGGTCCGGGACTCTGAGACATGTTTCCCCAGCATCAAGCATTGCTCAGTGTCAGACAAGAAGTCTTTAATTTACGACAGGTGGAGTTGAGGATGTGCAACTGAGAGAGCGTGTCCTGCAGCAGAGTCGGGATAATGGTACAATTAAGATCCCTTCCTAAATCTGGTGAATTCCATGTGACGTTTAGCACCGGTTTGTGATGTTTCCTCACTGCAGTGTGCAACGTCTTCCTCCAGTATTTGGGATATGTGTGTTCCAGTTCATTTTGTAAAGCACTTTGGGCTCTATCTTTGCATGAACAGTGCTACAACAATACAGTTATTGTTAGCATGAAAATGTTTTTCATAGTGTACTGACATTGTGATGTCTTATTTCTTTGTACTAAAGTTTAAAGTAGCGGTGCAGTTGTAGCACAACTGTTAGTCATTTCGGGTCTAAATCAGAATGTTGCTGACTTGATGTTTTGTCTATCCAGCTGTGGAAAAGTCATTCCCGGCTGCAAGACGAAGCTGGAGAACCCAGATGAGGACGGGAGTGGAGAGATATGTATGTGGGGTCGGCACGTCTTCATGGGCTACCTGGACATGCCGGACAAAACAGAGGAGGCTCTCGACCAGGACGGCTGGCTGCGCTCTGGAGATCTGGGAAGACACGACCAGAATGACTTCCTGTACATCACAGGAAGGATCAAGGGTAAGCTGTGGTCCCTTTGGAGGGGCCTGACCCCTTGATCCACAGGACTGCACTATGTAACTGTATATAAAGTAGTTAGAACAATGTTGACCTCCACCAGCTACAACAGTAAAAAAAACTGCTTCTTAATTGATGCATCAGTATTAACATTTATCTAATAATGTTGTAATATAATATGTATTTTTCTGCAGAACAAAGAGTCATACTTTTTATACTTTTGGTACATTTTGCTGAACATAATTCTTTACTTTTACTTAATCAACACTTTCATTTGTAAAAGAGTATTGTTGTATTGGCACATGCATTTAAGTAAAAGATCTGAGTACTTATTAAGTACTTAGAACTTCAAGTACTCTACAATAAAAAATGAAACATACAGGTGCACTTTTTAGAGCAATTTATATAAAGAACGCTAAAACAACTTTAAAACACTTGCTCTACAGTCTTGTTTGCTTTTCTGTAACTATTGTTTTTTATTACATTACTTTTAGATACATTCATAGTGAAAGGAAGTGGGGGTGTGAACTTGATGATAACTGAATATTTTTCGACTGCTAATTCTTAAAAAAAACATACAACGCAATGTTTTGTCAGAAATGACAAAGGTCATTGTCTTTAATTTTAACGTTGGACTCTGAACATTGTCAAACAGGTGACACACTTTTGAAACTAAACTGTCTTTTTGGCACAGAACTGATCATCACTGCAGGTGGAGAGAACATCCCTCCTGTGCCCATCGAGGATTCAGTGAAGACCGAGGTGCCCATCATCAGCAACGCCATGCTGATCGGAGACAAGCTGAAGTTCCTCTCCATGCTGCTCACGCTCAAAGTAACCGGGCCTCCATTCCTGCACGCAGTCACAGCTACTGAATAAATAAAACAAACACAATAATGTCCCTTCTCTATTTCCACAGTGTGTGGTGGATGACAGCGGCGAGCCCACAGACGAGCTGAGCCCCGAGGCTTTGATATTCTGCCAGCAGCACAACGTCACAGCCACCAAGGTGTCCGAGATCGTAGCCAATAAGGAGCCGGCTATCTACAAAGCCATACAGGAAGGCATGGACCGCGCCAACGCCAGAGCAACGTCCAACGCCCAGAAGATCCAGAAGTGGGTGATACTGGAGCGAGACTTCACTGTCAATGGAGGTGAACTGGGTGAGTTGTTTTGATTTGCTTCCTTCTTTTGGTATTCAAATTATAGCACACAATCAGCTTGTAATCAAGGTCATGTCGTAATCAGACAAGGCTTGTGACTGTGCCAGACAGCATTCCAGTGAAGTTTGTCTCTCTCAAAAACATGTTGTCACCGTGTGAGTGTCGCTCAACAGAGACTTAAAGTTTAGATTTAAATGTAATTAACCTGCTTTTTTCTTTTTTCCATCTGTGCAGGACCTACCTTGAAACTGAGGAGACCCATTGTTGTGAAGATGTACCAGGAGAAAATAAATGAATTGTATGCAGTGGCCACGGAAAGACAGTAGACTGTACTGCACAGAGATGAGATAATACCTGGGGCATGTTTGTATTGTGCCCAGACATCATGTTGAGAAATGTATAAATCTCTTTTTACCTGCATGTTTAAAGTGCAAAAGAGGTTTAAATTATGTTGTATTTAATGGAATAGATGTTTGTGTTATGTTTTAATATGTTTCAAGACGATATTTAAGCTATTAAATGTACATACGGTTTCACAGCAGCTGTGCACATTTTGTAAATAAAATATCCAAATCAGAGCCAAATCTTGCCATTTACTGTTGGCATACAGATACATTTTATGTCGTCATCGTTTTTACAGTTTTTGAAGGACATTTTGTGAATCCACTGTGACCTGAAACTCTCTTGTCCTGGTCATCAGCATACCAGTATGTATTTTATTTTTTGAAGCAGAAATATCTATTTAAAGATGTTAAGGCATTAATTGCCAATTGTCTGCCTCATGCTTTGATATTATCCTTATCTAGCAAAACTGCAGACATCACCTCTAAAGACTGGATGGAGCTGATGTTTCAATAAATATATCTAATGGAATCCAATCATGTGCAATCAAGTGCAAATTGTAAAGCATACATTTTAAGTTGTGCTTCTCCATGTACAGTTTGACAAATAGTGAAATGTTTTGTGATTGATGTCCCATGATTGTCAATAAAAAGTGAGCGATTGACTGAACTTGTTCAAAAAATATGCTTTTAAATAAGAAATATGATGCAGCACAGTGCAAAACAGATGAAGACAGCAAATCTTCACATTTGACTTATAATATATCAATTATCAAAAGGTATGGTTAAATATTTGACTCGGGATTTCAATGATTACCATAACCATTACCACAAATTTGTCCAATACTTTGGTTTATGATCAAATATCTGCCTCAAGCCATTCTTTCCAGACATTTTTTGTGCTAGCAAATGTTAGCATGCTAACACTCACTAAGATAGTGAACGTGGTAAACATAAAATATATCAGCAAGTTAGTGTGTGCACATTTATAGTAAGAGTCTTTCTCATTTCCAGATTCATTGTCCAAGAAGGATATTTGTTTTCACACCAACACAATAACGACAACATTATGCCTGCCAAACATCAGCATGTTAGCATGCTAGCGTTAGCATTTAGCTCACAGCACCACTGTGTCAAAGTACAGCCTAAATAGTACTTTGGACACTTTTAACACTTTTATTATTGACAACCTCACTGCCCAAAAGATCCAGTTAGATCTTGGGAAATGGATAGCCTGTGGGATTGTGCATGTGTACAGTATAGCCGTAAAGAAGCCGCAGAGGAAAGCATTTAAATTGCATCGACCAGGGCTTAAATTTATGTATTTGCAGAAAAGCTTTTTTTGCTCTTATTGATACCAATAACTGATCAGTTTACTGCGATTGCTCTTAGTGATGATTTGTTTGTCGCTGTGCTGAAGTTCTGTTTCAACACCACAAATTGTAAAACTAACTCTCGGTCTATCAGATTACATTCTTGGAGAACTGGTTGTGTTGCTCGAGCGATGTTTAAGATAAAGTTACAATGTCAATTCACACAGAACTATCTCAGCTAATGAGAATATATCTGAACATCTCATCTTGACTATTTCAACTATTTGTACAGGGTTGGGCTGATGGCTGCACATTCCCTACAGGGTGATATCAGGTCTAATAGATCTGGCACATCAACACACTCATCATGACCTCTCACCCAATTCTCTATTTTGTGTTGTCTTCTACCAATCATACTACCTTTAGGTCAATATAAAATAAATATCAATTATAGAAACATTGGACTTTTCTTGCTTCATGACCAACCAACAATGCTTTTTGCCAATCCTGCTTCTAGAAAAAGGCCCTTCTAGGCTAGCGAAATAGTTGAAAACACATCATCAACCTGTGAAGGACTTCATTTCAAATGCAGCAGCTGAGATTTGAACCATGCAGGACCAATAAATAGACAATAAGACTCTCACAGACCACACCTGGCTAGTAAGCCAGCCAGGTGTGGCCCAAAGTGCTGCATACTTATCCTTTTAATTAAGCATTTAACTCATCAGTGCAACAAACATGTCCTGCCATGTGTGATAAGTGCTGCTTGAAACCCGTTCTCAGGTTCTTATGTTGAACTTGCGGCACAAATGATCCTTTACAGTTTCATTATTTTAAATTTATTCAACAGAACTGATACAGTACATATTTGGATACAAAGTACTCATGTGAATACATGGTGCCACAGTAGCTGTAATTAAAGAGCACAGTATGGAAGTGCTGTTGGTGTAACGCTGCCCTCTTGTGGATGAAATCATGTACTTCAGTCAGATGTGTAGGTGCACTGAGCCCTCATGAAGCAATAGATGCTTACCACTGATAGTAGGAACACCAACATAATTAAATGGTAAACTTACTAAGGTGTTCAAACATATAAATCAAGAATATGTTGAACAAGAGTAAATAAAAACATTAAATCAAACAGATTAGGCTGTATAAGGCAGTTATATCCAGTAGTGGACTACGAAGGCAGAAAGCACATACATTACATTTTCGCACCATATGAAGTTGTTTTGGTTAATTTGTTCGCAACAGTTGCTTATTTACACATTGAGTTGATACAGAGCAACAGCTATTTGGGAGTAAGTAAATATATATATATTTTGTACTTTGGGTGAACTGACTGCTTAATAATTGCCAGCATTGGCTTCTTCTTTCTCATTTAGTAGTGATGGCGACTCCCTTCTTGACCCAGGCGTTGCTGTTGAGTAGAGAGAGCATGAAGCGAGCCACGTCTCCTCTTCCCACTGCGCTGCCTGCAGGGTTACCACTGCTGTCGGGCACAAAGTATCCCTCATGGGTCAGAAACTCTTGAGCTGTGGAGGACACAAAAGATGAAAAACTGGGAGTCAGACGGCATTACAATAACAGCATTTCTAAATCTGGTCCTCCCGCTAATGAAAGGAGAGGAGATACACGCTGGAACCTCAAGGAGCAGCGTTGCGATTGAACTCTGTCAAAATGGATCCCGAGGCAGAAGGGCTGCTTTTACCTGAGGCCGACAGGTTCTTAAGACCGGGTGGACGAACCACAGTCCAGGTAATGTCCTCGGTCTTGTGCAGAAACTGCTCCATCTCATGCATGTTGGTGAGAACGCTTCGGATCATCGGCAGCAGGAGGAAGCGGATGAGATAAGATGACTGCACTCCTGAGTTGGCTAACAAAAATAAGAAAAAAAACTCTAAATCTCTCACATTTCATTAAAAACGTGCATGTAAATAAGTTCTCAGTCTGATGAGAATCTATACACAAATCTATAAGAACTCAAATTTGTCTGAATGAAAGCATCAATCTGTTTGTATTTAATACTGTGAACAGAGGTAACAGCAGATCCTGAAAAACACTTGTATTCCATAACTATGAGACATTATAAACGTAAAAGGTTTTAATTGTAGCACTTTACGCTAGAAAGTAAAAAGAAGAACATATATTAAAATTGTAGAAGTATATTCTGCTTTTCTTTATTAAACAGACTTATACAGACTGCTAGCAGCTCTGTGAGGATCTATTTCTAGATGTTTGATCATACTCTGAGCAATAAAACAAGGAAGAACTCTTTGAAGAAAATTAGTTGATGTAAAATTCTGTAATAAAAGCCCCAATACACGTGTGCTGCACTTACGCTCAGTGTACCAGGAGGTCATGGTGATGATCCTGTTGACCTGGGCCTCTCGCATGGCGCTGACCACGCTGTTCATGGACAGGGAGTAGCCCGTCACCGGCGAGAAGAAGGAGGCCGGGAAGCCGAGGCAGGACAAGATCACGTCCTGTCCTCTGAAGTGAGCCTTCAGACTGTCTGCTGAGAAAATATCAGCTTCCACCACCTGAAAGCAGCAGACGGGGAGACATAAATAATCAATAATGAGGAGCAGTTTTACGTCTTTGTTGAGTCGAGATCACATACAAGCATTGTCTTTCAGAACCTTCTCACTTCCTGCCCGTCCCATTGGTTCCTACAGATGACTAAACCAAAGCCTCCAAGCTTTTTCCACCTTAATCTTAATTGACCAGAGACATGTAACATTTAATAACTGAAAAGTGAATTCACATTATTTCCCATTAATAACTCAATCCTGCTGATTTCAGCAGGTCTGTTTTGCCTATTTTAAATCCAGTTGTGCTTCTTTTATTCTCAAGAGAAGTGTCTGTTTTTCCATTAAGATTATTTATAGCCATTGCTGCGGTGTCAAAGAGCACTAGTACCATTCCCCAGTTCTCCTACAGTATAGTTGTTTTTTTACTTGCTTTCCAATAAATACCTGTTTCTTCCCATTACACTTTCTTGAGATGAAGTGACATGCACCCAAATGCCTCTTATCTAACTGTTGTTGCACTTTACATACAATTTCCCAAAACGCAGTTATTTTCTGAGATCGCCAAAGAATATGTGATCTACATCAAATGATTATGTAGTTTAAGTCAACGTCACTCAAACAGGAGTAAATAGTGTATTTGTCGGGGACTATTTTCAGCTGCGGATGAACACATGATGTGTGTTGTAGTGAGGATTTACAGTAGCAGGATGTTGTAAGTTGGATTGACTCAAAACACCGAATGAGACTCATTTAGGGGGTTTTAATAGACAACAATGATTTAGATTCATCGGGTGATACTTTGATATATTCCATTTATGGTTTTTGGTCTTTTCAAAAGAGATTTGTTGACAATAAGAAAAAAAAAAAAAGATTAACACCAGGTTTATATTTGCAGTGTTGCATTTAAATCCACATTGTTATCTGCATTGCTGTGTGCACAGTATCACACCCAGAAGTTAAACCTGCAAGAACATCTGTGGCTTCTGTTCAGAAACATTTGCAGTACTTCAGATTTTACCTAACACGACCCTCATTCGGACACAATTCTATCACACCGACTGAACTTTGAACATGCAGTTAACAGCAGCATAACAAGATGGCTAACTCAGAGTGAGTGTCATATTACCTTGAGATTATCATGATGCACTGTAAGTTTTCCCGGGTTCCTGACGATGGCGGTGACAGTGTGGCCCTGCTGCAGTGCCTGGTTGACCAGATACTGTCCAGTCTGCCCAGTGGCTCCCAGTACGGCGATCTTCATCCTCAGCTTCCGACACACACACACACACACACACACAACTCAGTCAGAGCTGAAGCTTATCAATGGACGACGTGTTGAATGCTCCGATTCCTCAAACTAACTACAGGGAAGGTCCCTCCCTGTTTCACAAGTCCCAAGTGTAAATAAACGATTATTATGGTGCAATAAAGAAGCTCTATCTGAGGTATTAAGGTTTGTCATCTGATGGAGTATGTGCTTAAAATGTAGATGTTACACTGCAGCCTTGTTTATACATTAGTCACTGATTCAACATAAATTATCATCTAAAGAGGTTATATCATGTACAATTTATTTTTAGTAAGATGTTTCTATATGTTGACGTTGTCCCAGCTTGGTTGAAAACTTGCGTTTGAAGAGGCAAGAAGAACAAACACTGGGTGTCTTTGTTGACTCCCAAATTGGGACAAATGTATCATTTCTGCAGCCGTGGAGAGGATGACGAGCTTGTTGGTCAGATGCTCTCTGCAGATATTAATCAGAAACAACCAACTGAATCTAAATGATGTTGGTTGGGAAGTCAGTCTTTTTCTTGAAAGTTTATAGCTGCCATGTTCAAGCGAACTCTGGTCAACATGGAGCCAGATGTTGCACTGTTACAGCAGCTGTGCTATAATTGTCTTGTGTTCATTTTTTGATTTATCACTTTTCATGTAAATCACTTTGCATTGTCTTGTTGCATTTCTTCAACTTGATTTATAAACAATATGTAATAGTTCTTTTTTAATATTGTCAAACATAACGAAGATTTTAGAAGCTCTTCAGAACAAACAGTAGCACCACTCCTACTTATATAACTAAAAGTCAAATTTCAACCTGGTGCTTTTTGCTCTTGACGCACCCATTTTATAGAAGAAAACACATCATGTGGTGCGATACTTCAATGGGGTGAAGAAGTATTTATTGTTGGATTGCTTTTTTTTTTTTAAATGACTCCCTGAGGCACATCCTGTACAATTCTTCAAGTTAATCAAGCGGTGGTTCACTTGAATGATGATATAAGGCTGCAGAAGTAGCCAAGTAGCATGAAATCAAAGTAAAACTGTTACATCAAATTTAACAATTTAGGGCAAGGTCTTCAAAAACCTTCTGGAAAAAAAGGTCTCAACCCCTTTCTCAGAATCTCTCCCAATGCTGCAGTAGATTATGAAAGCATACATTCATAAGTCACTAACCCGCCACACAAAACCTCACTTCAGATCGGATAGACCCAGTGACGTTAGGTACCCTGGTTAGACCACCAGCGTGGACAATTAATTAGTAAGCATCGGAAATAACAGAATTCTACGAATATAAGGCTGCTTTCAATGTGGAGCTGCACTAACAATGACAAGCGGGGACAAGAGTCTTTAAATACAGGGACTAACAACTGACCCGAGGCTCAACCTTTTTGCATTGCATAATGTAAACATCTTTGTTTACTTGTTTAATGCTTTTAAAGAAATGTCCACAATGGACCGCATTTAGAGTCACGATCAGTTGAGAAACACCGGAAGTATTGTTTTCCTTCCATCTGTACGCATATGGCTGAATGAAATAATGCTAAATACTCACAAAAAGCTCACATGTATTCCTAAATATTTGGTGCTTGTGTCACATGTGTTGACAAATAGATGTTAAGTTCAATCAACATCTCTCGCTTAACTGTGTCAACAACAAAAAACGGCAACATACGTTTTTCCACTCCTCAAAAATATGACAGTTTGGCGTCAATGATTATCCATATAAACGAGAGGACGGCTCGTTGTTAACAAAAACAAACCAAACCAAACATTAGCTAACTCACCTCCGCCATGCGTCACACGTCACGTACACGTCCAGCGAGGGAGGCGTTCAAGACCGGTGTGTTGCGTATGAGTTCAGGTGTGTTTATAAAGGAAAAGTTATGCGTTTTATGTATTTTAAAACGGATTTAAAATTGTTTTGATAACACGCAAAATGCGATTATGTGACCCTTTCAAGTAAACGTTGAAGTGACTGAATAACTGTGTCACAAAAAGTATATTCTAACGTGAAATTAGCACCCAGTCAATGTATGCTAACTAATTAGCCACGTGTTACAATATCCCCATTACAGCCACCCCAATACAATTACATCAAAACACTTGACATAAAGAAATAGAACTATTGACTGTAAAACATAAAAAAGGCATGTAACTCTAGCTGTATGTAACTAAATACATTTGTTGTTGCTCTATTGTGAATCTATTTATGTCTTGACAACTAATTAGCAAAAATCACAGTTCTGTCTCTCGATTTCTACCAATATACGCATTCAAATTGCCCGCCAAGTACTTCCTGGAACTATCAGAAGTCTATGTGAGTCCATTGACCATCAAGCATTTTGAATCTTTCCTTGTATGGCCCTGCTTGTACCTGCATGTTTCAGGCATACATGTGTGTTCATGGGACTCTAAGCGAAAGTAAAGTGGAGTTACTTTTTTGGAATTGATTATCCCTTTGTTATTCGTTTTGTATTGAGTAAAACATTAGATCGGTAAAAAAGAAAGTAAAATAAATAACTCACTACAGAAATTACAAAAATTACAGAAAGACACACAAATATGTTAAAGATAATACTGAAATACATGATATAGGGCAGTGTAACTTGTTTTTGGGGAGGTGTTGTGCTTTTCTTCCAGCCTGCCATGACCTCTAAAATCCGACCATTTCAACACTCGCTGCTGGGTTCATCATTAGATGTCAACACAAACACACCTGACCACACACGCTTACAAATTACTGTAATCAAAAACCTATGTTTCCATTCGCACTTCCTATAAAAAACCAGCCGAGTCGCATCAAGTCATTAGCTCAAGTAATCCACTTGTGGCTCGGTGCCTTGACTCTGCGATCACACCGAGGGACTAAAGACTAAACCAGCTTCAGCACAGACAGAGGGAGCTTCACACATGGGGCCTCTGTGGTGACCGTCCTTCTTCCACCTACGGTACGATGACCAGTCTGACTGACGTTCTGCAGCTCTTGATCTGATCCTGGTGGACCGGTGGAGGATGAAACAGAACAAATGGTGTTTAAATACTCATTGAAACTGAGAGCCAAACAACTAGGCAGCTGGTGACTGGAGAGGGGAGGTGACCACGTAAGTAAAATGTTGATTTAAAGATCTCACAGTAGAGGAACCTTTTCAGATTTCTACAGCAGTTAGATCAATTCACTAAATCCCAAAACAAGCAGATAAAGACAGAAAATCATATTAGACTCAGTTTTCTAATCTTTACTAGGTCAGAATAAAATCTGAAACATGTTCCAGATTTGGTTCAAGCACTTCCATAATGATATATCTTAGTACACTAAAAGGTTTGCCTTGTACAGTTATGTCTTGTGATAGGAAAGATGAGATTTTGATCACCACTTTGACCTGATGCTAAATATGTGACGAAAGCCACCATCTGTTCCTCTAAGTAGGTCAAAGCCAGCAATAAGCTTACGTTCAAACACAATTCAATGCAATATATCATGTTCAGATTTAAACGATCAATCTTTTGTTGGGTTTTGTAAATTGTAAACAATAATTTAGGCATCATATGTTTACCTGAAACAACAGATGGATATTTTATAATGATTTAATTCTTCCATTTCATTAAAAAAAAACTTAAATGAATAAGATATTTCCTGCCTTCTCAGTTTCATAGATTGCTTAGTGTAAAGCCTTCCAAGAATTTAGGTAAAAACAGTCCTGTGCTGCGGGATTGAGGCCAATCACAGAGATGAGGAGCAAACCAGCAGATAACGAGATTAAAAGGTCGAAACGTCCTCCGGCTTCAGCTCCCCCGCTGCTGACAAGCCACGCTCAACGTTCTGCTCCGTGAATGAATGGGTTTATCAGAGGCCAGGATTGCATCAGAGTTACTTTAACATGTGTGTGGGGTGTCTGAAAATGTATATGTATAGTCAGATTTGTGACGCCAAAAAGTAATGTATCCCTTTTAGAGAGCAGTAATGGATTCATTGTGTTGTACTTAACTAATGCAGATAATTCATGCGCATACGTTAAATCTGGTAACTTTTATCTGATGTGCTTGTTTGGTGCTGTGAACAGGAACAGTCATGGGATGTGGCGTCTCAAAGTCCGACCAGTTCCACAAAAACGCCGTTAAAGGTAACCATGATCCTTCAAACATTGACGGATACACCTGCTTAGAAACCTTCTCAGATGTTTGTGTTGTATTAATGCGTCTGCATTTCTTTTCTTTCTGCTCCGCTGCATGCAGCCGTCATAAGTAAGCCACACCCGTCTTACCTTGTGTGTTGTGTCATTGTGTTTGCCAGATGTTGAATGTGTGTTCAAACCACACATCTGGGTCGGAGCAGGTGGAGGAAATATCAAATGTCCAACTTAAGATGGTATAGATATTTTAGCACTGCCGCATTTGTGAAAGAGAAACATCTTGTAATGTCTAAAAGGTTTACAGAAACAAACTGTCTGTGTAAATTTACTTGAAAAAGAAGTATGAAGAACAGAAATGTATGTCAAGAAGAGTGTAGAAAGTGGATCCCAATGCATAACAATGCTGGCCACATGAACTCAGAAGAAAATAATCTTTATTTATGGTTTGTGCCGACAAGTCAAACAGACAATCACAGAACAAAAACCAGGGGATCAAACAAAGACTGAACTGAAAACCAGGACTTGAATACAAACTGATTTGACGAGGGGATGAAGTGCAGGTGTAGAGAAGTGCAGGTGATGAGGCAGGAGGATGGACAGGGAACTGATTGAGCAGGGGGGGCAACTCTGGGAACAGGGAAGGAGCTGATTGGCTGGGAGGAATGCTGGGAGCAGGGAAGTGTGTAGATGGTTAAAGGAGGGAAAGGCAGGACAGGAACAGAGGAGGAAATACATCGCACAGAAAACCACTCTATTCTAGTCTGAGTGCACTTGGACACGGTGACAATCGATCATCATTGCAGTACGATTCCACTTAAAGTTATTAAATCCTGCATTGTTGCTGCTGTTGTGTGTTTACTGTGAAGTCAATCTTCATCTCTGCAGCATTTGCTATTGTCTGATCACCTGTTGTCTCTGTTTCAGCTATAAGATCTGCCGTCCTGATTCAGCGATGGTACCGTCAGTACGTCGCCCGCACAGAGATGAGACGGAGATACACCTGGCACATCTTCCAGTCCATCGAATACTCCGGAGAACAGGCTCAGATAAAGGTGAGAAACCACCAAGAGACGATCCAGTGTGGGTTCTGCAGGTTTGCTTTAAAGTAATAACAAAAATAACATCAACTTTCACGCCTCCTCCCCGTGCAGCTTTATAACTTCCTCGGCTACCTCATGGACAATTTCACACCTGCAAGCAATGAACGTAAGATTTATACATTTCAATTGACAAACTGCATCGCTCAAGAACTTCCTGAATCTCCAGGTGTGAGCTGTCGTCGTGTCCTTTCCTTTGCAGGGAATTTGATCTCGCACATCTTCAGGGAGAACGAGGTATGTCAGGACGCAGAGTGGGAGAGGTACTTCTGCTACAAGAACATCGAGGTGCCAGAGATCTACTCGGGCCCTCACCTCACCTTCCCTCTGACGGCGGAGCAGGCGGTCGGGCTGGTGGAGGCCTTCAGGAACAAGAAAGTAGGTGCACACCGCGGCCAGCCATGTTTTGAGCTTAAGAAGGAGTCTCCCTTGTCTCCTCAACTATCTTTTACTTTTACGACATTTTCTTTCTGTATTTTGTCTTTGAATATATTGAAAAACAATCTTTAAATAAAATGCATCATTAGTTTATTGTTGGTTGCGTTCAAGTTACGTGCAAGAAATGAGGACAAAAAGCACATATGCATGAATCACAGAATCACAGCAGTTATAGCATGACTACCTGCTCATGTGTCTGAAGCCGTCTTGCTGATAAGTTTCTCTCCCAGCAGCAGCTGCACTCGCGCTACGTCCTCCAGCTGCTGCTCGAGACGTGGAAACAGCTCCGGATGTTGCCGAATATCAACCGCATCTCCACCTGCCACAGCAAAGAAATCACTATTTGTGGTGAGCCAAAGAATTCGTTGATTCAATCGATCTGACAATTTTAGCAAAATGACAGAAGTTTTCTGAATCCATCATCCAAATTGTGAATATTTGCTCTTTTTTGTTTAAACCTCCTGTTATTGTAAACTGAATCTTTGGGGGTTTTAGAATGTTTGTTGGATAAAACATGACACTTATATGTCAAATTGTGCTCTGGTAGATTGTTATTTTTCTTTAAGTTATAAACTAATGTTTTTTAAACATTTACCAAATATCTGATATTTTATAGTCCAAACTAAAAATCATTTTTAGAACAATATTCTAGCACTTTCTGACAGAAATGTAGACAGTTTGTTTCTGTTTGTTGTTATTAATTCATTTACACACATCTTCTTCATTACAGGTGATTTGCACGGACAACTGGATGACCTGCTGCTGATTTTCTACAAGGTCTAGATTTCATCTTCTAACAACTTCAAATTTGTTTTTTTCAAGCTTATGAGCTATAATTATTAATTTGAAAGAGGCGTCTATAGATAGACATTTTTAATGGAATTGTTTAAATGATTAGATTTTATTATTTTAATCAATACTCTCCTCCTTGCCTGTACTGTAGGCCATGAAGTGAATCAGTAGTGCTGCAACTCAATACATTAATTGATGGGAAAGTTTCACATCATTTAAAATTTTAAAAACAGCATTATCTTACAATTGAGAAGCTAAAATCAGGGACATTCTTTAATGCTGAAACAACTTTAACAATTAACCAATTAGCAAGATTGTTGCTGAAAATGAAGTAAATCTACTCATCGATAAATCAACTTATTGTTTCCCTCCTAAACTCTCATTGGTTTACATTCAGATTACAGAAGAAGGCTTTCACACGACTTTACTCGTTTACATTACAGAATGACATGCCGTCCTTGGAGAAGCCATATCTGTTCAACGGAGACTTCGTAGACCGAGGCAAAGACTCCATTGAGATCCTCATCATCCTGTTTTCATTCCTGGTCGTCTATCCGAGTGAAGTCTACCTCAACAGAGGAAACCACGAGGACCATATAATCAACCTGAGGTAGAACTAAATCTAACTAGAGGGACAGTGAAGCTAAAAAAAAGGTACATTTCTAACCGTTATCTTGCGTTTCTCTGACTGATGTAGGTACGGCTTCACAAAGGAGGTGTTGACTAAATACAAGGTGGGTTTATATCACTGTACAAACTTCAACACACTCATTTTCATTGTGTTTACAGCTCAGTGTTAACTCCTCATCCCTGCTTATCAATCTAAAGA
Organism: Pholis gunnellus; assembly: GCF_910591455.1. Classification (NCBI taxonomy): domain Eukaryota; kingdom Metazoa; phylum Chordata; class Actinopteri; order Perciformes; family Pholidae; genus Pholis; species Pholis gunnellus. Next base: position 22,121,065 of record NC_136532.1, read on the forward strand.
GCACAGCCTAAATGTGCCCTAATCCCTTCTATCTTTGGAGCAGCACATTTAGATTGGTTTGAATCACCTGTGCCTGAACATTCAGTAAGGCTTGATACAGCCCTCCCAGTACTATACTGGTCCCTATTGCGAACAGCTAAGAGGATTTGATGTCATTAAATCAGATGACTGATCTGACTCTGTTGGCTTTGTTCAGATGGAAGGAAGTTTGAATTCCTGCGACACTATCAGCAATAATTTGATTGACATTTTGGTTTATAAACATTCTTAAGTCATCGAACTTTCAATCTGAAACAACATCTTTACACTTGATCCGCAAGCTGCAACAACCCGTCAAATAAAGACAACTACACCTCCAAAAATGAGACAAAACACATAGAAAGTACTGGACAATGCACATTAAGAGAAGAAGAGGAGGATGAAGACAGTGGTTTCCTGTTTGTCCTCAGATGCACGGCAAACGGATCCTGAAGCTGCTGCAGAAGATTTTCAGCTGGCTGCCGTTAGCCACGGTGATCGACCAGAAGGTGCTGGTACTCCACGGTGGGATCTCCGACACCACAGACCTCGGTGTCCTCGCCAGAGTGGACAGACACAATGTGAGCTGTCAAACGTGGACATGTTCATTTTGGTTTTTCATCATCATTGTGAAAGTCCCTGACATCTCTGCTCTTCTTCTGTTTCTTTTTCAAACAGTATGTTTCAGCGCTGAGGCCTCCAAAGAAGAGACACGGGTGCTCAGCGAGGTTGTCCGTTGACTCGGATATGGACGAGGGCGTCTGGTCCCCCAACAAGGTGTTGCAGCGTCAGAACTCCCTCACGTTTCTCAAACCGATTCGTCGCGACAGCTTCATGAACCGCTCGCTGCAAGACTTCTCCGACCGGCTCAATGTGAACACGGTGGACGAGGTGGAGATCTCCAGAAGGAGACGGTCCATTTTCAACCCGGCAATCGGCAGACTAGAAAATGAGACGGCCGCGTCCTCCGAGTCTGTCAACAGTCAGACTGTGATAGACGAGTGGAAACAGGTGATGAATGAGTAGTGACCCGAGGTGTTGGCTCACGTAGGCCTACTTATTCTATTCTTTTTGATTTGTTTACTAAAAACCCAACTGATCCACATTGTCTTTGTTTTAAGTTGTGTTTTTCTCAGCGGTGTAAAGTGCCACGTGAGTGCTGTTCTTTGCATTTATCCTAACGTCAACAGTGCACATGATGCATTTTAATGTCCCAGTGAAACAGAAGTTAGAGCGTCTTTAGCTTCTGTACTGTGACACATTCCCCAGTGAGACAGAATATTTGAGCGATGCTGAGTGGCAGATTCATTAATAGGATGATGTCATATGATTGGTTAAAATTGGCTGGTACTATTTTATTTAAGCACACTTCATATTTGGTTTTACAGGAAGTAAAGATAATTGGATTTTGATATAAAAATACACAGCACTAGATTTTTTTTTTTGGGGTCATAAATGTTTGCATATATCGTTAAATAGTTGCATACAATATGACTGAGGATGTGATTTAAAAGGGCAGTTTTTATTTCATCTCGACTTTAAAAGGCGGTAAAATGAGAACGCTATTAAAACAAAGCAGAGCTACAATAACTACAAGGCATTGTCAACTTTCATTGGTATTTAAAAGCAATCTTTGATTCTATCGTGTGCAAGTAAGTTGGATAAATCCATTTCATACACTCAACACGTACACTGTAAAAATACACTTAAGTACAGCACATGTGAGATACTTATTTAATGACTTGTTGCTTTTGTGTCTCCGCTCTGAGTCACAGTCGGACGAACAACACTCACCTGCTGTGTATTGTTGCCAGCGTGGGCTTTAACCTGCTGTAATCCGCCGCGTCATTAATCCCGCTACCGTCACCATTTTAAGTACAGGCTGCAGACGTCCATGGTCTCTTTTGACTCTGGTCCATTCAACTCAGGGAAATATCTGAACTGTAAAGTGATGCTCTCTGGTGTTTGTACACATATTATATAAAATATAATAAGTTAGTAATTCAGAAATATTTTAAGTAGCTGTTCTGGAGCTTTTAATCACATGATCTTCCTCAGCAGACAGTTTGCCATTGTAGACATTTTTGAGCACTTTTAAGGACATTGATTAAAAGTCCTTAAAAGTGCTTAAGAGTTCAATCATGTTAATTATTATTTTCTCGTATTATCTACAGATCCTGGACCTGCTGTGGAGCGACCCGATGAACCAGGACGGCTGCGTGCCCAACGAGGTGCGGGGTGGAGGCTGCTACTGGGGCCCCGACGTCACCGAGGACTTCCTGAACAGACACAACCTGCAACTCATCATCCGCTCCCACGAGTGTAAACAGGAAGGTTACGAGTTCTGCCACAACCGTAAGGTGAGCTCAAGACACTGACGGCCCACAGACGCTGTGATGTTTTCACTGTAACATTAAGGCTTTCTTTGGTTTCACCTAGGTCCTCACTCTGTTCTCCGCCTCCAATTACTACGATGTGGGAAGCAACAGGGGGGCCTACGTGAAGTTGGGTCCAGACCTTGTGCCTTATTTGATTCAATACCAGGCCAGCAGCATGATCAGAGAGCTCACCGTGAGACAAAGGTACAGAACAACTACCAGAAAATATTCATCTCAAGAAATGTGAATCATTCTACTAGGGCTGCAACTAGTTCCTCTTTCACGATTTATCAATTAGTTGTCTATATAAAAATCCCTCTTATACTTCCCCAGAGCAGAAGGCAACACCTCATTGTTTTGTCAAAAAAACATTTCAAAATGCTACATATTTGCAATGTACAATTGTACAAAATATTTAAAAAGAAATTAGCAAATCTTTGCACGTGAGAGACTGGAACCCTCCAAAAAAAAAGGAGTGCGACATTTTGGTAAATATGCTCATTTGCTTTTTTACCAAGTCATTTAAGAAGATTGATAGCTAATGTTTGACCGGTAAGTATGAAGCTACAGCTAGCGGCTTAGCTTAGCTTAGCTAAATATTGGAGACAGCTGCCATGGCTCTGTACAAAGGTAACCCAATTAACCTACAAGCAGCATTAAATGTCATTACTTTATCAACACTTTATATCTTGTTTGTTTACCTGTCTTGTTTACCTTTGGACCTTTGTGCTAAGCTTAACTAAACGTTTGCCGGGTGTGGCTTCATTGATTAACGCATACAGACTTGTGAGTGGTTTCGACCTTTTCATGTGACTCTTGGCAAAAACAGTTAAGAAGGACATGATTAAATTCCCAAACACAATGTCCAACAGCAAAGCACCATTTTTGTCTTTTTAGATTGTGTAAAAAAACCACTGTCCCGCCTTTAATTCTGTTTATTGTCTATTTGTTCTTGTCTGCAGTGTCGGGCGAACCGAGCGCTCAGCCCTCAAAGTCCTGCGGGAGCAGGTGTTTGCGCACAAATCTGACCTCATCTGTGCCTTCAAAAAGTGCGACAGCAACAACACAGGTGTGTAGTGGGACTATCAGGAACCAGTTCAGGATCAGGTGTTTCTTTATTCTTTATTCTTTATTTCCTGTGTACTTCCCCTTGTAGTTCTCAAAGAAAGGGAGAAATGTGAGCTCCCAACTTTTAATCCCTATTCAGAAAACGTGGGAAGACCAAAAGTCCATCCAGGAACATTTGACAGTTTCACAGAAACTGTTGTTGTTCAGGGTTTTACTTTAGTTTCACCAACACCCTTGTTTCTCAGGTACATACTAAAGTAAATAAGAAAGTATGTCATTTTCATTTCATTCAGCTCCTCACGTTTAGTTCTTTTACAACAGATTTACTTACATTTTTGCTTTTGAAACTCAAGGGTCACTTCTTTTACATGCTTTAAATTTCCTTTTGGACCTTACAAAATGTGTTTTCAACTGCATCTCCAACAGCTGATCGAGTTGCTTGTCTGTGTAATGTCTGTAATGAAAGGAGGACGTCTTGAAGTTAAAATGAGACGTGTTCGTCAAACAAACAAAAAGTTTTGACGCTTTCTTGGTGTAGCCAGTGTATTTTTTTGATCATGGAAAAGAGAAAGAATCAAACATGTTCATCATCTCACAGAGTGAAGGTTGATTTATTATAAAAGACGATCTGATGCTTTGGATCAGAGTCCTTAAGGTTGATTCTGTTTTCGACATTCAAGATTTAAAAAATCTGATAATGATAGCCGACATTATATAAAAGAAACATTTTGCATTCCTTCAATTTGGTTACAGTTGAAAAATAAACTTGTCAGAACTTTTTACAAACACTGTAGAAGAGAGACAGTTTCTAAATGACCTCAAAGATATCTTTTGGGTTTCTGTGCTGAAATCTGGTTTGTGAGAATGTGGCTGAAATGAGATGACGGGTATCATGTCCACCTCCTTCAGGTCTTCTGTGTCTGAACGACTGGGCCTCTGCAGTGGAGAGCGTGATGCACCTCGGTCTTCCCTGGAGGATGCTGCGCTGTCAGCTGGTCCCCGGCAAGCCCAATGGCGGCATGATCGACTACCACGAGTGGTTCAATGAGCTCGCCATCAAAGGAGCCAACGCGGATGTGAGTATACCTTGCTGCAGATACACGGTGGTCACAAAACTTATATTGTCTGATTTAAGGATTTTTTGCTGAATCAGACACACTAATCTAAACGCACTTAAATACTGTTTGAATAAAAAAGAAAGCACTCTTGTTTTGTTGCAGCACATTGACCAGAGTCTGCTTGAGACTTTGTATCGTCACCGCTCCACCTTGGAGACAATCTTCAGAATCATAGACACCGACAACTCAGGTAAACCAATGAATCAATCACTGAAACTAGTTGCATGTATATTCATGTTTACGGGAGACCTCTATACACACATACTGACTTCAGCATATGTTGTTGTTCTCCACCTTAAACTGTCCCTCTACCTTGTGTTTTCTACAATTTGACTGAGGGGAAAGAATGTGTCGGTCAACACATTGATGAAATCAGTGTAGTGACTCACAGAGACAATCCGATGAGAGACAATCTGCTTCAGTGGAGGTGTAAAGTGTGTCAGGGCTCTGTGAAGTGTTTGTCGTGTCCAGATAGAGACGTTTACAGAGCTCAGCCTCTGTTAATCTGTAGCATGCACACAGGCCACGTAAGGTTACGTCCATCCCAGTTAAAACACGGATTAACCCACTGATATACTGGCCTCCCCTTCCCCCACATCTAACCACACACCCGTTTCCCTCACTAAGTATCCGCCTGTTTGAAAACTCTGTAATCTCTTCTTTTCTACTGTCCTCTTTAAACTTAAACCATCCTCCTCCTCCACACAGGCTTCATCACCATCGAGGACTTCCGGCAGACCTGGAAGCTGCTGAGTGTCTACCTAAAGATGGAGATCACCGACGACACCATCTCCGACCTGGTCGTCACCATCGACCGCAACCAGGACGGCAGCATCGACATCGAAGAGTTCATGGAGGCCTTCCGACTCACGGACAAGAAGAGCCGGCTGGAGCGAGGACGCAGCATGTTCATGGGGACGGCCACAGACCTCACCAAGCTGGAGGGAGACCCCAACATTTGAGCAGAGAGACGGAGAGACTGAAAAACAGAGAGTGACCTCAGGGCAGACTCCTCGCCAGGCAGCAGAGGGGAGGGGAGGGGAGGGGGGGGAGGGAGAGGAGGGAGGGGAGATGAAGCCATGCAAGCTGCTTCAATGACGCACTTTGAGACGTAGGATGCTGCTGAGCAACAGCCGTGTAGATCACATGGGATTAGAGAGAGGATAGAGTTCAGGGTATTTGAAAGCAAATGTTCGTTTTACATTTTGATGAAGTTTCATCCAATGACTCCATTTTGTCTCTGTTATTAAGTTAGTCGTTAAAACTGTTACAAGAAAGCATTATATTTAGGCTACATTGTTATTATTAGTGTTGATCAATCGATTTTTATTACATCAAAACCCTTTTATATTAATAGGTTCATTACAGAGAAAAAGAGGGAGAGACATAATACACATTCAAGTAATACTGCAACGATATCCAAAAGCCAGTTGGTTAATTGCTGAAGTTGGTCATTTCATAATCAATTAATCTGCCAATTATTTTTATAAATAAATCAATTTATCGTTTAGTCAAAGTGACATCAGGCAATTTCTAGATCCAAAGGTGATGTCATGAAATGTCTTGCTTTGTCCGACCAGAAAACCAAAACCTAAAAATATTCAATTTACTAGAATGTAAAGACAACAATAAAAGAGCAAATGTTCACCTTTGACAAACTTAAACAAGTGAATGTTTGGATTTTTTACTTGAAAAGTGACTCAAACAATTAATCTACAATCAACTTATTAATTAACTAATAACAAAATAGTTGGAAATTAATTTTCTATATAATTATTCGAATAATTGTCAAAGAAAATTGTGAAAATGCCAACAAAAGGCTGTTTCTCAGATGCCTCTTCAAATGACGTGTTTTGTTAAACCAACAATCCAAAACGCAACAATAGTCATTGTATAAAACAAGAGTGAAATAACGCTCAAATCCTCCCATTTTGATAACAGGAAGCAGTGAATGTACCATTCCTCCTACAAAAAATAACTAACTTTCTATGGATTCACTAATTGATTAATCTACTAATTATTTCAGTGTGCAGGTGTTGCACTTTACATTAATGCTAATCTACAGCAGCCTTGCATCTACGTGTGATGTGCACTCCTCTCAAATAAATTAAATTATACAATAAAATAGGCAATAATTGTGCAGCTCTTTATTTACATTTATTAAATACAACTTAAATGTTGCTGGTGCCTTAGCAGTAGAAGTGTTTTAACTTCTAGAGATGAAGTTAAGTCTGCACTGATGATGTTCTGTATCAGTGCCAACTGCCAACGATTTACTGGGGTCCCTCCTCCTCTCGTGGGATTCGACCCTCACCTTGTCCAGAACTGAGAACTCATGCTTTTATTTATTTGACTTTTAGGATGCATGTCTACCTCCAAATTAAAAAAATCAATCCCATATTGTGAGAAATATGTTTCTTCGCTTTCTTGCCGAGAGTTATGCCTGTCTGTTCAATATGTCACTCGAGACGGTTAGCTTAGCAGAATGACTGGAAACTGGGGGAAACAGCTAGCCTGCCTCCTGCTGAAGGAAACTAAATCCGACAACTGGCACCTCTACAGCTCACTGATTGACATTTTGTTTTACTGTGTTTAATCTGTACAAAAAACACTTTTACAGGTGGTGGTGACAGATTTATTTTCACTTTGGACAGAGCCAGGATGTAGCATTATATTCAACCTGGTATCAATCTTTTTATCTATAGTCAAGAATGCAAATAATAACCAAAATGTTGAACTATTTCTTCAAGATATGGAGACATGATGTTTTAGTTTGGTAAATATGTTTGGTTTCCGTATCCATTGTTAGACAAAGTTCCTATATTGTTTAATATTATTATAACTCAACCAAAAAAGGGATGAGGAAGTCAGTGTGCATATGTGTAAAGTTTTGTTGTAAATGTTATTGTATGTGTTTGGTTTTTTTGGAATGCTGACCATGTAAAACTCTTACTGTAAATAAATCTCAGTCAAATTTGTAGCATTCATTTGTGTGTGTCTGTGTTTGAGGAGATGTTTATGAATTACAATGTAAAGAGACATAACTGATCTAAAATGGTATATTAGAGAAAATGTAACTTAGTGATTTAACTTTTTTAAGTATACATTGTCAGTAGGTAAGGTTTCTTTGGACGTTTTCTGGAAATATCTATAATTTAAAATAACTAATATAACGTAGTGATCTGAACATTAAAAATGATTTGTTGTTAGCTACAGGCATTCATGTGCTTTTAATGTGTTGCTCCCTATGGACACACATGGTTTTGTTAAGGCTATACCTGCATACACTTATCACCTATTTATTCATCAATTATTTATTTTACCAAACCCTAAATAATTAAAGTTTACAAATAAAACATATATTTTTTTAAATCACACAATAATATACTCTCGGGATGTCATTTGATGTAGAGATTGTTTTTTATCAAATAATCAACCAGCTCTACAATAAGAAACATGAAAAATATTACAGATTAAAAGATAAAAACTGAGAGAATATATATTTTCTTAAAAGTGATAGTTGAGCAACATTTAAATTAATGTCCCTCGAAATGAAGGCCACAAACTGAAAGACACAAAAGCTTTAGCATATTGAAGTACATTTTAAACACCTGATATTATCATAAACAGCCTCCTGCACATTTTCAGGCGATTCTTTTTGGATTCGAATATCTCAGCTCACATCAAACTATTAATATTATCCTCCCTGGACAGTCAAAGTAGTTTTCGGGAACACCAGCAGGGGGCGCAGCAGACCATTTAGTACAACTTGTTAACCAGGAGCCCAGTTTATCTGAACTGATACTGGCTGATAGAAGAAGTACACACTGTAATTTAAAACAGAACAACTATCCACAAAAACTGGCTAAGAGTATTACTTGTTATAAATGAATACAAAAGAGCAAACAGGGTTATCTGAGATTCCTGAAGGCACCAAATGCATCACGGATTTCAGCTGCAGCTACATTTAATAGAAATACTTTGGGTTTTAACAGCATTATCTCCCTGTAAGCCTCTGCGGTCGGGACAGTAGTTTTCCTTTCAAATGATAATCTTTCAAGTGGGTGGATATTAAAACATGCCCGGAGCTGCCTGCAATTTAAACGTTGTTAGATTAAATACCATTCGCACACACCATCGATGCTTAGCTACCTGGAGAGGAGGGTTTGTCCTACTTCAGGCAGCTCCTGGCTCAGCAGGTCATCTGGGCTCAGACTTGTGTCCTGCAGATTTGTGGAGACTGTCAGCACATATGCATGATTGTTTATGAAAGCAATAGGTCGACACTTTTGTTATTAGATGTATTCACTTCCTTGCCAAGAATTAGCTAACTTACATGAGAAGATTGATACCGTTCATTTGTAAGTTACAGTAAATAAATGAAAATGTTACAGCCGGCAGCCGGCTAGCTTATCTAGTTCCGCTTAAAGCTGGAAACAGGGACCCTGTTACCGTCCAAAAGTAACAAAGTCCAGTTAACCTTACCTCTAAAGCTCGCTCACTAACACGTTATCTTGATCCTTGAACCCATTATATCTTGTTTATCTTATATATCTTTGTTTAAGTGCAAAAAAAAACTTAATTTTGACCAAACTAGTGTTAGCATAGCTCAAGATGTCCCACTCATAACCCTCACTGTAAAATGTGAAAGTTGTAGCTTTCCCATTTTGTACAAATTAAACAAAAGATACATGAAGCGTTGATTGGTGAGCTTTAAATGTGCTGTTAGGCTGAGATTTTGTTCTCAGCTTGGCCTAGGCCCAGCCTTGCTAGCTGTTTCTCCCCTTGGCCAGTATGTTAAGCTAAGCTAACTGTCTCCGAGCTCTAGTTACAAGCTAGTAACAAGCAAACAAGAGAGACATTCTTAAACTTCATTAAACAGGACTTTCCTTCCTTCTACTGCTTTTCACATCTAGCTACCACCACCACCACCACCAACAAAGAGACTCACATGTTGGTGACAAGTGAGACAATGAAGGAGGCAGTTAGACCTCTTATTCCAGCGTGTTTGAGGAGGGGGGGGGGATCTATTGTGGACTGTCAGCAGGTGGTCTTATAGTTGTAAAGCTGCTGGAGCGTTGCCTTAATGGAGACATTTGAACGAAAAGATTCTCAATCAACTGTAGCGTCTAAAAGCACTCGCTGTGATGGATTAGGCCTCCGCTGAAGGCCTAACTGCACTTTTAAGTAACATTAAAGTGCTCCACAGGTTTGTTGTTGTTTGCACAAAAACAAGTTGGGATAAAATAAAATAACTTTACATATAAATAGACTGTGTTATTGGGATTTCTTACATTTTTCTGCAATGCGTATAAAAAGTGGAACAATATTTATTTCGACCTCGACCTGCTCTTTTCACATATCTCTGAAATGTTCAATGGGCCCCTATATCATTTTTTATCGTCTTTTGGGTTTTAGCAGCTTAACAATGTGTAAAGTTGACAAAATGCTGAGTCAGACTCATAGCTGAGTTTAATCTGCAAATAAAAGATACTATTCATGTGGGATGAGGACAGATGCTAAAGACAAAAATGAACCGAGACTCCAGAGGGTAAAAGAAAGCACTTCACTTCAATCAGCAGAGAAGAGTCGCAGTGAAGCGTCAGCCAGCAAGAGGGTCAACTCCACAGAAGGTCGATCCGGTCATAAAAGCAGTAAATACTGTTCACCTAATGGAAAGACTGAAGGAGAGAGTGCATGTGATGCCCGCAGACCCTGAAACGATAATATCAAGGGCAGCAAATGATGCGAGTTCTCAAAAGAGTTCAAACGAGGAGAACGTAACTTCCCCCGAGGCCACAAGTTTGAATACAGCTGCAGCTACACAATTAACAGTGTTTATCTGTTGCAGCTTGAGCTGCATGACACAAACGTGTGACCTTTTGCTTCTCCCTAAAAACCTGCCTGAGCTCGAGTCAAACCAGTGAAGGGCTTGAAAAGAGTGGGAAGAGTCACAAAGATATCTCGTTACAGGACATAAGAGAAGGGTTTTCACCTGAATGTGTTGGATGTTTATGCATAAAAGTGAGTCTAGAAAAAGTCCTTGCTCTCTAATCTCTGTGTGCTTGTCCAGTTATTCAAGGGAAAAAGAAATAAACTGTATCAAACAACTTTGGCCTGAATGTTTATAGAGGGAATTTCTTCCACAAAAACATGTCAAGATTGCATTTAATTAGACTTAAAAAAAAGAAAAAACATGCAGAAAATACAAGTCACAGTGACTTGTTATTTATGGAAGGAAGGAAATTACATGAAAGTCTGGATTTTATATGCAATTGAATAACTAAATGTGACATCTAACCACTTGTGAATACATAACATTGAATTTTAAAGCAGTGGATCCACATTTTGGGAAGATATGCTCATTTGTTTACCGTCAGAGTTAGTCACCACTGTCATGTTTGTCCAGTGGTGTAGCTATCGAGAGCAGCTGGTTGGTTTAGCTTAGCATAAAGACTGGGAACAAGAGGAAACAGCTAGCCTGGCTTCTCTAATGCTCACTAATTTAAAAAAATCATAGTTTGTTTAATCTGTACAAAAACTGAAGTGTAAATTTGTCACGTTGTGGTTTCATGGCAGGTTATGTGACGGACTATTTCTAGGATTGTTTCATTCGTTTATGCTACGCTAAGCTAAGCTAAGCTAAAAAGCTATAGCTTCATTTTGATCAGACAAACAAGAGAGTGGTCTTAATCTTTCCTCAAATATCTAAATATTCCTTAAAGAAACATTGGATTTGTAGCTTTGAAATATTATACTTTGAAAATCATCTGAACTTATGTGGGTTGAATTTTATTTTTAATTTTCCGGTCCAGTTTTTTTTCCAGGGTGTAAATTCATGTTGGGGTTGCACATCTGAACTTCCTTTTCTTGTTTCACGTTATTTGTAGGATTAGGTTTTTGAATTTTGCACTTTGATTTATTTAATCTGGATTTGTGAAGCTGTAAAAATTAACTTGTATTACTTTCTTTTTAACCATATGACTAAAAGTAATCTTTAACTTTCAAAGTGACAAATTCATAACCATAATTTAAATGGTTTTCAAAGGTCAATGCTATTCAACAAAACGTATTCAGTAGAGATTAAGCTCCACAATAATTCATTTAGTTGCTTATAATTTACACCTACATTCATCAGACTCCTCCAGATGAACAGTTATAGTACCACAAACTTCATTCATATTTCCCATATTAATCAAAAGACAAACAACGGTGTGAATTTTGCACTTGACTGCAACTTTATTTTTTTGCAAATACACTATAAATGTTTACAAAAGCACTGTAGAAACATCTGTGCAGTGTAAATTATCAAAACTAAGAATGGATATTACTCATTATTCATTTTGCACCTTACATGACAAGGATTGTCATTTTCAGCAGCAAAACAAATTAGTATATCTCAACAGGAAACGTCTGTTAGTGACTTCAGAACATTGAAATGGGCAGATGCGGTTGTTACACCAAAGAGCAAATTAAGGAAAATAATAATAAAAGGATGGTATGGCACTAGTGCTCATCCCTGACGGAGGGCTTCATTCATCTAGATAAGATTACACAGCATCAACTCATTACTTTACTCAGTCTTCAAGATAATCAGCCTTCCAGTAAAAATCACTCCAGTTTGACAGAAATGGTGCATCGGCTCCACAAATACAAATTTACACACACGAGTTCTCAAACACTCAAATCTTAAAAGATTCATGAACACTCTTACAGACATTTTTACAGGTCTCTTGACAGCTCCAAGTGTCACATACTGGTCCATCTTTTTACACCTTTATGTATTTTCAGTGTGGAAAAAAAATGAAATGATCAATAATGAAATACTTATTAGAACCACAAAAATAAAATAAAAAAAGAACTAAATCAAGCTACAGAAAAAGGAAATACTTCTACACAACTATCAAATCACAAATTGATGGAAAAAAAAAAAAAGATACATAAATAATGTGTGGCCCCTTACATTTTACACAACTCTGTATTGCTTCGTCTTACATAATACTGAGATCTGCTCACAAAGAGCACAGATTCGTTTTGTTTGCTCTTTTACTGGTTGACAAAACAAAAAGCAATACCCATCAATCCAACTTGTGAAATTTCTTCTTTTTTCTTGCCAGAAGGCACATAGACACATGTTAATGCTCACACAACAGTGCTGCAAATACTTCACATAAGAGGTGGCACGATAAAAAAGGAAAAAAAGAAATAACTAGGTGAGCGGTGGTTTTGTGGTACAACCGTTATCACAGAGGAGAGTAAACACGGTGCTGGGGCAGATCTATTAGGTTATCTTTGGTCAAGCAGGGACGAGCCAATGGGCTCGAAGGATTGGACTCAAAGGTCGGTGTAGAAGTCAGACAGTGGATGGCTCAGATGTGTGTTTGAACAGACGCTGTGAAGAGCCGCAAACACACGCGACTCTCGGGATTAAGGTCTCTACGGTTCAAGTTTTTAAAAGGTGGATAACAATGGACTGTGAGTTTGCACAAGGCGGCGGTTGCTTGCCTGTAGATGGAATTAAAAAAGGCCTTTAGTGAATTGATTTAACCTTAAAGGAATACTTTCAACCGCTCCACCAGTGTTATTAATCCCGGAATCAGACTTCTGACACCGATCTTAGACGAAGCGGCTCGCTTTTTGGGCACCACCAGCGAACTGTTAAGTTTACTACTCCTATAATGAACTCCAACAATACATGTGATATGGTCACGATCTGCTAATAAGAGGAATGAGTGTGTTAAGTGAGATACATTTACAAAAGTGTTGCTAGTAATAACTGTAACTGCTAATTCCATTAAATGGCAGCAAGCTTTGGGCTTTGTATCTTGTGCTCAGGTGTCAAAAGGGGTTGGCAACACAGAAAGCCTTAAAGAAAAAGCCTCTGCGGATCAACCTGAAAGAGAATATGAGCATATATGTACACGTATGTACAAATACAAGTCCATAGGTTATGGTATTTTCTTTTAGCAGCAATAACAAAATACAAAAGTATATCAAAAGAAGACACTCCATCTGCTGAAAAGCAAGTAACAGAGGCATGGATGTGTGTTCATCTACATCAACATCCTTCATAACCAATACTAACAAACCATTGAAATGTATTGAACATATGGACCACCTGCATCGAAATGAACGGGACAAAAAAAAACAAAAACAAAAATACACAGGGCACAATTTCCAGGCAAAGTGCAGGGAATTTTCCACGATGACAGTATTATGGCCTTAAATTCACTTCCCATTAGCGACTACCACAGGGTTTGACGTAACGAGACGAGTGTGGCGGACAGAAAAATGAGAAGACATGAAACATAAGACAAACAGTGATTCAAGTGCTGTGTGCTGCGTTTTGCCTGAATGTCTACAGCTCCTTGGCAAACTGAATGACTGCACAGCGGCTCCCTCAAAACGCCCAATGTTTCCACTTTTTTCTTGTTTATATTCACGGCACTTTGACAGTGTTTTTGACAAATCAGCTGTAAATATATATCAAAGTAGGACAAAAAAAACCTGGTAGTCTTGTGTGAGGACTGGTTTTAGCAATCCAAATTGTGCTTTCTCTAATAAGTAACAGTGTAGACGTGCAGGAGCGGTCGACACCGGAGCAAAGTTAGTGTCTTTCAGCACACCTAGAAGGACTGCTTGCTGGATTTGGTCAGAGGTATCTCAACATTTCCCCTTTTACATATGTACAATAATGACAGAAGAGATTTCCAGCTTATTTGAACAATGTATGAACATAAAGAACACGCTGAACCATTATAAGGCAGAAAGCAGGTTCAAGTCTCCCTTGTAAGTTCTGTGGGTGCTTTTTTTGAATGTGATGAAGCCAAAAAAAAAAAAAGGTGCAACTTTATCAAGCTACTGGTGGCAACCCCTAGTAATTTCACCTTCATGAACTTGGAAATGCTGCGGAATATTGTTTTAGCTAGTGTTCTGGAGAGATTGAGAGGGTCACTACACTGTGCCTGCATCAAGACAAATAGTTTCCCATTTTCCATCAAAACAGGACACGAAGTGTTAGATAAAGGTGCACACACACGTTCACTAACAGATACTGGAAGTGTTCTGTGTGTGTGTGCATTATTCACCTTAGGAAGAAAAAAAAAAGGCATTAATGCTATAAATAGTTTGGCTCAGTGTTTTTTCCTCTGCCTTTTTCTTTTTTTGTTACAAAAAGGATATGCCAAGTTCTGATTATATTAGCAAAACCATGTTATCCTCTGAGCAAAGGAGCTCAGAATTGTGTCCTAAGGATTCGGTTTAAGGAGGCTTTTTTTTAAATCTGTTGGCTTGAATTTTCTCCACTGATGCAGAGGAAAGGAGCCGGAATACGTCGGTAACAACACCCACTGTTGTCGAGGTGAATACTAAAACGCTCCTTGAGCAGTATCAGTCGGCAGAGCCTGCTCGGCGGATCATGCATCCGTGTGCGACAGCGACACCTACGCTACGTGTTCCCTCAGAAGAATTATGGAAAAAAGGCTTGTCCTGGCCGACCCCGCCCAGAGTCCCTTAAGGCCGACCAGGATGGAAAAGAGGAATGAGAGTTTTGCAGTACGGCAGGCAGTGAGGGCCATGCTCAGCAGGTAGAGTAGAGGAAGACACAGTCATAAGAGGGCTCAGTGAGAGGCGCAATGTCTTTGTTGACTAAACATCTACTGGGGTTTGTGTCCCACCCCTTTCCCCCTATAAGTAAAAATTAGCCCGCTGTGAATGCAAACCCCCATCCATGGTAATGTAACACCCCTGTGCTGCTCCCTCAGCCCCCTTCCTGAGCTCTACACTTGGGGAGGGGATCCTCAATCAACACTTCTGGGCCTCCACTGGAGACATGGCAATGTAGGAGCCGTTCCTCGTTGGCTGGTTTGCTGGCGTTTCTGACGGCTCGTCGGGTTTGTCGCTGACCTGAGTGTAGGCCGTGTCGTCTTTCACCGTCTGAACAGGAGAAGAACCGGTGTTAGTGCAAACCTCCGAAGTGGCAAGACGCCCAAATATTCTTCAATACTCAACTCTGACATTCAAATGTGAATAAATGTTTTGAGTGAAATGTTCACAGTAAACCACGTTTATCTAAATATTCACAACAACCACCACCACAAAACATTTACTTCAAAAATAAAGCAATTACACTGAGGCGAGAACTTAAAAAGGAATGTCATGTCCCATAAAGTTAATTAAAAATGATAATAATCAGAGATGATGTACAACAAATTAAAAAAGGAGAATAGCAAACAAGGCAAAAATTAAGACTTACAGTAAAAGAATGAAAAGCTTCAGTAAAATCAATACGTTTTACTTCATTCTAAAAACAGAAAAAGAAAAAAGGGGGGGTTACAGAAAATTAAAATTAGAACATTGTTAATACAACACTTCACATTGCAATTATGCATGTTTTTAACATCCTCTCAATGCTAAGCTAACGTTGTAAAATGGCAATGCATGCTAAAGAAATAGTCTTGACATTTTTGGAAATACTTCATTTCTTAACGAGATTTAGATGAGGAGATTGATACCGCTCATGTCTGCATGATAAATATTAAGCTACTTTAAACACTGGAAACAGCTAGCCTGGCTCTGTTCAAATATATATATATATTTTAATCTACTATTTTAATCTACACTTAGCTAACCGTCTCCTGGCGAATATTTAACATACCAGCATGAGAGTGGTATCAATCTTCTCATCAAACTCAAAAGTGAATATTATCCAAAATATTAACACTTAAAACAACTGATAAAACTATTCCCATATTGCAGGCGACTCTTTGGACAGTGAATGACCTTAACTACAGTAATCCGAGGACAGTGACGGTCAGGGTTCAAATCAACAGTCCTAAACTACGAGAGATAAGAGAGGTGAGCATGTGCTGCACATCATTCTCAGGGCTATTCTAATTCAATTGCTACTGAATAGTGCTAAGCTAGCTCATAGCTACAATGACCAGCAGGGAACTGAGATCCTGAACACAAAGATGCCAAAAATCATCAGCAAGGAAGAAAATAAGCAACGGGATCCATGCTGGCTTTTGCTTAGCCGAATACATGCATGCGGGTTAGTTAACATGCACAACGCTTGGAGTTAAACCTGCAGCAGCTCAGTGAGGAAACTTCTTAACCATGCAAAATCCCACTCAAAAAACGGCAGCATTTACTGCGACATATTTCCCCACTATCTATTATCAGACTCATTTACAGTGTGAGCTAATGTCAGTGGCTAGCACCCACCAGGGTAACTGTTTGGATTAATACTACAGTTCAGCACACGGCAACAAACGGGGGCAAAGTTCCTACCTTCTTCTGGCGGTTTCGGCAGAACAAGACGACGAGCACCAGCAGCAAGATGACGCCCATGCCCACGATGAGCAAAGGGAAGTTTGACACAAGAGTCACGATTAGGAGCATCGTCCTCATCTGGGATGCGGACTCATCGTCAACAGTCGCCGTCTAGATTCGAGAGAGATGATTATTGATTTGTGATCCACTTACGGGTTTATGAGAACAGGTTTCGTTCACAGATTGAACTGAATGAAATCCTCACCTCATTGACGAACATGATGGGGAAAATGGTCTCGTTGATGAATTTGGTTTTGCTGTAAGAGCAGAAAGAAAGAGAGAGAGAGACACAGGGAGGTCAGGGAGAACATCTGGCTCAACATGTGGCTGAAATGAGGACACGAGTGTGGCAACAGCTAAATGGGTCAGAGTTTGACAAAGTTTAACTTACGGGAAGCCTTGGACTCTTTTCAGGATGATATTGAGCTGAGCTCTCTTGCAGGCACGAATGGGAACCCCTGTGGTCTGAAATAAAGCGATAGAAAGACGTCTCAGAACAGCCCAGGAACCTTTAACTTCCTGGAATCCTCAGTTTATTTTGTTGTTTTTACTGTTATAACTGTACTGATTTCTATGTACGAATCAAATGTCAAGCAGATACCCGTAATACACATCATTTGGCTTTCTAATTGTTAAATCGATCAACAACTGATTCATGTTATCTGTATATGAACCAAACCGGATACACGTGCAGAGCTATCACGAGGATTCAAAACAACTTTTGTAATTTACATAAAAGGTGGTCATTAACCAAATGCGCAAGGTTCAACACAGACTCGTCCGCATGGCTCCAACCTGTTGGGAAGTTAAACATTAGTCGTCATACCGGTTGCAGGTCGAGGTAGGTCTCGTGGTCCTCCTTGTTGGGGCTGAGCCCTTCGACGGCGTTGATGTACTTTGGGTCGGCTTGATAAAAGTGGGGGAAAGACACCACGATGGGAGCACCTTGAAGGAAACAAGTGAGACAAACACGAGTTAATTAGTGTTCGAATCCTGAGATGACTCTAAACAACAAGGGCTGATTAGATTAGAGAAACGAGAGATAAGATAAAAGATCATATTTTGTAAAGGTGCAGCAGATAGTCAGAGCCTGTGTGTTACCCTAAATAATGATGAGTTGACAATAAAAACAGGAGTGACGCTGCAGCACTAAACATTGTTTTTGCCTTTTATATATTTGGATTTTTTACATTTTATTTATTCATTAAACTGCTCAATTGTTCTTTCTTTAAAGTTACATTCCCAAATACAAAAAGGTCTAAATGCCTAACCCTAACGATATGCTGAAAACTTGATTTAGTTATTATTTTGTGGCCTAAAACACGTTGAAACTATACTGGATTCAGCTTGCTAAAACCGACAATAATGTCACCAAAAAGCAACGTTTTAATTTTTTTATTTTGTACTAAACCGTTACAGCGGATGTTTTACACAAAAATAAAAGCAGGGATTTAAAATAAACTGTTCCACATATGTACACGTGGATGATAGATCATATAGAAAAGACACAGAGATGAGCTGATTCTTTAACCACAAGGGCAGTTTCAGAATGACATCACTTTGCACATGACATGACAACAGGGCTTGGTTGTGATTGGCTCTCATAGAAGCATCACAAAAATCCTCCCAATCAGACGCCTTTGCCTCGTATGAACCAGAGAAGCTGATGCAGGCAGCCTATCAGGTTTTAGCACATGCATCAATACATATAATTAAGTGTTTTCTCCCACTATATATCTATCTATCTATCTATCTATCTATCTATCTAGGAACAAAATTACCAAAAAAAAATAAACAGCCTGTTAATTATACAAACAGCGTGAGGTGACAGTAGCATATCTGTAGTGATAATACTCTGTCCGTCGCCATGTGTCAAGCCTTATCAGAGTAAACGCACTCCACTCAATGACCACCATAAAATACTTCAATGGCCTCCACACACAGACAGCACAGTTAATCATTGAACCGTGTACTGATTGAAAATCTGGTTCAAACAGTGGGAATGTCAGATACCAGGCAGGGGACGGGGCTGCGGACTGAAAGGACATTTTTTTTGGGGGGGGGGGGGGGGTAGAAAAAGGAGGGGTGGAGGGACGGGGGGAGGGACGGGGGGACTGGGTAAGTGGGTCAGACTATCTGGCTACTGAGGGGGAGAAATGGGGCAGTCCCTTACCTTCTCGACAAACGCTGACTTTAAGCACCCCGGTGCCGAGACAGTCTCCAGCCGGCACACAGAAGCCCGCGTTCGTGGGGTTTTCTTCGGGGTTCATGAGTACGTCATTAGGGGGGGCGAAGCGGTACGCCTGGATGCCTTTCACCTCCACATCTTTCACATACGCTAGATGGATAGACCTAAGAAAGAAAAAGAAAAAACAGCTCAGTGACTTCTTTAGGTGATCATAAAGTAAGAGCTACGCACTAAGTGTTGTCTAAATTAAGAGCAATCAGGAAAAAGGAAACAGCAGTTATGGTTCTTTAAAAGTAAATGTGTCGTATACAAGAGGGACCACTTCCTGTACAACCATTCCTTAAAGCCTCCCAAGTATGTCGACACACTCTCGACTTTCCCACGTGTGTTTTGAGTTCATTGACAGCCTTATCAGAGGTCGTAATAAGCACAACTCAGGTCCTTATCAGTGGGATAGTAAGCATATTGTGTATGACTCAGTTGCTGTAATTTCCTGGGCGTTGTGGTCCTCGCCCTGGCCGAGATGCTTTGACTGTAAACAAATCTATAAGCAGCATGTGCATACCTGCAGAGATCCGCAGCGAAGATGTACAGCAGCTCGTTCCTGTTTATCAGAGGGTGGAAGACCGCGCCGTCCGTACCGTTGATCATGTTGCTCTGATTTGAAGACCACCATGACATCTCCCTATTGATTGAGAAGAAAACTGGTGACATTAGTAAATGTATTTACTTGCAGCTACACCCAAGTACTGTACTTGCCTACGTGCATTTTATACTTCTAAATCAACCCACAATTCAGAGGAAGTGTACTTGTTACTTTACTACACCCATTTTACATGATTAGATTATAAAATGCACTGCATCATTCAAGATTTAACCAAGAAAATAGTGTCAGCAAGTTGGGGCCCCATAAAATACTTGCTGATTCATTACTCTGCAGTTACAAAGAGTGATTTCTCTTACTGCTTGAGGCTGAAAGGGGTGTAAATGTATCCAATACTTTCCAAAAAAAAGTGGAGCAGAGCTTCTGTTTTCTCTTCTTTCACACCAAAGTAATCATCTCAAGACATCTCAGATTCTTATTTGGATTCTTTAGAATATTATCATTCACATAGGCCCCTTTTCTGCAGAGTGAGTACTTTTACTTTTCTTACTTGCAATATTACAGTAACACTGTTTTATAGGATCTGAATACTTCTTCCACTACTGTAATCTACCTACACATCCTGACCACATTCGAAGTACGAAGTCACTTTCGGATATCCAAACATTCATTTTGTAATACTGTTCTACCTAAAGCCAGGGGGACGACAACGGCTTTCTCCTATAGACTTTGACGTTGTTTAACTACTGTGTGTGAATGTGAATATCATGAGTGGGAGGATGTGGAAGCCATGCGCCAACAAGAGGGAGCGTTTCCTAACATTGAGGAAAGCAGGAAACAGGAAAACAAAATAAATCTGCCTGACATGAGTATTTACCTCATGCCGTTCCATGTGTCGATCTTGCCATAATCCATGTAGTTCTCCTCGCCAGTGTGGAACACAAACTCTCCTTCATGGGTGCCGTTTTTCTGCAGAAAACAAGACGAGGGTCAGAGAAAGTGCTCACGATACAGCAGAGAGTCGGAAACGTTGGGAATTGAGAAAGAAATACTGCTTGTATTCGCTACCCTTAGCATGCCCCTTAGTGTACTATGACTAGACACAGTAAGGCATTAGTAACCAATGGAAGCACACATAAACAAAACATATTTTAGCCAATTATTGTCTACAATAATTGATTAATCACATACTGAAAAAAATCCAATTTTCTACTTCCTACTGTTTGAGGTCTTTAAATTGCTTGTTTTACAGTCCAAACCCCAGAAATATTCAGTTTTATATCATAAATGAAAAATAAAAGCATCTAACTCTCACATTTGAGAAGCTGTGAATCTTTGCTTGAAAAAAAAAAAAAATCAAAAATAGTTCATTTTCCGCTGCTCAAGCGATCCATAAAATCGACCTATAGCTCTGTGTAAAATAAATAAATGCTGTGCTCAGGATCACAAGGCTGCTGCTGTCACGGAGTACGAGGATCTGCAGACTAACAGGAAGTACAAGCATCTTCCATCAGCATGTGGCCAATCTCACTTCTCTTCCGTGACGTGGCCACAGACTCGTCTGTTGTTTTAGTAACCACTAACAACCAGCATGCAACACGCCGTCTTAAGATTTTTGAACTAAAATAACATCAAGCGTGCCTCTAAAAATATATTGATCAAAAGTGAGTAAAACGTACCTTCCACATCAGCCCAAAATATTCGTCCACTTCGGGCTTCAATGAGTGGACCTTTGTGAGAAGAGGGTCTTTGAAGCCCCACAGAACCTCGTGGACGGTGCGGGACATGAACACCTCGACTCCCAGGCTGTTTACGTACATGGAAACCAAAGTTCGCAGGAAGAAGGAGTACGAGTTCAGCTCGCTCATGATCGCCTAAGGACGAAAAAACAAGTCAGAAAACGGAAAGATTGGCTCGGGTTGTTAGCAACACTTAATTTCGTTCTTGTGGAAAATCTCACAGTCAATGCTGCATTTGAGTTCACTAGGTGTGTTCGTCTTTGCCTAATATGACTTACGTTTGTATGTTCAACACATCAAAATGTCACAATAAAACTAAGAGGACAATGGCTTGGAGTGTGTTACGGAATAACGTGTGAAAACAAAATACAGACATGCCAATCAAATGACTTCAACTCAAATCTAAGAGACATGATTACTGGCTGCTGTGTGTCATAATAACACACATTATCCTGTCCAGACACAGCGTCTTACCACGAAGGGGATGTTCACAGTCCTGACGATGTCGACCTCGGGGTTACCGGCTGACTTCTCCGGCACAAACACAAAGGTTTTGGGGTTCAGGGCGTAAAGCTTGGTGCCGTTTTCCAGGAAAGTTATGTTCTCCCGCGGCCTGTACTCCCTGGTGTGGAAAAGTCAGTTAGTCCAGATGTCTTTTGTTTTGCAGATGAAACAGATGCAAGATATCCTTCATTAAACAGGACTTCAGGGGAACATGGGTGGGGAGTGAGTTTCCATCACTATATATTACACACATTTACGGCGACAGATCTTCGTATCAAACCTACCTGTAAGTATAAGGTCCGATCTGTTTAAGAGCTGCCTTCCCGCCTGCCAAGAACACCTCTGGATTGGTCACATTGAAGAAGTAATACTCCATATAAACAGGTGGAGGTGGATTCTTCCATCCTTCAAACATTTGGCTCTTCTCTGTCAAAGTAATTTCCTATCGACAAAGAAATAGAGAAAGACACATTCAGATTGAGAAACAGCAAAGAAAGTGTTGGGATAATGACTTTGGCGAGCATTGGTACTCAAATTGTACACTTTGGTTGAACAAGGTTTTCAGCGCATTTGGGCACTTTCAAAGCTCTTCACTGTTCTGAATGAGAGCCAACTGAGAGCACACATGGCACTTTTCTGCAAGGAGCCGATGTCGGGTCAAAAACACCAAAAAAACCCAGAGGGAAGCAGAGAAAAGCCCCTGCTAGCTGCAACAACAAAAAAAAAGTCTGGATAGGCAGAAAATTTGAGCAAATACTGCATTCAGATCCTGACCTCAGCGAGCCTAGGTAAGAGTCTGGGACTGTGGGCTGCAAGTCATCCGACACAACAGCAGCAACATGTTGCAATAACAAAAACACGGCTTCTCTGCAGCGTTCACCATCAAACTAACACGCTGGATGTCGGGGGAGGCCGAAGCAACCACAAAAAGTAGGAGATGTCGTCACTCCGAGTGGTCTCACAGATGTTTTGGCTGCGATCATGTGGAGAAAAAAAAAACAAGCTTGAAAGTTTTAGACAGTCGTAAGTAACCTGTCTGAACAAGAGCAACAGAAACCGTGGACTGCATCATTCAGCTGTAGAGTAAAACAGCCCACTTTCAGTGCAACGACAGCTTCCAGTATGTTGACTGAAGGTGTTTGTTACAGAGGGGAATGAGCAAGCTATTTCTATTCTTTTCTTGAGGTGTATTTTTAAACATGGGAAAGGATAAGTGACCCACTTCCTCTCGTGTCTTTTTCACGGTGAGTTCCTGAAAACCTTCTCTGTCCGGAGACCAGCGAGGCGCTCTTGAGGGAGGCTATACATTGTCTTCTGCAAACGGTTGCTGTTGAGAAAATATAGTTTAAGGTGTGGCCGACACTTCCTGTTTGGGTTTCAACTTCCGAACTTCAAACTTGTTTTCGCTCTATAGAATTGTTTGCAGGGGATTTGTTGCATCATCTCCCCTTTGCTGCTTTACAAAACTACTCAATTTAGATCTCAGAAGGGTTCAACCACAATATCTACTTTGATAGTCTGGGGGGGGGGGGGGGGGGGGGGGATCCTCATTTTGAAGAGGATTTGCTGTTTGAATGAATTACATAAGTTGCAGCTGTAGAAGGGTGTGCCATGTTCAGCACTTTTATGAGCCTGTAGTCGTCATAGCATCTATTTTTTTTATTCTTAGCAACCAAGAATTACAGATTGCACAATCCCAGATTTAACCCAGGAAATCATCAGTTAGGTTTACGTTGCCGTGTCATTCCCTCCAAAATACGGAACTTGAGGTATTTAAGCAGAATGGATTCTCCTGAGTCTTCAGGATTATGTCTTCTGTGTCTTAATTAAGAGCTGAAGTGAAACCAGGTAATGCAACAGAAGCACATGACCATCACGGGCAGCCTACAGGACTTGTATGAAACAATAAAACAATCTGCTAAAGCAGCACAATTTGCATAATGTGCTCCCTTTCAGAAACAAAGTGCAAACTTTCGCTTTTGAATCGGGTCTAGCTTTTCCCCTGCAGCATTACGTGTGACTGCAGCCTGCATGACGCCCTGTGTTTGCCCACCTTGAACAAAGGTCTTTCAGAAGGCCTTCATTACGGTTATCTGAACATCATTTATCTCAGAAAAAAAACGAGAAAAAAAAACCTTGATCTATTACAAACAAGTGAGGGACAAAGTGGAAGGGTTTGTCGGTGCAAACAAAATACGGTGTTATGCATTCGCCAGTGGAAAGGCTGGATGAGGGACTCAAACTAAACAAAGTGAACCGGCTCTCAGCCAAACGACTTCAGGCACAGCCTACGTACGTGTGGTGCGACAAGATCCGGCTCTGAACAGCACGGGAACAAAAAAAAAAAAAAAAGGGTAGAAAGGAAAAACAAAACATTCAAAACGTGAAATCCTTCTCATAAGTAACCTTGTTCTTGAACTCTTTAATCGGTCATACTACCTTGAAAAGTCTCCACTCCCAAATAGGGCTGAGGGGAGGGGCATGAGTGGGTGTTTCTCTTGTATAGTTTGCCTGTCTGAGCAGAACAACTCGGGATAGGCCGCGGCTGGAACAACAACAAGGGACAACAAGGTGGCTCTCAGGCAGAAATCATTCCCCCGAGGCCACGGAGTCTGTCAAATTCCTCGCATGAATTTCACGTTGCCTCCCTCCGCACACAGCTCAGACACACAGAGACCGTGTCCTGGAGGCAGCTTGTACCAAACAACTCGGCGACATCATTACTACAGAGAGCCACATTCAGACATCAGATTAGGTAGATTTTTGGAGTCAGTTCAGTATGTCCCGGCCAGACTAATTCAATGGGAAAGACTGTGTGGCTAAAGAGGATTAGCAACGCTGTCATTTCATGTAATCGCCAGCCGCATCAGAATTATGTCCCCCGTTGATGAACTTTGACTAACTTCCTTTAATTTGGGCCCCCTGGGTCGCTGCCATGATTCAGAATGAGACACAAATGAGGCCCCGACCGAAATGTAATTACAGGAGGGGGAAACCGTGTCTGGTGGTGCCGTTTGAGAGTCCCGGACAAATAGTGAGTCAAGCTTTTCTGAAGAGCTTTTTTCTTCTTAAGCGGGAGGGGAGGGGGGGTGACCGAAAGACGAAGCGAAGGCATTTCAACGGACAGATTACGGAGTAACACCGGGCATAAAGCACAGTGCTTCATGTCAGTAAGAGGAATGTGAGGTAGTCTAAAAGGGAAGAGAGCAGCAGTGGGTCTGCAGGGTTGGATAGAGTGTCAGCTGCCATAAACCCCACCCCACCACCCCTGAACTAAGGCACCAGTCCCCAGATATGTAGACATGCTACTGCACAAGTCCACCAGTCACACCACACTTCTACGTACATGTTTAAGCCCACTCAAGTAAAAAAAATAACGGCGGTGTAACAACTTTACTCCAAAATATCAATATGAATGTCAATGAATCCTGTGTGGTGGTTCACTGACCCAACAGAATTTGTCTCAAGACTGGAAATGGGCTGAACTCACTCCGACTGATTTGAGAAGTATCAAAAATAGACCAGTAATGGAACTAAATCAGCGGGGTTGTGGGGGATTTCTGTTACATACAGATTTGAAAGCAACACACTTAATTCTCAATCATTTCACCGTCTCAGTTAAGAAATGCAAAGGACATGTCAGTCAAATTAATGCAGGTTTGTCTGTCAGAAGGCTGGCTGTCTGCCTCTCATCCTCCTCTACACACCATGTCAAACTTTTACAGATCAGCCAGGGACTAACCAAGACTCCCTTCCCCCATTCCTTCAGACCGCCCCCCCCCTACCCACAGTGTCCCCGCTGGCTGAGATTTCTACTACTACTACTACTACTACTACTACCACCGGTAACCCTGGTCCGATTAGTGGACCACCATGAAGTCAGTATATCACGCCGCTATCAACAGAACCGTGTCACCAGGTCATGCGCACAGCACTGGGCAGGTTCACTAAAACGCGACTGTGTCAGCCAGCAGAAAGAGCATATCGTGCATTTATTTCTCATTTCTACAGACTCCCTTCCATTCATAAAAAGGCTAATTGAATCCCGTGAGGTCTTGTCAGATCATATAAACGGTGAAGATCCGGGTAAGAATGTGAGAGGAGATACAAATAAAATAAACACCGTAAAATTGGGGTAAGGTCACGATAAACTCACCTCTGAGTCATTCCCATGTGGGAGTTCAAGGGGATTTCTATCTAAAGCAAAAGCTGTTTTAAAGGTCTGCATGTAACGTGTAATGCCGATTAATCATCATGCCTTAATGCAATCTTGAACAAAACCCCAGAAGCTGCACAATAAGGCAGTGGGACTTGCACTCTGCACAGACTCGGATCATGCGGATTCATGAAAGGGGGAAGGCTCTGGGTTCATGGTGCTGAGCTGGAGCTGCAGAATGCAGCAAAAACACGAATTACTTCTCATGTAAACAGTAAAAAAATGAAGACAATGTATACACCGGATAGATCTTGTGACCCTGTATGTAGCCTATACTGTGGGACGCTGAATGCGCATGATTGACCACTGCAGAATGACATGCTTCAACATGTAAACCCCTGAAGTGTGACAGATGGAAGAAGTGTGAAAGGATGAGAAAGCATTGAAAACCGTTACCTTTTTAAATAATAAAATAAGACAGAGAGAGAGAGAGACTACAACTCACCTTTTTTAACCGGCTGTGGATCATTGTTTGGAAGACTTGAGCCACGACCAGGGCGATCCCCACAATCAGGAGGTGAGCGCACACGATCCCGGTGGCGTAAATGGCACAGGATCTCCGAGTCATGATGCCGGGGGGATGAGCGGTCCTCTTAGGAAAGATTTTTTAAAAAGAAACTTCACTGAAGTCGATGATAACCTCCCCCAAAAAATTACAAAAATTAAACTAAAAGATAGCGGTGTGGTAGGATCGTGAGACCTCGGATCCGGCGTCTCTCCCGAGCAGCAGCTGGGCAGGTTTTAAACTTCTCTCTTCGCCGCCCGGTGGAGTGGTCTTCTCGGTGAGGCTGCGGGTACAAAAGGATAATCGAAAATGTTGGCACTTTTCATCGAAATTTAGAGATAACGCCTAAACCCTAAAGGAAGAGGGAGGAGTGAGCTGCTCGGAGGCGGTGGTGAAGTGAAACAGCAGCGCTCAGCGCATCGTAGAAGAAGAGCCGTCCACCTCCTCCCCTTCCTCTCTACGCATTAATGAACCCGGTCAGGCGAAAACGCGTCGCTTTGGGAGGCTGCATGGGCGATGGGTGTGTGTAAAACAGATATTGATGCTGCTTTCCTAAAACACACACGATGAAACGACTAAAACAACCAAAAAAAAGCGGAATTAATCTTCCACGTTTTTGGTGCCCTCCAGCTCAAGTTATTTGGCTTTAAGTAACTTTAAGGCGCCTTTGTTGCACTGATCATGTAAAGGCGTGATCGTGTTGTAAATTACTGGCAGGTATGAGCACGCAAGAGGATTATGAGTGAATCATCAGCAGCGCGCTCAAGATTAGACATGGTAGTATTTCAACAAGCAACTTTTAGTGAGTGTTTTGATGCACGTGTGGAGGGGGGGAATGATTGAGAATCACACTTTACATGTAAAACTATGATAAACTATGATTATCCCATCGTGCAACACTCACCGCACTCAGAAAAAAAAAAGTAAAGATTTTGGAGGTCCGTTACCTTTTATAACGGCTCCGCGAGCTCACCTCATCGCGTCTCTTTAAATAAGCTCAGCATGACCATGAATAATGTTCCATTCAAGCGACCAACGATCGTTGACGTGAGCCCTTTGTTCGAGCTGCTCGAGCTCTCATTGGCTACTGGCCGCACGGACCACCGGAGAGACCATCCCCTCTGCGCGCTGATTGGTCAGAGACTGGCGAGTGCGATGCTGAATTTGATCGACTGATTTCGAGGCGGGGCTCCAATAAAGGGGAAACCGACGGCGTGATGCTCTCCGCCGACAGAGAAAGGATGTTCAGATGCTGCCGCGGAGCCCGCTTTAACCGCCCATGATGCTGAGGAGTAAGAACAGAAACAAATGTGGATGATAAATGGCCTGCATTACGGTCATCATCACCACTAAAGATTGACAAACATGTACATAAGAGCATCTGAAGTCTGCTTCATGGAGGGAAACACGTCACTGCAGAGCAGCAAGACACTTTAACTGTAAACCATGTTGTTGACAAAACTGAATTTAACCGAGAGACGAGGTGTTAACAGACAAACACTAAAACACTTAGAGAGTAAAATATAGTAGAATATGTTTCAAGCCAAAAAAGAAACGACATTTCAGAGGACTTCCACTCACATTTGCATGTTTCACTCGTGCAATTCTACAAACAGGATGTTGCAGCGACTGGAATTGATTGGTATTAAGTTTCTTTTTTGGAAAAAATGGCTTTTAATATTGAGTATCTTCCATACCCAAGTCAATATTTGTTTATTTTTGGCCTTGATATTACAGCTGGACAGCCCACATTTCATTAAAGGCCCTGAAAACCTAATTTCTCAGTCAGCTCCTTCTTCTGAGTGATAACAGCCCTATAAACACAATATTTTGGTTATTTTACAAGATAGATTTTCTATATTTTGTGTTTTATTCGCACTCTTCTCACCGGTTTGTAGTAGGCAGGGCTCAGGTGGAAAAAGGGGATGTCATGTCATTCACATTTAAAATACAGTAGAATTACCAAAGCAGTTTGACAGTGCTGAGTAGCTCTGCAGCACCTGCATCAGTAGGCTTCGTTTAACCTGCACAATGTCACGGTAAGAGAAGCGTAACAACTACAAATATGGCCATCTTGTTTCTCTGCACACGTCTGTGCCCGGAGGCCCAATAATCCATCCATGTGCAGTCACCATGTCAAATACAACTGTGGATGCAGTATGTTCTGAATTCACAATGAAGCATGTACATGACTCTGACCGCCTGTCATTCGGCTTTGGTGAAAGCGGTTCTTTATTGACAAACGTGTTGTAATTGGTGATGGTGTGAATTCTCAATGTGACATGCGGAAGGAAAAACAGCAATGACATTGAGTTTACAGCTACACTCCAAGAAATCCACTTGTTTCAGCACAGCAAACATGCATCTGTACGAAGCAGAGTTTGGCTGCTGGTTGGACAGTTTTCTCGGAGCTGTGGATTTGCTATGATATGGTCCCAGCAGCAGATGTAACACTAGTACAGTGTTACTCTCTTTACAATGGTAATGGAAAAAGTAATTCATGCAATCTAGATTTCTTTGAATAGGAAAATATCTCAGCATGTCAATAGAGTGTCGCACTAATGGCTGTTTGAGCCATTAGTGCCAAAAAGTAGCGGAAAATGAACTTGAATGTCAGTCAAAAGCATGCTGAAGTTAAAGAGGTTTCACACCTCTAATGGCCTCAGCTATTCACTACACTGAGCTCATGAATGTGCTACCAGAATTTGGTTGAAATACAATCACGTATTAATGTCACCAAAGGTCAAAGGTGACATTTTTTCTGGGATTCTTCCGAGGCCTTTTGGATTCTGTGGCACTCAAAGCACGCAACCGGTTTAATTAAGGCTGAAACAGGACACAGGGAATTGAGATCCACCACCCTCCTTGTTTACAGACAACACCGGCTGCTTTTCTCCAGAGTTTTTACCCAGAATTCTTGTGGACGCGATGCCAGTTTAGATTAGAAGAAGAAAAGAAGGCTGGCTAAATCTGACTTCACTCACCTGTTCAACCAGTCATTCACAGATTCACCTTATTGACTGGCGTTTATTTGGGGTTTAGTTGGTGGCCCACAGGTTAAAACACTGGGCAGTAATGGACGGACTTGAATGTGAGCAAGGTCATGCGGCTATCTCTTTCATAATCCATTCATAAATAAAGTAGAACAAAGGACTACAAATTTTCCTCAGGAAGTGATATACATCATATTGTTTGATGTTGGTCACTGGAAGGAACTGACTGGGCTGAACTTTCAGCATTAATGCATTCGAGTTTTACCTCATTGTGCTAAGCCTTATAGCGATCCCAGAGGATGGGGGCTGCAGGAGGGGGGCGGCATCTGTTCAAACAAGAGAAGTAAAAAATGCTAAAGAAAATCATCAGGGGGGAAGGATAACAGTCAAGTAATGCAGCAACATTGTTTCTGCCAAAAGAAAGGGCGGGAGGGTGAAGGGGGGTAAATCAGTTCAACCTTTGTAATGGTCTCTTTTTATGTTTGGTCAGCAGAGCGACACAGATTTTTTTTTTTGTTGTTGGACTTGTTGAAAGCTGAAGACACCCAGCTTTGAAGGCCTACACAAAGCTATTTGATGACTAGAGATTGTTTTGTATGTGAACATCTCTATGTACAGCATCATGAAAGTGGTTCATGGTAAGAATAAGGCGAGCATTCATGCATACCACAACAAGGAGACTTTTATCAAGAGGGTCAATCATTTCAAGTTCTTCAAACTAGTGTTTGTAATCCCCACAAATCATTCATTGTGTTCGGACACATTTTGACCCCCACCAAAAAATTGCACCAATAGCTTTTGGATTTCTCTTTGAAGACACGGCGAAAGTGCAAATGTGGCTCAACAGCAAGCACATTTATTTGGACACAAATGTCCATTCATGAGTTTGGGAAAGAAAGTATTCTCTGAATGTGTAATACATTCTGCACAGTCAGCTGGTCGGAGTCGTCAGTGATGGGTTACATGCTCCATCATGTGGGATCACTTCACATTGAGTTTAGGAACAATTTAAGGTCGCCATCCTCACACACCCAACAATTATAATAAAAGTTAAATTGAGAGTCCGTAGCTCACAACATGAAGTTGTTATCCAGATAACACAGAGTGTAGTTTGACAGCAGATGTAGTCACAACTCAAAAGTAAATCCTGTTTGAGGTTTGATGGGTGGATTCACTGTTGTTTGCAGAGGCGAAATGTAAACACATGAAACCTGTTTAATAATATATAACGCACACATTGTGCAAACATATCCTTCAAATTACAATTTGTTATACCGTATTCATGTGCACCACTGAACTGCCAACGCCCTGGCTAACAAAGCTATCTGAGGCATTGAATTTGTGTGTATATTTGTGTGTGTGAATTGAGATAATTACTAATAAGTGGACTAAGAGTCTACAGCCACGCTAGCGGCTTTGTTAGCATGCTAACATGCTTACAATGACCGTGCTAACATGCTGAAGTTTAACAGGTATAATGTTTACCATTTGCACCATCGTAGTTTAGCATGTTAGCGTGCTAACATTTGCTAATTTGCTAAACTATATTTTCAATTTGCTATGAAAAGTCAGGGGAAAACCAAAGTCAGGATTCATTCTGCTGGTACTATGAATGTCAGTACGAAATCTTACAGCAATCAGCCCAGTAGGTATTGAGATATTTCAGTCTGGACCAGAGTGGTGGACCAGTTTACCACCAAAAAATGCTGTAAGTGGACCTAGAGTTAAACATTTATTTGTAGAATATAATGAAATTATTATCACTACTGAAAACCAAGCCCCTAAACAGTAGTTTACCTTACAACACTGATCTGTATCATCTTTAAATGTTGCAGTTTCAACTTTAATTCATAACGGTTTGGAAAAGTTTCGACCTTTGAAAAAGAAAGAAAAGCCTTCCCACCCCGTGTTTAAACCGTAAAATCTAGTCTATGGTTTAAACCATCCTGAAACTGCACGGTTATCAAGCACAAATCAAGGCAGCTTTTCTCTAAAATGTTGGAGGAGTGGTATTTTTACTTCCCAGCAACAATCTACTGCCAGTAAGATTAAGTAATAATGTGAAAAGCAATCTTTCACCAGTCACATTCCATCATCCGTCCTCCCTATCTACAGCTCCCTCCTTGTATCAACACAATAGAAACAACATTAACTCTTTCTGTAAATACTGCTTGACATGGTAAGCGGTGTCCATCACCCCGGCTGCACCACGGTGGAGCCTGGTACTGAACATTAACTCACGGTACTTCGGAGGCTGAGGCAGCCTTTGTAAGGCCACAGACTGATATACAGGCATAGTTGTGGGAGTGGAGACTTGTGGGGAGTGGCAGACCTTTTCACTGGAGGTGATGAATGCAAAGCGGGCCATAAAGTGCTATTGGAAGAGTACACTACACTGAATTTATTTCTGGGTTAAACCATTCCTTGCTCTCCTTGGAGAGGATCACAGAGGCCGAAAGAACTTGCTGTGCTGCAGCAGAAGAAATGTTAGGTAATATGAGAAATCCAAGATCCAATGTCCTAAACTTCATACTGCAGCGTTGGAAAGTAACTATATACTTACTGAAGTACTGTGCATGGATATAATTCTGAGGCAGTTGTACTTTACTTAACAATCAAGGTGTTTCTTTGTCATTATTTGGTATTTTCTCATGCTGTGACTTTTTAGTTTATTTACTCAACAGAGGTCAAGTGATGGACTGACCGTAGAATTCCTTTGTCCGTGTAGGTGTGGTTCTTTTCCCACCATTCAACTAATGGGTTTTGTAACAGGAGACAGCGACTCATTGTTCCCGCATGGCGCAATAACGTGTTAATTTAGGAATTCAAAGAGGCATCGCTATCACACCACATTACAATGCCAGAAAAATGATGATGTCCACTACAACGTGTTCTGAAAACAAGTCCATCGTGATTTTTTTTTTGTTTTTGTGGTGACCTCTTTTAGCCCTGCTGTTCCAAGGCTCGAGAGGAGAGTTATGCAACAATGTGTTCATTGTGTATTATCGCCACTGTCTGACAAAGTCAGGCCACAATTTAGCTTCACGTATTTAAATGTGAAGTGAAAAGTGAGGTTGCAGGATCTAGATGCGAGGCTAGATCACTGTAAACAATGACAGTACATTATGACTAAAGTCATGTGGAGGTAGTAGGGGCGGTAAAAGGCTTCAAACTATTTGATCAAATAACGAGGCCTTAATGCAAGTCTTAAAAACAGGTGTGACTTTATTTGGCTGCTGTTTGTTAATATTTAGTGCTGAAAATATTGGTTAATTATCAATCAATTTATTGACAGAAAAATAAATGACAAGAATTTTGATGATTGATTAATCGTTATTTATGGTTTTAGCTTCTCAAATGTGGGCATTTGCTGCAGATCTGTTTTATATAATTGTAAACTCAATATTATTGGCTTTCAGGCTGCCAGTGGGACAAATTAATGAATTTGATGATGTTGACATGGGCTCTGGTAAATTATGATGGACAATCAATAATGCAAATGATTGTTAGTTGTGGTGTTTAATTATATGTAATCATTTTACCTTAATCTTGATAGTCAAATTAAGTACACAGCCCTATTGAAAGTAAGGAGTCACAAAAAACAGACAAAATGACAAAAGAAACAGAATAGTTTTATAAAAATGTACAAAAATAGGTCGACCAAGTCTTAAATGTTTATGTACTAAGTAACAATTCTGTTTCAGGGAAGTTGTTGTTAAATCACTCTGTCGGAATGTAGGGCATGTGGTTTGAATAAGGGTCTGTCAATCAAATTTCACCCAAAGTTGACAGGACCTTGACCGTAGGACATCGAGGAGAAGCCTTTCGTGCGACACCTGTAAGGCATCCTGTACAGATAGGGTGTTGGAAGGTTTGCACATCCTCTCTGGCGTATTGTTTTCTGCAGTTGCTCAACATCCTAAAGACGGCAAAAGACTGTTAAAATGTCAGTAAACTCACTGGAAAACCAGCGTGCTGCCAAACCCTCTGATTTTACCAAAAACAAAAACATTTCCTGTGTATCACACCAGTTTCCCCCAATTGTACTTATCTTGCCAAATGAGAAGTAGAAAGTCTCTGGAGGAAAATTAATGTTGTATTGTTGCTTTGTTTTTTAATATTATTGTACATGCGTGGAATAAATAAAGAAAAACAAAGGGTTCAGGTTCCCTGTAACCTTTCTGGATAAAACAATTGCATATAAAGATGAATCTAAATTAGTAAAATACATGTAATTTGGGATTTGTTCATGGATTAATTCATGGACTTTTGCACCGATCACATTAGGCATATCAGCAGTCTGCATGTGTAAACTATTTTGTTCTCCACGTCCTTATATCTACTCTCTTCTTTTTTTTTCCAAAGGGGCTGAGCTTTCCCAAGTCAGGCCATCTTGGTGCAACCATTTAGAGAGCTGTTTGTAGACAATGACAAAATACACAGGTGTCGTATTTCAATATTTATAAATCAGGATGCGTGAGAAGGAAATCCTTCTGAAGTGGAAAGAGCGGTGCGGTAAAACTTGGAGTACACAAAGCTTCAGGCGTTTCCTCACTGTAATGAAGTAGGTAGATAAGACCATGGCAAAGAAAGAAAAGCGTCTAACTTAGAATTCCTTGTGGGCACGCAGGACAAATGACGTGTGTTTATCCAGGCAGGAATAAATCACCTACATTGGCCCAACGATGGATGTTCCCATTCCTCAGAAGGCCAGGTAGCTTTGATGTTAGATAAAAACACTAAAATAACTTGTATTAGAGGCATGTGTTTTGAGAGAATTTGGTTTGCTGCTCTTCCTTTGAAAAAAGCTTATTTTGAGTACAAGTTTCAGAGTGAAGACACAGTCTATCTCAATACTGGTGCTAGTTTTGACGCATGCTGATGTTTTAAAAAACAGAAGTAGAAAATCCAAGTCACCAGCAGACCAGAAAAGAGAAGGAAAACTCCTGACCTGACACTTGGCCTTTTACAGGTCACTGTATGTCACCCAGTCTGACGAGGGTATGTGGGAGAAAGCTGTTAAAACACTCTGCTGGGTGTCACATGAGTAACGCTCCATCCTCAATATAAAGTTGGAAATTCCTCGGAGAAATGGCACCACACTGACGTAACGTTGTCATGGCTACATTATGCGTTCATAGGTCCGTGTTGCTGCTGCATCATGTCAGCGGCTCGGAGCGTTCCTGTGACAGCACGAGGCAACTACAGGCAAGAGGAAGAGGCTCGGGACGACCGGCGTGATAAACAGAGCCATTCACGGCCTGCAGACGCTCTAAGACATAGATCTTAATGCAAACTGCTGGCATCAAAATACCAGACCGCTCTATATTCATTGGATTTTATTGCTTGTTTGTTATCTGCCTTTTCCAAAGCATAAAAACAGAGCTCTAAATAGAAGTTATTAGTTCTTTCAACGCTGTTTTTCCTTTAGTAAGAACTCAACAGGTGCTACAACAGGATCGTGTAGGCTTATGAAGCAAAATTGAATACTGAGTAAACAAGGACTTGAAGCTGTCAAATGTGCATTAACATGTCCCTGTTTTAGAGCTGCACTTAAGCTGGCTGTGTCGCTGGCAAACAAACAAAACAACAGCGCGTTAGACAGTTCACTGACTGCATTGAAACTGTTTACTAAGTTAGTTTGTTGCTATAAATAGGGAACATCAGTGCTGAAAGAGAGGAAACAGTAGTCTCTCTGTCCCTGCAGTGCCTTCCCTGGTGTTTAAACAGCAGGAGAGTCTGGGGACCTAAACTCAGGGCTAATTAGCTAATTCGTCAGCCCAGAAGGGAATGACATGTGATTAAATCAAGTCAACAACGATCAACTTTCTATGCAAAAGGTTCTGATGAATTACTCCAGAATCTTTCAGTTCACTTTTAGTTCTTTGCAGTTTCACACAATTACAGTAAACTACCGCTATCTGAGAAGTAAACAGTAAGAAAAGTAATAACAAATTAAGATTTGGTGGAATATAACTAAGTACATTTACTGAAGTAGTATGCCTAAGGTTTCCGTTTTATTGTACTTGATAAAAGGTAAATACTGTACTTTTTACCCGACTACTTTTTTAATAACTACAGTTTAAGAAACTAGAAAGGGATTAAAATCACAAAAGTAAATAAAACTGCTTACACAGCAATCAATATGTATGAGTACAACACATGAGTCCTTCTACTTGTGATATTTTTCAGTACATTGGGCTGATTATACTTATGCACTTTTACTTAAGTAAAATTATGAATGTAGGGCTTTTACCTGTCGAGTTTATTCACATTGTTGTAGTACTACTATTAAATACATCTGAATGAAGTCATCTTTAAGAAGTATATTTCAGCATTTAAATGTTTATATTTAGCATGGTGCTGTGGTACAGGCTGGCATGACCTGAACTGCAAATGTTCTAACAAGGAGAGCCCCCTAGTGCTCAACTAGAGAGGTCCATACAGAAGTATTGTGACTCATTAAATAACTTTTACTTTATATAAGTGCTTCTGACTTGACTCATACAGTGGGACGAGGTAAACAGCCAAGCTTACCTAAAACTACGAGGCCCAGTGCTATAATGTCACGGGGTCCTATAACTGCCACTCAAACAACACAACAGCTGTAACCACATACGCTATAGGTAATCTATCACCACTCACTCACTCCATTTAAAGGCCGCACTAAGCCTACCCAGAGAGCCTGGCATACCGGAAGAACACATTGATATAAATTGAAACATCTATTTCAGGTTGATGTATATTTCCTAAACAAGATGTGTTACTGATTTGCTAATACTGGTCGACTGTAAAGACAAATGCTTTTGCATTTAATTTAATGTAAAACGATTATTTAACGTCCTCTTTCACATTAGAAGCCGACACCCTACCACAGGAGCCTCTACCAGTGCCATAGTTACCAAGTCACAAACTAGCGTTATCTACTTGGAGCAGCTGGTCGAGAGGCAGATTTTGGTTGAATGATATTAATAACGAGGGATGGAGACAAAAATCACGAGGCCCATTTTCCCTTGGTAAGTGAACACTAACAGTCGTCTGTGTCTCTATTTAAAGTAAAGAACATTTTAGCAGTAGTTTCTTTACTGATTTGTAGAGAATGTGTGGAGGAATGTAACTAACATGAGGTAGCATTGCTTGTACTTATAGAGCATTTCCATTGTATGCTACTTTCTACTTCTAACGTACTCTAGAAGCAACTATTGTTCTTTTCACTAACATGTATTTGACTAGTTGCAGATTCCAATTAATAACAAACTATGAAAAACCTCAATATTAACAACACATAGAATGATGTATACATTTATGTATATTTTGGTGCTGATACATACTATCAAAAGAGTATAACTGCAGGACTTTTAGTTGTAAAAGAGTATTTTAACCATGTAGTACTGCCACTACTACTGTGTAGACCAGTAGTGGGGACCAGTACTGAGAGGTATTTTTGATAGAAAAACTGCAATATACAATATCTCCATTACAAGCAAAATTCCTGCATTCAAAATGTTGTTTAAGTTAAAGTATTTATTTAAAAAGTAGCTATAGCTCATTATGCCGAATGGCCCCTTTCAGATTGTGTAGGACTTTTACTTTTATTAGTATTTTTTGACAGAGCGATATTGCTACTTTTACTGAAGTAAAATAGTTATTTTCTACCACTGTTTGTAGGATTAGTAATACTGACTTCAACCGTAAACACTGACTTCATTGGCCTCCATGGTTACTTCCCCAGTGTGCTGCGTGTGACATCTTTATTATTGTCTTTTGCGCATGTGGGTCAGTTGAGGACAGTGACCAGTTCACACTGGAATCTGATATTGGCCAATTTATTTATTTAACGTGAACAGCCAGATCTGAACACTAAATCAGAATTGAGGCCCTAAGTTAAGGCTTGCAGTGTGAACGTAGCCGTAGCGAATTATTACTACTCTGGGTACTTTTTTATCTATAACATTGTATCACATTACCAAAAAACGGATTATATATGTTTGTATGTCAAATTTGAATCACCAACTACAGCTATTAGATAATGTAGTGGAGTAAAAAGTACATGGTTTCCTTTTGAAATGCAGTACTAGATGTACTGCCTGGCACACCAGCAATAATACAGAAGTATCTCTGTGTCTTTTACTTGAGGATTTAATGTAGTGTTTATGTAAATGTGATGTCTCTTTACTCTCATTATTTATAGCTATTGTTGATTGCTCACCTGAACTGAACCAGTCTGAGGACAGAAAAATAGACGGCGATGAGGGAAGGTGAGAAATACTTAGAATTCAGAGGAGGGGGAGGAAAGGAAAGAGAAAGAAATACATCACTGCAGGAATGTACAATCTGCTATTTAAAATAGTCACTGAGCTGCTTCATTTAAACCAGGGGTGTCAAACACCCGGCCCGCGGGCCGAATCCAGCCCGGCACGTCATTTTATGTGGCCCGCAAATCCACCAGCAAAAAATGTAAAAGTCAGACTTGATACAATATACAATTATCCTCTGCTCGCTGTATCGCACACGGCGGAGTTCCTCCCCGATTCGCGCGTGCCCACCTCCTCCAGCGGATGTGGTGGAGATGCAACAGTCGCCCTCCCGCAAGGCCCCCCCCCCGGACAATATATGTATGTTAATGTATATGTCAATCTTATTTAAGAATAAATACCTCTGAGGTGATTCCTGCATGATATAACACCCGTTATCAGCCTGCTAAGTAGAGAGAGCCAGAGTCAAAGAGATTAGGATTACAAAAATACACTGAGTATTTTAAACTAACAGGACAAAAGAAATATGTAATGCTTATAAGAAATTTGAAACAAAATTAAGTGTCATCGAGCCAGAAGCATTATCAACTATTGAGATGACTGACATAGAAGTATTTTAAATTTTGTGTCATAATCGGTTGTTTTTTTTCTGCAAAAACCAATTGAGAAAGTTTATTGTCTGTTTTTGCCTGAAAAATCAAGATACTATAATATATGATTGCTATTAAACAGAACGGTGTGTAACATAACCTGCAATGGCCTAATACACCCCATAATGTGAAAGAGATAGCTACCTTGGTAAAAATGTTGCAGCAACCATATAGTCTCAGCTATTACTTTTTTGGGAAAAGACGATTTTGTTTTATCAGCCACTCTTTTATAGATGGAAGCAATTCTCCTAAACACAAGCATCTCGGATATTCTGTAAAATATGTATTAATGACCAAAAACAACCCGATTTAACACAAGTTGGATATGGTTTGCAGCTAAAACAATAGACCTGCGACTAATAGCACTTTTGTGAAATTTAAACTACTAGCAGAAACACAGTCCTTCATTGCAAAGTGTAACCTAAACTGGTGGAAACAGGTAAAAGGGAAGTGCAGAGGACTCCTTTAGTTCAAACAATAATATCACTAAGAACTACAGCAGACTTGCCTGTGCAAGTACAGAGATGTTTCAACACAAGGTTCTACCCATCTATGGAATCCCAACAGATTAAACCCAGTCACGAAACAACATGAAGAGCCGGCACATCAAAGTAGCCCGAATTATTATCAGGCCCTCCATAGCAAATATAAACTGTCTCATGTTCTCCTGTTTTGTCCGAGATATGACACAGTGATTGATCATCGGTCAAGTGTCCAACTGGCAGCACATAAAGGAGGATATAAAAAGAGAACTCGGGGAGCAACGTGCATGCGGTTGAAATAGAGACGCACTTTTTTTCTCAAACGTGGAAAATTGCTTCAGCACAGAAAAAGTCTGCTTCTGCTTCAGGTAACGGAGAAATAGCTTGTTTGCCAGTTAGTCATTATGTCAAACATACAGTATATACTTAACAGCGTGACTGATGGAGAGCCATTTGTCTGGTATCATATCCTTGTGGCGAGGCCATACTACATGATACATAGTTGATACTGAAGTTTACTTACAAAGTACCTTTGTTTATCACCCTCCTAAACTTATTTTGTACATATTTTGTCTCAACAGATATTTAAGTATCTGAATCTGCTTTATAACATTACTAAAGTTCTTGGTTTTTTGTTAATCCTCAGGTTCAAGGAGAGGTTGCAGACCAAGTATCTTAAAGCCCCAGCAAACAAGATTTCCTCGGTCGGCACTTGTTGCCGTTTTGTAACAGTGAGCCTCGATGACTTCAGCGATTGCTCGTCGGTCTTATCTGGAGACAAGGGAGGTGTCGCACCGGTTATCTTCCATGACACTCCAAACCACAACTCCACTAACTCCGGTCAAAAGCCTAGGAAGTGCATTTCTAAAGAACATGCTTGCTTTTCAAAGCAGATGATCCAAAAGCAGATTCGTAGAGAATATGTGGCCGCTGTGGAGAAGAAACTCAAACAGCATCCTCTGGCTATGTTCCCGCACTATGAGGATCACATGACCCCAGATGTAAGTGGAGATGACAGCAGTCTGGACTACCAAGCTGCTGTGTGTCAGAACAATGAGGCCAGTATTAAATGTTAAGAGTTTATCCTGTGTTAAATCATATTGAAATGGAGTCTTTGCTTCTCCACAGTTATTTGATAAGGTGGTATCCGTTTTGGACCCAGACATGAGCGTAAACAGCGCCTCTGCACTTCCTACGCCTACAGGAGGCCATGTGGAGGAGGAAAATGAAGAAAACTACACAGAGCCAAGTAAGAAGTGAAAAGAGCAAAACACAGAACTTCAGTTGATAAAATGCAAGTAAACTGATGTGTAGTATTAATATAATCTAAATTACTTTGACCGATGGAAAGGAAAATAAACAAATGAATGTCTGTAATAAGGCTACACATTAC
The DNA here is from genome assembly GCF_910591455.1 of Pholis gunnellus. NCBI lineage: Eukaryota > Metazoa > Chordata > Actinopteri > Perciformes > Pholidae > Pholis > Pholis gunnellus. The sequence continues at coordinate 22,161,509 of NC_136532.1, forward strand.
TTCTCAATCATTGTAAAGCAGCCATGTTGACCAAAATCCAACTCCCAGAAACACTTTTATTCTACAAATGAATGGAAATGGTATCAAAAAGGGCCGGACGGTCAAAGTGCATCAACTGAGCACCCACAAGAACATGAAAGTAGCCGCCAAACTTTTCAGCAGATGGTTTGCCTTTCCGATAAGTTAGGAAACTGATTGTCATACCTAACACAAGAACCAATATAGTGTTAAAATGATGATACAATGGAATTACATTTGACCCTTGCAGGACAAAGAGACCAATGTTAGCGAATCTGCAATAATGGGCCTTCAAGACACTTCATCACCATCTTTCCTCATTGAAGTGGAAGACGCAAACAATTTCTCAGGTCAAGAATGAGCTCCCGTCACAGCCACAGACAGGACAGTTTCAAAAGTCTTACAAAAATATTAAAGTACACAAAAACGTAGACCCACAAAGAGTAGCAAACCATTTTTGATGGCTTCTGATTCTAAAAGTTCAAGAACACATACAGTAAAGACCCACGCAACATGTCCAAGGAGCTTCTGATAAGAGGACTATGTGAAACAGTTGGTTTGTTGACTGAATGAGGAGCTGAAACAGATGTATGAAACCGTAGCTATGAGGAGTTATGTAACGCACAATGTACTACGAATGCCAAGGCTGACAGGCAAGACTATACATTTAGAAGAGGGATTTCTGTTAGACCCGTATGGGGGATTTCAACAGACCCGTATGGGTTTCACAGCATTTGTATATAGGAAATGCTCTTTAAAACCACACAGCAAGAAAGAAGCAAAAGGAGAAGTGTCCTAAATGTGCTTGTTTCGGTATATAAGGAAACATTAAGGACTCTTAAGCTCTGTGTGTAAGCAGAGGTTTAATGGGTGCTTAATATAGATGCTGCAGTATTGTTAACTATTCTGACATATTTGTATCACGCTTGTTATACTGTTTTGTGTGTACCATCAAATATTCAAATACATGAAACAGATTTTTTTTATTTGGTATGATTACTGGTGTGAAATAACAACTCAAAACACATTAATAAAAAAAAACTTTTATTTAAACAATGGATTACAAAGCGACACATGATTGGGGATTTCATTCTTTGACAACTTCATCTGGGGAGCCTTCACAATAGAAAAGGAGCTTTCTGAAAGACAGAAAATGGGTTATAAAGTATTGAATTAATTCTGAGGAACAGGATTACAGAGATTATGATCAATCAAATACATTTACACAATCTGGTGAAAAGTCTGTGAAGCCTGTGAGCTGCTGAAGGACAATAGTAATGCGGAACTTAACTACTATTGCTGAAATGGATTTTGTTGCCTCATTACATCCTGACACACCAAGCGTGTGCGCTGTGACATCTTATGCTGAGCTACAGTTGATGAAATCATTGATATGAGAAAATGTCTGTTTTATCATTTGATATTGATCAACTGTATTAAAGGACTGCACTTTGGTGTGAATGTTATTCAGCTTTCCCTCTTTTAATATACAGTTTGATAAATAAATAATAACTTGAAGAAGCACCGACCAATGACTCTGTGTGTATGTGATACACAATACGAACAACTTACTGATAAGAAGGGTTGGCCTCGGGAGTTAAGTGTTGCGTCACTATCAGCTGTTTGGGTCAGAGGTCAGAAGAGAGTAGACGGGTGACCTGCGACCCAGTGAGAGCAGCTGTGGGGAGGAAGTGAACCTCACTGCCGTCGCAGGACTTGAGATAAGGCGGCCTAGAAAAGTCAAAATGTATATGTGAGAGAATTGAATATTGACGTTGACAAAAAATCCACAATTTGTTGTATATAGTCCGTCGATTGAATGTAAGGATTATTTGAATTATTGATTAATCTGTAGTTCATTTTCTAGATTCATTATTTGTTCTAACAAATGTCAGAAAATGGTGGGGACATTTTCAAATAGCTAGTTTAGCTGCTAGTTCTGCGCACCCACAAATCCAGATGATATAAAACAGAGAAAAGCAGGAAATCCTCACGAGAATAGTTGCCAGATTTGCTTAAAAAATGACTTGAACAATAGCTAAATTACTAAAATAGTTGCAGATTACTTTTCTGGTGATAGACTAATCATTTAATGATCTTGAATGGAAGATGTTGGACTGCATGAAAATGACAAAATTGAGAAAACTCACTCTCACAGAAGGATTTGTAGTTGATCACTTTTCCGTTGAGCTTAGATGCCTTCAGGAAATGGGGCTCGCTGTACACAGTGTATGCACAAACAGACACGCATTACATCACATTGCACAGCCTGCAGCACTTTGCGCCGCCGTGCATGTTGCATGAGGGGTGAAAGGTCACGGGGAAGATGGTGTGAGCGTCTGCTAGCCTCGAGACAAGCCATGCGCAAAACATTCAAACAAACAAAAAAGACGACACCGAGTCGGTTAGGTTTTGGCGAGCTCCCTACCTGCCGCAGGTTTTTCTTCTCAACCTGGAACCAGCTTTTACTTCTTCTGCTTTGTCAGTACTTCTGTGGGTGCAGGGGAATATTTAAAATATTGAGTGAGACATTAAACTTCAATTGATTCCAGAACAGATATCTTAAGATAAAAAGAAGGTCAACAGCCTGTCTATGCTTCTTATATGATGTAGTACAGTAGAAGCCGTGAAACACAGTGTGGTTCTTGAAACCACTCGCGAATGGATCCCCTTCTTCCTCATCCTCCTCCTCCACTCCAAATGACTTCCTGCTTACTTAGTAGCATCACATGATTTTAAGATGTGACCTAACCTAGCCTAAGAGCGAAGCTAATCCTCGCAGTGTGTGGGAACGGAGCCAGACGTACAATGTGGTTCCGTGCACTCTCTCCGGTGCAGACCTCCTCCTGATATCTGTGTGTGGTCTGTGCTTCTCCGAAATCACTCCTCGCAGCTCCTCGACGAGAGACCTGAGCTCCCGGGCGTGGCACTCCTGCTGGAAGAGAGAGGAGAGAGAAAGACAATGCCAATGCACTGCTGTGGTGATGTTAATATTATATAGAGATGGACCGATTAGTTTGAGTTTATATACGGAGAAACCAGGGACAATCTCACAAATGTCTGTGACAATTAGCAACAAGATCTGTTGTTCTTAAGTCAGTAAAACTGAATTAGCACTACCACAGTTTAAGACCAAACAAACCAATCAGTGTTTTACTGCTTTGTTGAAATGATTTACAGTTTGGTGTCTCTCCTTGCCACAGGAATGTAATGCTGTGTATGTTCTTGATTCAAAGGCATGGCAGATGTGCTGAGCTTGTGTCTGTTCAGCCAAATAAACAACGATTCACACGTGCACTTGATGGGCTGGAACCGTAGGAGATAGGCGGACTATATGGAGTTCCTGACTGTACCGTGATCTGGGTGTTGGAGACGTGCTGGGAGGAGGGTGGGGCGGTGAGTGCAGATGGGTACGGGGAGTCCAGGTCAGATGGAGCTACATTCAGAGCTGTGTGCAAATTTTGACCTTGGAGCTCCTATAGAAAAGCAGAAATTGGTTGTTACTCAAGATTTGGTGCTCAGCTTCATTTAAGAAAAGTAAATACAGTAAGTAAATAGTAAGAATAATTCAGACTAGATAAAGACAATACTATCAAACATGCACGAGGAGGAGAAGCGTAGCATAAAGCATTTAAACTAAATAAGGGTATATTCTTTGTATAAGTGGATAAGCACTATTCCTTCTTACATAAAGACTCTTTGTCTGTAATCAGCTCTACCTTCAAGTCCAGCGCATGTCGGAGTTTCAGACGGAAAAAGTCCTGCTCCTTCAGCTGGAGGAAATCCTTACAGTCCGCAAAGCTCTCTGACATCTTTGAGAAGATACAGAGAATTTGAAACAATAACACAGTGATGGACACAAACAGAGACAGAACAGGAAAGATACATTTCTTTATTTATATAAATATAAACCAACATGTTTGAGATAACACCTGTTTGGGGAAGAGTGGCGGGTAGAAAACCGTACGACATTAAAAAAAAGATCAAGAATCTTTTAAAATAAAAACTGGTGTGTACTGGTTTGACTTGAAACTTTATATGTATTTCAGTCTGTCACAATCTTATCCGGGCTTCTCTTAACACCAGATAACATTTGGTAGTAATCTAATGACTAGAAGAAAGTGTGCATGAGCATCACCTTGTGAAGGATTGCCTCCAGCTGGTCGATCCGCTCCCTCAACTGTTTATCTTTGGAGCGAAGGGCCTCCAGCTCATCGCCAAGTTGTCTCTTCTCCTCCCTGACGAAGGTGAGCTGCTGCAGCCGACGCTGGTTCTCCAGGCTCTGGTAGCGCTTCTCCTGGATAGGATGTTAAATTAAAAGCAAAGGGTGGGTGAATTGGATTTTATGTAAATGTGTACTGGTGTACTGTCTAGATGTCATATGTTGTCATTTAATGTAGCTTTTTTAATAGTAGATTTAGCAAATTCAAATTAGACTAATTGTTTTCTATTCTATTCTAGGATAGGGAGAGAGTCGACAGAGAAATGGAACAAATGCTGAATGTGAAAATTAGTTTGAATGTGTTACTTTGACTGGGCAAAGATTTCCCAGTAGAGCAATTTCGTGTCCAAGAAATTAAAATAAAACTCTTCAAAATGTCCTCAAAGACTTCATTTAAGTATAATAGCGCCTGAACTTGCTCAGATGAAATCACTGCTGTTGTGTCACTCCTCAGTGTTTCGTCAGAGTCGGAGTCAGGTGCGTATTTGAAAGATTTTAAATTGATCAATTACAGACATTTGGATCTCCATGAGCTGAACTCGTCAACAGCTGAAATGCCACGTCTGCTTTTTTAGCATACAGAAAAAAACAAAAATTAGCCAAAAATAACGGAGCGTGAAAAAAAAGGTTATATAGTTACAGTTTTTACCTGGTACAGCTTGTCCTTATTCTCCTCTAGATGTTGGATTTTGCCCTGCAGGGAGTCGACCTGCTCTCTCCTGGCCGTGATCTCCTTCTGCATGTCCATGGCTGCCTGGAGGCCTGAGACAATCCCACGAGACAAAACGACAGAGAGTTTGAAAAAGAGCAAGGAGGTGACATAGCGAGAAAGAACATCATGCACATAATATATCAGAATACTATTGTAAATCCCAGAGGTTTAATCTTGGACAGGCTTTGTACATATTGGGGACATACTGTATGTTCATGGTCACACATATCAGGTTATAACTCTGACTGGAATACAGCAGAGGATGATATATTAATATTTATACTATAAGAGTTTCCTAGATTTAATCACGTTCCAGAGTAAATCTCTGTTATCTGTCCACTTGATCTGAGATTGCATGTAAATTAGAGGATGTTTCTTTGTACATCAGATGTTAAATGAAGTCTCAGTTTAATGTCATGAATCTAACCGTGTCCGTCAGCTCCTTCCAGGGTCCTCAGGGTGCACCTGACCTGGTCCAGCTCGTCATGGGCGTTCCTGAGTTGACTCTGAAGCTTCAGCACCGCACCCTTGCGCTCCTCGTTCGTGCAGCTGTGGAGCCGCTGCAGCTCCTCGTACTCCTCTGAAATCGCGCCCGCACAAACACATGCATCACGTCCACAGAGTGAAGCGCACTTTAACGCACACAGCGATGGAAGGGCTTGGTTGACAGTGAAAACATACCGAACATGGTTCTCTGTTTTCTTAACACAGCAGGACAAGAAGATCATTTGATTTGGCAAATAAACTGTGAGAGCTGATCTCTTTCTAGAAACAGCCCTGTGTAATTTCTGGTGAATGAAGAGTCTGCTGTCCGGAGGTCACATGCGGTATGGTAAAAGTCCACATGGAATACGTTATTGTGTGGATATTAATTAAGTAAAGCCTCATGTTTATATGATGGATATTGGTCTGTGGATGGACGTGTGGTGATACACATCAGTAAAGCTCAACTCACTAGTGAGGGTGAGTAAATGCAAGCGCTGGATGGTGAGCTGCCGTTTCTCCAGAGTTTCCTCCTGGACACGCACACTTTGTTCAGCCACAGAGGCCTGTAGCTTCAGCCTATCCTGCTCTGCAGCAGCCAGGTCTGACTTGTGCCGGTCTAACTCAACCTAACCAGCACATGGCGCGAGAGGAAGGAAGAGAGACAAAGAGTAGGAGCTTAATGATGATGGAGGAGGGGTATTAAATTCAATAAGAAGAACAAAATGAAATTGCTCCTGACCCTGAGCTGCTGAATCTCCAGCTTGTACTGGTTTAGCTGGTTGCAGAGAAGGCTGTTCTCCCGGTGAAGGTCGTCGATGGTGCTGTTGTGCATCTGTATGCTGCTCTCCATCGCGTTCTCTCGTTCATCCAGCTTAAGCCTCAGTGTCTCTCCTTCCGCACACAGGGTCTGGCATCGGCTTTGGGCCTCTTCCAACCTGGCGAGATGCTGGAAATGGACATGGTTCCCGGATCATGGTTTATATATATATATAATCTAAATGGTTGTATTATAAACCGAGAGTAATAATGCGTGATTTCCTCATGAACATTACGTGCTGGGCTTCATGCTGCCGGAGCTGGAGTTCCTTCTTATTCTCCTCCAGGAGTTCCCGGTATTTCTCCCCCTCCCGGGCCCTCTGCTCCAGCAGGGCCTGTAGGCAATTTCCACATCAGGGTTAGGAGATAAAAACTGCCTACTGACAATAAGCTTTATCTACAACTAATGGAATGAAATGTATACCAATGTGTGCAGCATCGGTAATTGAAATGGAATGGGCGATATTAAATCATTTACAGCCTTTAACTGCCCACACCTGAGTCTGGCACTCCAGCAGATTACATTTTAACAAGCTGTTCTACCAGCAGATTACATCTTAACACGCTGAACTTAAGTATCATTTGAATTACTTCATATAAAGTCAACTTGACACGTCAGTTTCCACTTTAAGGAGTGTTCTTTAATGCAAACATGCATATATGAGGACTTTGGGGATGATAACAAGTAGACAGAATGCTGGTTTGGACATTCATGGTTTTGCTGCTGAACCTTGAAGTGGCCGAGCTGGGACTGAAGCGCCTCTGCCTGTTGAAGAGATCGCTCTTTCTCTCTTTGGGCGTCCACCAGCTGGGACTGAGACTGAGTGAGCTGCTGCTCCAGACAACAAACCTACAACATCACAAATCAAATCCAAACTTCATTTTACTTTTTATTCTGATAAAGGAGGCAGACAGGAGTTCCATCAGTTTTGCTTCTCCACATTGTGTTTGTCTAATCTTCAAGCTACGCTGGTGTTATTGGTGTATACATCTAGTGAACGGCTGGTTAACATGGACATTTTGCAGCCTCAGTATCTCATTGCTCACATTATATTGTTCATAGTATTGTTGTACACGCTTCCTTACCGTATCTGTATGGCTGCAGAGAGTTGACTCCAGTTCACTGACCTGACACCGGTGCAGTAATGTCTGTCTCTCTGCAAGTTTCCTGGGATACAAGTATACAAATATACAAGTTTCTGACACGAATACATTAATTCATCGTCACTGATCATTTAGTAAAGTGGCCGTAGACTGAAAACCCTCTCTGATAAAACAGGCACGAAGTGAATGGGAACAATTCTTACTTCAGCAGCTCCAACTTGACACTTAAGCTGAAGCTGTCGTTTTTCGATGAGCTCAGTTTGTCAGTCAACAGCGCCATCTCCTGGCCCAGACTTTCCATCAGGTCTTCCATTCTAGAACAGATCAATATGAAGAGTAGACATAATATACCTGTGATATACAATGGCAGAGCGTGGGCCGACAACCCAAACTATGTTCAATGACTATTCTCTAACTAAAACTGTGTTTACAGATTAGAAATTAACCCAAAAATGTTTGTTTTCTATCATATATGACAAAGAAAAGCAGCCAATCCTCACATTTAAGAAGCGGGAATTTAAGAACATTTGGGTTTTTTGCTTGAAAAGTGACAGAAATAAAGAAAAATCTATAATCAGTTGCCGATTCATTTTTATGCCGATTGACTAAACCATTATTGGACTTATCGCTGCAGCTCTCCACTAAATTACCTTTCGTTTTGCTTATTTACTCCACTGCTTTCCTCACTCCCCAGATGTTGTGTTGATGCCTATGAAACAGAAAAATGTATCAGACATAATAAGAGGACAAAATGTTTGTCTGTGACTACAATACACTGAATATGATCCGTAACTGACTTCTAGTACTTACTGTAAAAAGTCTGTCCTGTAGCTTCTCTGACTCGTCGTTAAAATCCTCAGTTAACTTAGCAGCCGGTGACAGCCGAGTAGTGGCTTTGTTAGGCCTGGTGATGGCGTTGTCTCCACATTGTGTCTCTTGAGATAACAGCGAGTACATCTCTTTTACATTTCGTTCCAATGTCTCTACTTTCCTGTGAAATGCCAACGCCTCATCCTGCGTCTCCTGCAGCTTCTGGTCCTCTGCCCTTTTGATGTTTTGGAGCTCCTCCAACATGAACAGCATCTTTTCCATCTGACCAACGTGTGTCCTTGAATCCTTCAATCTACAAATAAAAAGATCTGTGGGTCAAAGAGATTTAAAATACTTATTTACAGGAGTAACATCTTATCAGTGTCTTCACCTGAGGTTGGACAGGATGGCCTTCTCCTCGCGGACTTTGTGCAACTTAGCCTGCAGGTTCACGATGGCTTTGTTAAAACTGAATGTCTCTTGTTCCGGTTGATCCCGTGTCTGTGTTTGAGAGGGTAAAATAATACATTACATCGAGAAAGCATTCCCAATTAAGGATTTCAGACAGCATCAAACTAACAAGATTCACGGCGGGAAAGAAAGTATGAACCTTGTTGAGCTGCAAGTCGGACAGCTCTTGAATACAGTCATCTATTGCATTTCCCAACACCTCCTTTCCAGGAGAGCTGATATCCCCTTGGTTTAAAGTCTGAGTCTCTAGCTGTTGGTGGGCTGAAGGAATAGTGGAATCCCCAGGTGAATCATCTGCCAAAAGAGCGAAGAAGGTTTAAAATACACACAGTGTATGTTGTCAAAGATAAGGTTTGGTGAAACATGCAACTTTGCAGCACTTACATGGGTTGAGCTTTTGCTAATGTTGAATTATTTTTTAAATACTTTGCTTTCCAGTGTTTTTTCAGTACCCATCTGTATATCTAGTGAGGTAATTTAGGTTTTAGAATAACCCTCGGCTTTGGTCATTGTATCATAACGTGGGTGGTATCACCACTTGGGGTGCTTCTCAGTAATTGTATCATAACGTAGGTGTTGTGAGAAATGAATAATCCCTACTTAACACGTAATTTTTGTCATCTCGCTGCTGTGCGACGCTTCTTGTACTCACAATAGTTACTGTGGTTGAGGCAGCTTTGTCCAGGTGAGCTGTGGATGCCGTATGTGCAGCCAAACCTCTCCAAGGTTATTTTGGTTGCGTTTTCCACCTCTTCCTGAAGCCTCTGTGTTTCCTTGGTGCGCCTGTCAAGCTCCTCACTATAACAAAAGAAAGAAAAAGAAATTGGGAGGGATGGAGAGCCATAGCCATAGTGATGCCATAGACATAGTGCTATCTATTTCCAGATGTGAAACTACATTTGAAGTATGTCCAATACTTCAAATGTAGAGGTCAGGTCAGTAGCTCTTGACATTATTTGGTTCGTTTCGACCAGGTTGTATTTTGATCATATTGTTTATTGTATGTAACATGTTTTGTGCCTGTTTTAGGCACGGTTTTTAATGCCATTTTTTAAATCAAATCAAAATAAATCTTGAACTAAAACAGTGGTTGCTGATGAGCTGGGAGTCCAAATGGCTTCAATGCATTTGCTATTTGGTAAACATATTGCATGAAGAGTTGTTCATACCTCAATTCATCTAGAGTCAGGCTGTTAAATCTCAGCCTTGGAGAGGCGCCATCATGGGTCTCTGTAAAGAACAAGTTGAACAAATGACTTGAAGAGCTGAACAATAACAGTAGTTTAAATCTAACAGAGATTTCACCCCTGCCTTAATCTAACGGTAGTTAGCTTCACTGTGACCTACCCGTAGTTCCTGCGCGTGTTAGTTTTCTATGGTTCGGTGGAGATTCAAAGTGCAAAGCTTTATTGCTGGAAGGCAGAACGTCCGATGACATCTCTGTTTACATCCGTAACCTAACCTATTAGTTAAGTTCAAGCTATACCTCCTCGAAGCTAACATCAACAGCTAGCATTAGCCACTGAATTGTCGTTGATGATAAAGTTCTATCGCCATGGAAACAACATCTTTTGCTACTTCCTAGCTAGCGTTATGCTAATCAATAATTCGATGTAACTCGGTGCTAATACGTAACATAGTTGACATTGTTTGACTGCGGAGGTTAGTGAGGTATTTTGTTCAGTAAAGCTGATGTTAAAATGACCGCAAAAGTAACGTTAGCGCCGATACTTTGAAATATTCCGCCAACATCCGCTTTCCTTCCCTAACAGTTCATGACGCAACCACACGACGCAGAGGCGTTTTCTCGTGGTGCATGATGGGCATTGTAGTTTACGGTTGTTTGTTTATTCAGGGCGGACCCTCTCTTTTCAGCAGGGATCAAGAGTCTTGTTTTTTTAACGTTTACCGACCACCATCGTACTCAAAATGGAAATGTGAAGAGCTGAAAACTGTATTTAAGTTGCAGCGCTATTATTTCCTGCACGTCGGCGGCTTCTGGGCAAAGTAAGACGAAGGTTTGTTGATTTACGATTGCAAGCTAACGGTAGCTAAGTTCATGTTAGCCAATGTTGGCATTATTTATGTTTCTGACACCTTCAGCTTTTTGGCATTTATGGATGTTGTTGTTAACCCGAAGTTATTATTTCCAGATTCGATCAAAGTTTAATAATTCGGGCTCTTCTGAAACGTGTAATAGTGACCCAGTTATAGGTGACCTGGTCTACATTTAGCCCAAATCAATGCCAACATTAACTTTGATTGTGTGAGTGTTAATAATGTTGGACACATTATTCCCACTATTTAGTTTATTATACTTGTATAACTATATTATAATTAGATATGGTCAGGAATGTGTTGTTTTGGGGCAGCTGGGGACGGGGACACTATTTACATGCAGACTCTCCCTTGCATTTCAATGCAGATGGATTGAAATATGTTGTTTTACAGGATGAGGATTCTTCAAGCCATTGACAGCCTGCTCCTGAAAGAGTTGAAGTCATGTCGTGCCAAAGAGTACAACTTTCTTCCCAGAGAGACTGGCCTGAGGATGATGGAGTCAGCTTCCACAGAGGTGCACTTAGCCATTACATCTTTTGCTGTCGGTGCAGGATTATGGGATTGCTAAAAATGCTATTAGTTTCCCAGCGATGTCGATCTAATGTATCGTGGTATATTTTCAGAATCACAGCGGAGTGTCTGCGAAATGCAGGGACACCAGAGTGGAAGAACTGTGGGGTCTGACCAGTTTCTTTGGCTACAGCACTCAAACATTCGTTCAAGCTGTCAATTTGCTTGATAGATTCCTCGCCATTATGAAGGTAGGAACTTAGTGTTGTTTCAAGTTACAACTTTGGATGTTTTGCATCACCAGTAAGAAGGAAACCACAATGACTTTGTTTGACCTTGAATCATGGGATGTGGACTCACACTCTCCCTGTTGTCCTTGTGTCAGGTGCAGCCCAAACACTTGCCCTGTATTGGAGTCTGCTGTCTTCACATTGCAGCGAAAATGGTCGAGGAAGAGAACAATGTCTCGCCCACCCACGAACTCATTCGCATCAGCCAAAGCAAGTTCACCGTGTCCGACCTGTGTCGCATGGAGAAGATCATCTCAGAGAAGCTCAGCGTGGAGCCCGAAGCAGTGACGGCTTTAACTTTTCTTCGCCTCTACTACCCAACCTTCACGTTCCTGTCTGCTGAAAGGTAAACATTTCATTTAATTTTGCTTACTCGTGTTGTTATTGCAGATGCATTGCTCCAGTTGGCATGGAGTTGGTCAAATAGATTCTGCTTTGTGAGCTTTGTACTGGCGGATCACATTAGGATTCCCTCTATATTTCAAGGGAGGAGATCCCAAGCATTGGGAGACTGGAAGCCCAGCTTAAAGCCTGCTTATGCCGACTTGTTTTCTCTAAAGCAAAAGTAAGGATTGTTCTCAGGCGACAATTTCACAGTATATTAGCATTCACACTTTGAGTCCCAGCACTTACTGATATGCCACTTTTCTCGTTTATAGCCATCAGTGCTGGCACTGTCCCTCATTGCTCAGGAGTTTGAAGCCCTCCAGTCCATCACCTTGTCCAAGATTGTACAGCAATTCCAAAGACACCTAAAGGTATACAAATGTTTTTTTTCTCAATTAATTTATGTTTTTTGCTGTGGAAAATGTCTGCATATATAATGAAAAATGGCCATCACATGTTATTAGAAGAATGTTTCGTTTTGTCCGTCCAATAGTCTAAAACCAAAATATATACAGTTTGCTGCCCTAGAAGACTAGAACATAGAATAGAATAAAAAATAACTTTTTACAAGCTTCAACTTAAATGTTTTGTTTCTGTCATTTGTTTTGTCGTAGTGTCTGCTGTTAAATCTATATTCTCAATAAAAAAACATCGAGACAATTATTTCTCTGGACTTTTTTCATCCACTGCTGAGAGATTCCATAATTCATTTTTTTTATGGCATTATTTTAGCACCACACTATGTTTTTAAGAAATATTGAGCAGCACTTAAGGCTCTTATGTGGCTAATATGCTTACGTTTGTTTTTCTTACTCCTCCAATTCCATCATTTCTTAAGTCCCTCTGCTTTGTATTATAAATACTTTGCACATTGTGGCATGTCAGTGTCACGTGCACATATAGTATGTGGAAAAACACTTGTTGATGACGGTGTAGTTAAAGTTCTGTCTGCAGCCTCTCAGATGTTTCCTGTTTGTCTTCTTCCCAGATCAGCGACAGCGAGCTGCTCCACTGGAAGGAACTTGTGGCCGAATGCATGACTGAATACTGCTCAAGCGAATGTAACAAACCAGACAACAAAAAACTTGTTTGGATCGTTTCCAGGAGAACTGCTCAAAATCTTCAGGCCAATCACTTCAGTGTGCCCGGCCTGCCAACTATTCCTGAGGGCATCTGGGACGAGAGTGAGAGGTTAATAGTCCCGTTTTTCCATTTCCTTCATGCTGAATTTCCTCTGATTGAATAAACTGTGCTGTGATGATGAGACATTGAGGAAGCGGTCTTTCCTGAATGCCAACAGTCCTCAAATTCATGACTCGACAAAATCACAGCTGGTAACAGTAATTAGAGACAAGAAGTTTTATTTTTCGAGTTGAACTGCACCCCTGAATGGTTAAGTGAGTACTGGAGTAGACAGTCTTACCAACTCAAAAGCCTTAATTTGCTAAAATCATCATTCTGTCATGTATTACCTTAGTTGATATCACTCTGAACTATGGCTGCAACTAACAATTTCTTTCTCCGTTGAGTCGTCCGTATCATCAGTCTATAAAATGTCAGCAAATAGTGCAGACGGGCCATCACAGTTCAACAGAACCTGAGTTGACGTCTTCTAATGTCTTGTTTTGTATGACCAACCTTCCAAAAGACGAAGAGATTCAGTTCATAATACAAAACAGCAACAAAAAAAAAGCTCTCACGTCAGAGAAGCTGGAACCCATGAAGGTTGATGTTTCCTTGAGATATGACTTAAATATTTAATTAATCATCAAAATTGTTGTAGATTAAAGGGGATTTCCAGCAATGTTGTACTGCACAATAGCATCTTTTCATTAGACCCTCCCTGTAAATAGCCACATCTTTTAAACTCTAGAATTCGGTTTTGGGTTTTTTTTTGAATATTTTTCTCCAAGCCAAAGCAGAGACAACACCAGAGTTATTTTCTCGGAGTTCACGAAAACCCCCCAGAAACACAGAAGACTTCTGTCCGTTCACTCGTCGATTCATCGGCTGTGTGTTTCAGCTCTTCCCTGAAGCACTGAGTATTAATGGCCTCCTCTTCTCTCTTAGTGAGGACTCCTGTGAGGACATGAGCTGTGGAGAGGAAAGCCCGTGCGGCTCGCCAGGAAGTGACGGCGAAGGAGCCTTCTTCCCTTCCACCTTTCTCAACCGCAAAAAGTGACGTGTCGTCATTGTGCAGTATAGCGACGGTTTGTCCCCTAAAATGTATCCGATTTAAGGTCACCATGTTTCTGAGCAACTTGTCCTCCCACCTTAGGTACGACAAGTGGCGGGTTTTAATCATTAAGTGCCTGTGTTGATTCAGTTTACTGTCGTTTTTTTTAATGTTTAAAAAGAATACATATCCTATAAATGGAATATTGCAATATCTTGGCAGCTTGATGGTAATGCATCTGAATGTCTTTTTCCGAGATGTTTTCTTTGTGTTCTGTTTGTGTCCGAGCTCGGCACATTCATGGAGAATCCGTGAAGCACAAGGGATAACTTGTGTCAGTCATGAGGTACACTCACTGTTGAATACCATCTAACACACTAGCACATCCTCCATCTTTTTTTAAACCTGTTTTTCTACTCTATATCTACATATATACAGTATTCCGCTAGAATATGTTACACGTATGTACACGATATGACATCTTGGTGTGAAAATACCAGATTGTTTATGCATGGATACATTGAAATATGTGATTATGAATGGATGTTGTTCATGTTTACCAAAATAAGCTTATTGTAAAAATAAAAAATGTTTAAAAAAATGTATATATGCAATGTAAAAAAGAAAGACGGAACAAATTGTATGTTTTGTGAACTCTACATACTGTGTGTTGTATTTGGATATCATGTGGAAGATGTTGGAAGGGTCAGAAATAATCCCTCCAAATAAAAAAAGTGCTTTTCATCCTCTTGTTTTCACTTGCTTGTGTTTTGAATCGTCCACTAGTGGTGAACTGGGGTGCTGCCAAAAAATGTGCCATTGATATTGCATGGAGACCAATCTGAAACACTGAGGTATTCTGGTTAAAAGTCATAGAGAAGAACTGTAACGAGATGATTTCATCATTTTAAAATGTTCATGTGAAGGGACGGGACTTGCTTTTATATCCTGCAGTATAATTCATGCATGACACCCTCAGGAGTTATGCATCAAGCATGACTTCCTGTTGCATCCAAAATGTCATAAGTATATACTCATGCAGAACTGCCTATTTCACAATAATATTTGTTATATTATTGGATTACAATTATTGATGCATTAATGCGTACACCACTATAATGTCACAGCTGATAAAGATTGAGCTAATTTCACTTTCTTTATGCACTGCTCCATATCTTAGTAAATGATAATACATCGTTTGTTTGTTGATTTATTTTAACATTAATAATCTGAATCTACAATCTAGTACCACATTCCTTTCTTTCCAAAAGCAATGACTCAAGTAAAGTACCTCAAATTCATTCAAAGCCAATAGTGGAAGAAGTACTCAAATCTTCTACTTAAGTAAAAGTAACAATATCTTTTATATAAAATGTAACTTTAGTAGCAGTACAAAAGTATTAACGTCTAACTTTACTTAAACTAGCAAAAGTTAAAGAACTCACTTTGAAAAATGGCCCATTTCAGAGTAAATTATGTTACATTTTTTAAATATAATTATTAATGCATCCACGTGTGCATTACTTTAATGTTACTGCTGGTAAAGGAGGAGTTCATTTTGTATTATTTATAACTTGATACTGCCCCTCCCTGGGGATCATTACAGTCTCATCCTAACCAATGATGACATGTTCCTTTGTACTTGTTTTAAAAGCTATAGTATAAAGAAAAACACGTGGAAATGCTAGTAAAGCACAAGCCCCTCAAATTTACTTGAGTAATGCTCGGATTAAAGACCAGAGGGCACAAGTTAGTGGATTTGTGTGATCTGTCCTCCCCCATCTCTCTATTTCAATCCCATTCAATTCATTATTGGACAAGCTTTCCTTTATGCTGAGAGCTGCAGAGTGTGCGTGTGTGTGAGGAGGTGGTGATGCTGCTGGTGGTGGATGGGGCTTGTCTTTTAGCTGGCTGGGTGTGTTGACACGCATTTCTGCTCCATCTCCATGATTAAACCGGCAGCCTGGAGGGGAGTCGCCGCGGAGAGTGAAGCAGCAGCAGCAGCATCAGCAGCAGCAGCAGCAGCAGAAGAAGAAGAAGAAGCAGTCAGGGGGAATGAGAGAGGACCGAGCAGCGGCATCTTCACCATGCAGACGTCTACCACCACCAGCCGTCCATTTTATTCGATTATATGAGCCCACGAGCGCCAGTTTGTCTGTATCTCGGAGGCAGGCAGTGTGCCGACCCGGCGATGACAACGTAGGCCAACGCCTCGCTGCAGCTTCATACAGGGAATGAAAACGCACCCAAGATGGTCCGCATCGCCAAGGCCCTGGGTTTGGTTATTCTGTGCGTCGCCGTGCTCATACTGTCGCTCATCAGCTATGTGTCCCTGAGAAAAGACAGCCTCTTCGGCACCTCCAACTACGGAGGCCCGCGGATCATGTTCCACGCAGGATTTCGGTGAGTGATATTCGTGGTTGTGATGCAGATAATTGGTGTTGTTGTTGTTGTGAATGTAAACACAGAGGAGTCGGGCCTTGTGTGCACGATTCGACCTGGATGTGATGTACCAGCTCAACTCATCACTTTCCTCCTCAATTTGCGCCAAATGCTTCCTGTCAATCAAACGATGGTGAGCTGTCCGAGGTGCTGATGTTGTTGCTATGGGCGATGCATGTCGTAACATACTTGTACTGTAAACGCTTGCATCATCAGCAACATCACATCCAATTGAGGCAGCTCAAAAGAAAAAATGCTCAAGTACTGTGTTGAAGTATAATTTGTCAGTACTTTCTCCATATCTTTCGGGAAATATTGTATTTTTTACACCTCTACATTGTATCTTTCTCTATACTTCTCCTGTACACTATATTTCAGAGGGAGACATTTTACTTTTCCATCCATCTAATCTGCCGTTGTAAATGTTAGTAAATTGTCAATAAATGGATTTTGGTCCAGATCGAATGCAGACCTTTTCCAGGAGGTATAAGCAGTCCACAGGGTCCAACCAGTCAAAGTCATTTTCCACAACCTGGCAACCCGAACGTCATTGACCCATAAAATCAGATTAATAAATTAGAGATGAATTAATTGCTTTAGATGTATTAAAATGGGTTTCCACTGCTGTTACATTTACAAACATAGAGAATCAGAATCTGATGATTTCTGGAGTATTTGATTATGTCCAACATTAATGGTTTTCGGTGGCTTCATGAAATAACCAGAACAGATCTGTGTGGATCTCTTGTTTAAAAACCTCAGAAAAACCTTCTGGATACCATTAATCCCCTTTAAAACAAGACCAAACCAAACCAAACAAGAGAGTAGTTCACACAATGGAGCCTCAGGTTTATATGTCTCATGATGTTTTTCCACAGGTCTCAGTTTGCCATGAATTTCCTGGACCCCTCCTTCATCCCGTTAACTAACGCCCTGAATGAGGAGCTCCAAGGAAAACCGTCCAAATGGAAGTTCAACAAGACGGCTTTTTATCTGCAGAAGTGAGAGATTTAATTCTGAACTATTTTCTACTCTACCTCTTCTTCTTCTTTTAGTATGTGTCTTCTTGCAGAATAAACAGGGGTTGCTCTGTCAGAGTTTACATTAAAGGGAATATTTCAAAAGACACCAGAGGACAAACAGTTCTCTCTTGGATTCTGTAAGAAAGTTGGGTTTCTAGCAGTGGTGGAAAGTAACTAAGTACATTTAGTCAAGTAATGTAAATAAGTAGAAATTTGAGGTACTTGAACTTTACTTGAGTCTTTTTTTTTTTTTTACTTCAGTACAACATTTTGACAGCCTTAGTTACTTTACAAATTGAGATGTATGCATACAAAACATACAAAGAGCCTATAAATCAATTAGTCAATAGAAAATTAAATGGAATGGCTACTATTAAAATTCATTTTCCATGGAAAACATTTTCATGGTTCCTGCTTTTTTTTCTTTTTTCTTTTATAATTTTGAGGTTTGGATGGACAAACTTGTGAACTTTGGGTAATTGTGATGCATTTCTCACTATTTTTAGATTCGTTATGAACCAAACAATTAATCGATTAATGGAGAAAATCAGCAGATGAATTCATAATAAAAATCATATAGCTTTGCAGTCCTGAACTAAAAAGTAAAACATGAGCTTCACCTCAACCAACTACAACAATAAGATCCTGCTTTTACACATTAATGTGTGAGTAATAATAATCCAATATCATATATATATATATATGATACATGATACATGATTTATTATATACTATATACTATTTTCTTCTTTGCAGTATTGCTGCTATTACTAAAGTAAAAGATCTGAGTACTTCTTTCACTTCTGCCTGTCCCAGTGTTAAAGTGTTTTTGTCTCTTTTCAGGAAAGATATCTTCAGCTACATCGACATTCCCACCAACTTCTCCCTCACCAAGAACAGCGTGCGTGTTGGCCAGCTGATGCACTTTGACTACTCCAGCCACAAGTACGTCTTCTCCATCAGCAACAACCTGAAGTCCCTGCTCCCAGACTCCTCTCCCATCCACAACAAGCACTACAGCATGTGCGCCGTGGTGGGCAACAGCGGCATCCTGACAGGAAGCCACTGCGGCCCGGAGATCGACCAGGCCGACTTTGTCTTCCGCTGCAACTTCGCCCCCACGGAGATCTACTCCAAGGACGTGGGCAAGAAGACCAACCTCACCACCTTCAACCCCAGCATCCTGGAGAGGTACTACAATAACCTGCTGACCATTCAAGACAGGAATAATTTCTTCCTCAACCTGAAGAAGCTGGAGGGAGCCATCCTGTGGATCCCTGCCTTCTTCCTCCATACTTCAGCCACAGTAACCAGGACCCTGGTGGACTTCTTTGTGGAGCACAAGGGACAGCTGAAAGTCGAACTGGCCTGGCCGGGAAACATCATGCACGATGTCAACAAGTAAGAGTGTTGATCTGATTGGTAGTTCAGATTTTGTCAACTGACGTGACTTAAGAAGCTAACGTGAAAGTATAATCAGGACCACAACTCTGGAGTTTACATTTAACAGTTGAAAACGTAACGTGGTGGATTTTACTTTACTTTAATTACTTACATTTGACTACTTTTAGGCCAACAAGAATCATATGTAAAGACCTTGCACTGGGTATTGCTTGTATATTATACCTTATTTTAGGGAATATTAACATGTTACAATAGAACAAACTGCTGTTAAATACAAAGCTTTGCCTAAATAACATACAGTCTAAAGTCAAACTGACAAGTTTCATGATTATGCCTATTTACACATCCAGCAGAGTAACATTAGCATTCACTTGCAAGTAAATGCTAATGTAGTGGAGTAGAAGTATAACGTTGCATAAAATGGAAATACTAACGTAAAGCACAAGTATCTCAAATTTGCAATTAAGCAAAGTACTATACTTGAGTCTGCATATAGACATAAGGGAAGTGGGATTATGGTGGATTATAGTGATGAAGGATTAATCGTAGTAGTCTGCTCTCAGAGGTGTTTTAATATAATGTCTAATTTTGTATGGTTGACTTGTCCCCCCCCCCCCCCCCACACAGATACTGGAAGACTAAAAACCTCTCCCCGAAACGTCTCAGCACGGGGATCCTGATGTACACGCTGGCGTCCGCCATGTGCGACGAGATCCATCTCTACGGCTTCTGGCCCTTCGGCTGGGACCCCAACACGGGCAATGATCTGCCTTACCACTACTACGACAAGAAAGGGACCAAATTCACCACCAAGTGGCAGGAGACCCACCAGCTGCCCAGCGAGTTCAAGCTGCTCTACAAGCTGCACAGGGAAGGCGTGATCAAACTCAGCCTGACGCACTGCTCCTAGACATGCGCTGGTTTTTAAGAGGTGACTCCAGAGACCCAGATACATCCGCTCTGCTCAAAACTTCTGTTGTGATCCACGATGCATGATAAGTGTTACGGCAATTTACGACTCCCTCTTTCGACAAACACACACACTCACATCGCGCTGTAATTTCACATGAAGATGTCACAGACTTGTCACAGCGTTGTCACTCATTTATTCGGTATATGGTTGTCTTCAGCGCCACACAGTTAGGACTTTTTACGCTGCTCTGTTGCTTCCATTGCTCTCCTTTGCATGGCTGCTGGCCGTGGCTAAACAGCACGAACAGAACTATTGTAACTGGAGTTCGCGGGGGGGGGGGGATTCAACGCAAAGTCAAATCTTCCAGTTCTGTTTAACACAGTGTTGATTGATTAATAGCCTTTTACAACAGTATACTGATTCTGTACACTGAAATCACTGCCTAATCTCAGGGAAGGAGTTAGATCAGTGTTTTTTTGTAATCAGATTCAAGGCCTCAAGAGAGGTGAATTTCCTGTTTTCAGGCCTTTGTCCCCCAGTCTGAGGTGTCAGACAATCTGCACTACTCTGGAAGATGGTATTTGTTTACTGTACCCTATATATATACCGTATATATATATATATATAAATATATATATGTACCGTATGTATGTTTGTGTACTTGTGTGTCTTTTATTTTCTGTAGACAGTGTGACTGTCCACTTCAAATGTTTTGGAGATTCTTCAAATTTTGGGAATAATGTTTGACATTCCAACAACAAGCCATAAATTCATAGACGGACGATAGTGTGTTGTCATTAGAATGCAGAATTTTAGAAAGTGGTATCGGCCTACATTAGGTTTCGAGACTATAAGACATTTAAAAACATCTTCCAACAAGTCTATTGCCACGCTAGCGGCTACATTTAAGTCACAGAAACCTGATTTTCTAAAAAATAAATACCTAAAATGTTGTTTACCTAACTAACGTTACTGGCATATCATATTGTATGTTTTGCATTTTTGTGACGTGCAATTTCATATCTTCAAAGTTTACATTATTGCACAGTTCAGGTGTGTCATATCAATATGATCTTCTTTACTCTTAAACCTAAACGGGTCTTATATTAGCAAGCTAGCATTAGCTTTGTCAGTTGGTTCAATTAGCTATGCCAAAACTATTACACCTGCAGTTTAATTAGTGTAAATATCTACTGTAGTAACAGCTAATGTGTCAGATACAGCAGTTGTAAAACCTGTTTTAATTGAGTAAACAAGAGGGAGCAGAGGGTACCACAGTTTCTTGTGACCTGAGTCATGGCGCTAACGTGGCGAAAAACATCAGGAAATACATTTTCGGACAGTTTCTTCAATATCAACAACTAAGGTTTACCACTATTTCAATTATGAAAAATACTAAAGAAGATAATACACTATTTATTATACAGATTTTATTGACAGAGGGAAAAGTTATTTATTCACTGTGTACCCATATTGATTCCAATATTTGTGACGTAAAACGAAGAAACGAATGAATGTTATATGACTTACTGCATCTCGTATAAAGAGCATGATACATTTAAATTACATTGCATGTGAAGCACTAACCAACATTTTGGGCTAGTTTTATACAACCTTTTTGAAGATTGTTTTGAGGGTAAAAATTCAGTTCTTTGCTATTGTTTGTATTCCTGCTGGTGTATTCCTTAAGAATATCACCAGTGTCTTTTTATGAGCGGTGTTTGAAAGCTAAAAGTAGAACCCTAATATATTCCAGATGGGACCAAACCTCTACAGATCAACTGAAAAATGAATAAGCTTTATTTTTTGTAACTGTAGATAATCTTGGGTTCTCAAAAACAGTCCACCCTGTCATGCCAGACTGACGCAGACTGGTGGATATGGGGGGAGGGTGGGGAGGGCAGCCGGCCACATGACTCGTCTCATGACTCTGAAACATGTGCTCCTTGTTGCAAACTCTATGGCTTAGGGTGAGGTTTAATACAAGGAGCAATGCAGGCATTTGCATTTACCAGATAGTAGTGTGTGTTTTTGTGCACATTCAGATTAAGCATGGTAGGAGTTTGCTCGACATCCCGTCCCACACAAAGCGTTTCTTTATGTCCGTCTCCTTGAGGCAAGAATGAACATTTCAGATTCATGTGTCTCGTCTCCGAATCACAGTGCAGTCGCCACCATGAAAATACAGAACTGATAAAAAAAAGTTTTTTTTGCTGAATTGTAGGTCATTTAGTTGATGTCATAGATGTGTACATTTAAGGATAATTTCCGTAGTCCGTCATTAGGAATGTTTTGTAGGTACACCAAAGACCTCGTGTTCAAAGGAGAAATGCTAGCTTGATACAGATTGTTCGGGGATTTTGGAAGATGTATGACAACTAACAAGTATTGTATAAGAAATCACTTTTTTGATGTTGAATTTGATGTTGAATCACACTTTTTGTGGCACACAAATCATTTTAAACTTTTAGATTGTTTGGCTTCAGCCAAATTAATGTGGTGTTTTTTTCTTTGTGACTCCATGAATGTTGGGAAACTCCACTGACATGAATGCAGGTCATTTTACGTTTCTGTCTTATTTTAATCAAAATCAATGTATAGAATGTGTGTAAACAATAATGATGCTAACAAAGTCTGTGAGGATTGTATTTCCAGTCAGAATACCGGTATAGCTTTTAGTGCATTACATGTAAATGACAATACAGTGACATATACATAACCTAAACATAAAATGTCTTTATTCCAAACGCAGCACTATACAGGATTTGTTCCAACCACCCTTTAACATTCTTGTACTTGTGTTCGATCTGCATGGCAACTTTGTTCCATAATGCATAAAAAAGCTTGGCTGCTTATGTACATGTCGTAAAAAAAAAAGTCATAGATCATGTAAGTGACTTTGCTATCTTGGTTGTTCTAACAAAAACGATCATTCATATAAGAAATGTAACCATGTCTTAAATGTCTTTTGATTATACTCCATGATAAATATACGTTATGTGCCTGCATATTCCTTCCATCAATGCCTCAATGTCTCAAATAAAAACAGTATTTTTCTCTGATAATGAATTGACTTTTCTTTTCTGAATAACAACCACTTGGTGCATTAATAACATCCCAGTTTTTTACAACAATACCAATATTCACTTACTATATACAAATTGGTTATCTTGTACTCCTTTCCTTCCTTTCTCGCTCTCTTCTCACAATGCACAAGCTGTGAATAAATAACGTGACAGACAGCAGGTAACATCAGCAGGCACACGTCCTGCTGACAGAAGCCTCCTCCTCCACATGGCTGGTGACGGGGCTGCCGTTGGGTTCAGAGCTGGGGCCCCCGGGAGTGCTCTGCTCCATCCTCTTCATCACCAAGCCCAGGAGGGTGGTCACCGCCTGGTCCACGTCGACACCCGTCACTGCACTCGTCTCAAAGTAGGGGATGCTGACGAGAACCGAGAGAGGAGTTAATCGACATTTAGTGTGTGGTTCGCAACCTTTTTTCTACCTTTTAACCCTTGTTGAATAGTTTGCACATGTTTATAAGTCATGAGTAGTTCAAACATAACGTTTTATTATGAATCAAATATTAAACCCTCAGGAGGAAGATGAGTGGGGGAAGGTGGAAAACAGCTCACTAGCATCATCCTGTGGTGTACTGGTGAAAGAGGCAAAGTAGCATCTAAGCTAACCCTACTGTGTTTAGTGCTTGGTCATCAAAATATAAAAATAAAAATACACTTTATTATAATGAGTGTATGACAATGAAGTAGTATCAATTAAGTTATAAATACTCTTTGAAAATATTTAACATGTCATAGAGAAAAAGTCTAAAAAATAAAATAGTATAAAACAATTATACTTAGTTTAATATTTTACTTAGTTTATAAAAGAAAAATAAGAAGTTCTGCAAAAATCATTTCATTTGAAGAATTTTTGTGGCATTTCTGTTTTAGAAGAGAAATTTAGCAAATATCAAAACAGTTGGCAAATATTACTATTATTAATCGTTGCAGCTCTACAATAACATAGACATTATACACCATTTAAGTTATACATTAAATAGACGTGTAAAGAGTTTTTATTATTATATAATAGTATTCGTAAACAATACTGATGCAAAGTGTAAAACTGGAGTATTTTCTGGATGTTTGAGCGTCCCACATCAGGAGCGACATCAGTGATATTCATCTCCACTACACTTCACACACTGCATTTAACATGTGCTGTCTCTAACAAACAATAATGCTGTATGCAAAGCCTCACCCGTATCTGTCTGCCAGATCTCTGGCCTGTCGCGCGTGAACATCCCTCACATCCCTCAGGTCTGCCTTGGTGCCCACCAGCACTACGTCTGGACTATCACAGTACGCGTTGGCCTGCAGCTGACCTGAACCGACACAGAGGAAGTCATTTAAACCCATGAAATGCGAATAGACGCGCATGAGCAGACTTTAAGCTATGTTAGTCAAGTTTCTCAAACTCTCTCTCAACTGTGCAACTCACTCTTAGCGGCAACACGAGAGAAAACACTGATTCAAAAGGGTATTGATCTGCAGCAGAGCAGTGGTGCTGAGATGACACATACTCATCCAGTTCCTGACGTTGAGGAAACTTTGCTGATTGGTCAAGTCGAACATCAGCAGGAAGCCCATGGCGTCTCTGAAGAAAGCGGTGGTGAGGCTGCGAAACCTGAAAACAGTTTTTTTACATTGTAGAGCTCCACTATTTGGCCCAGACAGAAATATCTCAGCAACTGTCAGATAGATTTTCATGATATTTAGACAAGACATTCATGGACCCCAGACGGTGAATCCTACTGGCTTTGGCGACCCCCTGATTTTTCCTCTAGCACCCCTATAAGGTTGAGATTTGTACAACTGTTGGATGGATTGGCATTACAAATTTGGTACAGATGAATTCCAAATACGTTGGTGACCAATCAGAGCAGACTGGGATATTTTGGGAGGGGGCCTTAAAGAGACAGGAGCTAAAACGGAGCGATTTCGGAGGGTCAATAAATACAGTTATATACAGGCAGACTGAATGATAAAAATGATGTGTTTTAAAAAAAAATCTAAGTATGTAAAGATTTTCTAGTAGATAACCAAAATAAAAGTATGAACCTGGAAATTAACATAATATCTCCTTTAATGTTTCCTCTTGTGCCATCACCAGGTCCACCTTGGTTTAATATACTATTGACATTCCCATTAGCCTCAGCTGTAGTTTGTGTTTAGTGCTTATTAGCAAATGTTTGCATGCTAATACACTAAAATAAAACGTGTTAGCATTTAGTCCAAAGCCCAGCCTCACAGAGCTACTAGCATGGCTGTGGACTCAGTTTTTGTGATTATAGCATGTTTCAAATTATTCAGACGGTATTAGTTTTTGTTTGTAGAACAATGTGCCAATGCTGGTCAATGAGTTACTGGCTTTTATCCCATTTATTCTCAGTGTCCCCCACTAGGAGTTGCAAAAGCCAGACATTTGGGATTTTAATGAATGAAGACGTCTAATAGTAAAAGATATTGTGAACATAAAGATTAGATTTACCTCTCTTGTCCCGCTGTGTCCCAAAGCTGAAGGTGGACTTTGAAGTTCTTCTCAGTCGTCCCATCGGCACCTGTCCCAGTGTACATCTGAACCAAACCGCAGAACAAACCTCTGCACTGAGTTACATACATTTTAAGTCAAGAGTCCTCCTCGTATGCATGCACCTAAACATGTTAGACACCAAGCATCACTCACCACTCTCTTTTCCCTGAAGTCGATGCCCACTGTGGTTGTGAACTTGCGGTTGAACTTGCTGTCGGTGTAACAGTAGAGGAAGGAGGTCTTTCCCGTCCCCGAGTCCCCGAGTGCCAGCAGCTTGATCAGATAGTCATAGTCCCAGTCAGCCATAGTGCAGCAGAGTGCTCAACCTGCCACAAAAGGTGAACTCACACTACAATGATGCTGGTTTGATGGATCATGAACCATGGGAGTTTAGAGAGAGCTTGCACAAGCAAACACGAGCAAAGATATGCAAAACAGTTCCACCTATAAGCTGCAGTTTTCAGTCTGAGGGTGGAAGACCATCACACAGGCTCAGCAGGACCTCATAACTCCCCTACTCATTAGGCTCTGATCAGCGAAGGGGCTAGCACATGACTTGAGCTGGCTTCCACATGAGCAGTCAAATGTCTCGCCAGTTTTTTCCCAGACTTTGCTGAGTGAAAAACACGGGCCTGTTTGGCGGACAGAACTCCTTTTATTGACTTAAAGGGCTACAGGCAGACAAGCTCAACACTGCATGACGCCGCTCGAATCACAGCAACGCTTCGGTTACACTTAACAGCTAAGACAGGCCGATATAAAGGCGCCATTGAATGTCACATTTGTTTACGTAAGAGATGGTTGAAGAATGCCAATTTATTTCCTTTAGTATATTCAAAATGTAGGGTGCATGAGTGCATGGTCAACTCCGATTCTAGCACCACAACAGTGGCAGGACATGGGATACCACCATGAAATCTAGAGTCATTTCCCATGTGCATGGTTAATGGTATTGTATTCTTTGCAATCAGCAGTATAGTTTAGTAATCAACCTGTAATCTAACCTGCAGCAGTCTCAGTGTTTATCTTACAAAACTCTATCAAACACTATGTTGATGATTTCCTCAGAACACAAACAGTTTGACTTAAAATGACACAAAAAAAGTAACCTTACCAGCCTATCTGGAGGAAGTGCCAACACCCATTCAGACGTCGCTCAACTTGTCCTGATTGCCGAAAATAATCTCATTGGTGTTGCGATGGCACATCCTGAACCTTTTCCCCACAATTTTCATGTGATCCAGGGAGGAGTTTCAGGTCAGCAGGAACTGAGCGGGGCTGTGCTTACAGACCTTGTGTTTTCTGGTATTTCAAATGAGGGTTAAAAAAAAAAAAAGGCTCTTTGAAAAGTGGATGTCAACGAATAAGCCTCTGTGAATTTCAGTGGAAATCGTTCCAACCAAGTAATGAGGGCCCCACTTCTAGAGGCTAAGCAAAGTAATCCTGCTTCACTAAACAATGTGAAAACAATATCCAAACAATAAACCTGAAGCTAAAGACCTCATAGGATACCCTTAAGATTTGGGAATTTACTTTAATCCATGTTTACAAATAGTAACGTAAGGTAAAAGGAGATTTCACAAATGATGTTCAAGGCCCAGACAAATCAAGCAGTTTGGAGATGTTTTGAAATCAATATTAAGTTTTATAAACAATATATATACAATTCTTATTTCCAAAACAGCAACTGACATGCATATTAATACTGGCATACAGGGATGGACCAAAAAAAGAGAAACACAAATACCACCTTGGCCAAGCTCAAACTACTTTCTGTTTTTTTTGCTACTGTACAGTTAAGCGTTTCTTTTATTTTGTTCACGCCCTATATACAGTATACACACACACACACACACACACACACACACACACACACACACACACACACACACACACACACACACACACACACACACACACACACACACACACACACACACACACACACACACGCATATTACCTGAGAACGAGAAATAACATAACAGAAGAGTTTGTCTCGAGCAGAAGCTTTGCTTCGCCCTCTAACTGGGTTTGAAATACTTTAACAGATTGTTTGCCTGACTGCCTTTTCCTGCAGCCTTTCTGTCTTTGGTCATCAAGCTTCTCCCTGGTTTCCTGGATGAGGGCGTCTTCAGGACCGGCTTCTGTTGCTTCCATCCAGACATCAACTCCTTCTGAACGTCTGGCGGAAGCTCTGAAAACACCTTAGGGTCCACATTCCCTGGGAAGTCACAGTCAGAAGACCGAGGGAATGACCCTTCTTCCGTGACGTTTTCTCCCAGAAACGCACTTGTGCCCTCAGGCCTCTGATTCACGGTAGTCGGCCTGTCAGATGGGTCCAATTTCTCCACGGCTTCTTTAATGTCTTTAATATTTTGTGAGTCACTAAATGACTGTGGAGACTTGTTTTGTGTTACGTTGGGGACACTGACGACAGCAAGGGAGCTCGTTGAAAGACCGGGGAGAGAGTTCGTGTAGGCAGGAGATAACAGCTCCTTCTGAATTTCCTCAGGGAGAAGCCTGAACACTTCGGGGTCAACATTTGGGGGCAATCGATGCGTCACCGTGATTTTGGGGTCTGACCTCGCTGTGCTGCAGGATTCTTTCTGAAGCGGAGGGTTCTTCACAGCAACAACAGGCCTCTGTTTTCTTTTAAACCCATATAATTCTGCCACAGAGCTACAAGGGCTTTCTGTGGTTACTGTCTTTTGAGGAGGGGTCGGTTGAGTAATCACGCTGTGTGTGCTCAACTGATGATCCGTATTCCCACTCTGAGAGGAAGCATCCTATTGGAGAAGGAAAGAGGAGGAGAAGGACAAATTAGTTCAGGAAACACTATTTCTAAGAAGAGAGAATCCTGTAGGCATCATTTAACAGCACAGTGTGACAGAATAAGACCTCTCTCAGTATAAAGTAAGCATTGTTCACCACGATATACTGAAGACTTCTTAGGACCTTTTTATTACCACAAAGAATCTTTATTTCGAGATCATACCTTCAAAAGTAAGATGGAAAACCAGTGCCGATTTAAAAATAATGATTTTGCCCATTGGTCGTAAAAAGCTTTGATGAATAAATGGTAAATGGACTTATTCAGCTCCTTTCTAGTCTTCAGAGCACTCAAAGTGCTTTACTCTACATGACTGGAACGTTTTCACAATTTTTTGACATTTCATAGTCCGAAAAAGAATCCAAAGATTAACAAAATAGCTGTTAGTTGCAGCCCTTCAACAATTATGTTTAAGCTTTCGTTGTAAAACATCTGAAATGACATAAAAACCTTTAATAACTAACATTACTAGCTGTGGAGGATAAGACAAACATATTTAAGACTTCTTGTAAATACTCATTTTATGTTTCCTGCTCTTCTCCTTCTTTAAGCTCTTTCTTTTTGTTGGTGGTGTTTATTTTACTTAGCTACACTAGCTGCCCAGATTAGTTTTGTTCTGTCTGCTTTGCTACCTTTTCTTCATTGATTTACACTGCATGTTGTCTTGTGAAGCTTTATAGTGTTTATCAATTGGGAAAGACTTAATACTTTCTAATGCCTTTTGTTGGGAACCTGAATATAATGTTTTTGAAAACGTTTCAAGACCTTTAGATTATCGGTAACGGTAATAAAAAGCCAGATTATGCTAGATTACGTCACTGTGTTACCTGGCTTTGTGGTGAGAAGATTTGCGTTTTCCTGGGGGACGAGCTGTGTGTGAAGAAAGATGTTATAGAGCCCTTTCCGCTGACGGCAGCTCCCCTGGTCTGCAGGTTACTGAAGCAAACGTTGATGAGAGTGAGGTGGAAGGCGGCGCTGCGGTCCACCATCTTGTGGAAGAGCTTCATGGCCAACGAGACCAGCTGGACCACAGCGTCATCACCGCTGTCTGTACAAACATGACAGAAAGCAATGCTTTAATGACGAGCAGAGCAGCTTTTAAAAAATGTCTTTGACAGGATATAAGGGCTCAGAAAAGGCATAGTTTGTGAGGTAAAGTTTGACAATCCTGACCCGTCTAAGGTGGGATATGTTCTTCCTGGTGCGTGAGCTTACCGGAGGTGATCTTCTGTCCTATGTGGTTGGGGATCGGACACTGTCGGCTCTCCCGACTGAACCACTTGTTGGTCGCCGAGTATCTACGGATGGTGAGCCGGAAGGTTTGAGGCTGCCTGCCATCTTTGTGCATCCTAGTTTTCAACAGATGATCTGTGGTTAGATTAAGTGGCTCGAGCTTTAAAAGATCCCCCCCCCCCCCAAATGACAGTTATCACACCTCTCCAACAGACTGCTCAGGAGTTCTTGAATCTTTTCCAAAACCTCTTTAGTTGAGGACATTTTCTTGAAGGAGTCTTCGTCACTGAGAGACTGAAACATGAAGAGGATGCTAATTAGGGGAAACTAAGGGGAAATTGATCATATGGGACAATAATTAGGAAGTCTGGCGACTCAAAACAACAACAATATCTGCAATTTTCATAGTTACTTTGGTTTTTCCAACTGTCACAACAACTTTAAGCTAAGAAGATTCGGGTGATTTCAGGGATGTCCTCGTCTACCTGAGGGGCCCCCGTGGGGGTGACAGGTGAGTCATCAACGCCGAGGGCCAGATTCTTCAAGCGCTGGGCACTGGGACCTCCAAACTCCTTCACCAAGTCGTTCAATGGGAAGAGCTGAAGATCTTTCACGCTGACCAATCCCAGGGCTTGAAGTCGCTTCGCTGTCTGGTGACCAACCCCTAAAGAATGTATCAAAAACACATCAAAAGAGTTTTGAATTGAAAAATATTCAAGCAATACTAAATAAAGATAAAGTTACGCATTATCTGATGATGTATACCGGGTACTTTGCGAAGACCGCTCAGGCGGCCCATGATGTCGCCGATGTTCTCAGGCAGCAGGGTGGTTTGCTGATTGGGTTTGAAGCTGCCCGACACCAGTTTGGCCAGCAGCTTGTTCGTGGCGACGCCAGCGCAGCCGGTCAGACCCAGTTTGCTGTGGATGGCGTCTCTTAGCTCCGCCGCCATGTGTGAACCTAAAGCCAACCTCGGATGATCACTGGCTTTAACGTCTGCACCTGGGCAGGAAAGGAAAAACAGATCTGTGCATCTGTGGTCGTGAAAACATTCATCAGAAGAATACAAAAAGTAAACTGTTCGTGTGGTGGGAAACTGAGAGTGCAATGCAAATCACGGTTACAGTTACGGTTTAGCTTCTAGGCTTGTTTCACAACTCATTTCTCGGTTTCCATGAGCCAGATGTACATAGATGCACAGCTACACACAAGTGTGACCTACTGAGATGGTTGTAGACGTGTCCTTTAAATGAAAAGTTGTTCGACTCAGTCGTTTCTGCTAGCCTTCTTTCTACCATTTTTGTGATGTCCATGAAGTTTTCATCAAATCCAAGCCTCTCTACCAGTGGACAGTAGGACATCAGCAGCTCTGGAAGACAAGGTCAAGAAAGAATGTACAAATATGAAATACATATGACGTTAGCAAAAATGTAATTTCACACATTTTCTTTAAATAATCATCAGAGATTAGCGAGAGCTTGATGCACTAATGTGTGGGCTATTTAGTATGTGTATAGGAGGAAAGCAAGGCAACAGTATTAGTGGTAGCATTTTTACACTTGTGCCCTTTACTCAAACGCAAAATATCTTGCCTTGCATTGTGGATTTTAGAGGATATTTTAAGTGTCTAGACAGATTCTCTGGCTCTTTATTTCTGAGAGACTGACATCAAAACCTGATATTCTGTTATTTTGTTATATATATATTTTCTGCTACCACCTAAAAGCAAATGAACCCACAGATGAGAGATGAGATCTGTTTATTGAGTGTGTTATGGGGTGGATGTTTACTCTGAATGCTAAATCCTGAATCTTTGTCTTACTATTCTACACTTGTAGTCTTAGAATACAGCTTTATTGAGCTGAGAACCCCGCCTACCTGTCAGTTTATATGACGTTTCTCGGTAGTGTGTCAGGTCTTCTCCTTTAACCAGCACCAGCTGAGGACATTTCTCCTTCGCATCAGTCACAGACATCAGCTTGGTGACACCCTGATCTCTTGCCACATAGTTGCAGGTGACTATGATGTATTTCTGCTGAATACCTGATGATATGAGAGACATTATTGAAACCACAAAAGCATTTTGTCAACTTTTATTCTTCCGCCACAGAATTTTTTGGAGTGAATCAGTTTACCTAAAGGGACCTCTCTCAGTGCAGGGTTTCTGATCATTTCCACCTGAGCATAGAAGCAGTCCAGGTCAAAATGCAGAATGACTCTGTGAGCAGGTGTTCGTCCTGATGTCGTATTGAGGCTCGGATCTGAAACAAGAGATTATACATACAATGATTACCATCCTACACGTATAGATAGCTGTTAGACAGAGCCGTGTTTCTATCTGCATGCCAAAAAGCCAGATGGAAGCCAGAATATAAACTTTATAGCCTTAGCCTCCCAGTCTTCATTCTTTACCAGAAGCAGCAGCAGCAGCAGTGCTGTATGGGACTGAATCCACGAAGCTGTTATTCCACTCAGCTTCATCCTCTTCCATCTCTTCCTCGCTGTAATCCATTTCAACGCAAATTGTATGTGTTTTGTAGATCTTAATATCCCAGATAAGACCGTTGTTGTTGTGGTTGCTGTACCAAACAGATAAAATACTCTACTGGACGGTTGGTCCTAGTTCAGTTATGTGCAGCAGCGCCCTCTACCGGCGCGGATGTATTACGACGACACAATGAACTGCAATGAACTGTCATGGCAGGATTCTTTTTTTGTTGTTGTAATTATCCGGGGTTTAATTTAGTTTTATTTTCCAAAAATATTAATAGTCAAGGACAAAAAATAAACACATTTTAATTTTGTATTAAATGTAACGGTCGTCTCGTGCACCAAACAGAGAAAATACTCTACTGGACGGTTGGTCCCAGTTCAGTTATGTGCAGCAGCGCCTTCTGTCGACGCGGAGGGATTACGACGACTCAATGAACCGCAATCAATTGTGACGGCAGGAAGTTTTCTTTTATAATTATCCGGGGTTTAAATTAGTTTTATTTTCCAAAAATATAAATATTCAAGGACAAAAAATTAATTTAAATTTTGTATTTAATTTAACGGTGGTCTCGCGACTTGAACGGAGCCTATATAAACGAGGCTGACTGTTTCGAGAACTTCAGTTGGAGCACCTGTTTCACGGCAGCTAATTAGTCAAAACAAACGTATCGTGAAAAGTGACGGTTTTTCCTGATGTTTCCCTCGTCGGGTCTTTTTGCTGGTATAAATTGTCCTTTTTTAAAACGTGGGCTTTGTGCGCGGCCTCACTGTTCTTACAAACATGTCGCAGAATTGCGGGATGTGTTTGGTGCATCGTGTCAATCATCGATGGTTGACTTTGCAGGTCAGTGCATTGAAGCTAGCAACGATTTCAGGTGTGCGTTAGCTTCTTGTCTTCGTCTGTTAAAAGTTTAGAATTACATGTAAAGTTACTCTAAAATTCTAAATTGCATCACGTTTTTTTTTTTAACTAAAACTAAATGCTATCACACTTTCTCCTGGAATTATTTAGCCATTTTCTTTGTTCCTATGTCATTTTAAAATTAAGCAAATTTGGGGGTCTGTTGTCTTAGCCTGTTTGCAAATTCTTAATAAAAGATGCTTAAAGCTTGTATTCTAAAAACAAATTATGGTACTGTAAAGATGTATGCTCTACACATGGCTACATGTAACCACACCATCACTCTCCACATGTTTGTATTTAAACCAATCTCGTCCTGTATTACAATCTACTATATTACTAATAAATCCTATTTCATATTCCTTTTTTTTTGTACAGGGGAGCGAAATGGTTATCCAGGGAATGATGAGAGCAAAGATGACTCCCTCCAGGAGCTGGAGCGAATCAACAAGGAGATTGAAACTGTAAGGTACGAGGTGGAACAGGAGCAAAGGCGACTGTCCCGCTACCAGACCGTACTGGCAGACAGCATCACAACTCCACCCAATTTCTCCGTTTCCAAGTCTGAGACTGGAGGTAAAAATGTAGACCGGGGCCGTAATGGGCTGTCGTCGTGCACAGGCCTTCCTGGAACGTATTCCAGAGGGAAGAAGTACGTGGTTGACAACTCAAAACCAAGGACTGATTTGGAGTATGACCCTCTATCCAACTTTTCTGCTGGCTTGCGATCTTACAGCTCATCGGCTAAAGAGCAAAAAGTAAAAAACATGAAATGTTTGAAAAGAGCAAAAAAAGCTGTACCGTGTGACCAAATCATAGCAGTCGCATATCAGTTTCCAATTTCCCGGTCGCCATCTCCAGAGCCACTTGAAGACTCAAATGAAGACTGTGACCTGATTATTGACATTCCTCCCTCGCCTAAGAAGAAGAGAGCGAGAGCTCAGACACCTGTTGATTTCATTGCTGGCAAAGCCCTCCAGGAGAAAGCGGAGGTCAAAACAGAGCCTGTTTCACTTCTAAATGTGGATGCGTGGGAGGAAACGACTCTCCCTACATCAAAACTAGTTAATAGTAATTGCAGTGCTGAAAACAATCACGGTCTTTATGAGAACAAAGAATGTGAAAATGCACCATTTGATGTAGTTCATTTAACTGGCTATTTAGAAGATGTGCAAAGTCAGACTATTACTCACTCTAATGCTGAACAATTTGTGGAGAAAAGTCCTAAACCTGCAAGTCCTCTGGCCACCACAGACCAGCAAGATCCCAACTGCAACACTCTGTTTGTGAAAAAGATGGAAAACGTGTTTGAGGTTGAATTGCCTCAGTGTGAGCTGTCCCATTGTGTTGGGAAAATGAATCCACTGCAGCCGCATCATTTTCCACCAAACAATTCACTTTTTTACGAAGCCCCAGGTGCTAACCCGGACTCCCCGTGCAGACAACACGCCAAGCAAGTCCAGGCAGCAGAGCCGCCAGCTCAGAACCGGGTTAGTAACCAGTGGCCTTCGGTGCTGCCACAAAGCCAGAAAACGTCATGCAAAATGCAAAAAGGACCGTTTCAGGGCAAAGCTGCTGCACCTGAAGGCTACCTGGTGCCGGCAGAACCAGCTTCAGTCGATTTGTCAAACAGAGAAGAATCATCGTCCATGTCAGCTGGACAGCTTTTCCTGACAGAAGATAATGAGGAGGTTATACTCATTAGGTCCAGCTCGGATGAAGATGAGCTAAACTACTCTGAAATGGAGCTGTCTGACAGCGATCCGATGGAGGAATGCTACCGGATCTTCATGGAGGCAAATGAGGATAAGGGACAGGAAGAGCAGCCTGATACGTCTGTGAGTATGCTGTAGATGCTACACATCCAAGATGGAAGACATTTCTCCAACACTAGCAGTGGAACAATAGTTTCCCTCAAACCATTTCTCACATTCACTCATTTTTAGGTTGGTGCTATTGATGTCGAAGAGAAGCCGAAGTTGAACGTCAAACCCCAAGCATTGCCGGGAAGGAAGAGGGTGGCTCATGATGCCAAACATACAGAGGTATATAGTTCTCTAAAAACTACTACTTTAAAAAATCCATATTTGTTTTGTTTTTTAAGTGCAGCCTTTTTTTCAGTCTCAGAAAAGTACACTTGAAATCATCCTTATTTTTGTTAATGATAAATACATCTATGTAAACTCCCTAAAACCATTAACATGTTATGGTAAGAAAATGTATTAAATTGATAAAATAAATCGAATAGAACACACAGTAGTAGAACTGCAGTTAACACGGTACAATAGATTTAAGATGCATATCTCAGAATGGCCTGTTTTTGTCTGGGGCACTACCTTCTTGAGAATACTACATTCTGAATTTCAAGCCTAAATTATAATTTTATTTTTTAATGCATTTGCTCTGTTTAGCAGCCAGTGGCTAAGAGCAGACCTCAGCCCCAGGTGCTGGTTCCCCTACGTGCGCCTGCAGTGTCGGGATTTGCCTCCCAGCCCTCCACCACCTCCAAGATCCAGCAGGTACAGCAGAGAGCCTCCATGCTGACTGCTTCATTTAAAGGTGGTCAGGCCTTTGTTGTTTCCTCCACCTGTCAGAGGAACCCAGAGACCCAGAATGCATCTCTTCCTTCAATCCAAACCCCTGAAAACATGCAGCCTGCTCCTCTACAAAATGGTAAGTATTTGTTAGCTGTAGAGGATGAGATTAATAAAGGTAATTTTTAGAATGATTACCATTTAATTGTCAACATCAAATAGTGTCCTTTTACAAAAGTAAAATATAATGTGGGAAAAACAATCTACTTCATTGTCTTGACTGTGTGTGAAACATTCTCCTGTTAAGTTTGTATAGATCACAACTGGCGTACGCCTCTTTCAGGACCCGTTTTGTGCGTACGGTTATAAATGACACCCCTGCTCTGTCTTCATATGTGTACATCAAGCAGCATGTCTTTCCTGTTTTTGTATACAAAACCTTTCCTCCTATGGTGTATTTTAGTTTCTTTGCATGGGTGCATTACGCCTGTATGTGTGTTTTTGTCTCATTCCACAGCTCACATGAACTACATATCTTTGGGAACTGCCGTGATTGGCGCAGACAACAACTTGCACTTGATCCTCCCAGAGGGCATCTTCCCTCTGCCCGTCACTTCCACTTGCAGCCAAGTTACGTCGGTGCTTACCCCAATCAGTCAAGTGCATGCCAGCACCGTCACTGTGAGACAAATGTACCATACGCCTGCAGTGACCCCTCTGCAGAGATACCGCACAACAGCACCTGTGCTCATTCCTGCGCCGGCACGTAAACCTTCGCTGACCTCTGCATTGTCGTATTCAAGTCCAGCGGCTTCCACCACTCCTCAAGCTGCAGTCCATACTGCTGTTAAGGTGAGAAGGGAAACGCAGCCTGAACTAAACCCGGCTCTGTTGTAAATAAGACACGTTTCAGCTGTTATGAATAATTGATTTATTCTTTTAGCCAGTGCCTACTAAACGAAAACTGAAGCAGTGTGAGGCCGCCAAAGAGAAGGTGCCCCATGAAATCCGACAGCGTTATGTCAACCTGTTCACAGAGGAGTTCCTCAAGACAACAGCAAATGTTAATGAGGCGTTTGAAAAGGTGACTTGTTGCCACTTATGTAATCCTCCCTGACAAACTACAGTCTAGTCATTTCTAACCCTGTTGTTGTTGTTGTTGTTGTTAGGCACTTGCTGAAGAGAAGGCGGTGTATAATCGCAGTGTGAACAAACTGAAATATCTGAGTGTTGCAGTGAATGCACTGAAGAGGCTGAAGAACCAAAGTGCTGTTACTGCTAAAGGTGAACATTTCTGCAAAACTGATACGTTCTTCATGAAATGTGATGCAACATATAATCTGGTTATATTAACTCCATTATTTATTTTGGGTGCAGATGAAAATGAAGTCAAAAGCCAAAGATCCAAAGGCAACATTACTCTTAATCTTAAGAAGTTTAAAGGAAATGGTGAGAATTAGTTTCCCTTTTAATTTGAATGAGTTTGTCATTTCTTTCAAATATTCTGGCAGCTCCTCAGTGAATGTGTTTTTCCACCAGATGACATGGCATTGTATGAGAGTTTGAAGGACTATATATTGACTGAGGAAAGGCTGGTTGAGAGCAACTATCCTGTCCAGCACCCAGAGAAACCTGGTTGTGTTGTTCTTTTTGTTGACCATAAGAAAGGCAGTGCAGACCGTGAGTGAATACATTACACTCCAGCTATACTCCCTGAAACGACAATGTGATGCTATTCTCATATTGTTCCACTAGAGGGCTCACTCAACTTGTGCTGTATGCGCAATGAGGGTTGCTTTTCTCAGCACATTTAAATCTGACTTTTTTCTGTTTTGTTGCTTCAAGCCCTCAAGAGGATCTGCTGTCGATGTGGATCTACGTACTCCGTGAACCGAATCGGCAAACACATTCGTAAGGAGGAGTGTAATTACCATTATGGGAAAGGAGTCACAAACAAAGGTGAGTATACCATAGTGTTATGCTTTAAAAACATCCCAAATGTTTGACCAATTCAGCAACAATTCAAAGTTATTATACGGCTTACGCTATCAGATCACTGTATACAATTTTAAACCTTTAACAGTGCCAGGTGGAGTGGAGACACGCTACAGTTGCTGTGAGGGAGTGATGGGAGCTCCTGGATGTCAGGTGTTTCAGGTACGAAAAGAGAGAGCGAGAGATTAATCCGTAACTGGATTCTCTTCTTGTCTAAAACCTCAAATGAACCGGCGGGTAGATGTTTGATCTTCTCTTTTGTTCATCACCAGGTGCATGTTCATGATTACGTCAGCCTGGATGGGTTTGTGTCGACCGTCCCCAGACATCCCTCAGATACGAGCTGTCCTGGGGTCTACTCTCTGGATTGTGAAATGGTGATCAGCTTTTTTTCTTTTTTAAATCTTCCCAGTGTTGAGCACAAAACTCAAACTCATTTGTGGAAGTTTCATTAGAATAGTGATACATGACCACAGCAATTCTGAGTAACTGTTTTTTAAAGAAGGCCAAATACAAGTTTATTTGACAGAATGAAAAGATATTCATTACCAGATCCTCCTTATTTGTTCCAAAATGATTACTGTATAACACTTTATATGCACCCAAGTAATCAAGACCATTAATTGTAAGTAATTACTATATAACCACCTTAATGTGCCTGATGTCAAAACAAACTTTAAATTGTTGTTTATTTAGCTGGCCTTGAGTCTGCAGCGTAAACATTTATTTTTTGTCTTTATAGTGTTTTACCATTCATGGTCTGGAGCTATCGAGAGTGACGGTGGTCGACTCTAGTCTGCAAGTCGTCTACGACACCTTCGTCAGACCTGATAATGAGGCCATTGACTATAACACCAGGTAATGTTTTTTAAAGACCCAAATGTGTTCAAACTATGTCCCCCCCTCTCGTTATCACCCAAAACTGATTTGGAAACTGGCAAGAACAGAAAAAAGGGTTATTAAAGCACTTGTACTGTGCCTTTTAAATACGACTATAGAGAGCAAATATAGGAGTATACAAATCGAGTGGTCTTGCCATTTAACAGAAAGGCAGGATGTTTCATAACAATAAAACAGATATAATGCCCGATGATAATTGCTAATACAGAGCGTTAACATTTAGAAATTGACAACTTGATGTATCTTTAGTCAGTAGCCTGCGTAACACTTTACTTTTCAAGGTTTTCAGGCGTCAGTGAGGAAGATGTGAAGGGTAACCGCACCTCCCTCAGAGAGGTGCAGGAGACCTTATTGAGCTTCATCAGCGCAGACACCGTTCTGATTGGACACGGCCTGGAAACGGACCTCTGTGCCCTGAAGGTGACTACTACTATACTATACTATTCTGTTTTGTTGTTTCCCAACATTACGGGATTCTTTCAAGACATACATTAAATGTATTTTTAAAATGAAGCTGAAACCAAGCAGATCAAAGCCAGTCCCTTTGCATTTCCCTGCAAAGGGACTTTTTTGATGGTATTTCAGGAGTATTCCTGTGCATAGTTAATGTTTTAACTTATTCATTTCAATGCCGTGTTTCTTTTTTTTATGGGCTCATGTAGCAATATTACCATGTTTTAGATGGCTGAGTGAGGAGGTTGGCTCTTTATGACATAGATTATAGACAACCTGAATGTAGTTGATAAACTATTATAAATGCCTCACAAGAAAGTACAAATGCTGATTCAACGTGACAAACCGAATTAGAAACAATTTCAACACAAAGTTGTAAAGTATCAGCTTTTCTCAGCAGTTGAAGGTGTACAAATGGAGATACTGTAAGAGTGTCAAGCATAAACATATGCCAGACACATAACTGCATGAACCAAGAGGAAGTCAAACGGGTATGGACAGGGGGCTGGGTGGTATGTCCTAAAATTCATATCATGGTATAATTTTTAAGAATGCATGGTAACGGTATATATCATGGTATGTGAAGTTTACCTAAAATGTACAGCACTGGTGTGACAACTGCATGGAGGCTTTTACCGGCTCTTAACTGTATTATTACATGTCATATAGTGTGTCTCGAGGTATTTTCATATTCATTGCGCAAAATTATATCCAAAGACGACCAAACATTTCTCCTTGCTCGACGACTCACTTGCCCATTTGCTGAGGACGCATTATTTTGCTTTATTATTCCACAACGTGTTTTGAGATGATGGCAAAGATTATTTGTTTCACCACTTTTTAGAACCACTGTCTTTTGAAATAATTAGGGGATTATCGTTTTCTGCTTGTTTGACTTTTTGTCGTCTTTTTAAACCTGAACCATACACCCAGCACGGGCTCCGCCGCCCTGGCTGACGCTTTCCAGATGATTTGCTGGCGCAGAATGACGACGACAAATACTGCGATGATTTGTAATGTGTTAAAGTTTTGGGGGGGAAGAGGCCTCTAGACAGCATAGTAAAAATTCATACCATAGAGCTAATTCATACTAGTGTATTTTTTTTTTTTTTTTTTTTTTAATATCTTGCATGAGGATGTTTTGTAAGGGTTTAACATATGACCCACTTTGGTCAAAAGTACTTTCTCATCAAATATTACTGTACAATCCACTAGTTTTGCCATTCTATAACAAAAGTGGGACTAGAAAGCCACACATTTTGGGCCCCTGCTGGTGGGCTGTGCCATTGGATTAGTTTGTACATATTCTTTGATTACTGAGTAACTTACATTTTTCCGAAGAGGCTGTAATAAGAGCTTCAGATATCTTCCTCTTTTCTGTAGTTGCTCCATGGGACGGTGGTAGACACGTCTGTGGTCTTTCCTCACCGTCTGGGTCCCCCTCACAAGCTGACCCTCAACAACCTCACAGCTGAATACCTCAGGAGGATCATCCAAGAGAGTGGTGGGTCATCATGGATAACTACAGCCACCATACAAGTGGCTGTTTTATTTGGATGTCCATTGAATTTAAACTCCACCATACATCTGAAACTAAAATTAAATAAAGAAATGATTATAACCGGACTACAACATCGAAGTGGAAAGACTGCCAAAACATTGATGTAACTAATGTAATTTATAGCTAATCCATGTTCTCCCAATGTGTACATCTGACTAAATACATGGTGTTAATGTTTCTCCCAGTTTGTGGCCATGACACTGAGGAGGATGCTGCTGCCTGCATGGAGCTTATGTTATGGAGACTCAAAGAAGATGGAAAAATGAAGAAGTGATGGATATAATGCATGATAATCACCAAACTGGGCATACATTAAAAAAAAAAAGCAGATGCTGTTATGCATATTTAAATGTCACATCTGTTTGTGTCCTGATGACATGGGAGGGCTGTTTATTTTAGTTTGATTACATCACTTAATTTTGTGTTTAACAGTAATACCTGTATATTATTTGAGTTACAGCCTGTGTCCATAAATATTTGTGAAAATCTGAAGGGGTGGAGTGTTATCAGTATTATCCAAGTAAAGGCACATAATGAAACCCCTCTGTGTGTCTGTGTGTGTTGTTTACAAAGTTACACCAGCCAATGAACAGCCATCATTTAACGTCCAATTGGCCTCAGGTGCAGTTATGCAAATTACATCACACCTGTCTGCAATTCAAGCGATTACTAGTGATAGGATAAAGAGCAAATGTCCAGATGTGTATTGGAATGCAAACAGAGTATTTGTGCATGTAGAGGATACAAATCATTTTAATTTAGTTTTCTAGGCAAAGCTCATGGAATGTCTCACAGAGTACATTGTTTCACAAGCATACTAGACACTTAAAAAAAAACAATTGTCTTAATTACACTCCAAGGCAATGTGGATACATTCAATAATTTAGACCAACAAGAGAATCTGTGTGGATTTCCCCATCAGTTTTTCACCAACTACATCTCAGTCCAGTCAGTTACTCAGCCTTTCTCTTTGTCTTTCCCTTTCTGCCACAGCACCTCCGGAAGATGAAAGTGCAGGTCTTGACAAAGAGGAGTACGAGGATCAGAACAATGGCGAGGAGGAAGGCCAGGACATCCAGGCTGTGGTACTGGTACCAGGTGAGCTCATGGGCCTGGACCCTCAGGTGCTCGGCCCCTTTGTTTCTCATGGTGAACTCGATCCAGAATACTGCCTCATCACGAGGACTCATTGGTCTGTCATGGTGGATACTGGACAGCCACAAGGCATTCTCCTTGTACCTATCAATGCAAGACATATAGGTGAAAATGTGGATTAAGGTGCTACATGTCTTCCTTGTAATTTTAATACTTATGTTTTTGCCTTACCAAGAATGGGAATAAAAGGGGTTTATTTTTTGTTTCATGTATTTTAAAACTTAAAAATCTGAAAGGAAAGCCATTATACACTGGGAAAAGCCCATCCAGCGGTCTTGTAATTTCTTTGTGACCTTGCAACTCTGTGGTAATTGAACTCTGTCATACTACATTACACCATGGCTCCTTTATGGCATGTCTTTAACCACTTACAGATTATTAACGTAAACTCTCCAAAAAGGCAGTCATTTTTCTTTGCC
Source organism: Pholis gunnellus (assembly GCF_910591455.1). NCBI lineage: Eukaryota > Metazoa > Chordata > Actinopteri > Perciformes > Pholidae > Pholis > Pholis gunnellus. The sequence continues at coordinate 22,203,423 of NC_136532.1, forward strand.
TTTTTAAAACCCTAAAAGTGAAAATCAGTAAAAGAACTTACGATTTCTCATTGATGACAGTATTGACTGCATCTCTAAGGTCCTCACTCTTCATGAAGTTCAAGTCTACAGTAACTGCAGCTCCCTTTGCCTTAACATGGACCATGTTGTCTGGCTGGTCAGCAAACATGGGGATGCCCACCATGGGAACACCGTGGTAGATGGCCTCATAAATCCCATTTGTGCCACCATGGGTGATGAAAGCTCTGGTCTTGGGGTGACCTGATATGGGTATTAAAAATCATTGGAAACCCATCAGGTATCAGTCTGAAAACTATTTAGCATCTGAAGGCAACTGCCGTTAATACCGGATACCCAGGCCAAGACTTCCTTTTCCGTGCTTGGTCATTGTTTACAGTACAATAATCAACTTGAGGTTCGAGACTGGAGTTGGTGTTGAGAGACGACGTCTACGATCTGATTGTTTCACAAGTGGCCTTTTTAAAAGCTTTTTGGCCAATGCCTTCCACCTCATTTGCTCTCCAAATGGACTGTTTACCTGCAATTAATCAAAGTCCACTCAAAGGTGATTGTTAAATACTACTCGGACTCCAAACAGAAACCAGAACGCTTCCAGTACCAAAATCTTGTCCCATAGCCTACGGATTCTGCATTTATATGCAGATATCTTAACAGAAATGAAGTCAAGCATAAACTGTGTCCTACTTGCATGCAAATTACCAAATAAACTGTAAGCATATTTTCAGTATGTATTGTATTTACACTTTAAAAAGTGACAGGAATTATTCTCAAAACAATCAGTCTGTAAACTAAACGGCCCTGCATCATTGAGTGTGCTGTTGATGGATATTATTGTCTCATAATGTAATTCACAAAGTGCATGAAGGAAAATGTCCACAGTATGAAAGGTTTTTTTTTTATTCGTTAAGTTGACAGTGACATTTGAGTAACGTCTACTGCCACACGTAACATTGATTTGATTTTTCTTTTAACTTCAAAAGCAGTAAACTACAAAGATAAATACATGATGTATTTTATTGGTATGTTGAAGGAATGGGGACACCGCTTTATTGTGTGGACCTGTTTGCATAATTATCTTTTCACTGGCTAAATACCAGCTTGTAATTATGCATATTGTGAATGTGTTTTGGTTGTCTTTGAAGTGACATGCCAAAGAACCAATTTCACCAAAAACATTCTTACTGTGTTTTCTAACAGCTTTACTTACCCAGTAGGTCATTCTGAGGGATCCAGTCGAATATTCTGGTGTTGGCACCCAGAGTTGCTGGTTTTTCTCCACTGTATCTCCACAGCACCTAGAAACAAAAATGTAAACACTCAAAATAACACCGTGCTAATTATATTTCATAATACACTGCATAGCAGTACATTTATTAATACATGCTAAATAAAGGGGGAAAGTAGTTGTAAAACTTTAGTTCTTTTCATTGGGAAATTGTCTTTGTCTTACTCACTATAACTTGCAATTTACTTCAAATCAGGTGTTGCTGCTAACCTCCTACCTTATTATTTTTAATCGTGACATACAGGACTGTCTCAGAAAATTAGAATATTGTGATAATCCCCATACGTGTGATTTAGTTTACTGAACCAAGCTGAGTGTTTTTCAAGGCTCAGGAAACCCTTGCAGGTGTTTCGAGTTAATTAGACGATTCAAGTGATTAGTTGAATACCCTACTAGTATACTTTTTCATGATATTCTAATATTTAGAGATAGGATATTTGAGTTTTCTTAAGCTGTAAGCCATAATCAGCAATATTAAAAGAATAAAAGGCTTGCAATATTTCAGTTGATTTGTAATGAATCCAGAATGCATGACATTTTTGTTTTTTTAATTGCATTACACAAAATAAAGAACTTTATCACAATATTCTAATTTTCTGAGACAGTCCTGTATATAGTATAGACTGTCACGGCTCTATCCCTTCTCTCCTGTCACTCTATCTCTCACTCACCTAATCAGCTCATTCAGTGCACCTGTTAGTCACACCCACCTCATCAGCTCAATCACTCACCTGCTCACTCTGCTGCACCTACTATTTAGGCCCCATGCTCACACACACTCACTGCCCCAGTAAACGACTCAGCCTTCTGTCCCTGACCACGAGATTCTGCCTCTGCTTCCTCTGGTTTCTGTCTGCCTTCTCCCCTGACGGCTTGGCGTTCCACCGAGTGGATTTCTACACGTGTGCCGATCCAAGACTGTTTGCCTGTTGTGTGTTCAGCCTGGAAGAAAGTTTTGTTCCAACTATTCCATGTGTCCGTCATACTGCTTCTGGGTCCTTACCACATATGTCACATAGACACATGAAATTTGACCTCTGCATTTCACCCATCCTAAGTATTTTAGTAGCTGTGGCTTGCTGTAAAGTCCTGGTGACTTTTTTGCTGCCCTTGCTTGACATGTCTCCTCATTAGTGACACCTCACAAAGAAGACAATGTTGAACACTCTGACATAGCAGGTAAAAAATCTGTTGTCCCTGTCTACACGTCAACATTGAAAACTGAGTTTCTGAAAATCTTCACCCTGGCCGGAGTTTAACAAAAGCACTGTTTCAGTGACTGTAAACACTGTTTGGGTGTAGACGAAATGTCAAAACCTATAGTCCCATGTACATGTTGATTCGGCCTTAAAGCAAGTAAAAGTGAGAGTTATGAGTAAGGAAAGCCATAGGCTTAATCTGACTCACTCACCCCTGTGACCTCCAAAGCTGTTTCCAGTTCTCTTTATACATCCTTGGTCTAGTTAGAGGTAATTCAAGTTCATTTTAGTTTTATTAATATGGTGATGGTGGGGCATGCACATCATTAAGAGCAAGGCTGGCCCAGCTTGGACCGAGGACTGTTCTACTCAGCCTGCTCCTGACTGATCCAGTACGGGTGCAGGAATGTGGAATGGATGACATAGGACTGCTTGGAGACTGTGGGGCCCACATCTGTGCAGAGACCACATGCTCCATCGTAGAATTCCAGATTGGACTGTTGTACTTGCCGGGTGGACTGACATTGCACAGGACTTTGGTCGGACGTGGGGGAGGTGGATACTATGTTTGCATCGGTGATGTTTGCATCGGTGATGGTTGGTGCTCAAATAGTCAAAGTCAGTGGTGGCCCGTGTGTTTTATACCTGGGCCGTCAGTGCTGTTCTATTACGTTTGAATAATACTATTGCATTTGGAAAATGCAGAAGCTTAAATTGTGGGAAATATAATGTTCTCTCGGTGGAGCCACTGCGCTCAACATGGCAACCCAGCCAACGTAACAGACAACGTGATGTCTGACACGCCCACCACGGATAACAACATTGTACACTGGTGAGGCATGTGTGTTCTGGGAGGCACGCTATGCTAAACTAGCTTAGCAGGAAAACCAACAGCAACACACACGCTACAAACTCTCCCCGCAACGGAGAAACAGGGCTAAAGCAATCGACACACAATCCCCATTTCTCCAGACCATAATTCCTGCTTTGTAAAAGAAAACAAAAGCCCAAACAGAGAACCAAATGTCCGAACACTAACGCCTACAGTAGATGAACAATGTTTCCCTAAAGTCAAATTTTTTTAATGTTAGATGGCCATATTATCTGCCCAAAGAAAACACCACTGTTTTGTTGTTGCTGCTGTGTACATTCCTCCTAATGCAAATTCAAAAGATGCACTACAGGAATGCACTACTGTTTTTGATTTTCTTTTTTAGTGTATAATAAAGGGACTATAACTGCATTTCGTTATGCAACCCGGTGTTGTACAATGACATTAAATTAATCTTGAAAAAACCCTCTGACCTTTTGTGGGACCTGAGCGAGGGCTGAGGCGATCATGTTTGCTTTCTCTGTAGTGATGTTGTTTATGAATGATCCCAAAGTGAAGACCACAATGCCAGCATCTCCAGAACTCTGCACAAACTCCTCCATATCCTGCAAGAATAACATTATCCCAATGCAAACCATCCAGCATTTTAATTTCTCTCTTTTTAATGGCTCATTCTCTTTATTGTTGAAGTCAGGAATATTGTGCAGACAGCCTTACCTCTGGTAACGGTTTAGCAGGTCTGCAGTGAATCCCACCAACAAATTTGAAGTTAGGGAGGAAAGGACGAGGGAAATCAAAATCCCAGTAAGTTCTTATCAACCAGATATCTGCCCGACCCATCAGCTCACAGGCACTGGTGGGTGTTCCTGTCATAAAACAAAAGTAATGGATGACACTTGGAAAGTATTACCATTACTTCAGATAGCTTATTTTCATATTTTATTTGCTTAAAATAAGTGTCTGGATTTAAAAGCATTGCAATTAATCCAATAATCATTGGACTTTATGCGGTCCTTAAAAAAAGTGTTGTGTAGTTATTACTCACCTTTGACTTTGGAGTAATATTTATCGAGTTCTTTCCATGAAACATGATCAATCACGATGTCCTGCAGTGCGTAGAAGAGGAAGTTCCACACTCTCTCAGAGAAGTCCATCTTGTCAGTTAGTTTGCTCATAGCCCCGGGGACAAAGGAAGGAGGAGCAGGGAGCTGACCACAGAGTCTCTCCCAGTTATGGGCTAGGGAAAACCGCAAGGAGAAGACCAGAGGGATGCTCAAAATCTCTGCTACTAAGTCACTGCCGGGAAAGATGGGGTCAGCCAGGAGAAGGTCATATTTTCCCTCCTTCAGCTTCTTCATGATGGATTCAGATTTCAGCACGCCATCCAAAAACTTTAAAGAATACTGCAATTCGACCTTCATCAGATCCATGTATTTGATGTAAATCTGTATGTAGCTCATATGATCCATCTCATACATGGAGAAGTGAAGGTACTCCTCATAAAACTCCTCCATTGTCTCTATTGAAACGGAGACATTGAAGGGTTCGTAGCCAAAGCGAGAAGGCTCACTGGTGTTCATGTACATTGACGTGTTCGGGACCAGAACCGTCACCTGGTGTCCCCTGTCGATCAGCGTCTCCAGCACAGGCTTCATGTTAATCCAGTGGCTGCCTTCAGTGTACCACACCAAGATGTTACCTCCGTTTGCGCTCCATGTCACACAAAGTACCAGCAGGACACAAACGGAGAGACGCTGCTCCAGCTTCATCGTGCTTGTTTGTTTGACTGAAAACGTGCCGTGCTCTGAACCTTTTTTTAAAGGTGCTCCTGGAAAAATAATCATTAACCAAACAAAGCTGAACTCTGACTCGTAGCTATTCCTTGTCTTACATGACACGTTATATAACGGACCCACCCAGAGCAAGGGGTTCGAGGTAAAAGGTAATGGCTGTAAAGCTAATAGTCAGTATTGAAAAATAATCTCTTAACCTATACCTGAAATCCACAAACGGAAAGTAAAAACAGACTCTAGATCCCCAGATTCTACTCGTTATATCATTCATCTCTTCTAAACAAGAGACTAAGAATGCTGGTTGTGCTCTTCTTTTTGCTGACAATAAGAAGCACAATCAGGTCTGTAAGTGAAAATATACTTCCTGAAAAGACAACTTTATGTTTTTCTCATATGTTCTCACTAGAGGGCACACTGAACCTGTGCAGTACTTGGAATGAGGGTTTATTTTCTCAGATCATTTACTCTGATGTGATGTGCTTTTTTGTTTTGTTGGTTGAACCCTTTTAACCCGAGCCCTATTTTTAGGCCTCTGCTCGAAAACTGCATACCCATACTAAAAAGAGTGTATTTCTCTAACTACAAGGTCTATTTTAATAATTTGTATGTTATAATAAAGGTAACGCTTGTTCAGATTTGTTCAATGTCTAAATATCAGTGTATATGTTCTTGGTTAAGAGTAAATGAAGATGGCACACAGCTCAAATTGAAAAGTTTCAGGTTTGCCTGAAGAAAAAGCCCTTTTATTGTTATCATTTCTTGAAATGAGGGAGTGGTTACCCTAAAACATCTCCCAAATCATAGCACATGTCAATAGTCTTTATGCAAATTTTGACTTTGATAAAGTGAAGCAGAAAAAAGTTAGAGAGATTTTAGTACAGAGAGGTCAGGCGAGGTTAAGCAAAATTGTCATTTTGGAACCAGCAGTTCCATTGTAGTTTTATATACTATATAACTATATATTTTACTTGTTTTATCACTAATACTGTTCAATCTATCCAAATACAGCAGTTTGGCATCATTTTGAGAGCCTGAATCCTCTCTGAGCCTGTGAACCATGAACCAACTGTTCACGTACGTACATGGTAATCTAGTGCACAGAGGTAAACAATGTTGTCACTTCAGTTTTTACGGTTAGGCTGACTGAACCTGACTTCATGGTGACAAAACAAGTGAAACTAAAAAGTTGCACTTATAGAGTGCAGATTTCTACCAAGATTTTCTCCGACGACCACTGCTGTAATGTTTGATTGAATAAATACAACCCGAAGTTGGCTAACCCACCATCTAGGCTGCGAGTGTATCAGACGTGTTATTCACTTGCACAGATACAGTACATTCTCATTTTGATCTATGCAGATGTCCATACTGGCTTTGTGCAGGCGTGAGTCTTAGTGCATCCTATTGGCATAACTGCAACATGACGCATTTATTTAGTCTTCAAGCCTACTGAGGAAACTGTTTAAGCTGTTCATATATCACTCTATTAAGAGATGTGACTGTGAAAGGTTTGCTGGTAAAATCATACTGAATCATTCATTTAGGAGGGCAGAATGCAGTACACACTGATTGAGTATGTAGTATGCAGTAGCTACGTTAGTATACGTCTTCAAACACAGCCTGTGGCTCTGCGATGCACTCAGCTGTTTGATCACAAGTGGCTCCAAACCGACCGGGGGCTGGTTAAGATTAGTGAGCAGTCAGCAGTCAATTAATGGCAGTATCATAAAAAAAATGTGGTCAGACACAGAGATGCATTCATGCAAACCAGATCTCATTATGTCCTTGCAAAGATAATGAATAGCACAACATCGTTTCACGGGAATATCGGACATTGTGAAGTGATTTTCTGAGTGTTTCATTTGGTTTTTTACTTGTTTTAGAGTTGTCCCAAGACACAAATTGCAATCCAGGGCTTTGTGGTTACATTACATGATTAGGCGTAATAAGACAACCAGGGAACTGTTCATTCAGTTTTTCACATACATCTCAGTCCAGTCAGTTACTCAGCCTTTCTCTTTGTCTTTCCCTTTCTGCCACAGCACCTCCGGAAGCAGAAAGTGCAGGTCTTGACAAAGAGGAGTACGAGGATCAGAACAATGGCGAGGAGGAAGGCCAGGACATCCAGACTGTGATACTGGTACCAGGTGAGCTCATGGGCCTGGACCCTCAGGTGCTCGGCCCCTTTGTTTCTCATGGTGAACTCGATCCAGAATACCGCCTCATCACGAGGACTCATTGGTCTGTCGTGGTGGATACTGGACAGCCACAAGGCATTCTCCTTGTACCTATCAATGCAGACATACAGGTGAAAATGTGGATTAAGATGCTACATTCCATGTATTTTTCATTTTTATACTTAAGGTTTTTTGCCTTACCAATAATGGGAATTAAAAGGGTTTATTTATTTTTTGTTTCATGTATTTTAAAACTTAAAAATCTGAAAGGAAAGCCATTATACACTGGGAAAAGCCCATACAGCGGACTTGTAATTTCTTTGTGACCTTGCAACTCTGTGGTAATTGAACTCTGTCATACTACATTACACCATGGCTCCTTTATGGCATGTCTTTAACCACTTACAGATTATTAACGTAAACTCTCCAAAAAGGCAGTCATTTTTCTTTGCCTTTTTAAAACCCTAAAAGTGAAAATCAGTAAAAGAACTTACGATTTCTCATTGATGACAGTATTGACTGCATCTCTAAGGTCCTCACTCTTCATGAAGTTCAAGTCTACAGTAACTGCAGCTCCCTTTGCCTTAACATGGACCATGTTGTCTGGCTGGTCAGCAAACATGGGGATGCCCACCATGGGAACACCGTGGTAGATGGCCTCATAAATCCCATTTGTGCCACCATGGGTGATGAAAGCTCTGGTCTTGGGGTGACCTGATATGGGTATTAAAAATCATGAAACATACATTAATCTCTTCAGTTAAGACTGGCTGTTAAAGCACATCTTTTGACTTCCGTATGATATGACTTCTATAAACATATACTGAACATTACATTACAGTCATTTAGCAGACCCTTTTATCCAAAGCGACTTACGATAAGTGTATTCAACATTGGTATTCAGGAGAACTACTAGTCACCAGAAGTCATAAGTGCATCTCCTTTTTAAAACAAGCATCTAAGAGCATAAACCAGAGCAAAATTACAGTGCAGAAACAAACTAATACAAATACAATAAGAGCAAGAAAATATGAATACAATAAGTGCTAAGTGGAAGGCTCAGGGTAGTACTTCTTGAAGAGGTGAATTTTTAGCCTGCGCCGAAAGATGGGCAGCGACTCTGCTGTCCTGACGTCAGTGGGGAGTTCATTCCACCACTGTGGGGCCAGGACAGAAAAAAGCCGTGACTGGGTCGATCAGCCGCATGGACCTCTGAGCGAGGGGGCAACCAATCGCCCCGAGGCAGCAGAGCGTAGTGGTCGGGCGGGGGTGTAGGGCTTGACCATGGCCTGGGGGTAGGAAGGAGCTGTTCCTTTCACTGCCCTGTAGGCTAGCACCAGAGTCTTAAACTGGATGCAAGCTCTTACAGGTCGCCAGTGTAGAGAACGGAGAAGGGAATTTGTGGGAGAACTTGGGACGATTGAACACCAGATGAGCTGCAGCTTTCTGGACAAGCTCCAGAGGTCTGATGGCCGATGCTGGGGCTCCGGCAAGTAGTTAGTTGCAGTAGTCCAGGCGGGAGATGACAAGAGCCTGGATTAGCACCTGCGCCGTCTCGTCAGTGAGGAAGGGGCGAATCCTCCTGATGTTGTAGAGCAGGAATCTGCAGGAGCGTGTGACCGATGCAATGTTTGCTGACAAATGACAGTTGGTCATCCAGGGTCACACCCAGATTCCTCGCAGTCCGAGTTGGCGTCACCACGATATCATCAATGGTGATGTACAGGTCTCGTGCGGGCAACCCTTCCCCGAGAGGAACAGTAGCTCGGTTTTGTCCAGGTTGAGCTTCAGGTGGTGTGTCGCCATCCACTTCGAGATGTCAGCCAAGCACACAGCGATGCGTGCCTCTACTTGAGTGTCACCGGGGGGAAATGACAAGACCAGCTGGGTGTCATCGGCATAACAATGGTAAGAAAAGTCATGCAAGCGAATAACAGAACCCAGAGATGTTGTGTAGAGTGAGAAGAGAAGGGGGCCCAGAACTGAACCTTGTGGAACACCCATAGTCAGCATGCATGGTTCCGACACTTCGGACATTTGACATTCTTACTCTGTTTTCTAACAGCTTTACTTACCCAGTAGGTCATTCTGAGGGATCCAGTCGAATATTCTGGTGTTGGCACCCAGAGTTGCTGGTTTTTCTCCACTGTATTTCCACAGCACCTAGAAACAAAAATGTAAACACTCAAAATAACAACGTGCTAATTATATTTAATCATCACATATATAGTATAAACACATGGTTAGGGCTGCAACTAATAATTATTTTAATAATCTATTAATCTGTCGATTAGTTGTTCGATTAATCGATGAATCGGATAAAAAAACAAAAAACAAAAAAGCATTAATTTCCAACCCTTTATTCAAAAACAGAACTGACAGTGCAAATTCGCAGTGCAAAAAATCTTCAGATGCACAAACAGGTTGCTCGAACATCCCTGAGCTGTTAAAGTAATAATAAAAAAAAAAATGGACTAATATCACGAGTGGGGTTCAGCGGGTTACCCACGCCTCTCGGCGAAGGGTAGACACACGCTGATCCACTCAGTGTGGCGCGTGTGCAGCCCCGGACATCTAAGGGCATCACAGACCTGTTATTGCTCAATCTCGTGCGGCTGAACGCCACTTGTCCCTCTAAGAAGATGGACGCTGACTGCACGGGGCCGTGTAACTAGTTAGCATGCCGGAGTCTCGTTCGTTATCGGAATTAACCAGACAAATCGCTCCACCAACAAAGAACGGCCATGCATCACCACCCACAGAATCGAGAAAGAGCTATCAATCTGTCAATCCTTTCCGTGTCCGGGCTGGGTGAGGTTTCCCCCGGCCGTCCCTCTTAATCATGGCCCCAGTTCAGAGAAAAACCCACAAAATAGAACCGGAGTCCTATTCCATTATTCCTAGCTGCGGTATTCAGGCGACCGAGCCTGCTTTGAACACTCAAACATCTCCGCGACTTATTGAGTGGCGTAATAATCGCTCGAATCGATAATGAAATTCGTTGCCAACTCTTTTAATAATCGATTTTATCGATTCGTTGTTGCAGCCTTACACATGGTATTTGACCTCTGCTTTTCACCCATCCTAAGAATTTTAGTAGCAGTGGCCTGCTGTAAAGTCCCGGTGATCAACTTGGTTCAGGGGACGGGGGGGATTGAATGCCACCGTGGTATTAAAATCAATTTGAGACTTTAAATTTACTTTAACTCTTAACATTTCGTAGAGTGCTGTTAAGGCCAGTAGGCAGGTTGGGCTAAAATGTCCTGTTAGCAAGGTCATTTGGACACGTCCATTGTTCATGGATGTATTTTTTGCTGCCCTTGCTTGACATTGGTCATTAGTGACACCTCACAAAGAAGACAACATCAAACATACTGACATAACGGGCCAAAAATCCGTTGTCCCTGTCTACACGTCAACACTGAAAACCGAGTTTCTGAAAATCTTTACCCTGGCCGGAGTTTAACAAAAGCTCTGTTTCAGTGACTGTAAACACTGTTTGTGTGTAGACGAAATGTCAAAACCTATAGTCCCATGTACATGTGGACTAGGCCTTAAAGCAAGTAAAAGTGAAAGTTAGGTTGGTGCTCAAATATAGTCTAAGTAGATGAACAATATTTCCCTCGAGTCAAATTTGTTTATGTTAGATGGCCCAAAGAAAAAGCCAGTGTTTTGTTGCTGCTGTGTACATTCCCCCAGATGCAAATTCAAAAGATGCACTACAGGAATGCACTACTGATTTTGATTTTCTTATGTATAATAAAGAGACTAACTGCATTTCGTTATGTTGTACAATGACAATACATTAATTTTGGAAAAATAGAGATTGTCCTCTGACCTTTTGTGGGATCTGAGCGAGGGCTGAGGCGATCATGTTTGCTTTCTCTGTAGTGATGTTGTTTATGAATGATCCCAAAGTGAAGACCACAATGCCAGCATCTCCAGAACTCTGCACAAACTCCTCCATATCCTGCAAGAATAACATTATCCCACAATGCAAACCATCCAGCATTTTAATATCTTTCCGAAGGCATTTTAACTGCACATTCTCTTCATTGTTTTTAGTCAGGAATACTGTGGAGGCTGTGTAATGACCTATTAATAGGCCTGTGATAGTAGAGACAGCCGTACCTCTGGTAACGGTTTAGCAGGTCTGCAGTGAATCCCACCAACAAATTTGAAGTTAGGGAGGAAAGGACGAGGGAAATCAAAATCCCAGTAGGTTCTTATCAACCAGATATCTGCCCGACCCATCAGCTCACAGGCACTGGTGGGTGTTCCTGTCATAAAACAAAAGTAATGGATGACAGCCGCCCGTTAAAGATGAGATGGCCAATTTTCATTATATTTACTGAAAATATCAAATTGTTGATAAAGGTGACTGGATATATAACCAGTGCAATGAATCCAAAGCTATTAAATCATCATTGGACTTTATGTGGTCCATAGATAAGAATTATTGTTACACAGTGGGTCTTGTATTTGAGTAATTCACCTTTGACTTCGGAGTAATATTTATCGAGTTCTTTCCATGAAACATGATCAATCACGATGTCCTGCAGTGCGTAGAAGAGGAAGTTCCACACTCTCTCAGAGAAGTCCATCTTGTCAGTTAGTTTGCTCATAGCCCCGGGGACAAAGGAAGGAGGAGCAGGGAGCTGACCACAGTGTCTCTCCCAGTTATGGGCTAGGGAAAACCTCAAGGAGAAGACCAGAGGGATGCTCAAAATCTCTGCTATTAAGTCACTGCCGGGAAAGATGGGGTCAGCCAGGAGAAGGTCATATTTTCCCTCCTTCAGCTTCTTCATGATGGATTCAGATTTCAGCACGCCGTCCAAAAACTTGAAAGAATACTGCATGTCGACCTTCATCAGATCCATGTATTTGATGTAAATCTGTATGTAGCTCATATGATCCATCTCATACATGGAGAAGTGAAGGAACTCCTCCATAAACTCCTCCATTGTCTCCATTGAGACGGAGACATTGAAGGGTTCGTAGCCAAAGCGAGAAGGCTCACTGGTGTTCATGAACATCGACGTGCTCGGGACCAGAACCGTCACCTGGTGTCCCCTGTCGATCAGCGTCTCCAGCACAGGCTTCATGTTAATCCAGTGGCTGCCTTCAGTGTACCACACCAAGATGTTACCTCCGTTTGCGCTCCATGTCACACAAAGTACCAGCAGGACACAAACGGAGAGACGCTGCTCCAGCTTCATCGTGCTTGTTTGTTTGACTGAAAACGTGCCGTGCTCTGAACCTTTTTTAAAGGTGCTCCTGGAAAAATAATCATTAACCAAACAAAGCTGAACTCTGACTCGTAGCTATTCCTTGTCCTACATGACACGTTATATAACGGACCCACCCTGAGCAAGGGGTTCGAGGTAAAAGGTAATGGCTGTAAAGCTAATAGTCAGTATTGAAAAATAATCTCTTAACCTATACCTGAAATCCACAAACGGAAAGTAAAAACAGACTCTAGATCCCCAGATTCTACTCGTTATATCATTCATCTCTTCTAAACAAGAGACTAAGAATGCTGGTTGTGCTCTTCTTTCTGCTGACAATAAGAAGCACAATCAGGTCTGTAAGTGAAAATATACTTCCTGAAAAGACAACTTTATGCTTTTCTCATATGTTCTCACTAGAGGGCACACTGAACCAGTGCAGTACTTGGAATGAGGGTTTATTTTCTCAGATCATTTACTCTGATGTGCTTTTTTTGTTTTGTTGGTTAAAGCCCTGATGAGGATCTGTGAGCCAAACGACAAAAACATCCGTCAGGAGGAGTGTTATTACCACTATGGGAAAGGAGTTACAAAGAAAAGTGAGTGTACCATCGGTTTATGTCTTAGAAACATTGCAAATGTTTCAAAGTGTTATTATATAACTTACTTACACTATCAGATCATGGTGTACATTTTTAAACTGTTAACAGTGCCAGGTGGAGGGGAGACACGCTACAGTTGCTGTGAGGAAGTACCTGGATGTCAGGTGTTTCAGGTACGAAAAGACAACGAGACATTACTTCTTAACTTGATTCCCTCTTAAAACCTCCTCACATGTACCAGCAGGGAAATGTCATGTTGATTTATTGTTTTAAATAATATAATATTGTCTAGTCTTCAGGTGCATCTCCATGATTCCCTCAGCCTGGATGGGTTTGTGTTGGACGTTCCCCAGACATCCCTCAGATACGAGCGGTCCTGGGGTCTACTCCTTGGATTGTGAAATGGTGATCAGCTTTTTTTAGGATCTTCTTCATGTTGAGTGCAACATTTCAACTTAATTGTAAAAGTTTCATTAGAATCCTTAATTTAAACTGGTTATCTGTGACCACAAAAATGTTAAGTAGCACAAAAGTCAAACTTTGCTTAACTGACAGATGAGAATTTCTTCAATACCAGATCATTTTATGTTATTTGTTTCAAAATGGATTACTGTATAACTTCAATACGAAAGGATATATATATATTGAGACCATTAATAATAACTTGTCAGAAGAATGAAATGAACAGAATGAAAAATTCCTTTTATGTGTGTATTTTATTTTCCAAAATTACACCCATCAATGTCAGCAACTTACTGTTACATGAAGGAGCAAACAATACAACTCTTCAAGTACGTACATGGTAATCGAGTGCACAGAGGTAAACAATGTTTTCACTTCAGTTTTTACGGCTAGGCTGACTGAACCTGACTTCATGGTCTCTACCAAGATTCTTTTTTTTAATGCAGAAAAGTAACCGTTTAGATTTCCAATATGTGGTCTGTTTCACCAAATAATGCCTGTTTGGAAATTAGGTACATGGTTTTGAAGATGTGACGGTGAACTGTCTGCTGGTAAAATCATACTGAATCATTCATTTAGGAGGGCAGAATGCAGTACACACTGATTGAGTATGTAGTATACAGTAGCTACGTTAGTATACGTCTTCAAACACAGCCTGTGGCTCTGCGATGCACTCAGCTGTGTGATCACTAGTGGCTCCAAACTGACCGGGGCTGGTTAAGATTAGTGAATGAGCAGTCAGCAGTCAATTAATGGCAGTATTATTACAGTATAATATATATTGCCTCTATTGAATTGATAATACTATAAGAAAGAGTGTGAGACTTTGAGCATGCAGCCATAAATGATACACCCAAGATATTACGCAGTTTGGTGCTGCAGTATGCAAGATTAGATGTGGACAGACACAGAGATGCATTCATGCAAACACTCGCTCACTCACTCACTCATGGAAACCAGATCTCATTATGTCCTTGCAAAGGTAACAAATAGCACAACATCGTTTCACGGGAATATCGGACATTGTGGAGTGATTTTCTGAGTGTTTCATTTGCTTTTTTACTTGTTTTAGAGTTGTCCCAAGACACAAATTGCAATCCAGGGCTTTGTGGTTACATTACATGATTAGGCCTAACAAGACAACCAGGGAACTGTTCATTCAGTTTTTCACATACATCTCAGTCCAGTCAGTTACTCAGCCTTTCTCTTTGTCTTTCCCTTTCTGCCACAGCACCTCCGGAAGCAGAAAGTGCAGGTCTTGACAAAGAGGAGTACGAGGATCAGAACAATGGCGAGGAGGAAGGCCAGGACATCCAGGCTGTGGTACTGGTACCAGGTGAGCTCATGGGCCTGGACCCTCAGGTGCTCGGCCCCTTTGTTTCTCATGGTGAACTCGATCCAGAATACTGCCTCATCACGAGGACTCATTGGTCTGTCGTGGTGGATACTGGACAGCCACAAGGCATTCTCCTTGTACCTATCAATGCAGACATACAGGTGAAAATGTGGATTAAGGTGCTACATGTCTTCCATGTAATTTTAATACTTCGGTTTTTGCCTTACCAAGAATGGGAATTAAAAGGGTTTATTTATTTTTTGTTTCATGTATTTTAAAACTTAAAAATCTGAAAGGAAAGCCATTATACAAGGGGAAAAGCCCATCCAGCGGTCTTGTAATTTCTTTGTGACCTTGCAACTCTGTGGTAATTGAACTCTGTCATACTACATTACACCATGGCTCCTTTATGGCATGTCTTTAACCGCTTACAGATTATTAACGTAAACTCTCCAAAAAGGCAGTCATTTTTCTTTGCCTTTTTAAAACCCTAAAAGTGAAAATCAGTAAAATAACTTACGATTTCTCATTGATTACAGTATTGACTGCATCTCTAAGGTCCTCAGTCTTCATGAAGTTCAAGTCTACAGTAACTGCAGCTCCCTTTGCCTTAACATGGACCATGTTGTCTGGCTGGTCAGCAAACATGGGAATGCCCACCATGGGAACACCGTGGTAGATGGCCTCATAAATCCCATTTGTGCCACCATGGGTGATGAAAGCTCTGGTCTTGGGGTGACCTGATATGGGTATTAAAAATCATGAAACATACATTAATCTCTTCAGTTAAGACTGGCTGTTAAAGCACATCTTTTGACTTCTGTATGATATGACTTCTATAAACATATACTGAACATTACATTACAGTCATTTAGCAGACCCTTTTATCCAAAGCGACTTATAATTAGTGTATTCAACATTGGTATTCAAGAGAACTACTAGTCACCAGAAGTCATAAGTGCATCTCCTTTTTAAAACAAGCATCTAAGAGCATAAACCAGAGCAAAAGTACAGTGCAGAAACAAACTAATACGAATACAATAAGAGCAAGAAAATATGAATTCAATAAGTGCTAAGTGGAAGGCTCAGGGTAGTACTTTTTGAATAGGTGAGTTGTCAGCCTGCGCCGAAAGATGGGCAGCGACTCTGCTGTCCTGACGTCAGTGGGGAGTTCATTCCACCACTGTGGGGCCAGGACAGATAAAAGCCGTGACCGGGTTGATTAGCCGCATGGACCTCTGAGCAACGGGGCAACCAATCGCTCCGAGGCAGCAGAGCGTAGTGGTCGGGCGGGGGTGTAGGGCTTGACCATGGCCTGGGGGTAGGAAGGAGCTGTTCCTTTCCGAACCCTTCCCCGGGAGGAACAGTAGCTCGGTTTTGTCCAGGTTGAGCTTCAGGTGGTGTGTCGCCATCCACTTCGAGATGTCAGCCAAGCACGCAGCGATGCGTGCCTCTACTTGAGTGTCACCGGGGGGATATGACAAGACCAGCTGGGTGTCATCGGCATAACAATGGTAAGAAAAGTCATGCGAGCGAATAACAGAACCCAGAGATGTTGTGTAGAGTGAGAAGAGAAGGGGGCCCAGAACTGAACCTTGTGGAACACCCATAGTCAGCATGCGTAGCTCCGACACAGCCCCCCTCCATGTCACCTGGTAGGATGCAAACAGGGAGAGTGCAGAGCCTGAGACAAAGGCTTGTGATGCTGGCTAGATCAGATCCCATTAAGATTCTGGAAAAACTCCAGAAAGCGGCAATTATACACACAAGGCCCTACCTTATGGATTTGTGCTTTTAGTTCACCTCTTAGACACTTTGTCATTGTTGGTCCAAGTCAATCTTGGAACCCATCAGGTATCGGTCTGAAAACGATTTAGCATCTGAAGTCAACTGCCATTAATACTGGATATCCAGGCCAAGACTTCCTTTTCCGTGCTTGGTCATTGTTTACAGTACGATAATCAACTTGAGGTGCGAGACTGGAGTTGGGGTTGAGAGACGACGTCTACGATCTGATTGTTTCACAAGTGGCCATTTTAAAAGCTAATTTATAGATAGTAAAAAGCTAAAGGGTTGTCAGACAATAGCCGATGGGTTTTGGGATTGCATTTCGGCCAATGCCTTCCGCCTCATTTGCTCTCCAAACGGACTGTTTAGATAAGATAATATAAGATAAGATAATCCTTTATTAGTCCCGCAGTGGGGAAATTTACAGGATCACAGTTTACCTGCAATTAATCAAAGTCCACTTAAGGTGATTGTTCAATACTACTCGGACTTCAAACAGAAACCAGAACGCTTCCAGTTCCAAAATTCTGCATTTATAGATATATATATAGATATCTATAGATAAACTACAAAGATAAATACATGATGTATATTATTGGTATGTTGAAGGAATGGGGACACTGCTTTATTGTGTGGACCTGTTTGCATAATTATCTTTTCACTGGCTAAATACCAGCTTGTAATTATGCATATTGTGAATGTGTTTTGGTTGTCTCTGAAGTGACATGCCAAAGAACCAACTTCAACAAAAACATTCTTACTGTGTTTTCTAACAGCTTTACTTACCCAGTAGGTCATTCTGAGGGATCCAGTCGAATATTCTGGTGTTGGCACCCAGAGTTGCTGGTTTTTCTCCACTGTATCTCCACAGCACCTAGAAACAAAAATGTAAACACTCAAAATAACACCGTGCTAATTATATTTCATAATACACTGCATAGCAGTACATTTATTAATACATGCTAAATGACGGGGGAAAGTAGTTGTAAAACTTTAGTTCTTTTCATTGGGAAATTGTCTTTGGTGATTCACTTGTGGTGTGAGGTAATCTATCCAACGTGATTAAATTCCATTGTTTGTTTTTGAAAATCCAAACTCTTCTCTATCACTATAACTTGCAATTTACTTCAAATTAGGTGTTGCTGCTAACCTCCTACCTTATTATTTTATTCGTCACACATATATAGTATAAACACATGGTATTTGATCTCAGCTTTTCACCCATCCTAAGAATTTTAGTAGCAGTGGCCTGCTGTAAAGTCCCGGTGATCAACTTGGTTCAGTGTCTCAAGAACACTTTGACATGTGGACAAGAGGCGACGGGGATTGAATGCCACCGTGGTATTAAAATCAATTTGAGACTTTAAACTTACTTTAACTCTTATCATTTTGTTCGAGTGCTGTTGTTGGGCTAAAATGTCCTGTTAGAAAGGTAATTTGGACACGTCCATTGTTCATGGATGTATTTTTTGCTGCCCTTGCTTGACTGACATTGCGCAGGCCTTTGGTCGGACGTGGGTGAGGTGGACACTATGTTTGCATCGGTGATGGTTGGTGCTCAAATTTAGTCAAAGTAGATGAACAATTTTTCCCTCAAGTCCATTTTTTTATGTTAGATGGCCCAAAGAAAACACCACCCCGTTTTGTTGCTGTGTATTTTCCTCCTGATGCAAATTCAAAAGATGACCTACAGGAATGCACTACTGTTTTTGATTTTATTTTTTAGTGTATAATAAAGGGACTATAACTGCATTTCGTTATGCAACCCTGTGTTGTACAATGACAATAAATGAATCCGGAAAAAATAAAGAGATTGTCCTCTGACCTTTTGTGGGATCTGAGCGAGGGCTGAGGCGATCATGTTTGCTTTCTCTGTAGTGATGTTCTTGATTATTGATCCCAAAGTGAAGACCACAATGCCAGCATCTCCAGAACTCTGCACAAACTCCTCCATATCCTGCAAGAATAACGTTGTCCCAATGCAAACCAACCAGCATTTTAATTTCTCTCTTTTTAATGGCTCATTCTCTTTATTGTTGAAGTCAGGAATATTGTGCAGACAGCCTTACCTCTGGTAACGGTTTAGCAGGTCTGCAGTGAATCCCACCAACAAATTTGAAGTTAGGGAGGAAAGGACGAGGGAAATCAAAATCCCAGTAGGTTCGCATCAACCAGATATCTGCCCGACCCATCAGCTCACAGGCACTGGTGGGTGTTCCTGTCATAAAACAAAAGTAATGGATGACAGCCGCCTCTTGGGAAAGTATTACCATTACTTCAGATAGCATATTTTCACATTTTATTTGCTTAAAATAAGTGCTGACAAAGGTGTCTGGATTTAAAAGCATTGCAATTAATCCAATAATCATTGGACTTTATGCGGTCCTTAAAAAAGTGTTGTTACATATATTACTCACCTCTGACTTCGGAGTAATATTTATCGAGTACTTTCCAAAAAATGTTTTCGAGCACAATGTCCTGCAGTGCGTAGAAGAGGAAGTTCCACACTCTCTCAGAGAAGTCCATCTTGTCAGTTAGTTTGCTCATAGCCCCGGGGACAAAGGAAGGAGGAGCAGGGAGCTGACCACAGTGTCTCTCCCAGTTGTTGGCTAGGGAAAACCTCAAGGAGAAGACCAGAGGGATGCTCAAAATCTCTGCTACTAAGTCACTGCCGGGATAGATGGGATCAGCCAGGAGAAGGTCATATTTTCCCTCCTTCAGCTTCTTCATGATGGATTCAGATTTCAGCACGCCGTCCAAAAACTTTAAAGAATTCGTCAAGCTGACCTTCATCAGATCCATGTATTTGATGTAAATCTGTATGTAGCTCATATGATCCATCTCATACATGGAGAAGTGAAGGAACTCCTCCATAAACTCCTCCATTGTCTCCTTTGAAACGGAGACATTGAAGGGTTCGTAGCCAAAGCGAGAAGGCTCACTGGTGTTCATGAACATGGACGAGCTCGGGACCAGAACCGTCACCTGGTGTCCCCTGTCGATCAGCGTCTCCAGCACAGGCTTCATGTTAATCCAGTGGCTGCCTTCAGTGTACCACACCAAGATGTTACCTCCGTTTGCGCTCCATGTCACACAAAGTACCAGCAGGACACAAACGGAGAGACGCTGCTCCAGCTTCATCGTGCTTGTTTGTTTGACTGAAAACTTGCCGTGCTCTGAACCTTTTTTAAATGTGCTCCTGGAAAAATAATCATTAACCAAACAAAGCTGAACTCTGACTCGTAGCTATTCTTTGTCCCACATGACACGTTATATAAGACATACACACACACACACACCCCAAGCAACTGTGGGTAAAAGGTAAAGTCAACAGAAAGCAGTCTCTAACCTGATCCAGAAATCCACAAAAGGAAAGTAAAAACTGACTTCAGAATCCCAGATACTAGTTGTTGGCTGTGGAGAAATGGAGTGAAATAACTGACTGATAAAGATTTCAGCTGTGTGGGCTTGGACACACTGGAGTAATGTGAGGATGTCGAGTGTGCATGTTGGGGCCTGTGCAAGAATTTCCGTGCATACAAAGTGTAGGAGTGTGAGTGTAACCTAGGATGTTGGTTTTCATAAGGGGGGGGATCTTTTAAAGCCACATTTCGAAAGTAACTGTATGTTCACAGTTTGTTGTGATCATTTTAGCCACACCAGTGTGGTGGCTCAAGGTATCGCAGTGCAGTGTTGGATGTGTTGCTACACTTCAGGATGAATTGTAATAAGATTGGTGATCCTATCATCGGGTCAAATGTTCTATTTGCCTAACATGTTGGTTTATGACCAAATACCCGAAGAACTAATGGCATGCCCATCAGCCTCAGCTGCACTTTGTGTTTCATGCTCATTAGCAAACGTTAGCATGCTAACATTTTGAACATAAACATTATACCTGCTAAACATCAGCATGTCAACAGTGTCATTGAAAGCATGTTAGCATTTAGCTGAAACAGCCTCACAGAGCTGCCAGCACGGCTGTAGACTCTTGTTTTAGAGATGTATCCAGCAGTCGAATGAGGCAGCTGATTTCAGAAACCGGCTGGGGCCAGAGGGGTCAGCTCGGTGTGAATATTAGGTAGGCGGGGGTTGTCGGCCATGCCTTTAGGAATCGGCGGTGTTGAGGGGTGTGCTGTTCTTGGGAAATGTCACATGCGACTGTTTGGGCGTCTAAATCTTAACTCTGGGTACTTTGGCCCCCTCATTAACATTGTAGATTCCTTTTGACGCTGGATTCAGGAGCGTCTGGAAAAACAATAAGCATTTGAATATTGAATTCAATGCCCTGTTGAGGGAGTCAGTGGCCATTCAGAGTGTGTAAGTGTATACTGTTTCGTCCTCAGACCTCCCCTGGTGGTTCAGAGGACGTGTGAGGGAAACTAATGATGGGTATATCACGGTGTTACATACAATCGCAGAATCATTCAGTCTAAATGTTGAATTCCTGATGAAATTAAATACAAGGGGCATAATGCACAATCTACGCTTCAGCCACTGCATTCCTGCTGCTTCCTCTCCTTCTGTCCTCCTTCCTCGCGCTGTCTTTCCACCACAGGGTAAGGGTTACAGAGCATTGCTTTTTGAAGTAGATATTTGCATAATCAGATTAGGATGCGTGATTGTCAGTGGGCTCCCCCATCAGAGGGTGCTCCAGAGGAGAGAGGGTGCTGTCCAGCCAAACAATGGGTGACTCCCCTCCTCTCTCACCCTCCAACCAGCCTGCACCTGCATCCCACCCACCCATCCGGGCTGCAGGTCGGCTGCGGCGGCAGTCCACGCCTGGAGTTGCAGCCGCGGAGGGGTGAGAGAGAGAGAGAGAGAGAGAGAAGGGAAAAGGAAAGAGGGAGGGAGTCTGAGTGCATGACGGGAGTGGGAGGGCAGGGGTTGAGCTGAGATATTTAAACATGCAGAGTGTGAATTGGCTTTAAGGGGATAAAGAGCTCAGGGCCTATCGGTTGGCACCCAACTCCAGAAATTCTTTTTCATGGGCGCCTCAGCCGGGAGAGCGAGGGGCTGCCTGCACTGATCTGGCCCATTGTGATAACAGATTCAGACAGTGTGCTAGACGCTGATAAGGAAATGTGCTCTCAATAGACGATTACCCTCGTACTTGGGAGAGAATAGTCATTCAGGCAAATATACTTGGTGGAGGGAATGAGAAGCGTACAGATTTGTTATTATTTTCAATGCAGGGTTTCATAATTCTGCTCGAAAATTGAGGTCAGAGTAATGCTCATATTGTCATTAGACATTTCTGTAAATAAGGGTGTATCAGCAAAATGCATTTCACAGCCTGATAGCATGTGCGCAAAAGCAAACACGTGCCTTCCTATCCAGTTTCAAATGATTACTGAATAAATGAACATTAAATACACCAAAACATTCAACGTACCAAGAGGTAAACATTTTTTAATATTGCATCTCATGTTACCGGGAATTACAGCTATTAATAACGAAAGTAGGGTTTTTTCAGTTCACCATGAAATTGCTCAATTCACTGTGAAATTGCACAAGAGGTAAATCTCTCCCAAATGCATGCTTTGGGAGAGGCAGACTGCTCTGTACAGTTGTTTTCACTCTCCCACTTCAATATGATTTATTTTGGATGTTTTGCAGGATTACAATGAGTCACCTGTCAGTTCCCACAGGCCTCCAGTCAGTATGTCCAGCTGCCCTCTGCTCCGTTTACACACCATTAGCCCGAGTTTAACTGCCGGAGTGAAAGCGCCCGAAACCGACTCAGTGTTTACTCTTCAGCTCAGTTAGTTGCAGCCTTTTGCCTGAAAATGGGGCACATTTTCTACAGTCACAATAGGCGATTAGGCATGTAAATGTCTGACCTCGGTTTAAATGACAAACAAGGAGACGGGTGCAAACAAAACTGCGGATATTGGAATTAGAACTGTTGAAACACATAGTCCATTAATCAGTTTGTTGATCGATTTGATGCTTATGTAATAAGTAAGTTACAAATATTTCCTGGTAGCAGCTGTTTTTCTCTGTTTTATTTTATTGTAAACAGAATATCATTTTTTTATTTGGATTGCTGGTACGACAAAACAAGACTTTGTACTCTATGTATATATTGTTTTACTGTTGTCTGATTTGCTGACTAATCAATTAATCTAAAATTGAAAAAAAACATTGATAAATCAACAATGAAAATAATCTTCAGTTGAAGCCCTTATTGGAACTATAGTTGATTTCTGATAAATTTAGAATATTTTGATGCCGTTTCCCATAAAAAGCATTAATCTAATTGCACAGTAACATTTTGTTAGTTGATATGTTGGAATTTAGAGTTTAATTGGGAATGAATTGGTGATTTCCGTCATTTCTGTTGTTTGTTTTCAAGTAATATTCCTGCCTTTTCACTTAATAGTTATGACTTTGGTGCTGTTAAATGCTGCGTGTAACAACAAAGTGACGTTTTCCTGAAGAGAACTCCATCTGCACGTTGGTCAACTGGACAGCGTTTGACTCCAGAATGACCTCCGATCCTCGCGGTCACAAGTTAAGCTGTCACTTTCACTGCTCCTTTCACAGACCTGTGGTCAGCGGACAGAGAGCAGAGGTCAGCTTTGTGTCCACACGGTCATCACAGGACTCGAGGACGAATGTTTCTGGGCTTATAGAGCACGAACAAAGAGGCAGCAGCTCTGCCCTCAACTTCACATCACTTCGATTTAGACAGTGTGAAATAATGTCATCGGTGAGCCCCAATTTCACACTGCATACTAACTGAATATTTTCCAAGGATTTGATTTATGTTTTTGTTTTATTAGGTGTTCCTGGGGCTGTTTTGTCCCAACAGACACTTCCTCTTCCACATTTCCTTTGTGCATTGCATTGTGGGACAATCATGTCCTTCAACACTCAGAAATCTGCTGTTTTAGTATGCATGCTGACTGTTCAGAGTACACATACGTTTGTCATTTTTTCAGTGTGAACACACTACAGTTCAAAACAGGCTTGAATTTAGTGAATAGTTTGAAGTCTACTCAGAAATGCAGCTCTAAAATGTTTCCTTCTGTAAACATTACGAATGATTTGAGTGACCTCTGTCATTAAAAAGATTCAGAAAGTGTTCTATTATCAAATCATTTATTAAATAAATAGTTCAAATAAATAACATACTGTATATTCACAAGCACACCAAAATAACTTACAAAGGAGGTATCAGAAGATAATTAGCACACTCTTCACAGCAGACAATCAATTCATAATCTTTGGCTATATGACATGCGTATTTTACAAAAACTCAAAACACATTTAAATGAGAAGACATTTGTGTGGTGAAGCGTGTGATTACTGAAAGAGGATTGTCAGTTTTTCCCGAAATTCCTCAACCCAATCCCAAGAATCACCCAATACTGAACATTGTTGTGTAAAACGGGTGAGAAACAGCAAAAGTCTTTCACAGAACGGATTCTTCTGAAGTCAGATAATCTTGGTTAATAAATATAAAGGTCAGATTTAGTCTTCTCAAGACATGTCGATTTAAGAAAAAAAAAAAAAAAAAGGGGCCCTTGGCTATTTTGAGACAATTGCAGTCTAGAGAATTGGTTGAGCCATTATCTATTAAAATGCTGAATCTATTGCTTGAAATGAGAAATTCCTTAATCCCCATCCATTTTCCTCATCGGCAAAACACCCTGTCATTGCAAAACCCAATTAGTTCCAGGCTGGCCGGCAACAAGGAATATTAACATGAAGACATGAAGGGAGTATTGTACATCCAGGTTTTTACACATCCATTCCATGCAGAATACTAATTATTTTTCACCCGCAAATCATATTTCAACACTGATCAGGAGGCTGTGCCCAGGTTTGGGGGTCCACAAATATCACACAATATTGCATCTTCTGCATTGAAACACGAGTCACACACGGGTGACAAATGCAGAAAGAAAATAAGTCTTGAGGAAGGACAAGATCAGTTTTTTTTTTTAAACCCAGGAAAAGGGTCAGAAGGTCCACTCAAGAGTTTCTTTTTTTTTGTGTGTGGTTCTACCAGGCCTCGGAGCTGTCGCAGCTGGATCCAGGTGACGGGACTTCTGTGTCGCTGGTCAGGGCCCAGCCGTGTGGAGGGGAGTGCAGTTGCTCCATGTTTCCTCTGAGAAAGGTGAGCAGAGCGGTGGGGGAGTGGCTGGCCGGCTGACCGCTCTGGCTCTCCAGAAGCTGCACCAGGAAGGTGATGTAGCGCATGGCCAGACGCAGGATCTCGTTCTTGCTCAGCTTCTTCTCCGGAGGATGAGTGGGGATGAGCTTGCGGAGCTCGGCGAAGGCAGTGTTGACGTTGTGCTGGCGCCAGCGCTCCCTCGTGTTGGTGAACACCTTCCTGGTCATGGTGCCGGGTAGAGCTGTAACGATTAGTCGATTTATCGATTAGTCGATTGACAGAAAGTGAATCAGCCGCTATTTTGATCATTGAATAATGTTTTTTTGAAGATGTTATGCTTGTATTTCTTTATGCTCGTCTTTCTCATATATGATAGTTAACTGAACATCTTTGGGTTTTGGATGCTTATTTGGACAAAATAAGACATTTTGAGACGCCACCTTTGGCTGTGCGACATTATAAAGATAATTTTTCACTATTTATTTGGGACATTTTTATAAACAAACCGATTAATCAAGAAAATAATGTGCATTTTAATCAATAATAAAATAATCCGAGTTCTGAAGTGACTGACTCGAAGGAGAAAGAGTTAAGTGTATGAGGAAAACTGGCCACACTACTGTATGATTTTTTTTTGCACAGAAATTACTGATATTGATAAATAGTATTTATAAAATCCTACAAGAAATATTTACCAGGATTCATTTTGTAATTTACTGCTTATTTCTGAAAGATACAACCCTCACATTTTCCTCTTTTTGTCATAAATTGACAAAAGGTTGTACCAGGCTTTCACTGTAAATATAGATTTTGGAAAAGCTTTTACTCCCCCTACAGTACAGAGCATTAACAAGCAGTATATACACTTTTAATAGATTTAATAATAGTTGATAACACATTATAATGTAGCAGATATTTGTCAACAAGTCCTCCTGTGGGCCCCCACAGGTGTATGAACAGATAAATGACAATACAGTGAAACACAATATGAGGCTATGGTGTTATAACTACATTACGGTGCATTATAAACCATTTATTAAATGTTAACATAGTGCTATTTAATGCTAAATAGAGGGGTGAAGTTAAGTGTTACCAGATTTGATTTTAAGGTTAAATAAAAGCTGTTCTGCAACAAAACAAAATCTAAGATT
This sequence comes from Pholis gunnellus, assembly GCF_910591455.1. Classification (NCBI taxonomy): domain Eukaryota; kingdom Metazoa; phylum Chordata; class Actinopteri; order Perciformes; family Pholidae; genus Pholis; species Pholis gunnellus. The sequence goes on from NC_136532.1 coordinate 22,229,422, forward strand.
ATCATTATTAACACACAGTTCTGTTAAATCTGGTGTAAATGCACATCCCCTTGTGTTACACCCTCGTTGATTAACACATGGCCTGAAGGGGAAAATTAAATGCTTCAATATACCACAAATGTCTCACCTGTATGTGTGTAGAAATGAGCAGAAATCTCAGTTGCAGAGTCGTCCTCTGCAGGTCATCAGTGTCCAGGAGTCCGCTGTCAATGTCCACTCAGATGTGTCTTCTCATGCTCGCTGAGGGATCCTTATGAGCGAGAGGGAAGGAGAGAGTAAAAGACAGAGAGTGGGAGGGAGGGATGGGGTAAGACTGCCGCATGCTCGCATCCCACATTTTATAGCAGGGTGAACCCTATTGTGTGACGTGTGCTGTCGTGGAGCCTCTGTGGCATTGTGTGTGTGTGTGTGTGTGTGTGTGGTTGGTGTTAACTGAGCAGTGATTGTTAAAACACACTCCCCCTCCCCTTCTATCATTTAGAACCAATGGAGGGGGCTTTCTGATTATGCTGTCCATAAATCGTCACTTTAAATGATTTTCATAGGTGTTTCTGTGCAACATTTGACAGGATTCTGGATCTTTTTCTTCTCAACAGCCTTTTAAGTGACTATTTGTTGCTGCTTTTATGATTCATTGCTCATTTAATCCTTGAAGGTTCACACTAAAGGTGATAAATACATTCCCATTGAAACTGAGACGTTCATCTCTCTGATCCCTCTCTTACTGCTGTGGACACTTGTTCCTTTCTGTTCCTCTGACATTAGGCATGGACAACCCACCATCCACTGCACCGTGGAAAAGACCTTGATATCACTGCCTGCTCTGCTATTGAATTCAGCCTGATTGGGCCACAAAAGGTAAAAATACCATATCCAGATTGACAGTTGAACAATATGTGTTTTGTTATGACTATGGTAATCTTGTTGAGCCATTCCAAGGGGCCACACATAAATTACAGCATCCTGACTCACCTCTCTGCAACCACTCCTCCCTCTCTCTCTCTCTCTCTCTCTCTCTCTCTCTCTCTCTCTCTCTCTCTCTCTCTCTGCCTCCCACTTTCAACCTCCGTTCAGATAAAAAAAAAAAAAAAAAAGTCTAGTTTAACCAATTGTCACTGTTCCTTTTACACCCTTCAAGTGTTGTTTCAAAGACGCAGCCTTCCATAAAAGTCTCTGTGTGGAGTAGGAATTTACATAATCCGATTAGGGGCTGGGATTAGCTCCGGGCCTGGAGAACGGGCCCGATGGGGGCCGTTTTCTGAATCGGCCATTCATGGGCCCTGCTGCACGTCCAAGAGGCTGCACCTGCAGGCCAGGCGCCGCCGCTCTCTGGCTGCGTCCAGCCTCCACTGCAGGCTGAAGGTCTGCAGACACACTCACTGTGGGCCATTTTCACCAGTCAGTTAACTTTCATCACACCTACAAGGCCAGGCGAAGATTATACCTGATTTGTTTGTGGTTTATCTGTCATGCTGAATAGGCAGAATAAGCATGACGAGGTATGACGCCACTTGTGGAATAAATTATGTTGAATTCAAGTGTAGCATTTTGACGTGTTAGCCCACTGTGAGAGCCAGTCTCATGAGGTCTGGTTTGAATAACAGAGGTTACTGCTGTGTTTTTGTATTATTAGACTAATATGTGTAGATAATTCTTGGACACAAAAAAACAGTTAGTTAAATAATCGGTTAGTTGGTCGACACTCGACAACCTTCATGTGATTCACTGCTGAGCAAGCGTGACTGTTGTGAACTAGGAGTAAAACATATGTGTGGGTTTCCCTTTAAGTATCAATGTTGTTTCTTAAAAATGGAAAAGTTGGCACCATGGTAAATTAATATAATATTTATGGTTTTAATTACCACTCAAACGTTGCTATCTGGCAAGCAAACAGAAGTGATATTGCTTGCAAATTAAAAGTCAATATATAAATATTTACCAGCAGATTTAACTGTAAAGACATACAGTTGGTCAACAAACCTTGACTTGATATTTAAAAAGAATACGCAAATACAATAAAGTCCCAATAATAACAGTAAATGTGTATTAATGCTAAAATTCAGCATGAGTCTATCCATACTTTGTATTTAGGGAGGATAAACTGTACACGTTATGACTACTTATTGGACCAATATTGATTAGTAGTTTGTCTCCCAAGATTTTGCACCGTGCCTTACTGTTAACATCGTCTTATTAACATGTTGCAATGGTGGTTATTGTGTCAAAATACTGCGGGTCGCTTCTGCTGATATGTAATGTGTTCCGTCTTAAATCAGTTCAGGTTAAAGCAAAACAAATGTGCACCTTAGCGGCAGAAACCCTCCCCCTACTCCTGCTGGGGCTGTGCGGGTTGTATTTACAGGGGAGAGGAAACACACAGGTGACAGTTAACTGCTGCCTGTGATTAAAGATAACCACAGCTGTGTGACCTTTACAGCTGTAGTCGGCGTAGAATCCAAAATCTAAAAGGATGGCTTTGGTTTAAACAGCCTGTTAATTCCCACAACATCTCCCCTGTCCCATTCAGCTCCGGGTTTTTAAGTATAGTCAGGGGCAATTACTCCACCATTACTGCTGCTGTTTACCGAGCCTTCACACGGGGACTCCTTTTGGCCATCCTGCCCCGCATCTTTTGTTCCTGTGCCATTTAAAAAAACAAACCATTTAGTCTGTCTCTTTTGTTTGTCCACTGCTTGTTCGAAGTCAGAGGCCAGAGAGAGAGAGAGAGAGAGAAAGAGAGAGAGAGAGAGAGATGTTTAAAAAAAAGAAAAAGCCCCCCCCCCCAAAAAAAGCTGGCGGGTTATTGATGGTGGCTAGCCAGTGCTGGATATGGCTGTCCAGAGGCAGGGAGGCTTGGAGTCGATGTCCCTCGGGGTTGTCTTTGTCTGGGGATCGTTCCTGAGGGAGCTGGCTTCACTCTGCTGGCTCGTGAAGATAAGCACTCTCTCCACATGCTGAGAGACGATGATAAGGGGATTGCTTCACTAAATGAAAAAAGAGAAAGAAATAGCCCCACCATTGGAGCTGCTAAAATGAGAGGCTTTATCAGTTTAGCTGGCAAAGACCCTCGATCCCGCTCCTCCAACCATAAATCACAATTTGTTTTTCACTACTGAGCATGCTCTGTGTGGAGGAAAACTAAATGTGCACTGTTGTAATCTTATTTTGTAAAAACAAAAAGTGCTAACAACGTCCTTTTTTTAATCACTTACAAGCGGTATATAAACATATAATGAACAGTTTGTACACAGTAAAATAGGAGTTGGAAGGCGTTTCGACCGTTTATTCATTTGCAGTATTTTTAACAATTACAATTTCACCTGTAAAGACATATTTTATAACATTACAACTGTGTTATATTGGCATTCATTATCTGTGTATCCAGTTCTAAGAGCCTAACAATACAGGACATTCAAAATGTGCATAAAATGATGAACAAGTGATTAAATAAATCACATAAATATAATTTGTGCTGTGAAATTCAGGCATAAAAGTCTCCAAACTCATAAGAAATACGATAACAACATAACTATTACAGAACAAAATATTTTTAAATATTATCAAGTATTTTATATTATGAAACTATTAGACTGAAAATAATTAAATCTTATTATTTTGTCAGCAATTACTGCACATTGAGATTTCATTTCTGTTCCTGCTGGTTTTAAAAGACAGATCAGGAAAGGACGACTGTTACTTGTTAATAAGAGAGTTTATGCCTAAAATATAGACATTGGATCCATATTGTAAAATGAGGAACTTATCTTACAACAGAAACTCTTTTGCAGACTAACCAGACAAAATGAAACATCATATAACATGAATAAAAACTCTGAAGCTTAAATTGTGCAATTAACTTGAGTCTAACAAAACGTTCTTGTCTTCACAGACGGGCCACAGGAACAAAGCATTCATGCTTAAAATAATTTAAGTCTGGTCTGTCCATCACTTCTGCCGGGCACCTTCTCGTAGCTTAACCTCCCCTTCTTCTGTGGCGTCAACACTGCAAAACAAACACGAGGAAATATCTCAATTCGTCCAATGAAAACGAAGTAACACCCGTCGTCCAAATGTAGCGCAAATTTTAACTAAATTTCCTAAAAATTGGCAAAAGGAAATTGGAAATGAATGTGCTTTTCCATTCACAACCGTTATGCAGATATTAGGTGGTGATTCTTCAAGATAAACACTAATTATTAAGTCGGATGCTTTTTTTAATGACGTCTTCTTCCTCTGCAATGTATTAATGCCACCTGTTAAACTTCAAAGGATGGAAAACAATGTATATTTGTTTCTTGTATTAATTTGAGGATCTGGTGTTTTTCTATGGATGTTTAAGTCACATGTTTCATGTACGTCGTGATTTATTATGGATGGAAACTCACCTTGAGCGATCATCACTCACCTGTTCCGACCAAACCGGCAGCCTCGCCGCTCCTCTTCCTCTCTTGTCCCATCCAGCATCTGGAGCCATAGTTAGCAGAAACCGTTGCCGTTGTCTCTCTGCTACCCGTGAGGCAGTCGTCGCCGTTTTGACCTCGACCCCACAGCGTGACTTCTGTAGGAGGGCTCAGACCGTAGGAGATGCGGTGGTGGACATCTGGATGCTGGAGGTCACCGTAGGCTGCAGAGTGAGTGGAGGTCTGACTGTTGGCTGGCTGCTGCAGGATGTGGCTGGAACTGAATGAGGAGTCCAGCATGAACGGGCTGTCCAGCTGGACTCCGTCGCGAGCGTCGACACCGAGCTTCGATGGCGCTCTCCGTGTCCACTCATCGTTTGCTCTTCCGACGACTCTCCCCACTGCTCCGGCTCTGCGTCTCCAGCCAGAAAACGTCACCTCCTCTCTGCCTCCGTCCTCCTCTCTCCATGGGTCACTGCTGGTCCAGCTCCTCTGGAGGGGGACATCCGGGCTGCCAAAGGAGGAACTCAGGTCGAATCTGAAATCTGTGTTTCCCTCCAGCGCCATCGAGTCTGGGTCCGGTTCACTGAAGCTGCGATCGGCTCCGAACAGGAAGCTGGTGTTGTGGTCACTACGGAATAGTTCTGGATGGGGGTGGATGGGGGCTTCTTGCTGTGGGTCAGCAGCGGTGGTCCAGGGGCTGTTTGGTGGATTGGTCTCAGTGATGACTTTCTGAGACTCTGGCTGGCCTGTGGTCAGTGTGTACAGGGAGGTGGTGTCACTGAACAGCTGAAACAAGCAGAGAAGAGGGGCTGTTTAGTGCTGATACGTCACTGAAAGGATTCAGATTTACTTTATTATAAGTCACTTATCTTTATTGATTTTATGTGAATTGAACGTATGAAATATTATGGTCTAGCATAATGATTTTGATAAGTATTGCATTCTTAGAGCAGCAATCGATTAGTTGATCAAAAGAACAATAATTGAATAATAATAGTGATAAATAATAATAATACAAAAATCATTATTTGACTATTTTGATAATCTGTTCATAATTTTCAAGCAAACATTTCAAACATTTTCTGGTCCTAGCTTCTCTGATGTTTTGTCATATATATTACATTATACATTATATAATATATATATATTATATTTATATATATATATATATATATATATATATTATATATATATATATATATTATATAATAGTAAATGAGATATCTTCTACTCTCAGGCCAAAAAGACATTTACAGTCACAACAAAGTAACATGAATCTGGTCAGACAGTTGCTGTAAAAATAAAAAAAAATACATCCCATAATTTAACTGCAATGTGTCTCAACCTCTGGTGTGCTTTCAGCCACTAACACATTGTATTACAGAGGCAGAACAGCAACATACAGTGTGGTGAACTTAAAGAGTAGTGATACATCTGTGATCACCTTGAGGACTTTATGTGGCACCTCAGGGAGCAGCTCCATCAGCTGAGACAGAGAGGCCCCCAGGAGCCACTGGACGGATGGCGCTCTCCTCAGCATTAGCTGACTAACCAGAGGGTTAATACACGGGAACTGCAACAGACACATTTCCTCCTAGAGGGAAAGAAAACAACACAAACTGAAAGGTAAAGTTTTGACACAGCAGAAGTCATTTTACCCTGAAAGAGTTGCGTTGAAGTAGTTATTGAAACCATAGAAAACCCTTTCAACTAAATACGGGACTACTTTATGTAACTTCCTCTGGATAGATCACCTCTGAAGGAGTCACAGTCAGCCAGTCTCTGTCCAGGTAGTTGAGAGGCTCCTTCTCACTGGCCATCAGGCTGTGAAAGCAGATCTGACTGATCCATTCGGCTATTTCAGTCACCTCGGACACAATCAGCACCTGACAGACAGAGTAGCAGACGAGGTGGTTTCTATCGTTATCATGCCCACCAAGACCTCCACTCATTTAAACTCACAACTATTCAGTGCAGCAAACTACTTGCTTTTCAGCGAATGTCGCTTTTTCACGTCAATTTTGGGGACGTCAAACTTAATTATTCAAATAACGTCCTATTTATTTAAGCATATAGCACAGGGCTCCATCACATGCTTCTATGATGGGCTGTTACGCCGTCGCTCTCTCTTTTTATCACCACGCATGCGTTTGTATCCCATAATTCTATTTTCTTAAGATGTAGTCGTTTTAGAGACTAAATGATATGCTAAAGTTTTACCGGCACTAGTTTGAAAAGTCCAGAACAGTTGAGGGCAGAAAGAAAGAAATCATTTTTTTATTCTACCTTGATGTCTAGATCCTCAGACTTCATGCCGAACAGCACCAGAGACGAATAAACCAACACCAAGTTGCTGAAGGCTTCAGTGGAAAATCTGCCATCACACAGACAGACAGACAGAATCAGTGACGGTGTGTGTGTGTCTGTGTAGAGAGGTGTGTGTGTGTGTGTGTGGACACTGACCCTCCTCCCCGACTGTCTCCACAGTGCAGGATGAGCCAACAGTTGTTGTATTGCAAAGAGAGAGCGGTCAGCCTCATCACGACCCTCTCACTGGCTCGCTCCTGACACAGTTCATCCTCCTCCTACACACACACACGCACACGCACACACACACACACACACACACACACACACACACACACACACACACACACACACACACACACACACACACACACACACACACACACACAGTTGCAGAAACTGTTTGTTGTTAGTTGTTGCTGTCCAGACGGAGATTTTTTCCCTCACATTTTCATGCAATATCCAAGAAGTTCAGTAGAGGGAGATAAAAACATGGAAGAAATGCAGCATCATAATTGATTTGTGTGTGTGTGTGTGTGTTAAAGGACACAGCAGGTATCTCCCTGGTACCTGAATGACGATAGCGGTGCTTTCATCCACTGTGATCACAGCGTAGTTCTGAGTCCCTCCGAGCATCTGCAGGGACGGACAGTGGCTCCTCTCCAGCACAGTTATATCAAACCTTTAACACAAACATGTATACAGACAACTTTCACCACATGGTGTTCAGATGATAGCTAATCTTCACTGGCAAATAAGGTACAAACAGAAAATATAAAATTAAAAACGTCTGGAGTAATATAGATGTCTGGAGGTAATATAGAGATATTAGAATAACCAGTAAATCTGAAACAATTAATCAATTTCGTGATCACTAGAAAATGAATCAGTAACTATTTTGATAATTGATTTAATACTTGGACTGTTTTTGTTTTGCTTGATTCATTATTTGGACTATTCACAATATTTGACGACATCAAACGGGCATTTTTTCATCATTTTCTGATAATGAAAACGATTAAAGTTAGTTTCAGCTTTAATAACCACCGACAACGAGGCAGAAGTGGTCAAGATGAAACAAACAGAAAAAGTGTAAAACAGTAAGAAGTGAGTGGGTGAATGCACGATGATCATTTTACTTTTTTAATATCTAAAAGCAATGTTTTTTCACATATCAGAGCTGGAAGAACTGAACCTGGCATCAGGAGCCACGTTTTCGACTGATTACCCCTATCAGGCGAATAATATACCGTAGGTATTTGTCATTGTTACTGGCTGCATGTGATTTAATTAGACTTCGCTGGATGAACGGGAACATGTACCCTGACTCCAGCGTCTGTAGCAGCAGTGGACAGTTGAGAAGCCCCTCTGTGACAAACAACACATACGGAACATCGTTCTCCAGGAACCACACGGCTTCTGGAAACAAACACACACATTTTAGAGGAACAACAATCCCACGTTACTGCACAATAGTGTGAATAATAGGCGTGCGGGGGCGGCAGCTGACCAGTGTCGGACATGATGGTGTTGAAGATGAGGTGGCTGATGCTCCTCTCTCTGCAGACCGTGGCCCACGGTGACTGGCCCGGATGGTCGTACTCCACCAGCAGAGAGAAACAGCTCCAGGGGAAGTCTGGGCCGACGTGCTGCTCACACACCACCACGCACACACTGTCGCACATGCTGCTGGAACAGGATGGGAGTGAGGAAACAACACCGTGCTCGACATACAATAGCAGCTTGACATATTTCCTTAACAGGGCAAAACCATTACCACTTACTCCGTTACGACGAAGCACTCTTCTTACTCATACAGTATAGAGTCGTACGAGGAATGACTTCGTTTTTAGTTCATGAAACTCAAACTAAAGAGGATTAAACAGGCATTTGCTGCGTATATTTTATTAGTGCTAGGATGTGCATGAATGATGCAATGAATACAAAAGAAACTGATCTTTATTACCTGCTGACCACACTGGCACCATTCAGCTTTTTCTTGTTCCCTTCGGGACAAACTGCTGTGACAGCAGCACCTGAGACGACAGACAAAAAAAAACATACTTAACAGTGTGACACACATTTAGTTTCTATGAGAAGTGGTGGTGTTGTGGCTGATAAGTGAGAGAGATAAATGGGTTGCTCACCAGCCACGTGGCTCAAGCTGCTGATGATTAAAGATCTGATGTCGTCAGAGTCGACCGATATTATGACAAGAATCTACAAAAAGACAAGTGAGCCGGGATCACAGCAGGTTGTTTTTTTCTTCTTCTCACAAATAACCACTGAAACCTGACTGGCGCTGGTGAAACTGACTTTCTCCGAGGTGTTCTGTGCCGTTCTGCCGTGCAGCCATGAGGCCAGCAGCTTCTGCAGCTCCAGGAGTTTGAGGTTGGACTCCTGCTCCTTGTGACTGAGGTAGAGGATGATTTGCAGCCTCTTCACCAGCTGCTCCAGACTCTGCTCTGCACACGCCTCAGCCGCCTTGGTCAGGTACTCTTTAGTGCATAAGGAGACAATTTGTTTAAATGCAGATTGATGAAGCACGAATGTGAAAATCCTTAAAAACTACACTTAAAAGCCCTGAAAACATTCATCCTCCCTCAGCTTCTTAGTTTTGAGTTTGAGTTTTAGAAGTTAAACTGAAAAAAAGACGTTTGTGCTGAATTAAGAAGCATATTAAAATCTTAACTACAGAAATATATAAATATATATATACTGACCCAATGCAGTACCGAGGTCACACTTCAGCAGCAGCTCCTTAAATGTCACCAGCACATGAATCAGAGCCGCCTGGTTGAAAAGCACTTCCTGATCTGTACACACAAGGCCGGCAGAGGGATTTAACACCTTTTCTCACATAGATTTACTGAATTCCCATCTCAATGAACAGTTACAAGCCAAAAGATAAGGTCGTAAAAACTGTGTTTCTGCACTATTACATTGTGTTTTGTACCTCTGACCAGCTCTGCGCTCCGTGCATGTGTCCCGCAGAGCGCTCTCTCCTGCTGTTTGAGGAGGAAGTGTGTTTGGTCCGGGGCCAGGCAGCTGAAGTCTCCTCGTACAGGAAAGTTGAGGCCCAGCTGTCTGGCAGAGCTCAAACAAGGCTGAGCGAAGGCCAGCAGCTCACAGTGGGCACGCTGCTGGCTGTCTGTGAGGGAGTGAGAGTCACAAACTTCAAACACTTTCTGAACCATCCTTTCCAACGAGGACAAGTTGAGACACGTGTTTTGGTGTATCATTGGGTATCGTACCGGTAGCTTGGACTTGTACCGCTCTGCTGTCCCGTCTGTTCGGAGGGATGGACGGACGGACAGGATGACTCGTTTTACCCGTCGCCTGACCCGCTGCCTTCTGCTCTCTGGTAGCATTTGCTGACACAGCACCACTCATATAGGTTGGCCTCTGCTCTGGAGGAGGCTGATGGTGCTCAGATGGTTCTTGTTGGTCCACGTTTGGTGCTGATGAAAAGGATGAGATGATGTAACAGTGTGTGAAGAGACACTAGTGTCACTACACTGAGATCGAGTTCTGTAAGGTAAATATCAAAGTTCATGAACTTGAACACCAAAATGTTTAAATTTGGGAGCCTCCCGTTGAATTTTATTTCTAAAAGTCCATATTAATAAAGCCATGTAAAGGTTGACAGTAGTAGTTTAGTGCTACAATTATTTAGTGCCTATTTAACTAACCGAATAATCTACAGAGTACTTCCTCCATTTACTATGAATCATTTGGTCTACAGATAAATAAATAAGATGTCAGCAAAGAGCCCACAGTGAAGTCTGGAAATGTCATTTTGTCCAACCAACAGTCCAAAACCCAAATATATTCAGTTTTATAGTAAATTAAAAAAGTTAAAATATTAACATTTGAAAAGCTAGAACTGGAGATTTGATTACATTAAATACAAATAATAAATTATCAAAAAGGTTTGATTCATTTCAACTTCTGTGTGTTATTAATTATTTTGTGCAGCAATAAAAATAAACAGAAATACATAAATAATGAAATACAGTTACTTGTTGGGCGTTTCGTGAACATTCTGGATTTGACCACCAGATGGAGCCAAAGTTTAAAGCTAAATTAAATCGAATGACTAATATAGGTACGAGTAGTGCATATTTCTATTTTACCTAAAAAAAAAAGCATATATTGATGGAAATTTAGATCCTTTTAAAATATTAGACTAGGCTCTCTACCTTCCACTAACCTATGATTCATATGTTTTTGGAGCTGCATGCGTTATTACCAAAAATAAGTGATCAGATGAAATATGTGTATAAAAGTAGGACTGGAGGTGATGAAAATCCTCTGGAGTCTTTATAAGAGGAACACTTAATAAACTCATCATCTATTCAGTCATCTAGCGTCACAGAGTACCTGGAGTTGAGCTCTGAGGAGCTTCAGTAACCGCAGCCGTCTGCTGAGATCTCAGTATCATGAAGGTGGCCAGAGGGTCGTCCGGTGGACGTCTCGTAACCGGCACACACCTGCGATGGTCTCCGGCGGACACGGCGCTCTGCTCGGCCTTACAGTCGCCTCTACGTGTGCCGATGTCGCTCTTACGGGCAGGAAACATGGCCGCGCCATCTAAAAACCTCTCGGTTGAAACCTCATCTTTAGTGTCGGCGTTAGTGGCGAATTTAGAAAATGTTACGGGTGCAGGTTTTACTTCCTTGTAGTTTGTGTTGACAGCGTGCATCGGGAAGGCGTTCTGAGACGCAGCGGCAACAGATTCTTTCTGAAGACGCGCGTCGTCAGCAGCAGTTTGACATTTCTTCAGTTGAGGTGACGGAGTTTTGTTTGTGGGATTCATCCGGACAGATGTGACTGAGACCAGAGGAGATGAGAGGACGGGTGAGAAACCTGCTGCAGCAATCTCAAACTTTAATCGACTAAAACAATCAAGTAACTGCTGAGTCCAGACTAAGCGTGGACTGAGTCGATAAAGGACAGAACTACTCACTCTCCTCGTGCTCAGGGGACAGTTTTTTGAAGTCCTCCATCGTTTCCTCTGCGGTGGAAGGAGACTCCGGCCTCATGCGCTCTGTGAAGTCTCTATCGCTGCACAAACACACCTGCGGAGCTCCGACCTCCATCTCTGACTGCAGTTTGTCCCCAACGACGACGACAGAGCTCCGATTCTCTGACTTTGTGACTTTCCAGGCTTCAGACAGCGGCTGGAAGTCGACCACTGGTTCATATATTTGAGGCTCTGTGAGAAAATACAGCAGATTAGATTATTAATAACATCCTTTGGAGATGTATTTTGTAGTGTCGGCCTCTTAAACTGCCAAGATTAGAGATTCAGGTAACACACGGACTCTTACAAAGATGTTTTACACTCAACATTTTTAAACGCTACTTTAACTACAGATCTGTGAAAACTAAAACATTCACCTGCCAATAGAAAGCCCACCACGAAGGTCGGATGCTTCTCCGCCTTCCAAAGGGCCGTCTCCATCTCTTTCTGAGCTCTCGCTGACACCAAAGATCTACATGACAATCATTGTTACACGAGCTTTCCTACATGACGTTAACATTACATTATACCACACAGGGGTTTAATAAAGCTAATGCTGTAACATATATGGTTTTATTCTCTGAACGTGTTCAGGAGAATTTAAGGCCGTTTATGAGAGCTAGTTAAGTTAATGTTTAACACTTCATCTGCACGTCCAGTGAGCATAAACTGAACCTGCATGGACGAACGAGCAGTTTGACCGCGTGGTTTCATCCCTCACCCTCTGCAGATCACAGACTCCTCCTTCTGAAGTTCACACGTGGACGGACAGATTTGGGTTCGACTCGTCTCGGGACTCGGAGTCAAAGTCACGTCCAGCTCCAGTTCAGTCGGAAGCATCACACGTCCTGAGAGGAAGATTGGGTTAGTTTCTGCTCATTACCGCTACCTTCTGCACGACCCTCATCCCAACCGCAACCAAAGATTTATATTAACACTGGAATTTAAAACACTCATATTACACCTGATTTTATTGTTTATATTCTATTCAAAATACTGAATGTTTTCCTTGTAAATGAAATCAGTTGTAGTGGGTTAGTTTGTACAATTTTTAGATACTTTACCTGAATATTTCTATTTTAGAGTATTTTACAAGTAGAAATGGTGTGAAAATACTGCATTACAAGTAAAAGTCCTGCATTTAAAATGTTACTTAAGTAAAAGTACAAAAGTACAGAAGTATTATTAGCAAAATGTATTTCTCATAACACTGTGAATCATACAATTATTACAAAATATTATATAATTCTGTTTTTAACACTAAATAATACATGTGAGAGCATTTTAATGTCAATTTGAGATACTTTATGTACTACTGGGTAGATTAGTACTGCATGATATCATATGAGCATATCATGTTTCTTTATGTAAAAAGTTACTTGTAACTCTTAAATGTTAAATAACTGTACTGGAGCCAAAAGTACTATATTTCCCTTTGAAATGTTCTGGAGTACAACTATAAAGTAGCAGGTAAAATGGAAATACTAGAGTACTTACTTTACTAAATGTACTTCGTTACATCCAACTACTGCTGCTACTTTACATTTCAGAGGCAAATATTGTACTTTTCACTCAGTTATTTAACAGTTATAGTTACTTTTCAGATGAATATTTTTATATAAACACATGGACTTGTTGGACCGGTTTATACAATATGATGCATTAGTACAGTACATATTTATACATCATAAATAATGATCCCATAATATAACACTAACAGGGACCATTCTGCCTAATGAGTACTTTTACTGTACTTTTAAATGCTTTAAGTACATTTAGCAGCCAATACTTTCACACTTTAAAGTAACTCTTAAGTAAAATGTGTTTGGTTTTGCTACTTTTACTAATTAAATGATTTAAATACTACATTCTAGTAAACCAGCCACTGTAGAAACTATTTCTGTCCAAACATGATGACCTAACAAGTCACTCTCTGTGTCTTCTCTCTAACTTTTACCTGCCAGCTCCATCAAGCCTCCCTTTGTGTTGCGTTTCTCGTCGGGCTCCTCTGGTACTTCATACTGAGAAATATCAGCCGATGCTGATCCATCAGAAAGGAAAGCTGAGAGAAATGGGACTCCAGTATATGAGTTTACATGTTGGGTGCATGTTTATATTTCCTAATTAACTTAAATGTCGTTAATTACCTTTATAAAGCACATCCAGGACTGGAAGTTGCTCATCCAGCTGTTCAGGAGCAACAATCATTCGATCACAAACGCTTGAAAAGGCGGTGCAGCCGTCTTGGCTCAGATTCAGCGTGTCCACTACGACAGGCAGCAAAAGAGACTTCACAGAACAAAAAGAAACAATCTTTAAAGTAACTTTAAAACATACGAAAACAAATCATTCGGCACTTTTCTTTTTAGTTACCTCTTCTTTCATCAGTGACTCTTTACCAAACTCCTCGTGAATGTTTGCGCACGTCTGAAAGTCCCCGGTGTGCACATCAGGAGGTTTTTCAAAAGACGCACAGTGCCTAAAAAGCAGTGGGGGAAAGTAACTAAGTACATTATCGCAAGTACAGTTTTGAGGTACTTGTACTTGTACTTTTCCATTCTCTGCTACTTTATACTGCCGCTCCACTACTTTTCAGAGGGAAATATTGTACTTTGCCGGATTGTACTAGGAATGTGCAACCCCTTTGATCACATAACTATTGAAGGATAAACATGCACACCTGAATATGGCGTCCTCAGAGATGGTATCTCCCGTTGAGCTCAGCAGAGGGTCGGCCACAGGAAGCGTCCTCAGCCTGGACAGTTTAGCTTCCAGCGAGGGTAAATGTCTCTTAAAGTGTGGCAGGTAATCGACAACCATGAGCTCTTCAGGCAGGAGGAGATCTTTGAACAGATGGAAACATATCATTGGTGAGAAAGACAATTAATGTCACAGATATTCTTAAAACGGAACATTGACTTACCTTTGTTTTCATTTCCATGTTTCATCTGGTCAGTTGTGCACTTTAAGAATGATTCCTGACACGGATTATTGATCCACGTCTCTCTTAACAGGCAGACGTACTCATCCTGGTCTAGATCCGTCAGTGAGTCAGGATTAGACCTGGGTATCACCTCCACGTCCCCTTTCACCTCGCTCAGAGACACTTGAAATCTGGAATACGAATATCGAAAATCACGCCTCAAACAACAAAGCATATTGAGAGTAAAATGATGCACAGTGAGACGTGTTTTTAACCTCTCTGGTGAAATATCTGCTTGGCTTTGTTCTCCCAGGTCATCGAGCACAGAACCACTGACGAAGAGTTTGCAGGTTGAGATCACCTTTCCTACAACAAGTTAAAAAGATGTTTGTGATTGTCTCATTTAGGGTAGTTCGACACCTGTAAGTATTTATGCACCACATATATTTATTCAATAAGACCAGAATAAATGTGATCAAACCTCTGAGCCTTATAGTAGCTCTTTACTGGACTCTGTTGGCTTCCTGTCTACTCTGATACGGGAACGTTAGACAACGTCTGAATACTCTTTATTTGGGAATCACTAATATCATCGGAATATCAAACACTATGTGTAAATGTTATGATTAGAGCGATTGTAAAATCAACAGAAACTTGTTTAAATGAACACCTAAATCAGTATGATCTAGTTATAGTAGATCAGAAGTCCCTCAGAGATGATATGTGCAAAGCTATAAATGAATAATTGTGGTTATCATGCTGTTTTTTAATTATTACTGTATCTACTTCGGGATAACTGTTGGTGCTTTCATTTGCAAAAATCAGAGCAGTAAGAATATTTATTAAAGTGGAAGTTATTACATTTACTCGATAGATCAAAGAAAGTGAGGAATGTGTGTCCCCCAACTGATTACATTTAAGATTTGGAGAACATAAACTTATTATAGCATTTCAAACACAAATCCCATACTCTATATCTTTATAAAAGGAGATTATTTCTTCTTACAAATGATGTAGTTAGTAGGAAATGGACTGGGCTACAGTCTCTTGGACTGCATCTGATATAAAAACCCTCTTTAAAACACATGAAACCAGTCAACCTTGTGACCGTGGTTAGACTGTGTCTATACCTCTGATCCATGGTGTCCTGTAGGTGACTTCAGGCAGCTTGCCCCTGTGCGGGTAGAGGTCACTGGTACCAGTGAGGTACGGTGCTGGCAGCGCCAGTAAGTTCATCATTACTTTCAGACTGGTGGTGGTCTGAAATAAAAGGACAGAGGAGGAAGAGCAGGGCCACATAGCTTTGAGGTTAAATATTATTCTGAGGTAAATATAAAAAGAAAACACTAAGCTCACCTCAAAAACATAGTCGAGAGCTTTAAATCTGACTGGAGGGAAAGTTTGCATTGGAGAACTGATGTGGTTTTCAGACCTGTAACAATAAACATAAAATATAATCATACAAACTGCAATTCAATGAAAAATAATCATCTTTTCAGGAAACATTAATTGCATAATCATCACTGTCTAAACGAAAAAAATTAAACAGATCACTCTTAACAGGTAACTTCCTTATTTTAATTCCTAACATTAGCTAGTGCTTCTATCAGATGATAAATCTAACTTTAGCTAAAGTTAGCTTAGTTTAGCTAGCTAAAGTTAGCTTAGCGATCTCTTCCAAGTGACGTTCAGTCAAGCTAGCAGTTATAACTTATTTAGCAGTTAGCTAGCTTGTTCTACGTCCTTCAACTCATTACAGGTGTTGATGAAACTAAAACTTCCAACAGCACAAATTGAACAAATAATAAAAACGTAAGTAATCAGGTATTTTATAAA
The DNA here is from genome assembly GCF_910591455.1 of Pholis gunnellus. Classification (NCBI taxonomy): domain Eukaryota; kingdom Metazoa; phylum Chordata; class Actinopteri; order Perciformes; family Pholidae; genus Pholis; species Pholis gunnellus. The sequence continues at coordinate 22,245,917 of NC_136532.1, forward strand.
CTTACATATTAACAGGCGACGATTTATTTTTGTGTTTTAGGTGTTTTACAGGCGAGGTGTCTGATCAGCCAAAGATCGTTTATTGCGGATGATACACTTCCTCATCGCATGCGCTTTGAGGCGTTTTGTTTTATTCTTTTTCCAAGGTAAGGTACAAAGATCATTCATCTTTATTGACGAATAGGACTACATGACCGCTGTTGTCCTTTTCTAAGGTCATATACTGTACATCATTAAGTTTCCTGGGGCTTTTTATGATTACATTCCAAGAAAAACATCAGAATTGAACAGCCCTGTTAGGTGGCAGGGTTGCTCGTAGTTGTTATTATGTGTGCATGTTTTCTTTGGCATCACTGCAGCGCGGTTAGCGGCCTGGTGATCACTTAAAGGCGAATTGTTTGGTCCCCGTATCCTGCAGCTTCAAGGTAACCATTCATTGACGTTTCGCAACGTTACGTTTATCAGTTGGACCGAGGTGGAATGTGGTGTTTTGCCTTCCGTATGACCACTTCCGCTATTAGGCAACAGTGTTCCCTCGATTCAACGATGCACGTGGCCTAATTGCTGGGCGGTGCCGTGGCCTCCAACTAAATGTAAGTCATGTATTGTTGTACAGACGGGCAAAACCGAAATTATCAGAATTCGTGTGAAAAAGCAGGTCTTATTTTGTTGCCAATGTTTGTTAATAAGCATGCATGTAGCACAACATGGAAGCAGTGCTCTGTAAAGTTGTGGGTGAAATGCATTGTGAATAAGGTGACATGGAGCAAGGGTTAACTGTTTTATGCGGATCTTGTTTTTATGAATTGTACTTATTATTATTTTGTATCTACTGCGGCTTTGAAGCATATTTTACATAGTGGCTAAAGGGTGGAAACACAACTTCTGTGTCCGTCATGTGATGCCATTAGGCCCCCAAAATATGTTTTTTCCCATAATCTCACATTGAGTCAGCATCTGCATGATATCAGTATAAATGCATCCCTACTCTTTACCAAACAGCTGAATCAGGTGCCTGTGACAATTGGGCTGATCATTTCAATTCTACATTATATAGTGGAATTTTAATTACTGTAAGTTTTGACCAATTTGTTGCTGCATTGAAAAGGTTTACTCTAAAATTGTAAATCCATTTTTTTAACACAAAGTTGTTGGTGTATGAATTTATATTCTAAGTAAATATCAATTAAATAAATTGGTATCTTGGTATGTTGCCTTACACATAAAAGAATGATGTCACTTCCACACAGTGAGGTATGCGGCTTATTAATTACACTGGGATCAGATCGATACTCTGGTATGAGGACTGAAAAAGTGTCCTAGTAAAGAGACGGTTTTAAATCAGTGGATTGTTGTGGTAAATAAACTTCCCAGTACGAACACTTGAATAGCCCTAATTCAAACCATTGTGTCCTAAAAGCTGTAAAGTGCACTAATCCAGTTTTTCCCCTCCCTCAGTTCATGAGAACAAGGCTGCACTGAGGGCCGGGAGGCAGCGTGAAAGTAAATGTCATTGCACTTGCTCTATGGTCCGGGTAATTTTATACTCGAAGGTGAAACTTTTTTTTTTGCTTCATGCGCCACTGAGCAACGTTCATGAACAGGGCCCCTTCTCCATCGCTGTGTCCAGCTCTCTCTATACAACCATGGCCTCAAACCAGCTTTGCTGCCTTTTGGTGTGATTGTCGGTCAAACTTTCAACTTCTCATGCTCTACTTATTTTGTATTTTGGTCAGATAGGTGGCAGTCTTATATCTAATCAGTGATGCGTCCCCCACCGCCGCAGCCCACATGCATCCCCCCCCCCCCCTGTGAATCCAGCTTACGTCCTGGATAAAACTAGCAGCAGCATTCTGAACGAGCTGCAGCTGCTTTATGGTCCCTTTGGGGAAGACCAGTTAAGAGACCATTGTGATCGTCCCGCCCCTACTGGAAATATAAGCATGGATGAGCTTCTCTGGTCACGTTGGGACACCAGACACCTGATTCTGGACACAGTTGTCTTTATTTAGGTGAAAGTTTTGGCTCGTCAAAGTATCTTATCTGCTCTAAACAATGCAGCAGTGATTCAATTGGGCTGAAATCATCAGGTGAGAGGGCCAGATAGGAGTTTATCTGCGTAACTGTGATTATTACAGCCCTGTTACTTATTAACAGACAATAAGTAAGTAAGTTACTGCAAAAATACAATGAAATGTCTTAACAGTGTTAAAAATGCATCTTGGGCCCATGTGTTGCTGTTATGTCTGGTCAGTATACTGAAGCAGTTGCAGCACAATGAAGTCGTTATAAACTTGTCCATTTGTTCAGGTGTTGTTCATTCATGCAGAGATATAAGTGTTGAGCACCACTGTATGTTCGCCTGATGTCCTCCCAGGAGGTGAAGGCTGGAGCAACAGGGCAAAGGTCATCTGTTGGCAAACAATTTCTAATTGGACAAAAACGGAAGAACAGACCACAGGGAGAACTTGAAGAGCTGCCGTCTCATTTCTTTATGTAGTCAAGTGAAATGATAAGATGGTGTGGTTGGTCTTCTTGCACCCTCAAGTGGTGAAACGCTGACATAACAGAACAGCAGCCGAGGTTACAATGTTAATAATATCTAACGTCCAACACCACATGGCATGAGAAAGTAAGACATTTGAGAGCTTTGACTATAAATCGGAGAACTCAAACAATCACTGAATGGCTTATTAGTTATGATACTGTTGGAATTTGAGCATAACTTCAACAAAAAAAGAAATCACTGGAGAGGCTCGTGTGTCACCATTTAACCATGACCAGTCATCACCACTTCATACAAGCCCTTTCTACAGAGCTGTGTATGCATTTTAAACGATACTACAAAAGTTATTGTAAGTGACATGTAATGTCTGTGTTATACCCACAATGCTCTGCAATTTACAGTAAGTAGCTGGACAATCTGTCTGTCCATGTTACCAAATCCAAAACAATAATATGATAAAATCAGACAGTAACACAAACGATGAGTCACTTAATCTCTGCATGAGAGATAATTCTGTTTTAGATTTGACAGAAAATTTGGTTCGATTGTAATTCAAAGATGATCTTAAGTGAAAGAGTTTGGGCGTGTCACATGTCGTGAGTTTAACAACACAATCATTGTCTCTGTTTGGTGTAAATCATTTGTATGACGTCATGGGACAGTTAATAAGTTAATGGACTCTTAAAAGTCTGTGTGAAACATCTATATTTGGAGTTTTACCAGTTTGTCATCAAGGTGACAAATAATACTCGCTGTTGATGACGAGGCATCACATTCAGACTTTGACGTTATCAGTGACATCTGACTCTGGGAATGTGTTTGTTTGTTTATTGTTTTCAGCGTCGTAGTTAAACTTCTCACACTGGAGTGACAGACATTTGTATTTTCACACGAGAAACTGCAGTAAATGAGCACTAATGTAAGCTCAGTTTTTTTCCAATACATTTTTAATATCGAAGTTCTAAGATCTTCAGGGAAGAGATGGAGAAAAATAAAATACAAATTTTAAAACTAACATGAAACACCAAATTACAACAGTCAGCTTGAGCTAAAGCACTAAAAACATGATCTTCCTTTAACCCAGGCGGTGTACATTTGAACATTTGGTTGTACAAAATTAGTTTAAAAAGGGTCCGAAATATAGACTAAAAACAATGTAGGGTCAAAGTTTAATTTATTCTCCCATAAAAAGATAAGAAGAAGATAAATACCAATGAATAAAATACTCAATAAAAGCTACAATCCATAAAATAAACTGTTTTTATGCTGTTTGAATTGTCCAACAAACTATACGATTAAAATTAAATGAAGTTTGTGTCGTCCTTACAAAGGGCTTTAATAATAATCACGTGAATGAGCCTAATTAACTCAGCCAGGACCGATATAGATATGGACATTTGAGGTTAATAAGTATATAATAAATCTCAGTCGACAAGACGAGAGGATCTTTTTAATATCCAATATGAACAGGAGGTATAATTACAGCCAGCAAAACCTGTTTCAATGTTCATATGAACGTGACTATTGATTGAAGACAGACTTGAACATTTGTCAACTTGTCCTTTTTAATTCTAGGATTGAGGGGAAAAAACTTTTAAAACTGAACTTCAGTTCTATCTTTATTCAGATAATTAGTCCCTTCAGTCTTTGACGGCTGCAGTGCAGCGACTCAAATTACAACAACGTTGATATCCAAACGTATAGAAAAGCTCACACATAATAAACACATGCACATACTGTTTACCACACAAACAGCTGTTCTTCAAAACACTTCAGTGATTATCCGCTTTAAAACTCAAAATAGTTGAAATCCCCAAATGACATCAATTCAGCGTTTTGTCGTGATCAAATTACATGAAATAAAACCTTAATAAAGTTGGTTTTCCTAAAAATCTTTAGCCCGAATCTAAAGTAGACGTTTTTTTTTTTTACTATTTTTAACTTTTGTTTTTGAACTGTGGGCTTATTGTCTGTGATCTTTTTATCACAGCGACCCAGAAAGTTGACACAATAGTCTTTAATCACAGTACTGTAGGACTTTATGTCCCTTTTTGTGGACGTCTTATTTCACTTTGTCAACTTTTGGTGACTTTATGTTGTTTGTACACGTGTATTAAAAACTCAATGAAACACAACACTTGAATACACAAAAGCCTGTAACCTGAAACTGTTGTATGTAGGTTTTTGTACTTTCTGCCCTCTTGGTGCAGAATCATGTGTTTCTTTGTTACTAAGTCCTATTATGCTCCTCGAGTATCAGTCAAAGTTTCTGTTTCAGCGAAACTCTCTTAAAAATCGACAGGGACTCTTATTTTGAAACACTGTTTTATTGACACTGTACAGCTGCTTTGGTTGATTTGTTAATTTCTATAATAAAACTGCAGCACAACACAAGACGCCCATTACTATTTCACAGTGAAACTATCATGCACATATAGTAGATACTGTTGCAAGATCCATATATTTTCTAGAACCTTCAGTCAGTATTAAAGGACAAAGTTAGACATTTAGGAAAATACTCTTTATTTGCTTTCACGACTAGAGCTTGATGAAAAGACTCATTGAATATGCATTGAATATGAAGCTACAGCTGGTTAGCTTAGCATAAACACTTTTTTTACACTTCTTTTTTGTATGAATTAAACAAAGCAGATATAACATGTGAACTCGTGACTTTTTTTAGAGATGCTGGTTGTGTTGAACAGAGCCGAGCTGGCTGTGTCCTCGTTTCCAGACTACAAACGACTACAAGCTCTAGATTCATATCCAACATACAGACACGTGGAATCAGTCTTCTCATCGTCCTCCCAGCAAGAAAGAAAATGAGCCCATTTCCCCCCAAAAACAACTTCTTTAAATTAAAATGAGTGTGAAAGTTCATTCTTAACCTTAAACAGCGGTTTGAGCAAAAAATACAGTTTTTACTGGATGTTTCAGATTTAGATGACAACTGAGCAAACAAAATCTGCTGGGGAAGACCATAGCATGTAGTCAAAAGCTCTGGAAAAAAGCTATAGTAGTAAGTGGACCTTGAGTTAAGTTAAGGTTGACGTTTCATAAATCAAGAAGGTCGTGTTGAGACTTGAACCTCAGTCAGCAGGCTTTGGCTCATTTCTTGCGCTCCTCGATCTGCTCCACCTCACTGGACTCATCCACCACCTTGCCGTTGATCATGGTCTGGGTGACGACTTTTACTATCTTCCTTGTCCTTACATCGGGTTCTTCTGTGACACAGAATATAAAAAAAAACAACTTAATCTTTCTTGTCTACTGGAACAGCACTGAAAAATAACATTCACTGTCATCTAACAACAATGCAGCGTCTTACTAGCAAAGTATTAGTTTTCCATACTGAGGTTATGAGGCTGAACCGAAACGTCAGTGTCAGAAGTACTTTATTTTTTCCCGGAGGGGAGGGAGTGAAATTGGTAACCTTCAAATGTAACCTAATGTCAGTAACCTGCATGCTGGTGTGTACCAACTTTATGCCAAAAATATACAAAAGGGATGAAAAAGGAAAGAGATCGAATGTCAAACTTTCACTGTTTGCTGCTGTTTTTTGTTGACTCTTATCAGATCCTGTTTGGGTATCAAGCAACCACACCCTAGACCAAAATATGACTTCCTTAGCTTTTCAGTCTCCCTTTTGTCCGGATGAGTTCTCTCCTTGAGTGGTCACTCGATTACCCACAACGGATCTGATAAGAGCCAAAAATAGAATTCTACAACAACTAACTTCTCTTTTTCATCCTTTTTTTTTGTTGGTATTTATCTTAACAAGCCAATGCTGACCAACTGACGAGTAGTTTTCTACAAATAACCTCCATGCAAGATTTACCACAGGACCATGCAAACAAAGTGAGAAGACTTGATACAAAGAATAGCTTTTTGTCCTTAAAGGCACTTACTTTTAGGAGGTGGAGGTGTTTCTTTCACCCTGTGGGACAAAAGAATATGACAATGTCATCCAAGAGAGCAGGCTGATACCATGCTCACTCAATATCTGATGCAAGTAGGACTCTTTAATGAAATAGTTCCTTGTTTATGGGACTTATGTTTACTCCTCTTGTTGAGTTTGAAGAGAAGATTGATACCACCTTTGATGTGGTCAGTGGTATAGATCTCCTAATCCAACTCTCCAAGAAAGTGTACTGTAAATCCCCAAATGTCAAACTATTTAATTTGATGTGTACAATACGTTCATATTCAAGATAACTACATGTGCTCCTGTGTAAAAGCAATATTAGTTAATACTTAAAGCCATTTGAGACAAGCAAACTCTCTTTATTGGGATATTGGCACTACTCAAAGAAAAAAAACGTACAAATGCTCTTGCTTTAAAATGTTATAAAACTATGTAGATTTTGATCGTGGAATGTCGCCCCTCACTTACGTTTCCTCTCCCTCCAGCAGCCTCCTGTAGGTGGCGATCTCCATCTCCAGGTTCTGTTTGATGCGCAGCAGCTGCTCGTACTCGGTCTTGTTGCGTTGCATGTCCAAACGTAGCTGAGACAGCTCGTCCTCCAGATGGGTCAGTGTGGCCTGAAGACGGTCCATCTCCACAGAGTACTTGTGCCCCGTTTCTCCCAGGTTTCCCTCCAACACACCGACCTGTCAGCGGAGCCAACGGGTAATGATCAGTGGCCGTTAATAACGAGTCGTACTGTACAGTCTCATACATTACAAAACAATGTGAAGTGAAGAGGACGTTTTATTTATTCTGAAATGTCATTAAAAGGTGCATCCTGCAGCAGTTTCACATACACAACATTTATACAAAAACTTAAAACAATTAAATATAATTTTCACCAAAAGCACTCAACATTAAATCTGCTGTTCTTTTCTTTTGCTGGAAAATACATTTTGAAACCAAATTAATTTACCTGCACTCTCTTTAATTAAGCTCTGTTTTGGTCTGCACCAACTCCTGAGAAAAATACTTATTAAATGCTTTAAAGTTCGCCACATTGTTGCTAACTGTCTGTCTGCTGTTTTACAGGAAGCATTCAGCGGGTTTATCGGGTCATTTTTCCTGAAATCTGCTGCAGCTGGAATTGACGCAGATGACAGCGCCTCTCCAAAACGGTAAGGTTGTGGGGCGTAAAACCAAAACATGGAGCTGAAAGTTGCTAAAACACTCCATAGAGCTGATATATTATTCTAAAAATATTTTAAAGTGCAGTTTTAACTGGTAGTGTAGTCAAGATGTAACAATACAAGCTAAACACTGATGTGGATAACAGTTATTAAAGGTTCCTTGTGGAGTTTTAGACCCCACAGGTAATAATAGTTTGTTTGTCTTGTAACACGCCAAGATATTCTGCAATGCCCCAACACAGGCTGTGATTAGGAAGACTGCACACTAATACACATGTAAACAGAAAGAAATTGGCATTGCAAATGTTTTATGTGGAAGAAATACACGGATACACACAGATGCGTTTTGGTGGCCAACTCTTAATAAATACATTTATGAGAAAACTCCACAGGGCACCTATTAACTCAGACGGCTCACACAAAGCATGATGTATTTTACATAATATTCCTCTGTTAGGTTGACAGATGTATCACCGCTGTCGGGCAGTGTACATTCTTACCGTCCATTATTTCTATGCATGTTTACCTGTTGCGCTCATCCACTCGCGCCCCCCTCACCACTCAACCAGAGATACTTAAGACTGTCAGCGCGGTAATATCTCTGCATTCAATACTGTGTGCTATCTATTAGGCAAACATCCATGAGCTATATGTGCCTCCACTGCACAGCTCTATATGCTCGTTTAACCTGTGCTTACATGAAGCGGAGACACGGACAAAGCATTGGCTTGTTTGGCTCTTCGTCTTGTCACGCTGATTGATTATTGGAGCACAATGAAATTGCTGTGTGCATTGTGCTGCTAAAGGCTCTTTGTTGACAAGAAGAAAGCAGCTGTTATCTATAGATAACATGTGTTCAGAAGAGAAGGGGTCAGGACGGGGCTGAGCTCCAAAGAAGTAGAGGAATGGTAGTTACTATGGCTCTTGATTCATTTCTGCAAGAAAAAGACTATTTGCTAAAAGCTATTTTACTGAGAAGTTAAAGTGTTATTCCTGTGATAACGTACGGAGTTCTGTTACTGTCTTTAAATGAAGTACTGTACCTGCTTCCGAAGACTGTCGAGTTCGACCTCCAGAGCCTGCAGGAAACGTCGTCTCTCACTGAGCTCACCTTGGGCGCCACGCAAGGCGTCGGTGTTTTCTTTGACCTCCGACTGCACTGCTTCCAACTGGAGACATCAATATAGTAATGTTGAGCATGTAGTCTATAAATCCACGAAAAAAAGGCAAGTAATAACAGATTAGTGCAGTGACGGACCTTCTTGAGGTACCAGGTCTCGGCGTCGTCCTTGTTCTTGCGAGCGATGCCTTCATACTGGACCCTGAGCTCAGCCATGATGGCTCCCAGATCCGGACCGTGAGCCGCATCCACCTCGACGCTCACTTGCTCGTTGCCCAGACGAGACTTCATTAGACTCTTCTCCTGTGATCATTTAAAGAGGGAAAAGGTGAAAGCGGTGTTTAATGCTGCAACATCTACGTTTCTACCTCACTCCCTGGACAACCCGAAAGCGAACATCTGATTTTGGCGCCGTCTTCTCTACTATCCAGTGGCAGAAGAAGTATTCAGAGCCTTTACTTTTAGTTGACGTAGTAGTAATACCACACTAGTACTAAAAGTACTTATGTAGGATTTTGAATGCAGTACTGAAGTACTATCAGCAAAATGTAGTAGTTTGCTCCACTAGAATTATCAAAATTACAATTTAAGAAAATATTTTAAACATTTAAAACCGTTTGGAATATTCTATTCCAGTAAGAAGATTTAGTGCACAGAAGAATGCGTAAATTATTTATTTACAACCAGTTTGAGCTGTGCTGCAGTAAATTTGAACTCCTCCTTTGTTTTTTATATATATATATATATATATATTTTATGACCTCTGCATGTGCAAGATAAATATTCTCCGGTCAGGTTTACAGTCCACATCCTGGATACCACGCCTTAGAGTCTAAACACATAATCCCTGTGGCTGGATGGGCTCAAATGCTCCTGTATGTTGTTTACACAGGTGTTATCTTGAAGCACCATGGCGACAAAGAAAAGGTGTGTGTCCGCACACTTAAAATGATCACGTTTCAGCTTGTGAATACTGTTAAACCTTCTGCTATTGTGTTGCTGATAGAACAATAATTGGAATGTATTCCATCTCTTTTGGATGATATTAGTCCTATCGAGATGCAGGAACCTGGTTTCCATGCTGCTCAGTAAACCCGCCGTGCTGCAAAGACATCCTACATGTAAACAAGACTGCACTTGACAACTTGTAAAGTGCTTATCTTGACGAGAAAACACTCATTGATCATGTCTTGACGTGACCTCCACCTCGGAGAGGATCTCACCTCGTCGTGATTCTTCTTCAGGAAGTAGAGCTCCTCCTTCAGGCTGTCCAGGTCTCCTCGCAGAGTGGTGATGAGTTGGTCGTGGTCAGACTTTGCTCTCTTCAGAGCTTGACAGTCCCTCTCCACCGACTGGCAAAAGGTGGCCTCTGCTTCCCATCTGCAGGAAAAACCCAGCGGAGGAAATGAGGTCATCAGCAGACATTAAGTAACTAGCAACGCTAGTCCCAGTTTGTGCCGCTAATGTGTTTTTATTACGTTTTGATTACAGTTTAAATAAAAAAAGGAGTCTCTTTACATATTATTATAAAAGTATTCCATCTGCTGCAACATTTAGCAGATTTAAGATTTTTAACCCTTTTTCAAAGTTGTGATTCATCATAATCAATCAAAGATGGCTGCCAAAACTGCTCAATTTGTATGCCGCATCAACAAATCGAAAGAAAAGTAGTTAATACTGATGTTGTGAAGGAGCGTTCATTCTTGGGAACTGTAGTTTGGCATTAGAATCTCAACTCAACGTAGCTTCCTTTCTTTTAAATCACATTTTATAACCTTCATCCAGAACTGAAGGCTGTAAAGTAGTAAGATGCTCTGACAAACTAATTACATTTTTTTGCTAACTATATTGATGTTGATTAATGGTTTCTTTCATAATTTTATATTTTCATATAGAAAAAGAAATCCTACTGCCATCTTTCAAACCTTGACTTGGAGTATTTCTTTTTTTATTAAATTAACTCAAAAGTTACACGTGTAGCAGACAGTATTTTTCAATCCAAATGTGCAGAGTTAATTAATTCAATAGGAAGTAATTAAATGCCCTTCAGGATTATTTTTTTTTTTTTTTAAAGATCTCTCAAGTCAGATGCTTTTCTGTTTATCTCAAATTTAAAGGTTAACTTCAGTATCTTTCAGCCTGGATCCTAATTTTTATGTTTATTGAGAATCGGATACATTTTTTTTCTCCTTTTGTTTACTTAAGTAACAGTATTATTACCTGTAAAAATACTTAGTTAGAAGTAATAGTGTGAAGTATTATCAGCTACTTTACACAACTTACATACATGTTGCATATATAATCTTTAACTAAGCATATTTTTGTAAATTGTTAATCTGCAATGTAACAGCTGCATATTAATATATTGGGGTAAAACTGCTATATTTTCCTGTAATGGAGTGGGTTAGACGTAGAAGGTAGCATACGTACAATGGAAATACTGAAGTAAAGTACAAGTACCTTGAAATTGTACTCACTAACTCTACCGTTGATAAGGCATGAGAATGAGAGGCACGATCTGGGGATAATGCAACACGTTGTGCAAACAGCGGACACATGAAACCACTCATGAAATAATTCCAGAGTGGATGCACACGTGTGAAAAGTGCCATCCAAACTCATGCAAAGATCTGCATGTGAGGTACACATGCACTTTGCTGCCAACACCATAAATAACTGCAGGTTGATGTATCGCCCCTTCACACCAGGCCACAGAACATACCATCAACACAATGTGAAAAACACCAGCAGTGGGTGGGTGAATACTGACTCCACCGGCCTTCATTCAGCTTCACTTTGCCAACTCTGGACTTCTGAAACTGATGATGGCTCTCTGACCCGCACAATCTATCACATCCTGCGCTCACTGATGGCCATCTTCATCTCCTGCGGCTGCCTGGGCACCGTGGGAATGGGGCTCTTATTTCACAGCCTGACATAAAGGTAATTTATTCACATTGCTTTGCAGTCTGACGCTCGCATGTGAACACTCACAGGCAAGTAAAAGAAAGGACCCACTGTGTGACACTCACTTGACCCTGAAGTCGTCGGCCGCCAGCTTGGCATTATCAATCTCCAGCATGATGCGGGCGTTCTCCAGCGTCTTCTTTCTCACCTGAGCAGGGATACATGGTGGGAAGTTAATGAAGAGCATCAAGGACTAGAGATGTCCTAGATATGTGCTTTTTATAATGTTAGCGTGCAGATTTATTCACTGTAGAATAAAACATGCTCTTCTTAAAAGCTCAGTGAACATCCACATCTATCTGGCTGCATGAGCTTTGTGCTCCTCTCATTCCTGCCTTTAACTTCCTTAAGAAGATGGACCACTTGAACTACTACAAGTTTTTCTTTATCTTTTGTGTGAATGAGCGAAAATGTAATTTTGCTTCAGCTGACGGTGAATGTCGACTTGGAGGTCTTTAAAGTTTCTGTCAAACTAAAATAAGAAAGTTACATTTCTGCTTAATCAAGCAACCCTAAACATATATCCTGCATTTGACTTCTTCATAGTGCTGTAAAGTAGTGTATAAGTATTCCAATATGATTTCAGGTATGTAGGTAAAAAGGCAAACACAATCAAGCCCATCAACTATCAACAAGTACACATCAAGATCACTGGGGTGCAGTCGGTTGCTCCCCGAAGAACATCCTCTGTTAAGTGAGCTCTTGAATTTGATCTACAAACACTGACCTCCTGCCCGATGGCATGTGCCTGGGACATCATCCCCTCGATGTCGTGCCCCCTTGGAACCTTGTCGAACATGAGCTGCTTGATTTTCACCTCCAGTTCAGCGTTGGACCTCTCCAGCGAGCGCACCTTATCCAGGTAGTTGGACAGCCGGTCGTTCAGGCCCTGCATGGTCTCCTTGTCGCTGGCGGCGCCACCGAGGCCGTTGAAGGAGAGGCTGGTGCCCAGCGTGTTGAGACCGTTGCCCATCGAGACGGAGCGGGACAGGGACAGCATGCCAACGGAGACGGGGGGCTTGGAGCGGATGTTGCGTCCGCTGTCCCGGACAGACATGCTGGAGAAGGAGGGCTGACGCACTGAGTAGCTGCGCACAGAGAGGGTGGAGGCCATGGTGTCCACTGCAGAAGATTAAGAGGAACATTTAATCACAGGCAAAATCACAGACCTTCAATCATGCTTTTGATTGATTGATAAAATTGAAAGTGACCTTGGAAACAGCAGTCATAAACTTTCAAACCAACATGGACAGAAAGTGCTCAAAAACCTTTAGTCGCTTTGCATCTCTTTGTCGTTATTTTGTGTCTCTTTGTGGGCGCTTGATTAACAGTTCTGTCAAACAGGCTGTGTAGGCTCGTTAAGTAATCTATACTTCTCCCTGGACAACTACTATCAACGTGACTGGTGATGGTTAAACTACAAGTGCTAAATATAAAAGACTATGTTTTGTTAGTAGGTTATCTAAAAAGTACACCAAACAATATAGAGGATCTATTTGATTTCAAGGCCTCCCTCTATCTGTGTCGTGTTGCTCATTCAGGGACATAAAGTTGTTATTTGATGAGTAGAATCAGAGGAGAAAGACAACATAGTACTTACATCGCTCTCAGTTCTGCAGTCGGTCCTCTGTTGTGCTGCTTGGTCAGGTTTGGACCCTGATGGTGCGAGTGACTGTTGGTTACTGGACCAGATTTCACAGGTGAGTTTGTCTGCGGAGGCACAACTCTCTTTGTTGGGGCGGAGTTGCTGTTGGTGTGTCCAATCCCACAGCAACAAGGAGGAGGATGCAACTTGACACCTTGTAGAGGAATGAAAAAAAAAAAAACTGGTCCACGTGAACCTAAACAAGTCGGTGTCAACATTTTAAATGCAGTTAATTTTCTGCCGGATTGCACGTTTGCAAACAGCAGCTGTACGTTTAGACAGTTTCTTTTTTTGGGGGGGGGTTAAATTGTTATTGGTGTACTGAAGTTTTTCAGGTCATTTAAACCTTGTTCATTTTAAGTTTGACCAAATGTACGTAATGACAAAGAAACTACTCTGAATATTAGAGCTAATAATATAATGAAATTAGAAATAATCATGACAGAATGGATAACTAGCTAGAAAAAAGTGGTTAGACCTTGAGTCGTCACCATAGTGCTGTAAAACATTAGTGTAGCCAAGTAACTATTTAGCACACAAACTGACTGAGCTATATTTGCCATCATACAGTGACATCCACCTCCTCAGGCTGACCTGTATGGTGAAACTGGGAGGACAAACTGGTGTGGCTAGCAGGACTGGAAACAGGCACCCTGCTGTCTCCACAGTGATCCCATTTAGTGTGGACACAATGCACACAGCGATGTGAGACACCGGCTTCACCGGAGGACAGCCCGGTGGGAGGAAGCGGGAACAATGGAGGGACCGAATGAAAAGAAAGTGAAGACCCCTGAGAAATGCAGGGCGTAGCTGTGGCGGAACTAGAAACCGGGATTATAGTCACAATCAGAAACGCACACAGACAGAAACACACCTTTTTGTACATTTGAAAAGTGTCAACTATCTCTCAGCCCTCTCTTGCTGTTGTACAGTATGCTGTCCCCTGTTACTGTATGAGAACATTCCTCTGGTGAGCATTATTCTCTCTGCAGGATCAGATCACACAGTGACACTGACCTGGTTTAGTGCCTCGCATGCTCTCACTCCACTAACCCCACACAAACACACACACACACACACACTGAAAAAGGACGACAATGATCACCAAGCTCCTGAAATTATCCACGTGATCAAATCCAGACTATAAAAGAGGGGATGTAATTTCAAGGTTAATTACATTCTTGGACTGCGGTTCGTAATCTGAATATAGAATGTATCACGTCTCAGGCGTCTGACACAATAACATGAACTTTGTTCAGCCGTCAACAATGAAGTTGAATCAACTCCAACAAAGTCTCAACAAAAGAAAAGTAACATTTCTTGTCTTCGTCCTGTTAATGCCATATCCTTTTTTAAATATCTATTGTGATTACATGAATGTTATGCCTCTCAAGTGTGTCTGTCAGAGTTTATTGCCACATGTTGCCTATGTGTTCAACTAATCACCCTACTAGGCTGCAGCGTGGATGTACCGCCACCCAGTGGTAAGAAAACATACTGCACAATATGTCCAGATCAGTTGCTGCTGCTGTAACAACATAGCCTATTTACTGTATTATACACAACGCATGTCCAGAATAAATAAGGCTGACAGAGAATTAAATCCACCTGTGCAGTGAGGCTTGAGGTTCCTTAATCATAAATAGTCTTCACTTATTTAAAGACCATCAGTTTAATCATGAGTGTTAATTAAATGTAAGGATGTGTCTTTTTAAATTGCTAATATGCAGCATGTGCATTTATAGTACCATATCATGAGCAGAAAAGCAACAGAAAATAATGTTGGCCCAAACATTATAGTGTTAGGATGCCCAAATTACAGTGTTACAATGCCCAGCAATTATACTTAAAATTAAATCTTGTATAGTTTTCTGTGGCTTTAATTTGGTCTCCACAAACTCCTGAGCAATATATTTGTGTCTTTAGCTGATTTCTTTAGTAGTCGTTTTTATTGGTTTAAGTTCAGAGTTTTTTTTTTTACAGTTTTTCTGTAAGTACAGGACATTTAATTTCTTTAAATTATTTAGACGTCTTCATACACGATATTTGTTTTCATAACTGTGTCTTTGTGAATGTGAGGGATTTCCAGTGCGATAAGAAGGGTACATCTTTTCAGTCTTGGGAAGTAATTTATTCAAGTACTGTATTTCCATTTTCTGACACCTTACCACTACCCCACTAGTACGCAGAAGTATGGATCAGATGCCCGAACCACCTTAAGATTGCCAACTTATGACGCGAGGGAGCAGCAGTTTTAGACCGAGCTCCCTCTGAATGTCCAAGCTCCTCACCCTATCTTCAAGGAGCCCAGCCGCTCTATGAAGAAAGCTCATTTCGGCCACTTGTATTCAAGATCTCAGTTTGTCCGTCACTACCCAAAGCTCATGACTATAGGTGAAGGTGTACACATAGATGGACTGGGAAATTGAGAGCTTTGCCTTCCCCTCTTCACCACAATGGTCCGGTACAATGCCTGCATTACAGCTGATGCCACTCCGAACCGCCTTTCCATCTCACGCTTTATTTGACTCTCACTCGTGAACATGACACTGAGATACTTGAACGTTCTCGTTTGGGGCAGGGAATCACTCCCAACCCAGCGGGCGCGCTCCACCATTTTCCAGCAGGGAACCATGGCCTCAGACTTGGAGGTGCTTTTTCTCATTCCGACTGCTTCACACTCACCTGCAAAAAATAATACTGGTCTGAAGGAGTCAACAGAACCACATCATCTGCAAAAAGCAGAGACGCAAGAGGTCCCCAAACCGGACACACTCTTCCCCTCGGCTGCGCCTTGATATCCTGGCCATGAAAATCACAAACAGGATCGGTGACGAGGGACGATCCTGGCCGAGGCCAACGTCTAATGCAAACTTGTTTGACCTTCGGCTAAGTATGCTGACACAGCTCTCACTTTGGTTGTACAAAGAGAGGATGGTTCATAGCAAAAACCCCAGTACCACCCGGTTCTGCCACTCCAAAGGCACGATCCCTGACCTCCGAGCAACACTGAAGAGGCGTGTCGACGTGTCCAGAACCTTCAGCATCTCAGGACGAATCTCATTCACCCCTGGCGCCGTGCCGTCGAGGAGCTTTTTGACTACCTCTGAGATCTCTGGGTGTGTCCCCCCCCCCCCCCCCCGAGTCTCCAAACTCTGTCATTCATAGAGGACACGTTGGTCAGGTTCAGGAGTTCCTCAAAGTGCTCTTTGCACCGCTCGACAATATCCGCAGTCCGGATCCGCAGTTCTCCTCCCCCGCTGAACACAGTTTAGTAGATATGAGTATGACTGTTCATATTTGTTCTTGCTGAGCTAAATAGTAATGAAAAGCATCTATTTTCACCCGAATGCCCAGTCTTACAGTGTGTTGTACAGTAGCGTCACCTTAAGCTCCTAATATACAGCAAGCAGGCATTTCTAGCTCCGACATGCCTCAGGAGAGTGATTTACATCCTGCTCCAGCTTCCTACAAATCAAACCGAAGTGCTGTGATATTTCAAAAGACGTTGTCGTCTCCCCCAATATAAACACATTCTGGGAACCTGCTGTGGAGTCCTGTGTTTATTTTTGCATAGTGCGCGGCTGGCCGTCAGCCTGGTTGAAGTGAATCATATGTTTCAGCTATTTCCTTGCTTTTCGTCGGCCCTCCTCCTGCTCTCGTGTGCTACTGTAAGAGTCATGTAGTTTACACATGAAAGAAAGTTTCTTTGTTTATTTCTCAGAACTTCTACAGCATACTATGTACCGACCCATAGTCCCAGAGTCAAATGACTTAATTTTGCTTTGTTTTGGCTTTGTTTGGAAACTTGATACTGAATCCCGTTGTGGGGAGCTTTTATAGCCAGGGTTAAATGGTAGGCTTGTGCAATATCCACATTTAAACATAACACCCTGAGCCACAAAGTAAATGCATTGTGGTCCAGTTTGCCTAAAGGAAGAAAGTTTCACCTAAAATTGTTCACTCATGTAGTGTTAACCCTCCCATTGTTGTTTGTTGACGTGGCCCTGTTCTGAAGCCTCGGATAGTCAAGTTCTGAATAACAAATTGAGTTTTCTTTTAGTGGGAAAGGAGCTCAAGTTGCTGTTTTTCTCACGAAACAACTGATGGGACGAAATGACATGTAGATATGATATAATGCTTTAAGTGCTTCCAGAAATAAGCAGTTGCTATTGGAGGAAAACAACAAAACTATGCGTTTTGATGGTGGATGCCACATTTATTTTGTTGAGAACAAACCAGAATTAAAACACGAAACATTGCCCTGAATGTCTTGAGTTTATTCTTCAAGATGTATTGTAATATTTGAAACAATGGGTCCTTGATTGAGACAGAGGTGGCCATAAGCAGTACTCTCATTTCTAGCCTTTAACCATTGATTTGTTGGCTGCATGTTGCTGGTAGATTTTATCAGCTGGAGCTTGCATGCTGTGATAACGATGTCAATCGTCATCACAGGCCAGGGTTTAAATATAATAAGTGCACCCTTATGGAAGGGCCTCGGTTTTTACACAAAGTGAGACATAAGACTCGGCCCCGCTCTAATATTTTTGTACATTTCCTAAAGTCAGGAGATAATGAAATGCAAAGTTGTGTATAGCCTGCATTGATATATCTGATAACTTGTGTTTCCTGTAGATTATTTTACTCCTAACAAAGTCATACAGTACACAAAGAAAGCCTTTCTATACTTAGATTCACCCCTACATTGTCAGTTTGGTGGTACAGTTGTATATCTTCATTAATCTCATTATCCTGAAAATGTATGATCCATATTCTTTTATTTAAGAGTTGAAACTGAGACTTTATCATGCTCATCAGCCATTCAGCTACATTGCATGCCATCATCAGTTCAGTCGAATAATATCCTCAAGTGAAGCGGGGGGGGGGGGGACAAGAAGCATATGGCAGCGTCTGAAATAAACTTGAGGAGGAGGGTTCTGATGAAGATGGCTCACGTTGCAATCTTCCACAGAGGTTTTGTTGACTGTTGTGCAGGGGAGAGCTCATCAGTATGAAGGAGAGAAATGTGAATACGCAGAGACGAGGGGCACTGCAGTGTATCTGCTCATTAGGTGGGCGACGCTGTAATTCAGAGAGCGAGCAGCTCTGCAATCAGGGGCCTATTCATTAGCATGGGGGGCCCGCTTTCATCTGTAACCACTTGAAGCTGCCAATCACCGAAGCGGACGCATGACATGATGACAAAAACGGGGCGGCTTAAATGCTCAGGGATGCTTGTGCATGCAGAGAAGACATGCCTAAACGCTGCCTCGAGCCCTCGTAAATGTGCGTTTTTACAGTGTAGTGCTGGCAGGTGGCCCAAACTGTGTCAGCCTGATAATCATCTCTCTGCTAAGCATATTGACGGCTTTTGTTCTAAGATTTCACAAGGAGGAGCATCGCTTTCCTAAACAAGTTTCCTCCTGGATTTGAATTGATTGAAAGTGATGAGGGGAGGGGAGTTTGGTTTTTAGGTTAAGTTTAGGAAAGAATAAGAGTATTCCATCAGTCTTTTATGTTACAAGTTGTGCTCTTCTTCCTCATACACTTACCGCACACTCCCACACAAAGACACGTATACATCATGTATACAAAAGGATGCAGACACACACTCGCATACACCTGGTGTAGTCAACGTTTGGGGATCTTCAATTAAATCTCTGAGTGGTATAAGAGAACCATTGTGTGTATGTTTTTATCTGCTGTGGTCCTGTTCCTCCACAAGCAACACGAGAAACACGGCCGTCACTTGAAACTGTATTAATGCAGATGTGATCGCACTTTTTCTGTATTTTTACTCAAATTAGATGTGTGTTCACCTGTTTTAATTCCTCAGAGAAAACGTGTTCACTACTAATCAAACGTTAGACAAAAATAAATAACCAGCAACCTAAACAATCAGGGTATTTCCCTAAATCCTTTAATAGAATAGTTTTTTATGTAGGGAGTTCAGGAATACAGTACTAAAGTTTCAACACAACGCTTAACCAGCACAGCTAGATAAATTCACTGCACACATACAACCCTGTATGTAGTTAGTGTTACACCCATTATAATCAAATATATGATAGCCATAATCATAGCACTTAAAGATGGCCACAATCTTATACCTTTTCTGTCTTTGAAATAAATACTAACCTCTGACAACTGCATGCAAATGAGGTCCACAGTACTTGGCAAACAGCCAATCAAATTGCAGCGGGGCAACTGGCAATCAGTCGCGTCTAGATGGTCACCCTAGATATGCGAAAAACTCTCACGATGCTTGCCGCCCGTCGACCTATCCTAACTTTAATCGGTTGAGGTCAATGCCTCACCTCAGCCATCTCGCGAGAGTTTCGCAAATCGAAGGTTACCATCTGGACAGAACCTTGGCGATCAGCTTTGGGCATGTACATTTGTTGCCCACACTCGTAGCGCTTGACATTGTGAGCGTGAGGCTATCCCCAATTAGCGGCCTCTGGAGCCAAGCGCAATTAATAACACCGTTTAAGATATACAGAATGCAGTATATAGGGTTTACCTTTGGGAAAATGTAGGCTTACTGCGAGGTAACAGAAAATGTTGCTACAGAATTCCCAATGTGAGCTCGGTAATTATCTGATTGATTGATTAGTTGGGGAAATAAGCTGCCAATTAATCAGCAATGAAAATATGCGTTAATTTCAGCACTTATTTCAAGCTGATGAATTAGCCCATTTTACCTCATTGCAGATACACGGTATGAAATCTGTTAGGCACAAGAATACAAATTTGAAGCTGGAGCCAGAAGCTTGTTAGCTTAGCTTAGCATAAAGACTAGAAATGTGTGGGAAACAGCTAGCCTCCACTCTGTCCAAGAAAAGTAAAAAAGGCAGTTCACTATTTTTGTGGTGCAACAATCACTGTGGATGCAGCGCTATTTCTTGGCTGGGAGCAGTTGACACAAACTAAATATCCTGCGTCATTTAGCTTTAGAGTCGCTGGTGTGCAGATTTATTCACTGCATATTTGGACAGAGCCAGGCTAGTTGTTTCCCCCCGTTTCCAGTTTTTGCTAAGCTAAGCTAACTGGCCGATAGCCTTTCAATTTTATCTTACGCTTTGGAAGCAAAGCATATAAGTATATTTTTCAAAATGTTAAGCTATTGTTTAAAGAAAACAAATGGATCCCTTTGTGTATGTTATATGTTTATGTATAAAACATATACATGTATACCGGCAGAGACAGCAGCAACAGATTTTCTTAATCTTTCAAATAGCAACGTCTCATCCAGCATCAAATATCTTGTATCAGTGCTGGGCTGCTCCTTGTTCTCAGGATTGTGAAGCTAGAAGTGCAGGGGCGTGGCATACCCTGAATTTCCTTTAGTGGTTAAGAGAAAGGGGGCACATTGATATTCTTTAACTCAAAGTATTCCATTCATTCTTAACATTGCAGCTCCTTAAGTGCTGTCAATCAATGTAACAACTGTAGATAATCTGTGTTAAAAGGCCTCACAAGCTGCCAGATCAATGGCCACGCTTTCACAGTAGGATTGATCACATTTCCCGTTAAGTAGCTACAGCATGTAAATTGGAGATGAAGTGCAGGACATTGTGCTCAATAATAGGTTACTGCAAGATCTTGGCCTCTGACAGTCGACCTTTTGATTTTTGTAGCACTTAGTGTGAAAAATAGTGCCCTAATGTAATGTGGAGATGCATTCACATTTATGTCTTAGAAAATGTTCATTTCTCCTGACATTTTTAGCCTCACACACACACGCACACACGTAACAACACTCTCCCTCTTGCTCTCTCTGCACGAGTAAATTAAACCTGATCCTCAATTATTCAAACACTAACATTTTCATAACGGCTCTGATACATTTTTATTAAACTGTAGCAGTATTTACAATGTACAATCACTGAATTATTTCATTTCAAGACACATTTAAAAGTGCTTTTTTTTTTTTTTTCAAAAGTGAAGTTTTGTTCTGAATAAATAAGGAGTTTTTCTGACAACAATACAACAACAAACAAGTAAAGCTGCAAACGTGCTCATCACCAATACAAAAAACAACTGCTGAGGTTTTACTGTAATACTGCTACAACACTCCCTGTTTTCATACTGCAGCAAAATCATTAAAATACGTTGAGTGGGAAAACAAAAGGAAAACAATCCTGACCTGATGCAATGTTTTGAGTCCCATCAAAAAGAGGAAAAATAAAATGTAAGTGGTCTTCTTATCTGCAATATAAAAAAAAATAAAAAATCTCCCATGTTGGCATGAAGGTGAGCCATTTCTCCACAGTCTGCTGTCTTTTCAAAGATGGTCTCACAGCAAAGAAGAATCCAACTGATTGAAAACAGATCACCGAGGTCCTGCGTGCCCCGAGGGATTCGGCTCCCAACCGGAGCAGATTACTGACAGTACGTCCCAAAAGGATTTTTTTTCTTTTTCTCCACATCATCAGAACGGTGATGACGCAGGAGGTCAGCGGCTGATAGGAAGCTGTGGTAAAGAGATGGAGGGATGGGTCAAGTGGCCCGGGGCGGCGAGGACGGAGAAGGGATGAGCTGCATGAAGAAAAGAGAGACCGCGTGAGTTTATGGAGCAACGTGAGCACGTTAATGTAATTTAGTTCATGGAAATGCTGCTGACGACGGAAAAAAAAACAACTCCTCAATGTTGAGTGAAGCCACAGAGACTTCAGGGTACATTCAGAATGCGTATTTCTAAAACTACAATGCAGCGTTTCCAACTTAGGCCCTCAACACTTTATCATAATGTCATTTTAATGTTATAGCCCCAAATCACTGTGTGGGATTTTACATGTGCATGTAAGACCAAAATACGGCTTTAATACTTGTATTGCAAATATTCATCATTTTTTATTTTTGAATTTTGGTCCTTAACATGTATTTTCTATTCCCTTATTCTAATTATTATTCTTTATTGCAAACTAGCCATTTAATCACAACCTATTTCACCCTGTATCTCACTACTCTAGCTCTCTCATTGTTGTACTACTCCACAGTATATCATTGGATTATTATCACTGAAGCCTTAATGTGCAAGTATAGCATTTTACTTTCATAGTTGGTGGAGATTTCGCTGATTTGATCTATTATAGATACAGTTGGGAACATCTACAGTATGTGTAACGGTGCATCATATTTTCTGAACTGATGTTTTTATGTTAAGTTTAACCTGTAAAATAGCTAGTAACGACAGCCGTCAGATAAATGAAGTAAAGTACCATATTTCCATCTGAAATGTAATGTAGTAGAAGTTAAAAGTAGCATGAAATAGAGATACACAAGTACAAGCACCTCAAAAAAAGTAAATGTGCTACGTTACTGATTAGCTAATTATAGTGTTGGGAAATAGATTATTAAACATAAAGCATTTAAAGTAGTGAATGCTATTTAACAAATGTATAATTGTTATGTGTGTTAATTGACTAACGTCCCTAACAAAGTGGCACTGACTTAAAGACCCTTAAACTCACTGTCCAGGTATCCGTGCAGGGCCAGCAGATGTGGTCGGTCCGGGCTGCTGAACGGTGAATAGTGGATATCGTCTGGCAGCGACGGAGGCATCCTGGACATCGGAGCGCTCTGAGAGAAGCCGCTCTGAGAGAAGCCGCTCAGAGGCGGCTGCTTTTTGTGTCGAGCTCGGCAGTTCTGAAACCAGACCTGGTGAAATAGTTCAGATAGTGAACGTGCGGCAATCAGGGAGGGATATACTCAACAACAACACCGTGGTAAAGAGGGTTTGAGTGTCGTTCCTCATTTGTTTGTCATTCCACAGTGTGGTGTGGGAGGATTTTAGCCATGAGATTAATGGCGTTAGAGTGTAACCAATGAAACTACTCTGATTGTTTTCCTCAAAGCATTTCATTGGTCTGGGTCACATCAGAATGTATGTATTTAAAGTGGTCTAAATGAGTTTCCACACACATCTGAGGAGTCACAGGTTCATTAAATTGGGATAAAAATGGAAAGAAAGTGAAAGTTTTCTCAAAATTTGCTCTTTTCTTTTGAAATACCAGATACTTCACGTCGGCTGGTCTCCAAAAATCCTTTAAATCTGTATATTTCAGAAGGAAAACCTGGTCCCAGGTAGACAGTGCTTCATTTTAAGGAGCTACAAGCAAGAACATTTCTGAACTCTGGGGGACATTTTCTGGATTTAGGGGATTATTTGTTGAAAAAGATGTGAACATCTGTTATTATTTTCCCTTTGTCTCATTCCACTAAAAATCTCACAACCCTTTAAAAGTATTTCAACCCCAAGGTTTTAACTACTTCAAAAATTGCTGTGTTAGTGTTTTTTAATCGTATGCTTTATTATTTCCTACCTGTATGACTCGTCTGCTCAGTCCCGTCATTTCTGCCAGTTTCTGTAGAGTCTGAGCGTCAGGGTTGTTGTCCTGAGCGAACTGAGACTGCATCACCTGCGAGGACACACAGTCATGAATCCACACACAATATACATATATATACACACGCGTAATACTACACTGACTGCAATAACACACACACACACACACCTGCAGTTGCTCAGCAGTGAACGATGTCCGCGCCCTCTTGGCTGGTTTTGGTTGGCAGTCCTGATCAGAGGGCAGCGCTCCCTCCAGAGTGAGTCCTGTCCCTTTAAGAGAGCACAATCTCAACAGTTCTGTTCCTTCTCCCCATAATTACATTTGAGTCAGCATATTGTGAAGGTACACAAAACAACACTTGTCCAAACAACTCATGTAACGCAATTAAGATGTTTTCTTGCCAACAACCGCACAGTCCAAAGTATGTATACCACAGAGTCTAGTTTACTAGCAGTGTGACCAGTAAGGTTATTATGAATTTTAGGATCCATATAGAGCACAACTTTTTGGCTGTAACATGGTGAGCTGATGGTAAAATAATGCTTTCTTCCTCTTGCTTATTGTATTTGATGTGTGATTTTGTTAGAATTTCTCAAAATGTCCAGGGAACCTTACAGATGTAGCAGGTTCATCATTTAATGTTGGGTGAAGAACCACTGTTCATTCTCCCAGATATTTATCTTTAGTTAGAGAAGTTAACATCAAATCAAATATTTCATGTTGAAATTAAGAAATTTAGAGAATTGCATTTGAAAATGTTCTAGTATTTTCATATTTCACTTAATAATAGTTACGTGACTGCAACAAAGAGCTGCATGTTGTCATCCAGAGTGGAAAAAGCTACTTGAGAGGAAACTTAGAGGGAGATTTGGAAACCTAAGAGATCAAGACTCGCCAGAATATTTTGTTCCATTTGTTGACTCTTGCATATTCTTGTTGGAAATCCAAACTGGATCGTTAGAGATGCACGTTTGATGACGTCTGTTACCGTTTTCTGCAGCCCGGCGGAGGTTGTCCAGCATGATGTCGTAGTGGCTGCGGCAGAGCACCCTGCCCTCCACCAGGCCGAACTCCTCCCCGGTGGACAGCTGCCTCTTGCAGGAGAAACAGGCGAAACAGGCCAGGTGGTACACGCTGCCCCGAGCCCGCCGCACCCAGTCGCTGGCGTACACCTGCCGGCCACACTGGCCGCACTTAGTGCCGAACCTACTGTGAGGAAGGAGAAGGAAACGGGCTGGTGAAGGTCGGCTGTAGGTTGCAGACCTCAGTTAAAGTACAGATGTCCAGATCCTTCACAGAATCGTTTAATATTGAGTATCTGCCAACCTAACTCTATTCAATATTTGTTTATTTGTCCCTTCATATTACAGCTACACAGCACACTGAGGCTACAGTTACATTACATTTAAATAGTAAAACTAAAGAAATCTGAGGCAGAACATCAGAAATTGTATCATCTATCCCATTATATTTATAGTTTGCTGTATATTTTGTATAATATCTCTGCAGAGGAGTGTTATTGTTGATCTGTTGTGGCAGGGAACTGTGGACAAGAGTCAGACCACCTCTCTTCCTCTCCAGAGTGAACTAAATACTGAAGTTCAGCTGCAGTTTTTCAACCAACAGCATCTCTGCGTCTGAGTCTGGGTGTCTTGCTTCTATAAGGATGGTGGTGAGGGGGCTTTTTAAAGTCTGTGCCCAGGGGCTCATTGTCTTTTAATCCGCCCATGCTAATGGAGCATCTGTAATTCCAATGAGGTTTCTATGTGTCAGTGAGTCTGTGATCGTGTGATTAAAGACAACTTTATTTAGCACCATGTGAGCACAATATTACAAACATGTTGCAAAACGTTCCCAACTCCTCAAATACAAAGCTTGGTCAAATCCGCAAATAATGCATTTAATATTGGACATCAGTGGTGCAAATTGTTAAACCAATTGTCATTCAATCAAATTACCAAAACTAATTGGCATGCAGGGGGGTGCAGTAGTCCACTTTGCCTGGTTGGTAATTCACCTGTGCATTCATCTGTCCTTTTACAATCTTAGAATTAGTTTTAAAAACGTGGTTATGTTAGTATATATATATATTAAATAAGTTATTCTCGACCAAAAGCCCATCATGACCATTATGCAGAACATATTGTTCAATGAGGAGCCAAATCCTGTACTTGAGTCTAAAAATTGATCTTGGGGAGCAAAGATAAATTTGCTGTAAAACACACAGAAAAATAAACTAAATGAAGTCCAATAACTTGTCCCCTGAATAAAGTAATATTCAGGTGTAATGTCAAGTGTTTTATTAATTAGCTCTTAAATGCTTTTTAGATACAGTCTGAAATATTTTATAAAAAACGTTCCCTTTTATCAGGATTGAGAAGCATTGAAAAATCCTCCTGATCTAGAAATGGTTAATTATGTTATCTTTATGCACGTTTGATTTGTCTGCATGGCTTTTTATTACCGTCAAAAACAACAGGAAGGATGCTCTTCGAGTATTGTATCAAAAGCATTTGTCCCTTACTGATCGTTCACATGAATTTGGGGATTCAATGGGAGATTTTTTTAAGTCGCAGTTAAACCTCGTGGAAACAAGAATATTTTGGTACAAAACGCTCCGGTATTATTTTTAATTTGTCTATTTTGTTTCGCCATAGAGTAGGCTATAGACCAGTAGGCCTATTCGTTATTTTCTTTGTTTATTAAAAACATCTGCAGTGAAATTAATTTGCCTCGAAACTACAGTGATGAACCATATACAGTATTACTGTATGCACTGGCAATTAGCAGTTTATTTATCAGGATAAACTACATCGGCGTGTCGAAACAAAGCGAAAAAAATGTACCTGTGGAAATAAATATTGAATTTGATATTTACATTTAAAAGTAATACGTTTGAATAACCTCAGTTCAATCGTGGTAATCGACACATTTGAATTTAACAACTTAGAATATGTTAATCATTTTGAATAATCTATAATTGTATAAGTTTTACATATTTAAGCTTCATAGATAAAATCACTGATGATCTAAGAATAAAGGCCTGGTCAGACCGTAACTTTTAAGAATATTCTCGCGTTTTAGAAATAATAAATCAGAACAAAGCAGATTTTTATACCTGAAATAATCCAGTTTGCAGTAGATTTCTTTGTTTTTAACGTAGCAGCTGTTGTGTTGCCGCAGAGACGCTCTGCAGACTGAACACTCCAAACATCCCAAGTGCCAGTTCAGGTTGTTGACCTGTGGAGATTAAAAATAAAATGCAATCACTTACGGACTAATGCACGTCTGAGTGTGTGTGAGCGATAACTAGTGTATTGAGGCTCTCGTCGATGGCGTACATCTTATTTCTAATTAACTCATCTAACTCGTTTGATGTGTTTATTTAGTGATTTTTTTTCTAAAAACCGAAGGAACTAAAAAAAATGCATTGTAATGCCAGAGCAAAACCATCACCACATTTAACTTCTGCACCTATTTTTGCGCCTATTTTGTTAAAATTAATCTGAGGTGTAAAGACAGAAATACAGAATAAAAGTAAAGCTACCAACCAAATTAGGAGACGCAGCTTGAGCTTAAATCTCTTGAAGCTTCGTGGATACATTTTATGATTTCTGAGAGTGTAAATATTGATCATGTCCTCTTATTTCTCACCTTCAGCAGGTATCGGTCATGGATCTCCATGCCGCAGCTGGCGCACTGGTTCTTGGCCGCCGGAGAGCAGAGGCAGGCGGCCTCCGACGGGCTGGACTCACCGGACTCCTTCTTCACCTCCGACTTAGACTGCGTAAAAAAAAAATACGGTTTTATACCAAAGACAAGAATAGTTAAATCGTCTCTTGCTGATTTGTGTTAGGCAGATTATTAAGAGTAGAGTCACTGAAAAAAATAGTCCGTGAAATATTTCAGACCTGAAGATTCAGTCTTGGAAAAACGCTAATATGCCCATTTAACTTCTTATTTTATTGTATTAGACTACTGGCTTTATTTTTATCCAGTGACTTTTATTTAAATTTATAGTCTACATTGATCATTGACTTATTACGTACTTACATATCCACGCATGTGCTATGATAAGACAATATTCTGTTTCATTTACATTTTATAACGCAAATATTTATCCCAGCCTAAACATGCTGCATTCTTTACTCTAATCCGCAAATTAAAAGCAGATCAATTGAGTTTGTGTGGCTGTATACTCTCCACGACATCCCTGTTCATACACGCATACAGCCTTAAGTTACAGTCGAGCTTGGTTTAAACCTGAACCTCTGCCAAACCCAGAGTCCTGCGGTGGTTACCCCGCATGTAAAAAGTTGAGGAAGAAGAAGGAATCAAAGAAGCTTACACCGACTGAAAGACAAAGAAATCAAAAGGTTGCAAAGCAAACTCGTCCAGATGTTTGTGACTCACCATTTTCGGGTCTTGAACGCTGCCTATTTGGAGAGAAGATGGAGCTTGCTCTGCGCATTACGCATCTCTGCCCCAACCCACACTATATCCGGTCCAAAACAAGGAATAACAGTTTCTCCTGCATTTAAACCCTGGCAACAAAGAAATTTTGATGCAATTAGAAGAAAAAGAAAAAACCTATATGATCGATCATTCCCCTTGTGCGCAATAGGAGGCTGTATTCCCATGCAATCAAAACGCAGTGAAAAGAAAGGATGGCACTAAATCTGCAATTAGCGGTGGATTGAAATGCTTCGCTTGTTAAGTGGCAACCCGAGTGTCAATTTCATCTGGCAATCAAGAAAAGCCAACCGAGCCACCAAGCTAAGAGAGAGAAAAAAGCGGCGCATCCTAATTTCAATAGCTGTATAATCGAAAATCGAAAAATCTCCAAAGTGAAGTGGCTCAATTGGAGATCGGTCTATTCATAACAGACAATGTGCAGAAACTGCAGCTGATCTCGAGGCATAAAGGAGCTTGATTGTGTCGTTGTCATGATGGACCCATTTAAGTACTTGAGGCTCCCCTGGGTGATTACAGCTGCATTCATAAAGTGCCAAAAAATCTGCGTTTAGGTGGCAATCCGGAGTCCGTGTTGTCCTTCATCTTGTCGAAATTAACAGGAATGTAAGATTATGTTAATTACCAGCTAGGGTATAAATATTGGAGGCAGTAAAATAAGAATTGACGGTCTATATGGAGATAGAAAAACATATACTTCATACATGGAAAACCTCCCAAAAACAGCGAAAACATCGTCCAATAAAAGTTTCCCCAGAACATCACAGACAAAATATCCGAATAATTCCGCGAGACATCGTTCTTTGAACAAACTCTCCTCTCTTTTTTTTCTGTATGCAAAAAAATAATCCAACTTCATTAACTTTGTGGGGATCAAAAACCCAGTGGCACCAGTGTGAGCCTCAGACTCCGCTGTGGTTCCGTCTCTCCGCCTCGACTCAAAGTTTACACCCAGTTCAGTCAGACAGGATGTGATGCTGCCCATTGGACCAGCAGACCCGCGGGTGTATACCCTCCTTCCTTTAGGCTCACACGTAGACCATCCATATATGAAAACAACAAAAAAGATATTAGTGAAAATCTGTCCGGAAACACCCACTAATTATCTTAAATTTCTTTCTTTTTCCGAAAATGGTGGTTGCAGATTGGAGGCCAGAGTTACTTCATTGAAATCACTTCAGTGTATCTCTGCTGATTGCAGAGTGATGGAGGGTAAGAGCTGTTCAAGATGATAATTATGCTAGCTATTCAGCATATATATATAACTTCTTTTTTAAATAATATATTCTTTTTTTAAGTGCACTTTGTCGTATCCACTTGTCTGTTCTGATCAGTTTAGAGATTTTGAATTCAGGTCAAGTAATGAACCTTTAGGATGCGTCTTTCATTTTGTCTTTAAACAACAATCAGGTGCACATTCAAGGGGTTATTGGTGGCTTTAATAGTTCCGCCTGTCTTGTCCTGGCTGGTACTTAAGCAACTTCAGTGTGAAGGACAAAAGCATCAGTCCTTGTGAAGTTCTGAATATACAGATTCGACAGTCTGAGTTAGAGAAATGAAGTTTATAGCATAAACTCTACTTCTGCACTAAACAAACCTAATCATAAAAAGTTAACATTGGAGGAGGAACTTTTTGCACATACAAGAGGAGATACGTTTTTGTCAATTGTGTGATTAATAGATTGAAGATTAAGTCCCTTTAATATGTTATTGGTCATTGTATGATGATTTAAGGGGGCACTTTTTTAGACAAAAACATTCTTCGGGTTGGGCTCTTCTGATTTTATTTGTAGAGTCTGGGAGGGGAGATAGTTATTTTTTCATAGTATTAAAATATGTTCTTATCTAAGAAATGTTTTGCCACTGAAACTGTAATTCTGGTGTCCATGTGGGAATTATACATTAAATAACATCCTGCAAACAAATTACTGACTGACAAATAGGATATCATGCTACAAGTTGAGGGTATATTTTGTGTGTTAAAGTGAAGTAAAGAGAACAAGGCAATCCGTCTTCTTGATAAATTGACATTTTAGGGATTTAACAGGGGTGACATATTTTCCTTTTGTGTTAAAGGTTTTACACTACAACCCCAGCTTTAAATTTATTTCACGATAATCATTAAACTCCCCGCACCTATAGAGAGAATAAATAGACTTAGAGTAAAGGTTTCCATGAAATCAATGACATTTTAATTCTTATTGATCACTTAAAAAGCATCTCAAACAGCAGAAGTACATTGCCTCAGACTC
Organism: Pholis gunnellus; assembly: GCF_910591455.1. Classification (NCBI taxonomy): domain Eukaryota; kingdom Metazoa; phylum Chordata; class Actinopteri; order Perciformes; family Pholidae; genus Pholis; species Pholis gunnellus. The sequence continues at coordinate 22,276,332 of NC_136532.1, forward strand.
TTTGTATCGTCAGTGTAACACACTTGAGCAGCTCTGTGCATTAACTGTAATTACCAGGTGGAGCAGGGTCAACTGGAAGTGAGCTGGTCAAGATGAAGGATGGAAGAGTGTTATTTCTCCTCCATTATGGTCGCTCTTTAACGATGATGTGCAGGTTTCTGACCAGTTTAATGAGTTTTTTTGAGACAGTGATTTTTGAGGTATATGATCAAGGGTAGATAATTATTAGGAGAAGCTGTTTTTGACCATTTTCACCCTAAATATGACAAGTAGCCAATACGTCTTCACCTTTTGAAGCATTTTACCTCAAATTCAATGTTGTGAAAGCCCCTAAAGCTGCATTTAAATTACCATTCACTGCTTAAAAAAAGAGTTTACGGTGACGTAAAGAAAATGTGTTGATGTTTATAATAGTATCCAGGGAGGAATATAAATAGTTCTTAATAAAATCTGAGAATTAGCCAGATGTATGAAGAACATTTTAATCCAATAATAATCTAATGACCGGAAGAAAAAATATGTACCTCCAAGACGTAGTTAAAAAATACCAAAATTGTGCCGAGGTACAGTACTTGAGTAAATGTTGGTGTCATTCAATGTGATCAGAAGCTCCAGAAACTGGAAATAAGTGGACTTTGAGTGGAGATTATGAAAGTCAGCCCCATATATTTACTAATTTAAGAAATAAAACATTGATGAGATTTAAATAGCACCTTTTGTAAAGGTTATCTAGAAAAAAAATGCATTGTGCAACAGGCTTTTTAACCGTTTCCTCTTCCTCTTCCTAACAGAATTTCCTCCTTGACGATCTGGCAACATGAAACGCACAACAAGCTCCTGACTATCGTAATATGTGAGGATGGGTAACCTGTTGCATCCCATAGAGCTCTCTCTGTGTGTGTGTGTGTGTGTGTGTGTGTGTGTGACTGCTCTGTCCTGCAGCCCTTGACCTTCCTTTACACACAGCTGTCTGCGATCCACACAAACAATAAGCGACCAGCACGCTGCCACAATAATAACAAACTGTACCGCATGCTAAAGCTATTAGACTCCTCCAATGGGCCCCAGTGGACAGCTTGATGGCTGGTATGTCAACAATGTATGACGTGTGTCGTCCGCTCGCCGTGGAGGTGCAGAGGAGTTCAAATGAGGGCAAAATCTTTATTTACTGTGCTAAACGTTGGTAAACAACCCGTATTAAGGTGTGGCCCTTTTACAATAACTGAATAACAATGGTTCTATAACGCTGGCCTTCACTTAGAGGTAAAGCCTAAAATCTTAAAGGTCTTGGTGGTAAAACAGTGGAATAGAAGCTACTGCTGTAATTTTCAGTGGGTTGATTTGGAATATCCTGTGGAGTTGAGCAGCCAAAAGACGTCATGTGACAGCTAAATAATAGGAGGAATTTTTTTTTTTTTGCTTTGATTTGCCAGAAGCAGCTTTGCCAGAAGTTAGTTTTCTCCTCCTGTCACAGGGGTTTTGACTCCTTTTTCTGAAACAGTTTCAACAGTTTTAAGTTATTACTTCTCAGTAGGCACTACTATCTGAGATTGAGGTCTTAATAACAGTTCCAAAATCAATCAATGAAAAAAACAAATATCTTCTCAGCTGGGTTTGTCCATTAAATCATCACTACTATGCTGCAGCGTTTGGTTTGAGGGGTAACAGCAGCCGCTTTGGTGGCAAATGTTAATTTATAACATAAATAATAACCCCTTTCTCTTGATATCAAACAATACTTAACTTGTCATCTCGAAATATCAGACTCAGTTTTCTTATGATTAAAGTCCCTAAAAACGACATCATTGTCATGATGCAGATTAGCTGAGTTTTAAAGGAGCAGTGTGTAGGATTTAGTGGCATCTAGTGGTGAGGTTGCACCAAGCTTGTAGAACTACGGTGGCCTTCAGGTAACAGGTAAGTGTTAGGTGTGTCCATTCTGGGCAACACGGGAGACCTGAAGAGGACCTGCTCCCTATGTTTCAAGTTAACGAAACCACTAAGAATAGTTGTGTTTCCGTTACCTTAGAATGAGATGTTTATACACAGAGCCAGCCAACATGTTTCTACAATAGTCCAGACTGGACAAACCAAACACTGGCTCTAGGAAGGCCCTTTGCCTTTTCAAGCCGTAGTTGTCCTACACACTTGGCACACGAGAGATGTTTCAGTTTGTTACAATCTGCATACCATACCTTTAATTAATAAGAAATAATATTTTTTTCGCCTTCAAAACTTAAATTAGCTTGTTGCTTATTGAGATATGTAAGATTTGGAACTATAGTGACCTTGCTATCATAATATGATTGTTGATTTTTCTCAAGATCAATTATATCGGTTCAGTAACTGATTGTAAGTCTATTTTATGCTTGTGTCGTGTATTTCATACAGTGAAATGTGATTCTTTACAGTAGATCAAACATCATTTGTGTTTCGTCATTGTTTATTCCACAGCTATGTACACAATTGCAGGTGATAATGAATTTGAGAAAGGGAAATAACAAATGAAAAAATGACTTTAACAACAACAAAGCTTTACATTTACTTCCTCCTATAACAATGTTAATCTGTATTGTCCTTGATGAATCGATAAATAGATACATACATTTGTAATTTTGATATTACAATTTGGTCAAGCATGAACAACAACGTCTTCTCTTCTTCAGGTCGAGTGCATGCAGTTCATGATTTTCTCCATCTCTCAGCTTTCTGTAATTCTTTTGGGCGAGGTGCAGACAAAATGCAATGTGCATGATTCATACCTCTTTCTTTCAATGGCTGCATGTTACGGAGAACCGGCACAAAGCCACGTAACAGGGATGACTGATGCTCTGCTTGGCATGTTGGCTGAAAGAAAATGTTTGGAGAAGGGCGGAGCGAGCCCTAAACGCAACACCGAGGTCTTATCTTGTTTCTGTAGAACTTCTGCCACTGAAGTGCAATGTGAATATTGTTAGATGTTTGAGATAAGAGTTGGCTCAAGGCCAGGCTGTGTGAGAACAGGGCTTGAAAATATTCATCGCTGCAACTGTGGTTTTGGCCTACCTCCTATGTAAACCTGTATTCCCAACCGATTCCTTATACCAGTGATACCCCAAAGTAATGGATAATGGTTTAAATTCCTAAAAGTAATTAATAAGAAGTTGAACTATCAGCTGAAAGCATGGCTAAACAGTTAAAATACTTAGCTAAAACTAATGAATAAACAATCAAAATCATTGTAATAGTTAGCCAAATACCCATTGATACACTCTGAATTAGTTCAATGTATTTGAAGTAGTTAAAAGTGAGGAACAAACCGTTTAAATAGTTAAAGAATAAACACTCCAAATAGCTCGAAGTGATGGATAAATGTTGAAACTAAAGTGGTAATAGTAGCCTGCGAACACGACCGAGGCAACAAACAGACAATTCAATTGTATGAAAACAATGTTGTGACAATAACCTTTTGTTTATTAGTGTTAAAAAACACCCGGTTGATAATCCATGTGTTTGTAGGACGATGGAAGGATACAGATGATGGGGTATATGAGCTCATCTGACAGGCCTTTTGGGGTTTGTCAGATAAAAAATGTTGGGAATCACTGCTGAAAGGTGCTTTGGCTAGATGCTTCCACCAATTGTTTGTTTAAATCCTTCTTGGTGATGTGTGCTTGAAAATGTAAGATTTTTCAGAGGGAGTAACTGCTGAGGACGTGAAGAAGCACATGAATGATAGAAGAAAACTCAGACAGCCAGTGAATGTTTGCCTATAGGGAGCTTGTTGCAGAATCAGTTTGACGTTTGTAGCGTCCAACATTCAACAGGCTGCATCTACTCTGAGATCAAACCCATCTAGATTACAGTCCTGCAGCCAAGCTTTCAACAAACAAAGGAAATGGCACATTACACCATCCCTTTCTCTGAAAAGTTGTATTGGAGAGAAAAAAAAACCCTCCAGATATTTAACAAATACAAGTTTATTTGGAGTACAGACAAAGAAAAATGAAGGGCTTTTTTTCAGGGCTTGCACTCCATATGACAGCAATTTGGGGGTATTGTGTATTTTGGCCCAAGCGTGTGGTCTATGATAGATGACAGGAGAGAAAATCACGAGCCGCTGGCTTGAGCACAGACACGCAAATTGCTTTCAGCTGATTGCTGTATTCTGCTTGATATTTATCAAGTGGATTACAGTATGCCTCTTTATTTACAGCCAGGAAGCAGCTGATCAATTCCACTAACGGAGGGAAGAAAGACGCTGATGTTTTTCCTCTGCTGGGTGAAAGAACAAACCCCTCAGCACTGTGAAATTAAGTGTATCCTCTATTACATCTTGTTTTACCACACCAAAAGAGACAACATCCAGAAACACAGATGTCTTGAGATTATCCCGAAGCCACACTGATATTGGTTTGTGATGAAACTGAATTTGGAAATGTAGCCCTGGTGTAAAAGTAAGAGGTTAAACGACGTTAGTTGCTAATCCCTATAAACAACTTTTGTGTCCATATAGAATCAGTCAACAGGACAAGATGTTGGCATCGGAAGAATTCTGGTTTCTGTTTGTACTCTGAGGCTTTGGTTGAATGCAGGTAAACAGTCTGTTCACCAACTATCAGTCATGCACCTCAAGTTGCTAATCGAACCGTAAACAATGAGCAGCCCACGGAAAAGGAAGTCTTGGCTCGGATATCTGCTGGCTTCACTGGAACCCCAGAAATACAGCCCTGTGCCTTTAGAGGCGTATCTAAGCGATGAAGTTGGATGGAAATACTTCAGTTTGGCTTTAAACTAGTATTAATTTAGTTTAATAAAGAAAGAAAGAATGGTTAATTGAAAGATTCAGAAGATGTCATCATAAACAAAGTAGGATGTAATTAGTTGAATGAGTTAAAATAGTTAAATTCTGAACAATATTGAAGGCTTTGGAGTGAACTAAATAAAGAAACACACATATTGTGCCTTTAGTTTAAGTTGTTTTGTTAGATTGGTTACTGTTGGTATCAGTCAGTGTCACCTGTGGTGATTGGTCAGAGAAGAAAGAAAAAACACAAGAGACAAGAAGAAAGAAAACTGATAAGCAGTGTAAAAGAAAAATAAAGCTAATTTAAAATAGTAGCGGTAGGTAGACACCAACGCACACCTTTTTCTCTATTTAATCTCGATTAATTTGTCTCAATGTTGGTGTTTATTTTTGTGTTTGCACAAGCTGGAATTCTGTGTGTAGCAGTTAGCCGATGAGCTAGCTCAGCAGCTACAGGCTGCTAATTAAATGTAGTTGTAGCATCGGCTAGCAGCAGTTTCTTTAAGCTAGCTTGTGCTACTAGCAGGTAACTCGAGTGAGTGAGTGTGTGTGTATGTGTGTGTGTGTGTGTGTGTGTGTGTGAGTCCAATGTGGGGTTTAGAGTCTGGTGAAGTATTTGAGCAGATTTTGCTGCAAGGAAAAAGTGGTAAAACGGAGAGAAAGATAGATTTTGCCTACTAAACCTGAGAGGATTTTTAGGTGTTTGTGGTAATATCTTGTAACCCATTTCAGTTTTGCATATTGTTTTCAGGCAATTGAGTGATTTGCAAATTTTAATAGAGGCAATCTGTATTATTTCAAAGGAGTTTGATAAGTACAATTTGTGTTTTTGCTTTCTCTCAACTAAAAGGGTAAAAGTAATAGTCTGTAAACTGTTATTCATCACATTCCAAATACTTGTCTGGGATCAGTTATTAAGAATAGAGCAAACTAAACTTGAGTCGATATACTGCTTAGTTTGACAGTTTCTTTCCTCAAGCCAAGTTTCCACTTCACAACTTTAATAGTTGTCAGATCGCCGTACTGCTCACACTACACAACTTGCTGTCTTGTAATTGTGAGTCTTTTAAGTTGTTCACACTACATGACTGACTGGTGAGACAGGGGATCACACACATTAAGATCTTTCACAGGAGGAATCCCCGAAGGTCTCCAAACTTCATTTTGTCACGCAAAAACACACACTGGTTGAGTGACACTGGCGCAGCGATGCTCTTTGATGTTGCAGTCGGCATGTTTTTACATAACTGCCTGTTTCCACACGTCATTACTATTAACCCTATGCAGATCAGTCACATTTTATGCAAACGTACAGCAACTGTGCTGCAACAACAACCTGGGTCCATTTTGCAAATGCAACACATAGAGTAATATTACAAATTCTCATTGGCTGGAGCTCCCTGACAGACTCCCCAGCAGGTCCTGATATTCAGCCTGCTAGATATCTGGAATGTGTCTGCGGTGCATCATCGGCGACCGACAAGCCAACGTGGATTTGCTTCTGATTTGGGTTTTTTGTCAGGAACTCCAAAGACTGTTGTCGAGGGCTGAAGTCGTGCAGTGTCAACAAGGCATTAGAAAATGTTGCCCAATCAACCCATCATTGCAGTCTAAAGTCAGCTATATCAATGAAGGCACAATATAGAGTGACAATATACATATATTTTTTAAACCTACAGTAACACATTTTTTGGCCACTTGAAATAACAACACTGGCATATCATCACCTTTTAAGTTGATCTGGCAATTTATTTTCGCAAACAATTGCTTATTTACACATTAAGCCATTACAAAGCAACATTATCATTACTTTGGAGTTGTGTTCCTGTCCACCTGATGTATGTTCGTCTAATATTTATTGTCATTTAGTTCAGTTTTTGGTCTCTACCAAGTTCAAATATCTGCCTATTTATCAGCTAAATGCTTCACTATGTTCGCCAGCTATAGTCTGACTGTTTCTCTCAGAGGTTTTTTTTTTATATTCAGTTTCTACTTACCATCTTTATCTCAAGCTCATGTTTTTCATTCTGAAAGCTTTAAAAGGGGCAATCCACCAATTTTACACATTACGTTTACTTGTCATGAGGAGTTCTACTCAGCCTGTGAAAACAGTTGTATAATGAGCTTTCTAAATTCTGGGAAAATAAGCATCGCGATATGATCAGGGTTAACTCAGTTTTGGCTTCAAATGTATAACATAAAGCTTGTGTTAGGGGTGAGGAGTTCAGAGCTAAAAGTCAGGATATCTCCTCACTTCTGCTGCCTTGATTTTTATCTTTCTTTTGTCAATCTGTTTCTCACTGAATCGTTGAAGTACCCCTTGCAAGCAAAAAAGGTTGGACTATCCATTAGCAAAATGCTGAACCTCTTCCAGCTTCAGGGCCTGTGATCTGTTGCTACGCCTTACCTCTAACCTCCTTTCATACTGCATAAGTGAATTTGACCTCTTAACCTCCCAGGAGAGAATTTCTGTGAGCAGCACGTTATTTGTTTGTTGGATATATGACAAGGACGTGGATCTGTGCGAGAGAAGTTTATTTTCCCCATTGGCAATGACAGAAAACAGATCAAAAGCAGTAGAAAGTTAGTATCTAACTAAAATATAGTTAAATCAGCTTCCTTTAGGCACAATCATTCCACAGACCAAATATGATAAAACACACAAAGTTCAATTTCGTTAACATGCTGTGATCGCTCTGTGTGATTTTAATTTAGCAGTGTATCTTGCCTCTCTGATCAGTATCCAGCTCTTGATATGTTTGAGGGCTCAGGCCAGTGTCAAAGATCAGCTACTTACCCAATCAGGTAACCAGCTCCAGAAGGAAAATTACCTCCTTCCGACCACTTGCACTCACCTGCAGTGACCCGGAGCAATCAGAGGTGAACGGGGCTCCTAATCACGGAGAAAACCTCCTTTAGGTCAGTACACGCACAGCCCACACACGGCACCACCCAACCTCCTCCAACACCACCTCCCCCACCTGACAGGCCAACTCCCGAGTTCAAGTGTTTAAACTGTCACATCAAATAGGTTCAAACGTGGAGATTACTTGTGCAGGACGCATTGTGTGTTTAGTTTGATGCCGACTGCAATATCCTGCAGCACTGCTGATCCTTGCAGCTCCGGGTGTAGAGTGGCGGAGTCGAGCTGTGTCAAGTAGGGGTGGCTGGTGCCGGGCACGCTCGCACTCCGATCAGCAAGGGGAAGTATGGAAGGTGGGACAAGAAACAGAGGAGTGTTTTAGTAAAGAGCGCTATTGCTTGGAGCACAACCAGGACTCCCTCACTATTTATTTTTGATAGGAGTAACCCTGGTCCTTCAGTAGGAGCATGTGTTATAAAGCAGAGAGTGCACACGGTGGCGTAGTTCATTTATCCATTTTAAGACTTATGGTACCTTCTGGTCAAGTGACACGTGGATGGATACTCAGCTACGAGTGTTTGCGTTTCATGGACCCTTAAACTTGTGAGGCCCTGAAACCGTGAACACTTAAGATGTGGTGAGTCCGCAGAGTGACTAAATTACAGTGAGGGGACTCTTGTGTTTTTCTATGGTGAACCGTGCCAGCTCTCAGACAGCTGATGAATGAGTCCGAGTCTCGCTCCTCCCACTGATCTCAGATCCTTTTGTATTGCGTGTAGTGTAAAAGGCCTGAGGACTGTGAACACTTGAGCCCAGCTCACAGTACAATGTGAGGACCCGGCGACTGATAATCTACAGCAGGGGGTTAGCAACCTTTTTAAAATGAAGTGCCATTTTAACGAGGTATTTTAAGATGCTGATATATTTCCACCTCATGCCTACTGTTGGGTAGTCATCATGATTATATTATGCGGCTGGCAGATAAGAGCCAATTTCTTTTATGCCGTTCAACAAAACAATGAGCTAAATGTGCAAGCTCCATACAGCTAAGGGGGACGACAGAGTCGGAGGATAATTCTCTGTGGGTTTGTCACCTTTCACATTACACATAGTCATTTAATACATTGTATGTGCACAATACTGACTAGTGCAGGCCTGAGTACAGTTGATTAATTCCAGCACTGATGAATGGACCACCAGCTGACTCCAGAGGAGGTCTGTCCTCCTTTTACAATCAGCTGCTTCTTCAAACAGTTTGAACGATACCTGGTTGGCTGTTTTAAGGACCTACCGCTGTGTGGCTCTGTCGGAATAAACCCCATCTGAGATAACACATGATGCCCGTCGCCTGTACGCCTATCGCCCTCTCCGTCAGTTGGGTCGGCTCGTTCCACAACTGGACAGGAAGTCTGCTAATCTGTAACCTGATCCGGAAAGGGGGGGGGGAAGACGTCAGGAACAAGCCTTCAGTGCTTTCACCAATCGTATTCATCACCAGAGCCGGACCGAGGCTCATTTAGAGCGGGAGCATAGCTTAACTAAACATCTTCGCCATAAAATAAATGCTTCCAGGTTACTCCCAGTCCAGGTTCCACTCAGAGGAGCATCTGATCTCAATTACCAGGAGTGCTATAGGAAGCAGCGAGCCTCGGTCTGCAGGCTGAGCCAACAGCACCATGGCAACCCGCAGCACGTCTACGAGCCCTGCGCCGATACGAGTCCCTTTCAGGCACTTGTAAGGCGGGGAAATGATGATTTGATAATTAGTTCCTGATGCCTCTCATTCTTTTTCATATCAATCATGTCTAGGGAACAGAATGTAACTCAAATATAGTTTGAAGCTGCAGCGGTTGGTTGGTAAACTGAAGGTCCATTGAAGAGTGATGTATGGATGCTCTACAGTCGGTCCACTCGTTTTTTCCATTGTGACATTTCAACACTAAACAATGAAAAGAAAAGAATTCAGCAAGCACTGACAGTCATGAGCATGTTTTAAAATGTATTGAGAGTGGAGATATCACAATTGTGTTGCAGCTTCAAAGAATTATGGGTTTTGTATGTACATTCCTACAGTTCCCAGAAATCCCCTGTTTAAGCAGTGAGAGGGGTAAAATGACTTAATGCTCCATGAAAGTGCTCCTCCTACTCGTATGATTAAAGGTTTTACTCCTTTTTTTTACTTTAGGAACCGGATCAGTGTTCCTTTGTACTGCAGTGGCAACTTAGTTGAAGAAAGCACACATAGGACTATTAAAATCTATTTCTTAAAAGGTCAAATCTTTATTGAAACACACAAAAAGACAGTTCAAGGCCTCAGGCAGAAGGTTTTGTCTTTCTCTCCATATACAAGAAACCATATACCCCAGTGCACAAAATATAGGAACAACAGGTTCAAACGAAACAGGTGTTGAAGACGGTAACGTCCAGAGAAAAAAAGCCTACAGAATTAGTTGCATACAATTATTATTTATTATTTATATGGAATAACAAACAAAGGTATAGTAAATACAATCTAAAGATGGTGAATAGATAAACATTCAGCCCAAACATTAGGCAGTCATTTCAAGTAGAACAGCCAGGATTAAATGTGTAAAGAGACTAATACAATTGTTGTGTAGAGAAAGCATAAAACACCTGTTAAATGTTTATGGTAAAGTAATAAGATCCACTTTAGATGCTTCTTCTGATATGACATTACTTTATCATCAAACATTTTTTCATTTTTACCGTAACAAAGCAGATCGTTGATCAACATCACTGTAATTGTGCCAGTGGGTAAAGGACTCAACAGCTGTCCCTTGGCCAGATGAAAATGAAAACGTCGGCGTATATATTCAATGATAAATATGATTTTAATTTACATGAACCACAACACACACTATAATCCCCTCGTAGATAATAGAACATGGAAAAGAAACCTTTTCCACGGCTGTTGTGGTTTTTGGTTTGGCAAAGACTGATCAGCTGCTTATGTTTTTAATAAGGGTTGTATTCCTAGAATAAATTTAGTTAAGCCCATGTGAACAAAGTGAATTATTTTTCTACATTTGTTGGAAATAAGAAACATTCGGTAACTCTTCAGAGAGAGCGGAAGGTAAGGTCTGCGAAGTTCAAAAAAATTAGCTGAACATGTTTTTGGTCAAGATTTGACTCATCTCCATGTGGACAAGCTAGTCTTAAAATTGCTACAGTATGCAGGAAATTACTTCAACAGGCAAAAATCTCACATAGGTTTGGCTCAGATGATGTCTCTGTGGAAGGTATCAAAGATCAGAACTTGGCTATTCAACAGCAATGTTTGGTTCATTTTAAAAAGAGGACGTCCTCTGTCCTGTGACTCAACCCCCATATTCCCAAGAAAACACAAATCAGATATATTTTTCCAGTCCGTGTCAGTGTCTCTGTGGTATAGATGTTGGACAAGAAGTCCTAAAACTGCTCAGTAAAATCAAAACCTAATAAGGAACAACTCAATCGGCTGAAGAAGCTTGTGTAATATTATCAAAAGCTCCAGAACTGCTTCTAAATGGACCTTGTAGTGCAGACTGTATTCTCAGTATCTGTTCATTGATAAGTAATGCTACGCTCCACATTCTACATTGAATTGATCAACAAATATTCAATCTTTGATATGATAAACAGTGAATGCAGTGGCGGGCCGTGCATTTTATACCTGGGCCTTCACTACTGAAATACCACCTTATAACCACATGATTGCGCCACAGCTAGGGTTATTATTCGTTTCTTGGGCTGTAACTATATACGTATTTGTAATAAACCGTAATACTAGTGCATTTGGAAAATGCAGAAGCTTAAATTGTAGGAAATATAATGTTTTCTGCGCTCACTAGGAGACAGCGGTCTGTGTGACCTCTGAACCAGAACAAAAACAGCTGTGTCCCGCAAGTGTCCTGAGAGGCTAGGCTAACTAGCTTAACGGAAAAACAACAGCAGTAACATGCATTCTGCTACACACTCAAGGGCCATTTAGATATTAGATGTAAAAAAACAAACCAGTTGACTTACCAAATGCTGATCACATCCCCCTTTCTTTGTTGACAAAGAGTTTAATCCCACAGTTAAATCCCAACTCACAAATCCGTTTCTCTTCCAATTTCAGTCATCGAGTGTTAAAAAACAAAGCTAGGTAAAAATAATAATAATCTACACCAAGCAAAATGCAAAAAATATCATAATTTCATTAATATATTTCAATATGAACTCTTACTACTCGACTAAGCCTCTGCTGTAAGTTTCGTTTCACGACAGTCACGTGCTCGCCCACTGACCAATCACAGCACAGAATCTCACTGCAGCGCTGCTGCTAATGCTGACGTAGCTGTAGGCCTGCAGGCCTATCTGGTGCATCCAAGAATCTCAAACTAAAGATCTGATTGGTTGAAGACTATGCCAATCAACAATATCGTCCCCATTCACTTAAACTGCACATGGAGGCACTGGTGAGTCTGCAGGCCTCGGGCCTCTCTTCTTACCTAGAGACACAGAGGTGAAATCTGATTGGATAAAAGCTCTACTTAAAACAAGCTGCACTGGAAGCAGAGCAACTGAGGAACACAGTAGCTGTGCAATGAGAAAATAAGATAATGGGAAAAATATTTTTATAAATTATGATACATGTAGTGTTTTTAAGAAAAAATATTAAATTATAAAATAGCTATAACTTTGTGATTCTGTTTAGGCCAGCAGAGAAGGCTTTGCAGGCCCTGACGGCCCGCCACTGAGTGAATGCAAATACTCTACTCTGTTTCTGTCTGCAACACTAAGAGCAGTTTTGTAGGATGTAATCCTAAAAAAGTCCACCATAGTTACAAATTAATTGTAGTTTTATCTTGCACACACATTTTATTTTATTTTACTCTGTAAATTGCTGCTACTACAAACTAATTTCCCCCTGGGGATGAATAAAGTTCATATATATATCTATCTATCTAAAGTGTAATGAGGGTGTCTATTGCACAAGAGCATTTAGGGTTACTGGGATATTTAGTACCGACATGTGTTGGGGTCAATTTTGTAAAACCCTCTTGCTTTTAATTAAGTCAATTTGAAATGTAATGGTTTAATTTAAACAAGTAAAGCCCTGAATGTTATATTAATTCGCCAGTAGGTGGTGATAAAGCGCTTTGAAATCTTCCTTGCGCATCCTTAACTGTTTTCTTTCACTGCAATGAATTGAATGACACATTAAAGTTAATAATGTTCATCATTTGAATACTTTTTACACACTAGATGTAATTCTGAGATCAGTTCGCCCACCACATCTGGTTAAAAACGATCAAAACGATGCGCCAGTGGCAGCAGACCTTCTTTGAAATGTATTGCTGACTAAATGGAGGAAGTAGAGGAAGCTGTGTCACCACCCATTCCCTATAACTGTGGTTATAAAGCCCATTCGACCACATTAGCAGGTCTTTGGGTTGTTAAGAGAGTAGCAATCCCATGTCTCTCAAATTACTTTCTAGAAACTAATTTTCAGACAACTATAATTTAATTGTGAGCCCTCAGAGAACGATCCACTCGTGGGAACCATGAAAGGTGAGTCCTCAAACTATTAAACACCTGCAGACAGAATTTAATGTTTTTACTGCCAGTTCATATTCACCTGTAATTCTTTCTTGTAGAGTTTAGCATCTTTTCCATCTGGTTTCTCAACCTGTTGCTGCTGGAGAGCTCATCGTGTGCTGCTGAATCAAGTGTTGGTAAGACGTTTATTTCCCCCCCTCATCACAACACGTCTTTATTGTTTAGACTAAGCATTTCGCAATTTGGTTTGAGGTTGTAGTAATTATACTAACTGTATTTCATGATGATGCATACATTCTTTCTTTATTATGAAGCTTATAGTACAAGGGTTAATAGGTAGAGTATTGTATGAGTAAGGAAGGCACAAAGAAACACTGATAATCCGGCAGAGAATGGGTGCAAATAGGCCTGTTGTGTACTGCAGGGCTGATGAGGGAGAGTGGAAACGGGTGAGCAGGTGGATGAGAGAGACGGGTGACTGAGACAGGAGAGTCTGAGGGCATCTGGTGGATGGATGGAGAACGGTAAATGTAGTGGCCTGGGGGAGCTGAGAAGTGACTGTAGACTTGGACAGAAGGGCAGATTAAGTCAAATAACAACAACTGAGACAGACATGGTGACAGAAAGTAAAAAGGAAGTTTACAATATTACATTTCCAATCTTAATTTTGTCACGTAAAGTTCGACATTTATACGCTACAATCACTTTTTTTCACAGCAAATTAATGAATGATAGCAGGGAGCCCATATCGTAAATTAAGAGTTAAACGCAGAAAATATCAGGTTGTTGTATCAAAATCAGTGAAATATTAGAAAACAGCTTCAGCAGCAGCAGTGGTGGATGAAGTATTAAGATCGTTTTATGAAATGTAGAAATACCACTCAATAAAACTACAGTCCAGCATTCATAATTCATAATTTCAAGTAAAAGCACAAAAGCAAAATATACTTAAAGTATCAAACCTAAAAGTACTCTTTAGGAAACGCTCCATGAATGCATGTATGAATAAACTGACTTTTTATTTCAAATCAAGCCACTATTGATGGACTTTGATAAAAGAGTGTAAATATACATAGCAATGGTATGAAAGAATGTGAAATAGTAATGAAATACCTCTTACCATAGTGTAGACTAACACTGATTACATTTCAATAGAAATAGAACCATTTTACATTTACTCATGCTGTGTGCAATACATGCATTTTTTATCTGCTTTCCTGGTAAACATATAGACCTACGTAACACATCAGTACTATTTTAAACAGCTCATGCATGCATTCATACAGTTCTCCTTTTTAGAAACCTTTATTTGCCGTTCATGTAGGGTGGGCATGCTTATCTATCCTCTCATTCATAGCTAATGAGGAAGAAAAAACTGCTGCCTCTCATTATCACATTGGACTTTTGCACGTCTGAAGGGAGGACAGGAAGCCGTACTACGACAGAGTGTTGAAGATATGAGGGAGGTGGTTGGGGTTGGTGCTATAGGCAGCAGCAACGTTTTACAAGCCATGAAGTCTTAATTTAGTAAAGACTTTCTGTGAACCGTATATTCTGAGTCAGGGGTGGTAATGAGGGCAGGCAGCCGACTTCCCTAATCCTCAAGCAACCGCTGGTTACATTTTTGGGGTAGTGATAATGTGAGTTAATAAAAGTTTCGAGTTGTTTTTAGCTTTAAAATGTTATGGGACATGATTAACACGCACAAACACACACAGTAATATGTAAATGAATTTTCAGGTTGTCTGTGTTTGAATTTGGTTTCGGTAATGTTCTGAGGCAATACACCGTCTGCACTGTCATTTAGTTCAGCAGTGGCAACATTCCAATTATTCATTCGTAGAAAGTAAGTTGATCTTTTTCTTCCTTTGCAGTGAATCCCTGTTGTTGTTACCCTTGTCAGAACTCAGGAGTGTGTGTGAGATTTGGTACAGATCGCTACGAATGTGACTGCACTCGCACTGGCTTCTATGGAGACAACTGCACTGTTCGTAAGTACAGAAAAATAATTTAAAAGTCACCCTTCAAGTGAACGGCTGGTCAACTTCCCAAGTACCTGTTAGCTCCAGTGCTACTTAAATGTTACATTTACCTAAACACCATGCTAACCCTAACCACTCTAATGCTCTTCTTAGTTTAGTTAAATGATGTATAGTTAAAACACTAAGAAAGGGTTTTTACAATAATCTATAAAGTCTGCAGTTCCTGCAGCTCTTCATCAGAAGGGTGAACGTCAAACAGCCCGATGGACCGATCCTCATCCTAACCCTTCACCACTTAATGAACTAAAGAACTAAAAACATAAAGCAAGGGGCATTTTGAAGGAGAAGAAGCACAAAGGTTTCTCTTACAGTATTAATGGCTTTAATGTGAGCTATAAAGCATTGATAAATGACTTATTTACAATAGTCACAATTTATAAACCCTGCACAAAGGCTGATTCATTAGGAGTTTATTTAAAGAATATTTATTCTATCTTTGTGTGCAGCGGAGCTCTGGACCAGAGTTCGTCTCACGCTGAAGCCGAGCCCTTCAGTGGTTCACTTCATCCTCACCCACTTCCACTGGTTCTGGGACCTCGTCAACAGCTCTTTCCTGCGGGACACAGTCATGAGATTAGTGCTGACGGGTAAGTTAAAAAAAAGGTTCAAGGTAAAAAAAAACTGCAACCCCGCAACAAGTCAATCAATGAGCAGAATCACACAGACCACAGCAGAGAAATCAACACGACTGGCTTGCAGCCAATATTTCCCCACCATTTTCTACAGATCTTCGCTGTTATTTACTGTCACAGCATGTACACTTTGATACGCAGTATTGTCCAGGAGTTTGGGTTTTACTAACATTGATGTATTTAAAGGTGGAGACACATTTTGATGAATATATTGCTGAGTTCATTGCCTTTTTAGATAAGGCCTGGTGGAACACAAAAGAGGACTGGGTTACTAGATATGAATGAGCATTATGATTTCCTTTGCTATATATTTTCAGAGTTGCATCATGCTCTCACTTTGGGCTGTTGTATTCTTTGCAAGCAAACTGAAAGCATAGTTTAAGGTGAAGTCTATTGTTATTCTATACTTAACTTATTGCCAATAAAACCCATGAAAATGCCCATTGGTGCCCACTAAAGATGTGTTCAGCTGCGGATTAATACACATTTGGTCTGCTAGCAAATATTGCTACAGGACAGTGTTTGTGGGCTGAGTAGAAATACATACAGTGCATGTGTTGACAATAAGACACATATAGTATCTTACCAGCCTTATCCCTTAAATCTTTATAGGAAATGAATCAGCTGTCCAAACAAGGTGCTTCATTCATTTCAAAGAGCCAGTAAAATTGGAAAATGTACAAAAAATAATTTTGTATTTCACAATATTTTGTAATTTTTTCTCACAAAGTCAGAAGCGACCTTATTCCAAGCCCTCCGACCTACAATACCAAGTATGGATACCTCAACTGGGAGTCGTACTACAACATCTCCTACTACACCCGTCTCCTCCCTCCGGTACCCGAAGACTGCCCTCTACCGATGGGAGCTAAAGGTGAGACCCGCTCAACTGCACGCAGACAACGGTGTTCCTGAGGAAATCTTTAAATGTTTCTTTCTCAACAGGTAAACCGGATCTGCCTGATCCCAAAGTGTTGACTGAGAGGTTTTTTAGGAGGAAGACATTTAGGCCAGACCCTCAGGGAACCAATTTGATGTTTGCCTTCATGGCCCAACACTTCACCCACCAGTTTTTCAAGACAGCCCATAAAGTTCAAGGTGGCTTCACCAAGGCTTTAGGACACGGGGTGAGACACACACAGTACTGGTAGTTCAGCAGTCAGCCACAACCATCCTTTAGTTATTATTAAACCATAAATACCTGTTACCTTTTATGAATTCATTGTTGGTTGTGAATGTGTTTGACTTTTGAATCTATTGACACATTCATGTATTTTTCTCTCACCAGGTGGATGCGAGCAATATCTACGGAGACGACCTCATCCGACAGCATCACCTCCGGCTTCATGAAGATGGAAAGTTGAAATATCAGGTAATAAAGAGAGTCTTAATTTCAAGAAATATGCTTATTGGCTTTTTTTACTGGAGTTAGATGAGAAGATTTATTAATCGCTCACATGTCGCAAGAGACGGCAAGCAGATTTAAAGCAGATTTAAAAGAAGAGATGTCACAGCGTCACAGAATCATCATTTTGAATGTGGTCTGCACTTACTGACATGCTCGCTAGCTGACACACAATCATAAAACATGAGGATGATTGATTTGTTTCACTGTGGTGTCAGTGTAGCCTACTTTATGGGTGAAAATTACAATTTTGCAATCATTGAAAAGAACTTTAAAACAGATACACAAACGTTCTATTGTAACGGCCACCATCCATTCGAGCGTACCCAAAACGTTAACAGAACAGCTCCAGTTACCCTGCGCATGTATTATACCCCATAGCTCAAGACAGTGTATCAACTACATTCAATGGCCTTGCAGCAGGTTAGCTTACCTTAGCTTAGCATAAAGAAAGGAATCAGGAGAAACAGCTAGCCTGGTTCTGTCTGAATGGAACAAAATCCACCTACCAGCATCTCATTTGTTTAATCCACCTAAAACAGTGATGTGTGGTACCAATATTTTCATCTAAGTTTTAACAAGAAAGCTATTTAGAATATTTCCCAAAATGTCAAACACATCTACATTAAGACTTACAAGTTGTACGAGCATTTTCTTGCCTTTATCTTTGAAAAATATCAGACATTACATTACATTACAAAATATTTTCTAAATATTAGTATTTTGTGTTAAGACTGTCAGTCCTGATAAACTTTTACTTCCTGTGTCACACTAACTGGTTGAGTGCCTTCGACATGCTTGTTATCAGGGTTTGAGAGGGAACTTCCTCAAACCATTTTTTATCTATAAGCCACTCTGCTTGAGGATGTCTGTTTTGTGGGAGGCCTACTCTACCACAAGTCCTGTCATGACCTGTGCACAACAAAACTTAAATTTACTGAAAGATGGTGAAGAAAATGGGGTATTAAAACGTTTAAATGGTTCAGAATCACATCTTCAAATTATCTCTCTCTGAATTACTTTCTTTGTTTGTTCACAGACAGTAAATGGTGAGATGTACCCTCCTACTGCATCTGAGGTCCCCGTGCACATGGTGTATCCTGAAAACTTCCCTCCAGAAAAGCGCCTGGTCATCGGTCAGGAGGTGTTCGGCCTCCTGCCGGGCCTCACCATGTACGCCACCGTATGGCTGAGAGAGCATAACAGAGTCTGTGACATCCTGAAGGCAGAACATCCCACCTGGGACGATGAGCAGCTCTTCCAGACCACCAGACTCATCATCATTGGTGAGGGCGTCGGGAGCAATTCTTCTTTCTCTGTGACAGAGGGATTAGAACAAATATAGATTTTAATTATTGTAAATATGAAATAACTTTTGACAGGTTTTTGACCGTCAATAGGTTTGTGAAAGAAGTCAAGTTAAAACAATTATGTCTCTTCAGTGCAGAACTGACAGTTTTTTCTAGATTCTTTTCTTTTCAGTAAAATAATATATTTAGTAAGCATGTTACATTTTCTTTAGGGCTAAAACTATTATATTTTTGTTATTGATTAATCTGCTGATTATTTTCCAAATTAATTAATTCATTGTTTGGTCTTTAAAACTTTAGAAAACTATGAAAACAGACCAAAAGTGACTTCATATAATGCCTTGTTTTGTCCGACCAACAGTCCAAATCACGATAATATTAAAATTATTATAATTTAAGACCAAGAAAAGTACCTAATTCCTGTAACCTGGAGCTGAATCATTTTGGGCATTTTTGCTTGCAAAATGACTTGCAAGATAAGTCGATTATCAATTTTCTGTCAATCAACTAATAGAGGAATTAACTTTCAGCTCTAATTGTTTGAACAATTATCAGTCATTTTGATAAGGTTTAGCTCAGTGTGTGTGACATCAAGTGATGATATTTTTTGCCCCCCCCCCCAGGAGAGATCATCAACATCATAATAGAAGAGTACGTGCAGCATCTGAGTGGTTACCTGCTGAATCTGAAGTTCGACCCCACCCTGCTCTTCAGCGCACGTTTCCAGTACAGCAACCGCATCGCTCTGGAGTTCTGCCACCTCTACCACTGGCACCCGCTCATGCCCGACAGCTTCCTCATCGACGGAGATGAAATCCCGTACTCCCAGTTTATCTTCAACACCTCCCTCCTCATGCACTACGGTGTGGAGAAAATGGTGGATGCCTTCTCCAAACAACCGGCAGGACAGGTAGATAAGGACCGTCTAATGTTTGTTTACAAGAATCCAGTGATGGCGGTACCAATGCCGCTGCTACAGCCGGGTTACTGTAGTTGCTTTTTTAGATGTGAAGTTACTTGTACTTAAGTATGTACATTTAATGTTACTTTATACTCTATTGTACTTTTTACTCCACTACATTTATCCCTCAGCTGTAGTTATTAGTTACTTTTCAAATTAAGATTTTACATCAACTTTATCGAGTTGATAAAGAGATTTTAACTCTTAACTTCTCAGATTATTTTATTTACGTATCTGTTTAAGTCCCAAAGAAGTAAAATCATTCAATAGTTAACTAAAGAAAAGTACCAAAGAATTAAATACAAATGAGTGTAACAGAGCTTCTTTTTTTCCTTCTATCCTGTCCCATTAATCCGCCTTGCATTGATGCATCAGTATTAAAAATATAATGCTGTAAATGTCAGTCAAGGGTCATTTTCCTGCAGATCAAGTACTTTTACCTTTCGTTACTTAAAGCACACTTTGCTGATGAAACTTTTGTACTTCTCTTTAAAGCTACTAAGAGGAACTTAATAACTAATTATTGTGTTCCGCCTATCTAATTTCCTATTGTATTGCTTTTTGCTGTCCCTGAGGACTAAAGTGTCTCCAGCACCAGATTCCTTTGAGAAAACCTCTCATTTTACTGCAGTTATTGTGAAACATGTGGCAGGACACGTATTTCTAAGCACTAAGCCACTGTGTTTCTTAATCACTTCCTAAAATCAAATGAGAGACAATATTATATCTGTCAGCAGAATCACTTCCTTGCAACACCTTATTTCTGTTTGCTGAGAATTAAGATGCACAGTTTTTTATCTGGCTGATGGTGTCACCACGAACAGTGACACCATCAAAGTAACATCTTTGTTTGTGTTCCAGATAGGTGGAGGTCACAACTCTCATGCAGTAGTGCTCAACGTGGCAGAAATGGTCATCAGAGAGTCCCGAGCAACACGTGTGCAGCCCTTTAATGAATACAGGAAGAAGTTCAACCTAAAGCCATACACCTCGTTTTATGACTTCACTGGTAAGCAGGAATAATGTAACACAGCATTTATGCCTTTGATTTCAAATTTGACATTTCTTTGCCACAGCTGGATGTCAAATGATTTTAGGAAAAACGAACATTATCATTGCAGAGATGAAGTCGGTATTTTCTCTTTATTTTTTGTGGTAACGGTGATAACTTGATAAAAGAACCAGGCGGCATTGGGCGTTTCTGCAAGTGTGATCCGAGATATGAAATGTATTTATGAAATATATTTTTGCTTCAGAAACTATGACATGCAACGTATCCAGCTGTTTGCAGAAACCTACGATGCCAAAATTTCACTGGAGCTGTGCTGCTATAGTGGATCGAAACATAAAACAATCGGTGTTGAGATGACTGAGAATGGTTTAGCACACTATGTTTTTGAAATGGTTAAAGATAACATACAGGGCGGTCTGGTGTAACATGATTCATCAGGCCAACAGTTTATTAACTGCTGTTTTCTCTTCTCCAAATAGATGACATAGAAATGGCCAGAGGTTTGGAGGAGCTCTATGGTGACATAGATGCTCTGGAGCTCTACCCCGGCGTCCTGCTGGAGAAAGCACGTCCCAACAGTCTGTTTGGTGAGAGCATGGTGGAGATGGGTGCTCCCTTCTCCCTGAAAGGCCTGATGGGAAACCCCATCTGCTCCCCTGAGTACTGGAAGCCCAGCACTTTTGGGGGAGAGACTGGTTTCAATATCGTCAAAACCTCCACTCTGAAGAAACTGGTGTGCCTCAACACCAAGTGGTGTCCATACGTGGACTTCCATGTTCCCCGGAACGAGGAGGAAACAAAACCAAGGAAATTATCTACTGAACTTTAATGACGATTTGAATAATCATAATTCGTTTGTTAATATACTGACTGTGGGAGATACTGTAGTTGTATTTAATATCATTACGTCTTTGTCATAATCCCATTTGGACTGGATTTTAGGAGAGGAGTGTTTTTAATTCTACATGTGCTAAATCAGTGGTTGTATTCATGCCTGCATTTAATGGCATTAAGTGCATTGAAGCAGGTCTACCTCTAAAACATACAACTGACAAATTCAATATTTTCCGGACCAAGAATATTCCTCCGTACATCAGAAAAGCATTTTAATTTGATAAAGGTATCATTATTTAGATCTGTATTCTTTGTGCTTTTTTTTCCTTTTCTTTTCAAAGTGGAGGTTTTATATCGCTATATCTTCTTGATGACCAAAAAATACCTCAACATGTACTGTACCAGTTATTAGAAAAGATTTAATTCACTGTATTTTATATTAAATAAATAAAGAAGTGGTTGAATTATGAGAAATGATTGTTCTCTGTGCATATTAGTAGAAACACGCATGCTTTTCGTTAAACATACATCCCCATAATGTTTATAATCTGTACGAAATAAAATCTTTTTTGGAATTTTTTAAATAAAAGTTACTAGCTGGCCACTCCACTGGGGGTTTAAGTACCGTGATCAGGAGCAACTCAACATGAGGGAGGAGTGCAGATCAAACCAATCTGTACTGCAACGATGAGATTGTTTCTATATAATATAAATTAAGAAAAATCTACAATCCCATTACTAAATGGGTAATTGTGTGAGTTCTCATACTGACTGAAAGACAGGATGTAGAGGGTGTTGTATCACCTTGTTGCGTGTGTGAGAAAAGTGATCACACACTGCTGTGGTTTTGTCTGCAGTACTTCTCTGTTTCAAATGTAATTAGTTCATGTGTATTTAGTGTTAACTAAATAAGTAAAACCAATACTGGTATGTCATGGGGGCTCGCATGCTGAACACACTGCAGGCTTACTGTGCACTACTTCTGATGCAAAAATAACTACAAAGAAATCTAAATTAAGTATCCATTTTGAGAAGTTACACCAAAGCTATGCTGGGGATTCATTTTCAACTGTCTATAATGGCAGAAAAGTATGGTTGCACTGACCTCTGTGGGTTACATTTCAAGACTGTTTCATGTCTACTAGTGTGATCGCTGCACTTGGCAGATTTCAGCTGCTAAAGGGCCACACATATCACATTTCTATGCCTTGTTCATGGAAGACATTTGTGACATGCCACAGTAGGAAAAGCACAGGTGTAAATAAAATGATTGATGGCTGAATTCCATTTGGCTGCTTCAGTTTCAGATATTGTGCATGCTGGCTCACTGTCATAAAACAGAGCCATCATTAATGTTCTTTCCTGTGGTTTTCCTTCTATGAAAAGTCAAAATGTCTGCTGTTAAAAAGCCTTTAACTCTTCAAAGAGTGAGCCAAAACAATTTACTGAATAAAATTAGAATATGAATATGTTACCTATTGAATAAAACAGTGTATTTAGTATCAAGAGAGCTCTTGATAAAGTAAAAACTCACATGTAAATGAGTTCTAATGGATTTCAGTCGTAGCTTGTAGCCTGTACTTTATCCCAAATGTTTAGAGCAAATATTAAATTCATGAAAACATTGTAATTCATCTCTTCTATTTTAAGATTAGTCAGATTAATATTTTACTGAACTCCAAGGTCCTAAAACTGTAGATTTATAAGATGGGACCAGAATAAGGATGGGATGCAAATTTTTATTATGAATAAAAAAAGACCCTGAAAGTCCGGATGGGAAACCCCATCTGCTCCCCTGAGTACTGGAAGCCCAGCACCTTCCGAAGAGAGACCGGCTTCTACATCGTCAAAACTTCTACTTTGAAGAAACCGGTTTGCCTCAACACCAAGTCGTACAGGATGTGGTTTGATGAAGTTTGGAGCACATAATTATACTTTTAAAAAGCTTCATCAACTTACATACTTTATGTCATAAATAACATTCCCAGGCCCTGTCTAAAATATCACTTAAGACGTTGGTTGTATTGTCTAAATGTTTATTGATACAGCCCCTCGTACCCTCCTTTGGTTTCAAAAAAGGTGTTAACAGTCAAGTAGCTTGAGATAAGAGAGTGAAAGTCACTGAACAAAAAGAAATACAGTATTTTGTGACAAAGTAAAGTATCCTTGGCTGTTTCACTAGATAAGTCAATACTGTACAACACATTTAAGTCTTACTGTACTTGAACTAACCCATAACATCACAATGAAGCATGATTCCTATATAATTAATAATTTAAATAATATTCAGCATAAACATTTTCACCTTCCTGTTTCAGTAGTGAAATAAAGAGAGTAGAAAGCAAGCCCACAATTCAGAAGTAGCCTGAACTACAGACTGTAACATAATAATTAATGTAACACAGGAAGTAATACAGAAACTACTGTGCTAATGCTATGAAATACACTTTACAAAAAAGTTGTGAATGCTTATACAGAATATGTTAGCCCCATAGTATCACAATGTTTTTTTAAAGAAATAGTTCAACATTTTGGGAAAAATGCACATTTGAGTTAGTTGATCAATATCACTCTTATGTCTGTGCGTGTGTTAGCCTAGCTAAGCATTAGGACTGAAGGCAGGTGGAAGGTACAAGCATCTCTTAAACTCAGTAATATGTAAGTAGCATGATGTATATTGTTTGTTTAATCTGTACCAAAACAGAAAACAACGAGTTTTTATTTTACAGGGAGCTTCGCAATTTAATTACAATTCTTGTTAACAGTCATGAGCTGTAGAAATGCTGCACAGGTGAACAGATAAACTGTCTTTACATTACAGTTAGTGTACGGATTCAACAAAGGAGATAAATAATGTTTTAAATTAGTTAGTAGGTGTATTTTTTACTTTATCAGAGCCAGACTAGCTGTTTCCCCCTGCCTCCAGTCTTTATGCTATGCTAAGCTAACCACCTCCAGGCTCTAACTCCATACACTTAAAGACACTGTTAAGTAAAAAATATATTTACCGAGTTCTAATCCTGTGGCCCTGTGCAAACTGTTTAGTCATTATATTCTAAATGTATGTCAAAAAAATATATTTGTAAAATTATAAAATATTTTGGACGACTGTTGAACAGGTCGTTCAGATGAGCGTGTCCTGGACTTGATGCCCTAATTTGGATCTACTTACTCTGATGAAATCTGGCAGTGGATTGGTCGTTCTCCTGGCGGTTAACTACCGGAGGACTGAACAGAGGTGCAGCCACTGAAGTGGAATTAGAGACTGAACTGATATGGGTGCTCGTGCCAGAAGCAGTGCCTGCTGGGTAAAAATGAACATCTACCGCCACGGTAGTGAGGCCCAAGGAGACGTGGTGAGAAAGGAGCATGGGAGGGTTGCCATGCGAGATGCTGAGGCTGTGGTGGATGGGTGCTACAAATGCCTCGGAACTTTGAAAGGTTAAAGAGGAGCGCAGATCCCCCTCATGTCTGGATGGTGGAGAGGGGGAAGGCGATCGAGAGGGTAAGGATGACGGGGGAGGCAACGCGTCCTGGCACGGGCTGCAGCGATTGTCTTCTCTGTTACTGGTCCAGTCCTCAGCACACTGCAGCTGGATGCTGGGCTGCGACAAACTGCAGCCCTTCTCATCCTCCAGAGCGGGATCAATCTGAAATAGTATAACAATATTAATGTTAATATTAAGATCAAAGAAAGGGTACCAGGCCTTATGGCATCATGAGGTTTGTACTTCTAACTACACATCAGAAAACTAAAATATTGGCAAAAAGGTCGATAGCTGAGATGTTGTTAAATCTTTGCCACTCATGAGGCAAAGGGTTGCACATTTCGTTGCCATATTGTTATCTTAAATTCGATTTAGGATCTCACTTCTTTTATAACATTCGAACTGGACAGTTAAAAGCAAAAATGATCAAAATCGTTGCAACAGCATCAAAGATGTCATCCTTTTTATTACATGTTTTTTGTGATTTTCCATATCTAGCACCTATATTACCCACAATTCAACTTCACTGCTTACAGGTTGGATGGAAATTTGGATGTGCTAACGGCAAATTTTGTTGACTCAAGTGACATCGCTTGAGGAAATGTATCAGATTTGCTCTTCTGTGCTACAACCGTGCTGCCTTGTTTGTTCAATCTGTTCATGCCCCGAGGACCGACAATCCTCTTAAACTGTGTTTCTGTGTTATCAAACCTTTGTGTCAAGAATGGGCTCAGGATAAGTCTCTACGGTGACTAAATGATTGTCCAGAGCCAGCTGTGTGTCCTCCTGAAGATCCTCAAATGTAGGCTCCATCTGCACCGTGACCAGGCTCGGCCCTGGAGGTCGGGCTTGGGTGTCTGATGTGTTGGGGCTCTGCTCAATCACTGCCATGCAGTCATCATCTTCAAAAGCTCTGTGCAAGACACAAAACACTCTAGGTTCCTGCATCTTCTACGAAGAGACAAAAATATATTTTGCGAGACCTTGTGTCATGCATTTCTTCGTCTTGTATCATAGTGTATTTACCTGTTTTCATACGTACGTCCTGCTGCTCGACATTCAGTTTGTCGTATGGGGATGCCCACGTTCCTCTGAGCTGTCAAGGAAATTTAAATTTTAAAGCAATAGTTTGACATTTTGGTAAATATGCTTTATTCGCTTTCAGGTGGAGAGAAGATTGACACCACTCTAATACTTGTCTATTACATATAATCAGCTCATAGCTTGGCACACAAATGGTTAGACTCACTATGGACAGAAAGAGTAAAACAATTTATGCCACTTACATTTCCCACAATGCAACTCCGAAGCCAACAGTTTTGAGATGGTGTGTTATGCTAGTAGCAGCTAAATTAGCCTCGAGCCGTTAGCCTCAAGCAGAGATCAGGAGTTGACTCCAGAGGTCGGTGAGCTCACCTATTTCTTTTTTTCATTGTCAAAACTTGTAGTCTATAGTAGACTATTTAAAAAAAAAGTTTTTACAAAAGACCACAGCCTGTATATATGAAGAGCACATAGTCGTCATAACATGATTGGTTTGTGAACTGCGGTTTCAAAGCCTCGAGTTCGCCATCTTGTTTTTTTTACAAAAAGTGAACGTAAGTTACCATATTTGGACATAGAGACGCCGTATACGGCGCTGGTAGCGATAGCAACCTTGCAATCACAAGGCAGCCACGCCCTAAAGCATAACCTGCTTTATCGTCTCTTTTAGTCTCAATGGGACTATAATTTACTAAATGAACATCGTGCTGTAAGACTTAAAACCAGCAATTGAGACCATAAACTAATGTTTGTAATGTGTAATAAGGTAATCAATCAAGTGAGAAGTAATTTTCTCATTGACATCCATACAATCGGACTTCTTTTTGCAACCAGAGTCGTCGCCCTTGATGGCCAGTAGAGAGAATGCACGTTTAAGGCACTTCCACATTGGCTTCACTTTTCAGAATCGGAGGTTGCCGCCTGCAAAAGTCTTTATACAATTTCACAACTGCAGTAGTATTCCCCAAAAGCTGTAAACAGACTTTGATGTCTAAAATAGGTGAGGCTCTTCTTTCTACAATCAGACATGAGAGTGGTATCAATCTTCTTATCTAACTCTCCGCCCTAAAGCGAAAAAGCATATTACCCAAAATGTTAAACTATTCCTTGAAGAGTAATGATTTTTTTTTTCCGAAGTTTACCATGTTCAGAATGTGAAATAGGTGTGCTGACATTTGATGTGGCTGAGGATCTCTGACCTGCTCGGCTTGTTTGTGCAGCTTCGTTCTTCTGGACCACTGAATAGAAGGTAACAGTGATGAAGATGAAGGCCAGAGATACACCCACTCCCAGCACAATGGGAATGTCATGTTTCTCCAACACGGGCAACCATGACGGAGACTGCTGCGTTACTCTGTGTGGAACACAAAACTTAACTGAAATATTTCTGTTTTTTCTTCTTCACAATATCTATCACTTCACCATATCATATTTTGACCTACCTTTGATCATTGCTGGTCATAGGCGATTGGGAGGTGTTCCTCTTCAGCCACTCTGTAAGCTCCGTGTCATTGGCTGATTTAGCTTCCCGACCTGGGTCACCTTTCTGGCTAGTATTTAGCTGTACCTTATCGGACATATTGACCTGATGGACAACAGGAATCTCAGGGCCCAGCGTTGAAGGATCGGAGGTCTGATGGGCGGTTGAGATTGAAGGCTGGATTTTAAGAGGGTTTCTGTTCTGGGGTGGAAAGGTTTCTGTCTGAGGTAGATAAGCTTGTGAGTGGAGCAGTGGATGTTGTGTTGGAGATGATCGAGGAAGTGTAGACATGGTTTTAGCTGGTTTAGGTAGGGCGGGTGAAGGTTCACTGTAAATTTGTGATCGTTGAGGCTTTGTAACTACAGACAGTGGAAGTTGTGTTAAAGGCAGATGATGTGGGTTTGTCGATAGCTCAAGATGGAATTTCGGAAGAAGACTTTGAGTGAACGATTGTTTAGGATCAGATTGAGATATTTGTGAGAGAGTTGGTGAAGGCTGCAGATGTGTGTCCAGGTGTAGACCTTGACCTTTGTGCTCGAATTTGGTCTGAGAAATCTGGGTTGAGGTTGGCTCACGGACGGATTGGTAAATTGTACTTTTTGTAACCAGCTGGTGAGTTTGAGTTTGGTGCAGTTCAGCTTGAAAAGCAGAAGACTGGGTGATTGAACTAGACTGACTCGTCTTAGTTTGGGTTGCTGGACTCTGTGTTGGAGTCGGCGAATACAAATCCAACTTATGAAAGCCAAAGGGTCTATCCACTGGAGCGCTTGATGTCTCAGTGAAGGGCTCTACGATTTGACTGGCTAGAGACACATCACGGATGTTAGAGCCCTGAGAATCAGGCTCGACCAACAATCCGTCACTGACTTTATGCTGAAATTGTGTACGTGATGATGTTAATGTCAAATGGGATTGACTTTCAGTGAGTAAATCCTGAAGGGTTGTACTCAAAACTCCCCTAGTGACTACTGATGTCTGACTGTGTGTTACTGGTGGCTCACTATTTGAAATCAAAAGAGGATCACTAGTCAATGGCGGTTGGGTGTGGAGATCTACTGACAGGAAGTTTGGATGTGGAGGAGGTGGTAACATTGGAGGCTGCATCTGTGTGACTAACGGCTGGGTTGGATTGGTCGTTGGCTGATTCAGGCGGTGCTTCAAAAGATGGCCGAGTGATCGTAGTGGCATCTTGAGCTCAGCCACTGCTCCTCTTGAAAGTGTAGACAATGTGGTGGCTCTGTTTGTTGTAGCATCACAGTGTGATAAGGAGCCTGGAAATGGAGAGAAAAAAGTAAAATATGTTTTAATTCTGTTACTCCAAACATCGGTTCTATTGTTTAACATCAAACTCATCAATGTAATGGCTCAATCGCACAGCAACATTGCTAAAATCTGATCCAATGGGGCAATACATTATTCTAGTAATGCACTATACAATGCAGCTTTCTGTTAATATTCTATTCTTAAACAACTTTCTCCTTGAGTGAGGGAGT
Source organism: Pholis gunnellus (assembly GCF_910591455.1). Lineage (NCBI taxonomy): Eukaryota > Metazoa > Chordata > Actinopteri > Perciformes > Pholidae > Pholis > Pholis gunnellus. The sequence goes on from NC_136532.1 coordinate 22,305,226, forward strand.
TATCCTAATGTCCCAGTTATGTCGCTAAGGACGGCAAAAGCGCTGGCCGACATTGCTTTCCAGTCTAACCTTATTTCACCACCCTGCTCTCTTCAACTAACATGATATAAGGAGTGCCGTCTGCCTGATTCCATGTGAATGCAGCATTAGGTTAGTGTTGGCTTGACAGATGCCTTCTTTTGTCTCCATCAGTCACGCAACCCTCACCTGGCGTAGGACGTAGGACCGAGACAATTTGGATTGCAATTTTATCATTTGCCTTTGTTTTTGCTTTAATTGAGATAAATATGAATAACATGAAGGCTTCTTTTCAAATTGACTGTTCGCTGTTGTTCCTATTTTCTTGATATGGTTACAATATCTCAGCACTTACTTTGAGGAGTACAAAGTCATAACCCATAGAAGTTTTTCTTGAACTACATACACGTGGCCTCCTCATGCTGTGCCTGTACATGTGGATGGTGTGTTGTCCCAAGGTGTTGCTCAGCCAAAGAGTCTCTGGATTGGGAAGCAGGCAGGTCTTTGCTCGTGATGGTGCTCTAGAAAATATGAAAGACTCTTAGTTCCAGGACAGTTGTAACGTTTGACACAATCAGAAATGAACTAAGCCACAAAACAAGTAAAAGGCAGTTTATATGCCACAAATCAGAGCAGCGTCGTCAGCCATTGACAATGAAAAGTCACCACACGGCAAAGACATTAAAGAATCATTTACAGCTTCTGGACAGAAACCACACTGATCTGAGAGCCAAACAGTGTCACCACATAAGCCACAGCAGAGGTTTACTCACAGCAGACAAAACCAGTCTTGTCTGCTTGCCTCTATCAGCTGGACGATGTTCAGCTTAGGACAGAGGACAGCATGAAAGACAATCAGCACGATTCTATACGGGTTCAAGGAAGCAGCTTGTGGTATAAGAATATATTATAAGTTGTTTGCCTCACAGTAAATGTTAACAAATCCCCATGTACACACACACACACACACACACACACACACTCTCTCTCTCTCTCTCTCTGAATATACTGTGATAATAAGACAATATTTGCATGTATATTTTTAATAATGTTAAGTATTTGACAATCTGCCGATGATGGAGAAATAACAGGTTTTATGATGAGCAGACAACAACATACCTGTAACAGTGAGCATGCTACGTCTCTGATGTCGTCCTGCTCGATTCTCAGCAGTACAGTAATATTCCCCAACATCAGAATGCTGCACACTGGAAATGTGAAGAGTTCCATTTTCTGCACGAACCATAAGATAACAAGTCATAAATCATATCCGGTTAAGGTATCCGTAGATCAAAGTAAATTTTTTTGCTGCTGAAAACAACATCCAATGAAAACCTGATCCAGCTCCAGTGACACTTTGGACTCACCATCAATGTGTCTGTCTTCGGTGAGGCTGATGGGGGACTGACTCTCTTCTGTGCCCCTGGTCCAGGTATAGGTGATGGGCAGGATACCTACAGCCCCGCAGGGCAAGACCGCTGAAGCCCCGATCGTGCAGCTCACCTGACCTACGAAGGTCACTATGATGGGACTCACTGGGACGAGGAGAGAGAAACATGTAGTCATATTATGCATTTTAGGCAAAACAGGCACCCTCGTGTACTGCTTTATGTGCCATAAGATGAGGAATGCAATTAACATTATTTTAACATGATTACATTATCATTATTGTACCAATTTGAGGACTATAATACATTTTTGTGCATATCATATCATGGTTAAATCCATGTGGTCTGCACTCCTAGTTTGTATTGTGTTTGTATTTGCATACATACTGTACTGAGCAGCAATTAGCTCTATACATGAAGTGTGCCTTAAACAGTGCATATTCCTCACACTTAAGATTTAAAGTGAGAACTGTAATTTTGTCTCAACAATTTGAATCTTACCAAAGTGTTTGTGCAACAAAGGTCAGTTTCAGATGGTCCTGACTTCTCCTGGATCTCAACTATTGATTTTGGTACATTACATTGCAGTTAAGTTTGTGTTACAAATTACCAGCAACTCTCAGCATTGCTGTGTTGCGGCTGTGGCCCAGAGCGTTGGAGGCCTCGCACACATACACTCCCTCATCATAGCTCCGGGCTGACTGGATGTAGAGAGTGGCATTTCTCAATCTGAATGAGAGAGACGAACATGGTCATAACACAGCTGTCACAGTAGTGGTTTAAAGTAAGTATTTTACTCAAGTACAGTTTTGAGGTACTTATTCTTTAGTAGTACTTCTAGTCCACTACGTCTCAGAGGAAAATGTTGTATTGTGTAGACACATGCACTTAAAAGAATAACACCACAATAACACTTTTTTAATCTTGTAGCACACAATAATAACTTGTGAATAATTGATTATCTTGTGTGAATAAGTTAAACAAATATTTATCATCTTTTGGGACCTTAAAAGCTCAACAATCTAACACTCTGAAAGGGGCCATTTTGCGAGTTAGTAATTTAACTTTAATACTTATAAAGAAACAGTATTTAGTATTTAGGAGAATTTATTGTCAGGAAGCGAAAAATTATAGTATTACATTTGCTTTCTTTAGGTTATAATCACTTCAAAATAAGAATCGTTGTGTTTTCGATGAATCTATTTTAGATCTATTTTAATCTACGCTTCTCATCTTCATGGAGCCGGCTGCCATGTTTCTACAGTAGCCCAGAACAGACAAACTAAAACTGGCTCTTCACCTTTTCACATCGGTTTCAGTTGGTTGCATTCTGCAACCTCACTGCTAGAAGCTGCCAAATCCTACACACTGCCCCTTAAGTATATTTTACTAGTACTACTGTAATAATATGTCATTTTTCTTTTACTTGTAACAGAGTATCTTTACATTGGTATTGTTACTTTTACTTAATTAAAGAAAGAGTACTTCTTCCACCACTGACAGAAAATATCATCAACCATCTTTCCTTTTCAATAAAGTCACAACATATTAGCGTACCCCAAAACGATCTTGCCTCCAGTCTGCTTGGAGTGGCCTCTCTTCACCCAGCTAATGGAGGGTGAAGGGTTACCGGACACCTGGCACTCCAGCACCACCCGAGCACCCACAGACACCGTCACAACCTGGGGCCACAGTTTCACTGATGGAGGGGCTTCCAGGAAGAGAAGAAAACAATGACTGTTGTTATACATGTAGATGAAGCAACAGTTTGAAGCGTGTCCAGTGAGGCAGTATCGTGGGTCTATTGTGATGTCATACCCAGCACAGTCAGAGTGGCTCTTCTGGAAGTGATAAATCTTTGAAGGTGGATGTTGGAGGCCCTGCAGAAGTAGCTCCCATTGTCGTACTCCTGTACACTGCAGAGAATAAAGCTAATGTTATATATTATTACCTTTATTAGCAGTAATGTAGCATATTGTCTACAATGTAGTGCACACAAAAGAAAAACGACAAACACATGCACTCACAAACTAAACTGCACACATGGCATGTCTTTAAACATGCATACATGCACACAAACCTGTGGAAGAAGAGGTCTCCACTGGGCAGCACCGTCTCGTGAGCTGTGGGGGCAAGAAGTCGGTTGTTTTTGAACCAGGACACCTGAGCTGCTGGTCGGCTGTATGGAGGCCTGCAGGTGACTGTAACATTTTCTCCACTCTTCACCGTCAGGTTGATGGGCTGCTGGATGAAACTCCAGTCCATTTCTGGAAACACGAGTCACGGTTCGACTGAGTATGTGCTTTTCACAGTTTCACTATCGAACCACAAGCATCAAGATTCATGTTTGGTGAGTAAAAGTAATGAAGAAAATCCTGAGAGGACAATGCTATTAAAGCCCCCTGTTCTTTCCCTGTTTGAGAAAGAGATTGTTGCAAACCGTTATTTGATATTAACTGGATTACTACTTCCCACTACTACCTAAAGTTTTATTTTTGCTACATAACTTGCACATTACACACAACGTACATATATTTTGTGAACAAAAAAGTCACAAATACAATGCAAATGCTATTTTAGCATAAAATCATCAATTAAAGTCTGAATCAAAGACGTTAAACGGTTTAGTTTACTGTAGACGTTGGCACACAGTACCGGCTGGAAGTAGGAAGGCTGGCTGGGACTTGATGGACTCTCTCTGGTTGGATGCTTCACAGTGATACGAGCCCTCATCCTCCCTGGTCACGTTCCTGATGAACACGGACAGAAATGATCATTTAAATTCAATCTGGCAGTATAAAAGCTCCAGACGGCGTGGAACTTTTCTACAGTGCATAGTTCTCGTATCATCATTACAATTTGACAATAAAGAATTAATATTCCTCTTGTCCCATGCAGTGTTGGACCTGAATGTGAGCAGCTGTCCATTGTTCTGGAGGCTGAACGAGGACGAGCAGTTCGACAGGAGGCAGCCGTCTTTGAACCAGTGCACCATGGGAACAGGGAAGCCACGGACGGCACAGTGCATGGAGACCTCTGTTTCCATAGCAACAGTGATGTTGTCAGGGCCCTGGATGATCTGCAGCCTTCTAGGGACACCTGCAAGGTAGAGTGACACCACTTCAAGATATTAACCCGGCTGCAGAAAACACAATTCAAATGAGACCTTTAATGGAGTGCTGACTCTTAAAAAACATGCACAATGTAAGCCCTTCAATCGGGAATGGACCATTTCTCTTGATTCCACTTAGTTTTTAAGATACTTTTTTAAATTAAAACAACATTTTCGTGATGCTAGTGATCTGCCAATGCTGCCCTGCTTCAATACTAACTGCATTATCAAATGCAAGATGAAAGTTTTCACTTTACTTAAGAATAATAGAGTCTTAAAACTATGATATACTTCAACAAATCTACATTTTTTGATAACATTTTTGTTATTTTTTATGAATTAGAAACAAAGTGATTTGCTGGTATGAACTGACAAATGTAAAAGGGGAAACAAAAAGAAGTACATGCGCTCACCCTGCACGGTGAGTTTAGCTGGGCTGCTTGTCTTGCTGATGTTCAGTGAAGGACTGTGTGTGACACATACGTACATCCCATCGTCCTCTAATGTTACGTTGAAAAGATGCAGAGTACCTGAGGTCTTCTTCTGGTTACCACCTCCATACTCACCCTGAACAACAACAGCAACAACTTTAAGTTTAAAGCATGCCATATGATATATCTCGGTCGAAAGGTACAATAATATTTAAATTTGCATTATTGTTTGTGCCCTGATTAAACAAAAGATGAGACAAGTGGAGTTTGTGCTGTATTTCACACAGACTTTTCCCTCTAATGAGGTTTTTTCAGCGGCTATCTGAGGCTTGTGAATTCTTGACACATTTCAGTCAGTGTCTTGTTTAGGGTGCAGGCTCTACAGGCACAAGGGCTTTCATCATTGGAGCTGCCTCTCTCACCTCTCTCACACGTCCTAATCCTGGAGACAGTGGTGAAGGTATAGTACTGTAGGACAGCAGTAAGAGATTTTAAAGTTGTGTTCAATGATATAAAATACATCTGAAAAATGAAACTACTACAAATGAGTCTTCCTTCGCAGCCTCGCTGCTTACACTAACACTCATGTTACTGTGGTGTGTTTCGTTTATAATCTAATGTAAGCGTTTTTCTTCTGACGATTGCACTTAGGCTTCAAAAATCATAAAAATTGTGTTCATTTGTGAAGATTTTATAACCACTCTTAGTGATAATTCTGCTGTGCTTTCAAATGTGCCTTGACAAAATAGGTTGCTCTACAAATGAAGTCCAGGTAAAAGTCTTTAGCACTATCTGATCCCTCCCAGTGTTGTAGGAGACAGAGAGCAGGAGCTGACAGTCATTCAGAGCTCACCTGAATGTGTCTACCTCTTGTGACCAGTGTCCCATCTTTGAGCCAACTGATGCTCGCAGGAGGTGAACTTTCCCCTGACACACACTGGAAGAAAACCCCCTCTCCTTCTCTGACTGTCTGGTCCTGGGGACTGAAGAAAACATCCTCCAAACCTGCAGCATAAACAAGAATATGAACGTTAGAGACAATCAGATGACCACGAATCATTCTGTCGACACCACGCATGATGTTAAGGGACAGCAAACATCTATTGGTTGGACTAACCTACAATGAAAAAGGGTTCATGGACTCACTCAGTTCAGATGAGACCGCCAAGCTGGACAGGATGAGCAGGCAGAGGTGGGGAATCATCTGTGGAAGCGTCCAAATGGAGACAGAGACATGCATCCTACTGCAGAGCTCCCTGAGGAAACCACCACACAGCTTCATCCATGGTGTCTGCTGAAAATGTGCACACATAAAAGGGTTTGTGTTGGAAATGTGGTCAACTTCAACCCTTGTCGTCATGGAATTTGATGCAGACGTTTTGCTAGTCTTACTCAGGTAATTGACAGGCTAAAAATGAACCCCAAAGCACCTGTAGCATGTAACACGTAGTTACATGCACAAGGTAGTGAACATGCATACAGTTAAGTTTCAGACAAGGAGGTAGCAGAACGCACAGTTTCAGCAAGTTGGAAAGAACATGTCATGTTCTTTTGATGGTATAGTCTTGTTCATCCGCTCTGCAGCATTTATATCATTTAACTCTGTGGTATTTAAAGCCCCACATCCTGGTAAGCTCAACATAAATACTTCTATTGTGAAGCATTTGAAAAGATTTTGGTCAAGTTAATTGAAAGATTACTGGGTTAAACATTATCCCAGTTTGGGTCAACATATAGCACCGATGCACACTGGGTTTACTTGGGTCGTTTTGACCCAGAGTTAGAGTTATTGCTTATATTTTTGTTATAAGCTAAATATTAGTATCAATCTGAAAAAGAAAATATGACATGTCAATTTAAAACGGATTAGCAGATTAAAACAGTTTGCAACCCTACCAAGATTGAGTCCCAACTGTAAAAAGCTTTGTTTGTATATATTTACCCAAATGTCAACCTTGTGATTTTAGGTGATCAGAAGGATAGAAAAATATGTGAAAATGAGAAAACTCTCACTGCACCATTACCACATACAACAGCTGTCATTTCAACCGCCGCATGCATAGATTCACTTTTGATCAGTTTCTAGCAAATGTATTCAGCAGGTGAATTTAACATCACTCTCCCTCTTGCTCTTAATGCCCTCCCCTCCCTTTTCGCTTTGCTTCATTCCTATTTTGTTTGTGAGTCTGTGGCACCGCAGCAAGCACAGCTTTGTCCTATTTAGTCCCTTGAATGGGCCCAGCCACATTATAGAGCTCCCACTGTGGCCCTCCACTCAATGAAAGTGACATGAAAAGAGGCTGCGGAGCTTTGTACTATGAAGATCAGTTATTGGTCCTCTGCAAGGAAAGCTACCCGTCTGATCACATAGGCTTTCATGATCCTCAATAAGGCCATGTAAGGGCTGATCCTTTATTGTTTGAGCGTGCCACACATTTTGTGAATGCAATGCTGAATTTGCACAAGTAAATATTAGAAGATATTTACGAGAAACATGCCGAAGACACATTTTGATCTCAAGAGGCTCATTCGTGATTAAAGGGTTAAAGCTGACCGTGTGGTTAATGGGTTCGGTGTGCTTTGCAAGAATGTGAACGCTGCACAGAGAGACCAGAGAGAAACATAAAGAGATGTTTTGTATCAAATTGATCACTTTAATAACAGGTTTCGCAAAAACTGTATCATCAAAAGGTTTACAGACAACTTTTGTCTTAAGGTTGTAGCCACAAATGAATGTGTCTTCTGATCCCCTACCCTTGTGCAAATATAAGGAGATAAGCAGCTGGTGGCGCTAAATCTCCAGTATAGTGCCGCTAAATTATTGCGGAAGAAGAGGGCGTAACAAGATGGCATGATTACAAGAGTGCCAGCTAAACCTCAATCGGTTGGAAACAATGTAGAGGACACGATGAAAATACTGCATTTATTTTTGCCTCCTGATTTATTTTGAGGAAAGTTACTGTTTCTATCTGACGTTTTGTTTTTGATATTTCAACTTTTTTTCTCACTCTGGCATTGACGTGGATAGAAACGTACTTATTGTGTGGAAATCTGGTGGTCATACAATTATAAAACGTAATTGTCTTCTACTGGTCTTGAATACTTAAATACGTTTTTCAAAATATGAATGAATTAACAACGTATCATCCACCCCTAGATTGGACTAAAATTGTATTATATTATTACAATCATACCAACAAAAGCATCATATTATCAATATTGAGGTTTAGAAAAACAAATATCTTCACCTTTTATTTTATGACTGTCCCCTGGCCCTGCTGCTTTTAGAGAACAGAAGAAATCAGAGGATGTGATAATGTGCAAGTCCCACCAGTGATGACATACTTGAACAAATGAAAACAAAACGACAACAAAAAACAAAAAACCTTGATTTCAGACACTAGTACATTAGTCATCACTGTTGAACTAAACACATCAATGAATCGCTTAAATTGGTTCAGCGGCTGGTTATACTCACATAATGCTGAGAGCCTGTGGGTGTGTATTTGTTTGTCTCATAACAGATCATTTACACAGTTTAGCATGTCATTATTGGGTTTTAGCCCTCTTACGCTCTTTCTTTTAATACAGATTGTCAAAGGCATAATTTTATTTATTTACTTATTTACTTAATCTCTAAATTAAATGAAACAATGAGTGGAGATGTTGAATTAGTATGCAACCCACATTGGTACTGTGATACTATACAGACCAGGTGACAAATCTTAACTTTATGTAGCACATTATGTAGCGCATTTCTCCAAATGTCGTTTTACTGCAGAAATAATAGAAACAAATTAAAGTCTGGCAGGTACTTATTAGGAAGTGGTTGCTTGTAAACGGGACTAAAATGGACTTTAGCTGCAGTGAATGAGCTGAATGCATCACTTCAGATCAAGTGGTCGATAATCTGGAGTTATAATCTAAACCTCATCCCCAGCACCTGCAATGATTGTGGGGCAGTGATTACATTTCATTTTGCCTACATTAGAGTATTTTCAACTATAAAACGGAAATTCTTCTATTTGTAATTATTTAAAATCAGATCTCCATTCATAGTTTGCTTTCAATGTGGAGCTTAAGTGACATAAAAACAATTAATTGAAGCATTTGCTTTTGATTTTGGCTTGTTTTCAGAGCAACATTGACAAAAGGTAATGTTCTCTAAATTGCTTTTCCTTGTAATAAGTTGCATTTAAACGTGGCACTGCTGCATATATGTTATTTGGTCATTTATACTGTTATTTGTATTTGCTAATAGTATATAAACTATAATTTGAATTACTCCATCTTGTATTGCATGTAATTATTTTCTTTGGTTAGTTTTATCGCCAATGTGTGCCCAGAAAAAGCATTTGGAAACAATGCAACCATTGTTGGTTTGCACTCTCTTTTATCATCATCCTGATGATCATCCTTACTACAACTATCAGATGAATTTAGCACAGTAAACTGCTTGCATGCATTCAACAGATAAACAAGAGAAATACACATTCAGTGCTGGTTTCTATGCTAGTTTAGTGCATGCTGTGCAAAAACAATACTGTATGGTGCCCTCAGAAACTAGATGAGAGCCTAATTTGCATATGATCGAAAACGAGAAATATTAACGGCTGAATAAACAGTGTAAAGGTACAAGTAGTCAAAAAAAAGCACTTCGGACTAAATGTAAGACAAGATTCACAAGATGTTCATGTTGCAACACATTTTCATCCACTCCATTGAAGGACCATTGAGAGTATTGATACTTACTCTGCACGTGTCCAAGGATTTCTTTCTGTGTTGCTTTGCAATCAGCCCATTCGTCTTCAGTCAGTGTCTGTCTGTCTGTAGTCTGAGCACAACCTCTGTTGTCCTGATGCATTTGCAGAGCTTCCAGCTGGGAGCGAACAGCCACACACATGTACTAGACAACCTCCACCCCCTCCTTTCATACACACCCACACCCACACACACAAACACTGTGAATTCTCATTAAAAGACAACAGCTGTAATGAAGCACAAAACCATTACGTGCATACTCATTATTTAGAAACTAAACTGAAGAAAAAAGGATAAAACACTACACTCTCCACACAAAACAGTAAATTAGAAGCACGATACTATAAAATGTTTACTGCATATAGACATACTAAGATAACACCCATATGTGATTGTTGAACACATCGTTCTAAAACTCTGGCCGTTCATCTGCTGCTATAACCTCCGCTGATCTGAGAAGGTTTTCCACAAAATCAATCTGATGTTGGAACAGACCTAGATTCCAACTTCATTCATTGACCTACACCTCAGCAGATGTGTCAGTTTAATGTGTAAGTGCTAGTTTAACTGTTTGCTCTTAAATGTAGGTTAATGGGGGATAATGACGACTGCTGCTGCAACACTCGATCATTCTATGAAGAGAAATTGAGGACAAGCACTTAGGGAGGTGGCTCTTTAGCGCGACTATAAAAGATGTGACTCAACTCATATTCAGATTATTGTTTTCTTAAACCAGATGAGGTTGATTTAATACAAAGTACATCTGTCAAGAAAGTTTCAGCTTGAGGGCCTTGAGCTTTGATGGTACCCTATCACACAATCTGCATCAGCAGATGGAGTTTAAACACACACAATTGAGTACAGATGATGAATCTTAATAATTTGGGTCATTCCCCAACTTTCCTTTTCATTCCACCGTGCCAGCAATAACCGTGGACGAAGGCATTATGTTCTGGGAGTCCGTCCCATTTGCTTGAACACAATATCTCGGGATTACCTGAAAGAGAATTTACTGAAATTTGGCACAAATGTCCTGTTGTACTCAAGGATAAACTGAATAGATGTTGGTACTCAGAGGTAAATGTTTGTAACTTTATACTTATTTATAACTTTCTCAGAAAGAAAAGAGACACATTACCCGCCTCTTCCCACCACTCACATTTAAGGGAGAAAAACAACAACAAAGGAACAAAAAGAAAAACGATTAGTGTCTTCATAGGTTTATGATCATCCATTTATACAATGAGTGAAACGTCTCTATTTGTTATGAAATTTGGAACAAACATTCATATCCCCCTCAGGATGAACTGTAACAACTTTTATGATGCTGTGACTTCTCATCTATCACCATCTTTAGGTCAAAATCTTAATTCAAAATACTGTATTTTATGATTAAACACCTGAAAAACTGATGACGTTCACATCAGCATCCGCTGGACTTTGTGTTTGATAATGAGCAAACTTTAGTCTGCCAACATGCTAAAGTAGGACAGTAAACATGGTAAACATGTTAGTTTTGTCATTGTGAGCATGTTAGCATGCTGATGTTAGTATTTAGCTCAAAATATCACTGTACCTAAGTATAGCCTCACAGAGCTGTTGGCATGACTGTCGACTCTGAGTCTTGTTTCAACCATAAAGTGACGTCTTAAGTTAAAAGGGGAGACGAGCACGTGAAGAAACAGATGCATGCAGCGGCTTCTGTCTCATTTATTCACATGCTTGGCTGCAGCTAAGACACTGCAGTCTTGCCACATGTCTACTGGGGCCAGATGAAGTCCTTGCAAATGTAAATTGACGATCCATTCAGCATAATCAAATGGAAATGAAAGTACAAATGCACCGATTTATAATCTATGCAGGAGGGGTCATTTTAATTAAGCAGACAAAGACTGATTTAGCCGGCGAAATGCAACATTGTTGGATTCAGGACAACATCAAACACACAAATCCACCAAAGGAGGTGTAGCATCCCAGTTCTCCAGAAATAATCCGTGTGAGAGCACAGTTTAATGTAGATGTTAGAAGAGGTTTCTTTGTGGTAAAGACCCATTGGCTACAGAAGTAACTGTTGATATGCTACCTCTGGCCTTCTCTAGCGCACTGCGTTCAGTGAATCCTTGTGACATATGAACATATGACCGCAAACAATGAGGAAGTAAAGCCAATCTTAACAAAAGACGGGAGTTAAAAAGATTTATTGTCGACCACAATTACGTAACTGACAGTTTAGCTAAACAACATAAGAGAGAACATTTACAGCGGATACAACTAAAAAGGTCAAAAGAATAAGAGATTTTTTTGTCTCAGTGGCCTATTAAGTCCTGCATTTGTTTATTAACTGTAGGATAATAATTACATTTACAAATACTTTCCTAATAGAGTCACTGATATCCAGGTGGAGTTGTTGAACGATGTCGGCGTTTCGGAGTCAGGACAGCCGCAGGAGATTCATAGAAACGAAAGGTGAGAGGAGGAGGAATCCCGAAGTGATGAAGATGGGTTTGGCAGCTCCATGGAGCTCAGATAAACAGAGGGCCTGCTCCAACGTGTGGTGAGTCTCGGCACTAATGCCTGGAAAACATGAAGACAAATGTAACTCACCAAAACCAGATCTGTTCCATAATGTCAAACTTCACCTCACCGTGTTGGGACCATTCCTTCCAGACGTGCAGGAATTCAGCACCACGTTCTCCCTCAGACACTGTGTTGAATGTGAAACAAATGGCTATTAATTCTGACAATTTACCAATTTAAAATTCAATAACAAGATAGCTCTCAGCTGTTACCTTTCAGCAGATGTTTCAAGTCCCTGAGAGCCCGGGTGAGGTTCTCCAGTCGGTGCTGCAGGTGGAGGTTCTCTTCTTTCAGAGTGTGGATGGTATCCTGGAGCTCATAGGCTGAGCTGCAGTGTGAAAGCTGAGAAATCAACCATAAAACTGTGCTGGCTTGCAAGATGGAGAACATTGTGGTACTAATGGGATGTCATTCACTTAATTAGTCGAATCTGCTGCTTGTCAATGTCCCGTTAAATCCTGCAGCTCTTGAATGTTTTAAAATCAGGTGGAAGTGGTGACGCTATGTTAGAGCTGGCCTACTTCTGTGTCAGAATTGATTCAGTGATGTGTAGCTAAATGCTCCTGGCCTGCAGACCACTCTAAAGGATCAATTGTTCTGTTTAGGATCACAGAGCCCAAAGACACAGAGTTGTTTTTAAGGGTTAATAAACCTTCATCTTTGGAAGCTTTCAGAAAGCGCACTATTGTACCATTAGCCAATCGTAAAGTGACACAAAGCATGAGGAAGACCAAGGGTATAAAAAGCACCAGCTTGTACATATATATATATATAAAGGCATGAATTTAGAGCGTGAACATATGGCTCAAAGTACAGCTTTGAGTTTGTTACCAACCCACAGAAGTGATCAGACTGCCTTTAAAAACAGTCAGAGGATGAAAACATGAGAAGTGTTACAGTTTGACGCGGCATTTTTCTGGTTCACATCAACTCTGTGGCTCACTGAGATCCATGTTTGATCTTTTATATAGGTTTGTTTGTCAGTTTTAACACGTTTAGGTCAGAATCTGTGTTAAGTTGGAGGTTTGGTTGATGAAGGTAGATTTTAACCATTTACAAATACAGTTTAAAGTACTCTGTAAGGTTATAAAAATAGCAAAATCAATTGTCAAACAAGTTAATATAGTAGTTTGTTTGTGCTTTACAGTCAGAAAGGGTAGGGGGCAGTTTGCGGCGGAAGTGCTTCAGGTAACTTTTTATCATCATCCGGGTTACTGTCTGGTCACAGAGGATCCAAGATGGCGACTCGCATGTCGAGATATAAAGCCTGGAGTCGTGTTCAAAGGTAGATTTGTTTTTTAAAATAAATGCTCTTAAGTCAGCGCCAGACTCGCGTTAACAACAGGGAAACAACGTCAGCAGTACATTCAGTGTTGTCGGTGCCAAATCTCTCCCTGACAACTGCAGCGTCATAACTTCTCTACGTCCTCCTCACCACGATTAGCTCGCTCGGTTAGCTCGATGCTAAGTGTTAGCCGTCTAAGAAGCTGTGGTCTTGCTGTCAGGATGGCTAATGTTGCATCATGATTAAATAAAGTCACCGGTGTTTTAGAGGTGGCCCGTAGAGATAAAGACGTTACATTGTGTAGGTGATGTAGCTGTGCTTTTACCGTTTATTACACTTTAATTGATACCGTTTTAGAGAGGTGATATTTGTTTCAAGGTTGTGTTTCTCCTCATAACTACAGCTGGGAGGTTTGTTCACCCCATTTAAACTATCTGAAACAGTCTCAACACAAATTTAACATTATAACATATATCTTATTAAGACAACATTAGTTTGAGCTAGGTGTACCTAATAAACTGGTGTTTATTCCTTTTTATGTTGCACGTTTGACTGAACAATGCACAACAATATAAGAAGTACACATGGTTGGCAAGTTAAAGGTGAATTCCTTTAAGTTCTAAATTAAATTCTTTAATTTTCTGTAGGAAAAGTAAAAAATGTACAGTGAAATAAAACATTAAATTTCAGGGACAAAGACCTGAGGCATTGTTTCAAACAGCACACACTAAATATTTAATGTGTGGCTATTGTTCTATCTCTGCTCAAGTTATGGATTCAAACACTGTTTTCACAACTGGCCTCACGTCGCTAGGAATACATTAAAAGAACATTGCTTTGTTTTTCTCAAAGGTTCGGGATCGCAGCTTACAGAAAGTACAGCAGCGGTGGCCGGTACCCAAATATCTCCCTCTCTGAACCGCTGCCTGGGATCCCCAAACCTGTATTCGCATCTGGGGATGGTCTGGAGAAATATGAGACCAAGATCACTACTCTAGAAAATGGCCTCAAAGTCGCTTCCCAAAACAAGTTTGGTCAGTTCTGCACAGTTGGAAGTAAGTTACAGCAGTTATTAAATGCACTTCATAATATCCACTTGTCTCCGGGATCTGGCTGAAGTGGATAAAATGTGTTTGTTTCTCTTTGTTCTTTTTAGTTTTAGTAAATTCTGGATCCAGACATGAAGCAAAGTACTCGAGTGGGATAGCACACTTTGTAGAGAAACTCGCCTTTTCTGTAAGTACAACACAGTGAAGACCACAAAGAGAAAAGTCAAGCATGTTGAGGCACGTGAGATGACGTTTTAAATCTGTAGTCCACAGCTCAGTACGGGAGTAAAGATGAAATCCTCCTCACGTTGGAAAAACACGGAGGGATATGTGACTGCCAAACATCGAGGTAGTCTTTCAGCACAATGTCTGGGTTATAAAACTGTTTGTGTATTATTACCTTTCTGTTGGAGAGTATGCAGATAGAGTTGTACGTGTGATGCATGATTCATTTTGGTGTGCAGGGATACCACCATGTACGCTGTGTCTGCTGAAGTGAAGGGTCTGGACACGGTGGTCAGTCTTCTCTCTGATGCCGTTCTACAGCCTCGCCTGCTGGGTAAGTCCTCTCTTCACCCCGTTACTGGTGTTGGTATTAAGTATTCATTTTAATTTTTTTAATTATGTGTTAGTATTACTATCTTGTCTTCTTAACTTAACTTACAAATCAGCGGCAACTGCGCCGAGTGTCTGTGTGTCTCCTGCTGCCCTGAGATCGTGTGTGTTCGTCTCCGTGCAGATGACGAGATCGAGATGACCAGAATGGCCGTACGCTTTGAGTTGGAAGATCTGAGCATGAGGCCAGACCCTGAACCGTTACTCACTGAGATGATCCACGCTGTGAGTCTCATCATGTGTTTAAACCCTCCAGCAGCAGCTCCCTGTGAGACGGCGAACACATTTATCCCGGAGGCTGTTATCGATATTATTAAAAAATAAGATCGAGTAGTACGCTTTTTGATTAGTTTTTTTAGTATGTATAATGTCAAAAAAACTGACAATACTCACCAGATGTTACCAGAAATCTCCTCAGACTATTTATTATCTGCTGTACCTTTCTTGTAGAAAAGATTTCATAATAATATGAAATGAACGGCAAACAAATGTTTGATTTTTCAAGCAAAACAATGGTATATTTTCAGTATAATTTAGTACAATTGTGAATGAATTACCTAAACTATAACCATCATCATAACGGAATCCTTTCAGCCTAATTTCAACTATCCAATCGCTGTAGATACCTCGTAGTCATCATTTGCTTTCTGATCAACCCTCACAAAAAGTAACTGAAACCGGATTTTTCTGTTAACATGGCTAACAGATTTTTTTTAAATGGCGGTTGCCTGTTGGCTCATGTGTTCGACTAATCGTACACTTATGTCACTCATGGTTCCTCTTGTGATGGGAGAGTATCTACTCTGAAACAGGAGTTAAAACAGCTCTCTGAGAACTACGACCGCTCCTAGTCCTTGCGCTCTGGACACAATAAAAACGGCGGTTCTTAGAACTATGCTAAAGTTCTAAGAGTATTGTTCATTGTTTGTTTCCAGGCCGCATATCGAGGCAACACGGTCGGACTGCCCCGCTTCTGTCCCGTAGAAAACGTGGACAAGATCGACAAGAGCGCGCTCCACAACTACCTGCGTAACTACTACTGTCCCGAGCGGATGGTGCTAGCCGGCGTGGGCATCGAGCACGAGCAGCTGGTCGAATGTGCCAGGAAGTACCTGCTGGGTGCGAAGCCGGTGTGGGGAGCGACTGCTGTGGCCAACGTGGACCTCTCTGTGGCTCAGTACACTGGTGGCATCGTGAAGGTGAGTCATTGGTTTTTATCGTTTGTAGCTGATATGGTCCTGTGTGTTGACTTCAGGGAAACCTCGCTTTGGCATCTGTTGTATCTGCGGCTTATTTAAGGGTCATACTGATACTAGCGTTGCTACAGTTCGTCTAGAAGGATAATAACCTCTTCTTTTATGCTGTTAGATGGAGAAGGATATGTCGGATGTGAGCCTCGGCCCCACCCCGATCCCAGAGCTCACCCACATCATGATCGGCCTGGAGAGCTGCTCCTTCCTGGTGGGTGTTCACGGTGCCCGGCTGTCCTGAAGAGTCTCGACTCAGCGGGCTGATGCATGTTAGCTACAAGCTCCCAAATATTAAATAAAACGTTGTCTCTTCGCAGGAGGACGACTTCATCCCGTTCGCGGTGCTCAACATGATGATGGGTGGAGGTGGCTCCTTTTCGGCAGGAGGACCCGGGAAAGGCATGTTCACCCGCCTTTACCTGAACGTGCTCAACAGGTGAGCGTCTCACAAACATCAACGCGACTAGTAGATTAAACGTTGCTTCCATCGCTAGTCGCCACCGGAAATACTAGTTGGTTACGCACATTTTAATGGATATTTGCATGCGCTGTCTCAGCTGTTGCAGCTCTTCCTGCAGCAGCGTTTGAGACCATAACCTCATGTTCACAATGTTTACTGAGGCAATACATCAAGTGAGAAGTAGAGACATTTTCTCATAGACTTCCATACAATCTGACTTCTTCTTGCAACCGGAGGAGTCGCCCCCTGCTGGCCAGTGGAGAGAATGCACAGTTTAAGACGCTTCCACATTGGCTTCCCTTGGCAGTACCGGAGGTTGCCGCCTGACAAAAACTAGCTTACCGGCTAGCTAGCCGGCTAGCATGTATGCTACAGACTCAAGTTAGCGGCGTAGCGTATCAACGAAGTGGTGACTCTTCTTAGACCACACCCCCCCGCTGGCATTTTATCAAATATTACACCACACACCGGGTTCATGAGCTGTATTCTTACTGGGCGTCCGGAAAAGATAAATATTGATGTCAGCATCATTTCATATACAGGTTTGATTATTAAAAAATGTGATTTCAAATGGCTATTATATACTCCATTTTATAGATTAAATTGTGCTCAATTTTGAGTGTTTTCTAACTTTTAGACTAGTCGACTGCTCTTTTTAGTAGTGAGGAACATCCCTAATTGTTCAGTCACTAATATAACCAGTCAGTTTCACTAATGGTCTTGTGGTTTTCCTTGTCCGTTGTAGGCATCATTGGATGTACAATGCCACCTCCTACCATCACAGCTATGAGGACAGTGGTCTGCTGTGCATCCATGCCAGTGCAGACCCCAGACAGGTTGGTACCGGCTCAGCACAGCAGCGTTCAAATGTCTTATTGTCCCTTTGAACCAAATAGCACTTTTCATTACCAATCATGCTGCAGATATCCCTCTAAAACGTGGTTACAAAATGATGTTCTGTTTTCAAAACTTGCTGTTGTGAATGTTTGTCCATGTGGTCTTTTGTGATCTTCGTGTTCTTATCGTTCCATTCCGTCTCCAGGTGCGGGAAATGGTGGAGATAATAACCAGAGAGTTCATTCAGATGGCAGGCAGCGCAGGAGAGGTAATGGCTGTGTTAAGCGATATTGATCAAAGAAACAATGGAGGTGAACCATTCTCATTCTCATCTCCCCCGTACGTCTAGATGGAGCTGGAGAGGGCCAAGACTCAGCTCAAGTCCATGTTGATGATGAACCTCGAGTCAAGGCCGGTTATTTTTGAAGATGTTGGCCGCCAGGTTCTCTCTACGGGAAAGAGAAAGCTGCCACACGAACTGTGTGATCTAATAAGTGAGTACTGACCAGAATTCAGCGCTCGTAAAATGCCTGTTAGAGGTACTTGTTTTATTTCTCTTTTTCACTTGTCCACTAATCATTTCTAGGCAACGTGACAGCCAGTGACATTAAGAGAGTGACCACCAAGATGCTGCGCAGTAAGCCTGCAGTAGCAGCCCTGGGCGACCTGACGGAGCTGCCCTCGTACGAACACATCCAGGCCGCCCTGTCCAGCAAGGACGGACGTCTGCCCCGCATGTACCGCCTCTTCCGATAGTCATCGCTGTAAATATACTGGACACTAGTGTTCCCTCCCACCACAGAACTTGATACAGCTCACTCTGGGAGGGGACTAATACCCGGGCTCCGGGCTGTACCTCTGAGAAGGGGTCTTTGTAAAGGAAACGTTACATTTGACTCTTCGGTAACCTTTTTGTCTAACTACAGTGGGAGTATCTGTATTTATTGATTGTGGGCAGGAAAGCCTCATTTCATTATTTACTGGGGTGGTTTGCAGGAGTTTGGAACAATTCGCCCCAAAAGACAAAATATAAGTGTTATATTTTTTCATTTCAAAACCCCCAAATACCAACCTGTTATGTTTATGAATGAATGACACTTACACTGGGAAGGTAAAGTAGCATATAAGCAAGAGAAGGGAGCGGCTAACATGCCCAGCAGTGTCTCAACTGGTTTCATTGAGCTGTATCGTTTTTCTCGGCTCCATAAACATTTCAGAGCTGCACCTTGAGCCGTCTCTTCAGAAACGTAGGATATCTGCACAAAGTGATGGTTGAAATATGAATAAAGAAATCCTTGGCGTTTTTGGGGGATAAATGTGATAAACCTCCCAACTAGCCAATTCGTCCTCCACACTGAAACCATGTGTTCTGTCATCGTGTAGCAGTGAGTGTAGAGAGATCGGAATCTGTCATTTGTTTGTATTTTGTGGTTGTGTAGATGCCCTATCAAATTAAAATATATATATCAACAGGATAAAATAAATGGTTTTGTACAAAATTTAGCCGACAAACAAGTACGTTTTCAAACTTTTATTTTGTGTTACATTAGAGTGACTTATAAAAATATGGAGATAAAGTTAAAAGGTCTTATGGAAATAAAAACAACACTGACAGGCACTTTTAGAGCAGACTATTCTTCATGCTGGGAATGCATTTTTCATTAAAATGGTATCTTACTTATTAATTACAGTATTAGTGTACATGTACTGTACGTACATGTGCAGTGGAGATGAAAGGTAAGGCATCGAGTTACAGTTAAAGTTGGAAAGGATCACTTGGCCCAATAAGAGAAAAGGTAGTGACAGGCGATAAGTGTAAATTATCGTTTTTATAGTTAGTGAGTTCCTGCAAAATAGTTCAACATAAGCTGTCAAATACATTTGTTCTCCCTGAAATTCAACAGTAGCGTGTAACAAGTAACAACCTCCTGACTGAAGCGTTGAGGCGTAAATCCCTCCTACAAAACGAGCTTAGAACTAAGTTCAAGTGAGAATCGACCAATGGCAGACGCCTATATCAAATTAAAAAGTGCACCTCAATGTGCCACCAAAATGCAATTATGTTTGTATTATTTGATGTTTATATTTGATGACACATTTACAAGGCATCTGAAAACGTAACATCGTGGTTCCTGACGCTTCAGAAACACCTAAAAAGAGAAAATTAAGAGAATGAATGCAGTAACGTTAGATCAGTGCACACCGGAGCATGTGACTGAAGAGTAAGCCACCACAGCAGCAGCCCCCTCCTCCAGTCTCAGTCATGTTTGAGTAAAGGGGGCTGAATAAATAAAGGCCAGACTGAGTCTGAGTCTGCAAACCTCTGTGTCTGACCTCAAGGTCCCTGCCCCTCAGGTACAGCCACACACAGACAGTTCCCAACAATGACCAACAGAGGGCGCACTCTGCTCAGTCACCACCACCAGCTCTGGGTAGTTAAGACAACTCTGGTTTCCTTTTGGTCCTTTGCTCCGCCCGCCTGGTTTTACATTCCAGTTTCTGGCACAGTTCAATCCACTCCGGTCTGGAGAGTTTGTTTTTAAGGGTTCAGGAGATGGTGCAGATGCTGCTGCTGCTGCTGCTGCTGCTTTGGTTCTTCATGGCCTCCCTCCTCTTCAGCTCTCTGGTGATCCTCCTCCTGATGCCCTCCAAGTACACGTCTCTGTCGAACTGTCCCGCACCCAGTGGAATACTAAACAACACAGACAAATGATACACACCTGACTTATGAAGTCCAAATAAAATGACGGTCAGTGGGACTCACTTGTCTCTGCCTGGCCTGAGTTTGACCTGGAAGACGCTGACGACGGGCCGGTGGTCTGAGGTCTTGATGCTGGAGCAGCTGGTGTACTTGACCACTTTTATGTCATCAGCCTGCCGGCTCCTGAACAAGATCCTGTCCTGTGAACGCGCACGGAGAGGTTTAACCCGGCTGAGAGCCACAATATGCTGAATGTTTGGCTTATTATGGAGGCTTGATATTCTTTCTTTTTTCTTACTGTGTACGAAGGCGTTC
The DNA here is from genome assembly GCF_910591455.1 of Pholis gunnellus. Taxonomy (NCBI): domain Eukaryota; kingdom Metazoa; phylum Chordata; class Actinopteri; order Perciformes; family Pholidae; genus Pholis; species Pholis gunnellus. The sequence goes on from NC_136532.1 coordinate 22,326,025, forward strand.
TCTGTTTAGAAGTTGTGTCGTAGATATCACAGCCAATGTCAAACTTGTATGTGGGGAGGAAGTGTATCGGTGCCTCTTGGAAACCTTTAAAGATTGAACCTGGAAGGTACAAACCAGCACATTCGCATGGGGAGAATTAATCAAACACATCGACCTAGTTCTATAAACTTTAAGAAATGTTTTCACAGAGAACATGCGAGCATACCGTCCTTCATCTCCTTGGAGAGCTGGTCATGCTCCAACAGAGGGCCCATGTCGCCGCCCACTGTGCGGTTCATGATGGCCTCCACGTCGACCCGGTCTTTGCACAGCCGGAAGTTAAAATCTCCGCACCAGAAGACCTGGTCGAATCTTGTGGTGACGTCAGCTACAATTAAAAATGACATCCTGTGACCATCAGACTACCAGCCGTTGTTCTTATCGACACCAAGGCTTGAAAACTAAGTCCCGTACATGAACAACAATACATTTTATTCTGCAGTTATAATTGCAACAGCTAAAAAACTATTTGGGAAAAAGAAGTAGCAATTTGTGCAGAGATGCATCATTTCCAGTGAAGGAATACCTTGTTTAAGTCACATTTGTCTTTTGAAAATGACTTTATAAAATAGTATTTATCCCATTTCCAGAATGTTCCACAAGATGATATTTCAACCCAGAATATGAGGCTGACTGCAGCGGGTCAATCTGTTAAAGTCTGATCATGTTGAAACGACTCCGTCCTAGTCGTTTTGATTTTGTCACGTCTGTGCCACAAGATGAGGGAGTCTTACATGCTGTGGAGCGATATGGGTTGGTGTCTGGAAGGCCTTTGGGAAGAGCTAGAGCCTCGATGATCTTGTTGTAATCTAGTACTCTCTCGTAAACTTTGGCATCTCCGGCTGGAAGCAGAATCAGAAATTAGAAAACGTGGAACACTGCCTCGCGGCCAACGCTGCAAAGTTTAAATGCAAATATAAAGCAGTTATGGTGAGTGTTATAACAAAAACATGCCTATCATAGAAAGTCTGGACAGTGTTTAATAGTTACAGAGGACACGCCGGTCTGCTGAAGAAGTAGAAATGTTTATTCTCAGGTATCAAAGAGACAAATTTCCCTTCTATGTTGCATCATCCCTCTGAAACTTTAGTCCGACTGGTCCTATCTATCTATCTATCTATCTATCTATCTATCTACCTACCTATCCATCTACCTACCTATCTATCTATCTATCTATCTATCTATCTATCTATCTATCTATCTATCCATCCATCCATCCATCTATCTATCTACCTACCTATCCATCTACCTATCTATCTATCTATCTATCTATCTATCTATCTATCTATCTATCTATCTATTTAAAATAAATCACTGCTTCAGTCTGCGGCCTCCCTGACTTTCTGGGAAACTACTCACAGGTAAAATGGGATGTGATGAAGAGGAAGGAAGTTCCAAAAAAGGTGAGGGCGATTCCCACAGCCCCTTTGGTCTTGATCTGAGAGATGATCCGGGTCGTGACCGTGGCATGCTCCACCTCTGCGTGAGTCAACAGCACACAATGTTGTGGTCAGTGTCAGAGCCTCAAACATAAAGCATGTGCAGTGTCCATTAAATAAATATGTCACCACAACAAAATGCTTTGATGGACAATAAAGATGAACTAAAAACTAACTGTGTACCAGAAAATCATAAATATATTTCAATCATCTTCCAATAATCTGCACTAAACACACATAATATAAGCAGGGAGCGAGTTTATTACCTGAGCAGAACCAGATGAGGTCTCTTCTGATAAATACAGTGAGATACAAAACCCCATGTGATGCTGCATAGAGCATGACGTAGTAAGGGCCCAGAGTCTCCTGGAGACGGGTCTCCCACTCCTTCCTGCACACACATGAACAGTCACAGTCACCATTAATTACAATAATTCTCACTTTAATTCTGTGAAGATGATTAAAATCAAAGGAAAACATAACACACTTGTCAGGACAGCCCTCCTGGACCCCAATAATATAAAAGTCTTGTGCAAATTCAGAGTCCGTTGGAAGGAGGAGATCATCTAAGTTGGTTGGAAGCCCCTGAAAACGATAGAAACTTGGTTACAACTCAGTAGTACGACTTTAAATGGTTCTTGGTCTGGGAGATGCTGCTGGGTCACGATGTCCTCCGCTACCTTCTCTCCCTGCATGTTCCACGTGGCTACGTAGACGCCCATTCTCCTGTCGGGGAAGTGGCGGTCCAGCTCCTCGGCCCCGAGCAAGGCACCGCTCCCCATCATGCTGCCCTCCAGAAAGCTCCTGAGAAAACACACACCGGAAAGGAACGTCAGCACTTTCTTTCGAGCAATTTTCTTTTGGTACAAGGCGTAGGTAGGTGAAGCTTGGACAGACCTCAGACCGATCTTAGGTACTCTTGAAACAGACCGGTCTTAAAAAGCCTTCTCTCTGACACTGAGAAGAGTAAGCCTTCCAAAAGAGCCTTCACTTCTATCCTGGGGATGATATACTCCATTGCTTACTGTACCTGTTCCTCACGTCCTGCGGTCTGATGGGGCTGAGCACGCTGTAGGTGGACCTCATGGAGTTGACAGAGGTACTATCCGACCCCATGTTCTCCAGAAGCCGGCTGTCGCTCAGGTTCCTGTGGAGTCTCTCCCCGAGTTTCTCTCTGGCCAACACGGTGTAATCCAAACAATCCCTGTCAATCCTATTAGCAGCCCCCCCCCAAGTGGTTGACGTAAAGCTCTTCTCCAGAGCGGGCAGCGTCCCTGTGGGCTGCACCGGAGACAGACGCAGCTTGGTGGGCCCCGCTCGGTGGTCCGTGGGGTCTCTCTGCTGACTGTGGGGCCTCCTTTCATACTCGGAGAGACTGCTACCTCTGTCCCGGAAGACTGGGGGTCCCGTCGTGACAGCAGAGAGGAGTCTCGCGTCGGAGTCCTGGTCAGCCCGGATGGGAGCGAGCCCACCTGGAGCTGTTTGGTCCTCTTTAAGCGAGTCTGTGGAGGAGCCCGTCTCAACCGGGTCACTCAGACTCTCCTGGCTGTTTCTCAGCCTCCTGGCTCTCACGGTCTCCTCCACTGAGACACTTTTGCTGGACTTTGACAGCCTGGGTAGTGAGGGTGGCCGAGGCTGGTATGGACTGATCTCTCCCTCTGCCTTTTTAGCAGTGAGTTTAAGGGCCTCATTGTGGTTCTTGCAGGATTTGGGATCTACTGAGGAGGTCTTGACTTTTGAACCTCCTTTACCAGGAGCTTCACGGGACCGGTGGACCGGGCTGTGCTCTCCATTCTCAGTCATACTCTTGTCATGTCTGAGAGCAGCTTCGATCAGGTGGGTGGAGCTCGCTCATCGCTCACTGACATGCACCTGAACACACAGGGCAGAAAATCATTCAGTGAGATGTTGGCCTTTAAATTAGCTATATTAGCCTCGTAAACCATACAAAGAGGGTTTGCTGTATAACATATAACATGCTTATTTCCAGTCGAAGACAGTGTTCACAGTCGTTAAACTTGCAGCATTAGTTAGGGATAGCATTGTGCCATCTAACTATCTTTAGTTACTGTTAATAAATACTAGCTGCGTGAGCTAGCTTATTATGCAAATGTTAGCCTTAGCGCTCAAAAATTAGCTAGAGTCCGAGACTGAGTCGCGTTGTTATCCAATAACTTAACAAAAGCTCCGTGATTTCAGCTAACTAACCTATCATCCAGACAACACGTCACGTTTACACATAAACAGACGTTACAATGCTAACTTCAGCTAAACTTCTAGCCTACAGTAGTCAGAAAAGCTAGCTATAACATGCTATAGAGGCGATATAACGTCACATGCTAGCTCAGCTAACGTTTGAAGCATACGTTTAAAAGACCGGATTAATAAACGGCTAATGTGGGTAGTTTCTGTCTTATGTAACTCTGTCATTGTCATCACGTTGAAATAAAGTTACCTCTGGCGTACTGTTTGGTTTCAGAGCGGCTAATTTAAGAGTAGCTCAGTTACTTCCTTAGCAACGTTTGACAACAGATTTTGTTACCAAGACAAGAGAGTCATGACAGAGAGCAGAGCATTCGTCACAGCGCCCTCTCTGTTGAGAGGTGAAAGTACACCCCACTCAAACGATCGTAGTCTGTCTGTATGTTGTAACGTCATTATCTCCTCATGGTACCAGTAATCCTAAACCTTTTTTTTTTTTTTTGCATTAGCAGAAGAGAAACAACAAGTGTCTATTATATTGTTTTGCAGCTTGATATTGTTCCTTTCTTGTGCCTGAAATCCTTGATTACTATGTGATTACTGTATGCAAAAAAATCTATTGTGGCAATGTCAAATAAACTAATGTGAATATGAAGTTATAATTATTGATATGTAGAAAACTGAACAGGACAATGTGCTTAACTTCCTATTGAGACATTGTTTCTTCTGATTGGACAACATTTGTGAAATTCTCATCCACACAAGCCAGTTTATCAAAGAAAATTGTCACTGTACAACAGGGTTGTGCAACAAAATGCAGTTTGTAGCCCATTTTGCTTCTTCAGAAAAACACACACAAAAACATGAAACATAACTATACGATATGTAGAGGGTGGAGGATGAATTGATTTAATTACTGCGTCACTGTTTGAGTAAATATACAAAAAGTCAAAGTTTAAAGATTTGTTAAATGGCTAAAGCCAGGTATATACCAGGTATATAATACTGTTAAGTATTATATCTAGAGTTTTTACATTTAATTATACAACATTTGGCTTATGCTAATTATCTGCAAAGGTTGGCTTCCTTATAGATCAACATTTCCTCCTTCATATGGGTAATACTAAACTTACCATTTAAAACATGTATTAAAGCGATGTGGATTGCTACAATAAGCAAACCGTATCTAGAAACTGTAAAAAGCATTTGAACAGGGTCTGATACACTCACTGTATATTACAAACACATAGTAAGTAGGATGTTCATTATCACAAAATAACCTGTTTCCCATCAAAAATGTCTTAAAATGGTAGAATACCAAAATCTGTGATTTCTCGGTGCTTTTTACAATGGACACTTTTCTTACAAAAACAGAAACTTACAAAATTGAACATACAAAAACTTTCCACATGCACCACTGCGAGCTAAATTCAGTGACTTTGCAAATGACTCACTATGTGATTAAAAAAAAAAGTACGTTCTTGCTGACAAAACAGCATAATGTCAAGGTGTGACCTGCAATTGTTAACCCTTTCACCCTTTCTGTAGCTGCTGAAAGGGTTTCTGAGCCTGCCAGCCACTGTAAATGTGGACAATCCCTCCATATTCTGTACATTTCTATGGCACTGTTGCTGGCTCAGGGGGTTTAGACAAAAGGGCCAGTCTGTGAGTCAGGTATAAAAGCAAAGGGTTAAATCAGATAGAGTTACAGTTCGGTGCAAGAGCAGCAGCAAGACCACCAGCAGCAGCAGCCCACCAACCAGCAAAATGACTTCCACCGGAATGAACACAATGAACAAGGTAAGCTCTTTTAAGCTTTAAAGGGTCTTTGAGTTCATTGTTTTTGTTTTTGGGCCCTCGTTTTTACTGTTTTGGTTCACACTGACAGCTCTTACAATGTCATGTTTTGCCGCAGCAGGCAGCTGTTTTCATTGAAAAAGCTCTAAAAACAAGTTAGCGACCAATTGATAAATATATGGAGGGTTTAAGATCGGAACATTTCCCTCAAAAGTTGGTGAAGACCATAAATAGAGTTACAATAAGAGTTCATATTGGACTTACATTCATCAAGTGGACAGAAACTGTTACTCCGCATCTTCAACATGTGTCAATAGACACATGTAGAAGTGCCGCTTGAACATATGACACCTGTAACCCTCATATACCTCACATGTGCCAACCAAACACTTTCTCCCTCAGATCATCTTCTACGAGGAGAAGAACTTCCAGGGCCGCTCCTACGAGTGCATGAGCGACTGCCCCGACATGTCCTCCTACCTGAGCAGGTGCCAGTCCTGCAGGGTGGAGAGAGGCTGCTTCATGGTGTACGACCGCTCCAACTACATGGGCAACCAGTACTTCATGAGGAGGGGCGAGTACTCCGACTACATGAGCATGATGGGCATGAGCGACACCATCAGGTCCTGCCGCATGATCCCCATGGTAAGATCTTGCACCTGGCTAGATTTGCTCTCGATGACATCTCTAGAAAATGCAATTCTTTTTGTAAACGTTCTGAGTTAAACCCACCCGTCTTCTGCATCACAGCACAGAGGATCCTACAGGATGAAGATCTACGAGAGGGAGAACTTCGGAGGTCAGATGTCTGAGCTGATGGACGACTGCGACAACATCATGGACCGTTACCGCATGTCCAACTGCATGTCCTGCAACGTGATGGAGGGCCACTGGCTGATGTTCGAGCAGCCCCAGTACAGAGGCAGGATGATGTACGTGAGGCCCGGCGAGTACAGGAACTTCATGAACATGGGCGGTAGCGGCATGAGGTTCATGAGCATGAAGCGCATCACCGACTCCTGCTACTAGACTCTCTTAGCACTGAATAAAACTGTCATAACCTAAACTGCTGCTGTGTTTCAGTCTTTCTTTCACAGACTTCTATTGCTGGTTGTAACTTACAGGGAATTCACAAAGAGAATGCTTGTAAAATGAGAAAAGTTTCTAATTTTTATGAAATAATTTGCTTCTTATTCTTATTTCCCGCCATATGAATAATTAACAACTTCACAATCTCCAATCTTTTGGCAGATACATGTGCTGGATTGGGGAATTGAACACAAAAACCTGCACAATCTAAAACAATCTTATCACCTCTGCAATGCACTGCTTTACATTAAAGTTGAAGTTATTTGAGCCATCGTCTTAGTTGAGACTGCCATATATAACCTACACATCATACAGTATAGCATAGAGCCATTTCTGCTCATTATATGCCATTTTATATGCCAGCAATAGTCCAGTTTTTAACACTTCATTTTTAAACGGATACAACATTTAATTAGTGTGCTTTAGAAGTAATGTTAGTCTTTGTGCTAAGCTAAGCTAACCAGCTGATGACAGTGGCTCCGGGCGCAACACGGAATCAACTTAGAAATTCTTCTTACGGTCTTTAAAGCACTCACTGGTTTGCCAGCCTTGTGTGCTCTTTCTTCAGAACGTGCTCCAGTCATTTTTGCCTGCCTGTCTAACTGTAAGACCCAGATCTTCTTCTTTGATGTGATGCAGGTAGAAGAAGGATGGTACATTAAGAGAGAGTGCCAGAAGTGTGAAGGTAGATTTCCATGTGTTCTGTGCAATGGAGCTGTTCAACATCTGTGAAGCCTTTTGATTTGCAGCTGAGGAGAAGTGATGCGTGCTGCTGCCCTACTTGTTACAAAGTAAGGCTCGTGTCAGCTGAAATCATGGCACTGAGCTGGAGGAAGTTTAGTCTGAGTGCGAGCGGAATTCAAACCGTTGTGTCTACGGTCTGTCGTAGTAAACTTGGACGTTGTCACATAAACAGCTGAGACTCTCTGAATTATATTAGCACTGCTCCAATTTGGCTGCAGTCTCGTTCAGAGTTTGTTATGAGGTGTAAATATTGTCTTTGGAGCGTCTGGGTTTGTTTCTGCTCGACTGTGCGTTTCCTTCTGTCTTGTTCCTATTAGGAAGACAATAACAGAGCAGTCGCACAGGCAAACACACAACCAGAGACATTTTTCACTGAAGTTACATATTATGCGTACATGATGATGAGAATAATATGCAAATAGTAGAATTGTTGGGGTAGAATGTAATTTGTTTAAAAAAAAATAAGTTTTAGCTATGCTAGTGGCTTAGCTCTACGGATGGCAATACCAGATCAGTCGGTCAACGACTATTGGGTGGATTGCCGTGAAACGATGAACACACATTCGTAGTGCCCTGAGGATGAACCTTTCTGTCTTCGGTGATCTCTTGACTTCTCCTCTGGTGTCACCAGCAGGTTGTGGTTTTGAGTGACATGTCTCAACAACAATATGACAGATTGTTATTCAATTTGGTGTACACATTCATGTTCCCTGCAGAATGAATTTAAATCATTTTGATCCCCTGGCAAACGAGCGGGGAGCTTTTGGGGGCCGGTAACACGGAGGGAAGCCAAACATCATTAATTTGCATATACCACCCACAATGCAACAATGCAAAACTGGTTGAAAATCTGCAATGTTACCTTTTGATCAGTGAAATATCAATATTTACCTTATGGATTGCCACAGAACTTTGTAGAATTGCTCAAGTATTGGATGATTTGTCTATACATTTGCTACACACATTCATGTCCCGCTCAGGATGAACAATAACTTTGGTGATCTTGTGACTTCTCATCTCGCACCATCATCTATTCTATATCATTCTGGCGTAAATACCTACACAGCTAATGACATTCCTATTAGCCTCAGCTGTTCTTTATGTTTCCAAGTCAAGATATACTTTAATTAAACTTTTATTAAAAAGATAAATGCAGACAAAAGATATATTATAAATCACTGCCTATCTCTAGATTAGGTTTTTGTTTCACGCCTCAGAGGAGGATTAAAGAAGCACATGCCTCTCTATCTTTCTTTCTCACTCTTTCTTTCTTTTTTCCTCTCTTCTTCCTCCAGAGAACGGCCAACCCAGCGAGCGAGCGGGGAATCGATGCCCTGATACGAGATTCAGCCTAATGAGGATCAGAAACATCTTAATAAAGACCCATAATCCACCACTTAATCCCTCATTACAGAATCATCTGCATTCACTGGTCCTGCTCCATACCGCCGCAGCGACGGCACATTTAGGTCCATTGTTCTACCTCGCCTCATCTTTCACCCAGCGCTACGTCTCCCTTTGTCTCCCCTCGGTGTCAGTTATATTTGATCCGCTCTCATTAGACTTTCAGACGAGATGAGCAGCAGGGCCTGAAAATAGTGCTTTTGTGTGCACTTCTATGCTATCTCCCGTCTGAAATGGAAAATGAGACATATGCTTAATGAGGAGGAGACGGACTGGGACCTGCCGTCCGACATACAGAGAGAGATAGGGAGCGTATTGTGCGACCGATGCTGTGAGAGGGCACACTTTCCAGGCAACGTCTGTGTCGGTGATTATAGACTTCTGAGAGTGTGAAAATTACTCAAAAATAAAAGTGGGACAGATGGATTAAAGCTTAATGCTGAGCCCTGGAAAGATGTTTTTAGTTTAGCGCAGCAGTAACACAAAAGTTGGAAGTTTACCCAAGTTTTTGTAGTTCCTGACAGTACAGAGAGTACATTCTTAATTGTCCAGGGATTTATCTAACAATCCCTGTCATATCTCCTCCGGTGTCATGATCCCTTCATTTCTTGAGTTTCTACCTCGTGTTCTTTGGTATCCATCACTAAAGCAGCATGCTTGTATGAGTCCTGTGGATGGGAATAGTTAGTATCAAAATGCCAAGTGATATTAGCCTCATCCAGACACGCTCCAATTTGGACTAACGAAGGAGGTTAATATAGAATTATGTGTCGAGAAAGGAGGTGAAATCTCTTTTCCTTTAGCTGTGAGATGATCCTCTGAGGGTTGGATAATTAGCCCCATGAAGGTGCAGAGAAGGCTGATTCTTTAAACCGCACCGACCCTCCCTCTTCATTATTCTGTGTACTGAGGTGAGTACGAGGTGGAGGGGGATAAAACAAAACAAATAAAACTCATTAAAGGTACCCGTGTGGCTACAAATCCCCCTCTGCAGTATATGCTAAAGCACCACAGACATCATTAGCTCCGCACAAAGGAGCCATCGTTATTCTGCCTGGATATATGAACGCAGATCAAAGACCGCAATAGTTCATCGTCTTTTGACCCGAGGCAGGATTCTCAAAAGCAGAGCTCCCCTATTTTGGCAGGTTTCCATTTGTTTCCCCCTCGCTGATCTCGGCCAGTGGAGACGCAGAAAATCACTCGACATAGCACGAGCAAATCTGGAGATGAAAAAGCTTAAATGATTTCTCCAATGATGCACCCGTGGCATTGTTTTTGTTGTGAAGAATGAGGGTTAATAGTTAATGCTGCTAAATAGACGAGGGTTCTTTTGTAGTTCTATAAAAGAAGTTTGGTAAAGGAAAGTTGTTCTCATGTACATTGACAACTTCAACTTCAAGCATCAAGAGGCCTATATTTTACATTTTCTTTGCCACAGTAGCAAGACATGGCTCCAGAGATGGCAATATCGTTCTGTATACCGGTTGGTCAACAGCTGTGGTCAACTGTTGGCAGGATGAACTGCTTGTTTTGGTGATCCTCTGACTGGTCTACATTTAGATTTGTACAGAGTAATGACCAAATACCTGCAAAACTAATGGCATAGCATCCGCCCCAGCTGTAGTCGACTGATTTTGAGTTTAATGCAAATTAGCATGCTAACAAGCTAACTAAGATGGTGAACGTGGTTAACGTCATACCTGCTAAACATCAGCTTGTTAGCATGCAGATTTGCATGCCTTAGTTTTGATCAAAGTGTGTTGGGCCTAAAAACAGCCACGGACACTTTCTTTTTTTCCACTGTCTTGTCAGTTTTTAATCCTAAATTGACACTGTGTTTATTTTATGTCATTTATCATTTTATATCACCCACAACAACCACAATACAACCAAATCGAAACCTAAATATGAAACCTGAAATCACTAATTCAGTTTTTGCGTAATTATTTGGAGAACATCTTCTCTATGAGGGCGTTGCCAGCAGCATTACTGAACTATTGTACAGACGAATTGCTTCTGTTGTCACAAACTTAGCCACGATATTAAAAGCTCAAATACGGCGGACCTGATTCTTATATAAACTGCTGGACTGGACCAACACGTCCCGACAGTTTATCAGTTTAAAGTGTAAAACAGTGAGTCACAGCGGCTGAATCCTCCCCAGAGGTGATGTTTTGCTCCAACATGCTGCGTGTAATCCACACCACTCTTCTGCCTCATTTCACACACATTTGCATCTGTGATCCTCTGGGTCCCGTCCCCACGACCCCACTGATCTTACATGTCTAATAAGGGTGGTGTAATTTTTCTCTTCTGGTTTGATGGCCTCAATGCACCTTGACAACTTGATCTCATCTCTGCAAATTGCCCCATTTACATCCCCTCCTGCTCACACATAGACATCACACCTTTTTTTTTTTTACCTGTTTATAGAAACAGAGGCAGGTGCAGGGATTTTCTCCTCGGGGCAGCTGTCACAAGTGTAACCGCTATCAGACAGATAGTGTGCCAACAAACACGTTGTTCTAATCACACCTGATAGCATCTGCAGCCAGCAAGCACACGTTGAAGGCCTCAGGCTCTCCAGCAGCGAGCTGAATGAAAGACTGCAGCCAGCCGTGACGACATGACAGCACACGAAAAACACACACGGATCAGTACAAGCACAACAAACGTGGGAATTAACATGCAGACATACCACGAACACATGCCCACTGCTTAGATTAAGGTGTCTCTATTTTCTACGAAGAAGAGATTTGCACTACACCATGTGCTCCGTCTTAAGTACACAAACTGATGAGAGTCTGGCAACAGTGGAAGAAGTACTGAGATTATTTATGTAAATGGTGGAGAGGAGGTCATCTGCTTATCTGTTTAGCAGCACCTGGAAGTTGCTCAAAGTCCTCTCAGAGCCATATTCTTCATATATGTTTATGATCAATCCCAATTTCACATATTGAAATGTAGCTATTTTGGTCTATGCTGCATTAATTCTATTCTCACATTAATGTAACACAACCATTGCTGGAGTATTGTCAGCTTCTCTGACAAAGGGGCAATTAATTGTTACATAGAAATACATTAAAATTATGACTCACAACCTTCTTCTGTTCTGGTTCTGGTTAACATTTTTTAACCTTGGCATAGTTTTTTTTTTTATTAAGCACTGATTTAATTACCACCCGGCCAGTACGCTAAGTGAACCAAATCAAACACACCCAAAGATGTTACCTGAACAGGTGCATGCTGGGTCTGGCTAACATGCTACCTGCTAAAATGCTCACGATGGGTCCTCCAGGTGACTCCTGCATTCACTGAGCATCTTTTACCTCCAGTGAGGTTTGTGTTGTTACACAGCAGATTGTGGAGGACTTCACAAAACATACGACTCCTAGAAGGCCGTTCAGACAGGTGAGTACAACAATGAACTCATTTAACTCTCCAGGTGAGACCGTCTCATGCTTTGCTGTAACATGTGTGTGTTTGTGTGTGTTCATACAGCTCCGTGTTGTCTGCTTTGGTGATGTTTTATTCAGCTGTTGATTCTACAAGAAGTGTCAGGATATTTTATTTATGTAGCTTTATTTATTATCGGTCATTTTGTTGAGTTGTCTGAGTTTTGTCTCTTTTATGGTTAATTCTAGTGATGCTACACTGAGGAATGAGGTTGTATATGTATGATTGATACAAGTTGACAATAGTTGTATGCCCCGGATGCAGAGTGTACCAATATAAATGTAATGTTTGTTTGGACATAAGGGCTCATGTTGCTTGGAATTTGTGTAAGAAATCGTAATCTCCAAAACAACTGTACTAATTGAATAAATTAGGGCTACAACTGATGCTATTGCTGTTATTGTTTTAAAGGTATACTATGCAGGATTTTCCTTAATTAACAATTTATAGATTCATACAAAGTAAACCCTCTCAATCATCATTCTGACCAACCAGAAGTGTGTGGTGGTGTCTGTGTCTGGGAGTTTCTGACTCATGAAAACCACTCAAAATTTCTGGAAGTATTTACAGTTGAGGAGCAGCATAGGGTCAGTGTTTGGACTGAAAAGAGACGAGACAGAAGAGAATAAAATTCAAGACTTTAAGTGCTTCTCTTACCTTCCACTCTGCCTCTATATTTTATAGGAAAATGTCAAATATTCAAACTAGAATGTGCGAAGGCCTGAGATTGATATGGCAAAAGGATCTTGGCAATGAGATTAGGGACGATGTATGGAAAGAATTAATATCAAATGTAGGCTGGGCTACAAGGGATGCGAGAAGCAAGTTTATCCATGCGTTACAAAATTGTACATAGGTATTACTTTACATGTATAAAATGGGCTTAAAGAAGGATAACAAATGCTGGAAATGCAATAAAGAAATGGGCACATTTCGACATGCTCTGTTGGGGTGTTCCAAGGTGATGCCGTTTTAGAAGGTGGTACGGAAGAAACTAGAAGGGTGGCTCAAACAGCCTTTACCACAATCCCACAGTCTACTCGGAGACAAAACGCTTATGCCACCAGGCCTTACCAACACAGAGATCAGGCTGTCATTAACTGGTTTTATTGTAGCAGCAAGGCTCATCCTGCAAAACTGGAAGAGCCCACATACGCCTGCGTTCACAGAAAGTCATGACAGAGACAGCTGCCTTTTAAGTTAAGTGATGAATGTCATTTTTATGTAGTTATTCTGCGGTTTTGTTTATTATGTTCATGGTTATTTGTCGTCTTTCCTTTTTTTTCGTTGTTGTATTTTTGCAGTCTGACCGGCCTAGTTTTTGTATCTGTGTATGATTTTGATGTGTTTTGACGAATAAAAAACTTAAATGGGAAAAACTACTAAAATGGTGGACACAGCGCCAGAACAACGCAAATATCCGATTCCAGTTGACATCGGGCGAAGGCAGGGTACATAGAAACAGACAACCATTCACGCTCACATTCACACTTATGTTGCCAATTAATTTTTTTTTATCAACTAACGGATTAATCAACTAATTGTTTCAGCCCCAGATTAAATGTTTTGGGGCAAAACGGTACAATATTCCTCTCTAATAACTAGAAGGTTGCATAAAATCAAAATACTGATGTAACATTCAGGTGACTACGGAAGTGAAGTACTACTCAAGTTTCTACAGGCTTCTCCCTCCTGCTGCTTCCTGTGCTTCTCTGAACCTCCTCCTCCTCTGTTTCCAGCCATCCCTGATAATAACTCAGGAGGAATGTGGGCTCTGGAGCTGCATGTGTTTCCTTGTGTTTGTCCTCACTGGTTTCTTCCCAGTGTTTGTTGCAGTTGGAAGCCTTGTTTAAGAAAAGAAAAGAAACGCGTAACACCAGATACCCAGGAAGTGGTGAACAGAGAGTGGATGGGGCAGTAATGGGAGAAAGCCGGGGGCTTTTGTGTCCCATTGTCCCCTCAACACAAACACACCGCCGTGCTCTCAACTCACCCTGCACTGGTCAGCGGCAGTGGGTTCAGACACTGGCCTCTGGCCTCTGACCGTGTAATGGCGTGGCAGGTCGAGTGTCGTTATCGGCACCAACAAGGATAACACTACTGGCTAAGAAACGCTTTGAGAAAATTCTCTTGGATGAAACGGGTTCTCTGCTGAGACATTTCAGTCTTTGGTCCCGACCGGAATATCTCAGCAACTAGCTACTGTTGTAGTCATGAAGTTCTGCACAAACATTCACATGGAGCTGGCAGGTTGTATTCTACGTCTCAAATGAAATGTAATCGTTTCATCCATTGTCGATACAAAAATAATGATTATAGCAGCTTTAAACACTTATTTGGTGCTCTAGCTGGATAGCTCAACGAATCGATGTTCCCTCTGCGATGCTCATATGAGGAACTGAAGTAATCCAACTCTTTAGGACCTGAGAGTCTGCTTCATTGGATTAACCTTTGGCCTTTGTCACATTATCCACTTAGCAAGTTGAGAAGGTAAACACGAAGCACACCAGTAGCTGCTGATTAAGGGTCTCTGCTTTAAAGATGTTTATCCACACTCAGTGGAACCAGATATTTTCTTTATTTTCTAATAATATTGCATGTTTTTCCACAATAGAGAGCCCAAACTAAGAGTTAAGCATGTTTTAGTATCTTTGTATTTCCTTTAAGGGTATCAGTAACCACTGAAGTTAGACTCTAGTAACACATTCAGATGTAGAGGGCCTTTGACTGCGGTCAGGCTTTTAATTTATATGTGAAAAGATCCGCCTTAACCAATAAATCTACAGCCGAGCGCCATGTTGGAGGCTGCTGATCTGACCTCAGGCGCTGATGAGGCCCTGATGACCCGCAGTGACCTCTGACCTCTGTCCTTAGCCCAGGCCTTTTAATATAACCCCAGCAGATCAGCTCCATATGGTGGTTCAGAGAGGAGAGCCTGGTGGAGGCCCCTGTAGAGTCATTTAATTATACGTCTCCCAACGCCTCCGTAAGTGGAACTTACCAAACGTTATAAGGATAATCAAAGGAGGTTATTAACTGTAAATTATACAGTTCATGTGCAATATGGTCATTTCTTTCATTGAAGCTTGGTCACTTTCTGTTTGTGTTAAATCATAGTATCAAGTAGTATGGAAAGAAGGTTTAGATTGTGCCACCAAAAACTTGTTATCGACTTTATCTCTGCCCTCAGTGATCCACTGGCAGGTTATCAGTATTTGCTGAGGCTGTGGCGTGGGCCAAGGTGTTGACACAGCTGCGGTTTGGGTGTAAACCAGTGTGTCCAGGATGAACCTCATGCTGCCTGCCAGCCCAGCAGCTTCACGAAAACACAAAGACTGGAAAGATGTTCTCCCACCCCAATGTGTGAAACCAGTCCGAGGAATGTGCTCTTGACCTAAAAAGGAAAATGTCTTTGTGATGAGAAACAATATTATCTCGTTGGACCTGGAACAGTGTTCATATGATTTGAACTTTTTGCTATGTTGACAAATCAATATATACTGTGTATATTAATATCATAGTTTTCAGGTGGAGAACGGTGCTCAACGTACAAATAGGAGATTCATGTACTTTACTTGACAATTTTCATTTTACTCGAATACATTTATTTGTTTAACACTTGGTTAAACTACTAACTTACGTATAAAATACATATTTTGTTTTGGAAAAGCCAACTTTAATATAAGAAGTAACACTGACTCTGGGGCAAAACAACCCATTGGTAGTGGGTAAAGTCAACCCAATATTGCATCGGTGCTACATTAACCCTACATGGCTACATTTTAAATCCAGTGATTTTTCGTGTATAGTTATTTTTTAGATTAATATTTTACATTATATAATCTGCTAAAATATAACATAATAATCCCATGTTTCCCAACATTTTGGGCTGACATTTCCTCTATGGACCTTAACTTTTACTTTAGGGATTTTGAATGCATGGTTTGCATTCAAATATTTTTAAATAGTAGTATTGGTACTTTAACTGAAGCGTCTGAGTACTTCGTCCACGACTGCATCAGCTGCTGCAACTACTCTAAGAGAGAGAGAGAGTTTCTGGTCAGTTCAATACCTGTCATTACCAGAAGGGGGCAGTGGTGCTGTTACTCTCACTTGTATGTCAGTTGATCCCCAAAAAAATGGGATTCTCCAACTCTGCAGAGCATCAGAGCCAAAGATCTGAAACTCAACCAGACGAAGTAGACCTAACTCCGACTCTCTGTCGACAACGGATCTGAGATGCATTGTGGGTCTTTCTCTCTGCTCTGGTGTCACAGTGTCAGTGACTGAGAAGCCCTGTAGGCAGAGAGGAAGGCGCTGTGGTGCAGATATACCGCCCTTTAGCTCGTCCTCAAACTGTGCTCACAGATTCAGCTTTGTTTGAGTGTTAATGAAGGCAGGGACAATGGTATCAGACAGAGGCTCCACGGGGACGAGTGTCCTGAGCTCTATATTTAACGCGGTATATCCCTGTGTGTGTGGGGTTTTTTTTCAGAGTATTGCTTTTCTGTATTGTTGTGTCAGGGGCTGATGGGTGAGAGGACATCCTCTTCTGTAGAGTGTAACAGGTGCTGCGGGTCCCCAAGGACCAATAGGGAAGAGCTCTCTGTGAAAGGTACACAGTTTACCCGCCTGTGAATAGAACATCTGAGAGAGGATGCTTCATGACATTACAGTGTGTGTGCAGCACGGGGGTGCAGCGGCAACAAATAGATTATTGTCTGAAAACGTCTCCCTGTTGTGCTGCAAATAGAGATGCAGAGTAGGAGTTAATTTACATTTTTTATCGTAGTTTATTAGTTTATCAAGCAGGTGACTATTTCAACAAAGTTCTTAAAGGCTTATTGACAGTTGAGTAGGATCAGAAACTTTTAATCTGTGAGGGAAATAATCGATCACATGTACCTGCTCTGTTAACAAGATTTGACCTGTTGAATGTTTGTGAACCGAAACCTCGTCAATACAAGTAATGAAGGTGTGCAGGATTCCTTGGGTCATTGATTTATCAAGCAAAAATAACAAACATTATCGGCTCCAAGGGTGCAAGTTCACTTTCCTGTTTGTTTTTTATGATCTCAATGTGACTGGTTTTGGACTGTTGGCTGAACTTAACAAGGAATTTCAGGAACGCTCAGGGAAAGAGTGCTATTCATCAGCTTTAAGGTTTTATAGATAACTTTAAATAACTCTAGTAGGGAAACTTCTTCCAACGAAAATTGTCCAACTTGTTTATTTAGAGGTTTTCTTTCACCCACATTTTGAGTCAGTTTAATTGGCTGCAATTAAAAGCATATCCTCAGGATTTTAAATCTATTTGCTTTGACTACACCGTGTCCGCTCGAGGTCCAATCACTCACTTGTTCTGTCAGTCTAAATCCTCCATCTCTATTACTTCAGTAGTAGCTATAGTTGTAATATTATCACAGAAATCCCTGATCTGTGTAAAAATATTCAATTCCTTGCCCTTTATTGCAAGTATGGGAATCCATTTCCATGTTTTTGAGTTGCCAGATAAACTAAAAACAAGTAAGGGGAGTAACCGTCGGCCGAGAATCTGAGAATAAAGAACAGGGTTGAAAAAAAGTCTTATATATTCCATTATTAGATGGGAAAATGCCCTAAAAGACAAGCATATAATAGAAGCAGGACGTCTCTCAGGACCCGAAAGTATCCGTTTTACTCCTTTGGCATTTTTCACAGAGGATCTGAGGTCACTTCCTGTTTGTTATTCCCGATTGCTATCATCCTGAAAGGCCCGGCAGCTGTTTTCCAACAATCCAGGAAGTCCTTTCTTAATTTGTTATGCCGCCATCACCTCCTCTCTTTTTTTTTTCCTAATTCCCAAAGAAACCCCGGCGCAAAGCAAGCGAGCACTTATCAGTCGGGGACTTAAAACGTGTTTATTTACAGATCATCAGGGAGCTCGGCCAAGAGGACTTCAAATTAAGCTGCCTGCTGGACTTCAAAACCCGGAGATTTGGGTCCCTCGGTGAGGCGTCAGGGGCCGCGCTCTTGTTGCCATGTTTGATGGCGTCGACAGCCATTCGCGGGGCTTCAAAGAGCAACGTGGCGGCTGCAGATGTGTGACTGCTCACAGGGTCCTAATCTGTTCAGAGGAGGGGGGGGGGGGGAGGATCCGATCCGGAGCTTTTTCATCCAGACACTCAGAGACACGGCTTTTTCCAAGAGGCCTGCTGTAATACAGTGCATTAGTAAGATAAAGGCCTCTCCTCACAGCTGTCTCATGCTGAAAGACTCTTGGAAAAACTGGCTCGGGGTGGATCTGGGAGGATCTGGGAGGATCTGGGAGGATCCTTTCCCGTCTCTACGGCTGTATCTCTCCTGCAGGTTTCTTTCCTCGCAGTCTCACACTTCCTTTCAAACCCTTGAGCTTGGCCTTCTTCTTGCCCATAAATCTCTCTTATCATTGTTATGATAAGGTCTCCTCGTGGTGCTGGTTCACAACAGTGTGCACTTAACTGCAAAGCCTCAGCCATTTTTGTTTCAGATTTTTCTCAGGCATATGAATTACCAAGCACTACGAAAACCTCACTCCCTTAAAACACCTTAATCTAAATGATTGTTTGATACGGCAGCCAGAATTCCTTTATTTATCAAAAATACATTTTAAAAGTTTATATGAGTCAAATCAAGCAGAAATCTTCCAAAGCTTTAGTGCAACATTTCCTCTTTACATTATGTCCTTACCTTTTTTCAGATGATTACAGACAGTATAAGTGTTCATACAGGCACCTGAGATTTTTCTGACATTTGAAATATTTAACAAATCCATAAATTATCACCTCAAGATGCAGTTTAGGGACACAAGAAGTCTCAAAAACTAAACCCCTTAAACAAACCTTAGTTTTAACACCTCTAATTAACACATTAAATAGATGTTAAGCAGTCAATGACGTTCCCCTTCATTCACACATTTCTATGAGATCCCTCAATTATGAATTAAAGGTATTATTAAAGTATATAACAGGTTCTCCAAAGACCAAAGCACCTTGATTTTAAAAGCGCTTAGTTAAGAAATTGAGTAGATTTTAAGGGGTAAATGACTTCCTCCTTAATAATTAATTTACATTTATGGTTAAAATGAAGGGATTCAATCTTTTCGTGGAACAGAATATAAAAACATGAACGATACTTTTGCAGGATAATTTCCACAGAGACAAGGAGAGAAAATCTCCTCTAATTGGCCGTGAGGGTAGTAGTTGCTCCTGTCCAATGAGAGTCGGCGCTGGCTCTTGTTGTGTTTGTATTTATAGAGTGAGGACGGCAGAGTGATGGATTGAAGTCAGTAGACAGGCAGCAGACGAGCCGGGACACGGAGAGGACGACACCAGACCGGGGAGGAAGGGAAGCAGTGGAGATGAAGGGAGGGAGGGAGGGAGGCCGAGCCCCAGACGTCACATCTGCCACCACAACTCCCAAGGGGCCTCCAGGGCATGGGAACTTCTCTCGTCTACACCCAACCCCCCCCCCTCAATGCTCCAACCAGTCTCTCCACCGGCCTGGGACCTGGTCTGCCTGGAGGGGACCCAGTTGTCCCACTCGTTTCCCTGACTGTCACACTACTGTTGTTGCTTTTTATAGTCTTTGTCTCGTCATCTTTGACTTTTCCTTCCCTTCTCTCTCTCTCTTTTCTGTCTCTGTCTGTATGTTCTTCGTTTTACAAGCCCTCCCAGCCATGATGGTGGTGATCCTCACTCAGTTTCATGTGTGCAGATGTCTGGTTCTAACCTGTGTTTTCACGGACACGTTCGCGCTTTTGCATCAGTTTTGATCGGACTCTGTACTCCAGTGTACTGGAATGAAATCAAACAATGTTAAAGCGCAAACTTTCAGCTTAAATATGAAGATATTTCCATTCACATCATGAAATTATCTAGGAAATGTAACCCTTCCCCCAAGGGTTAAAAAGGCTGCAAGCCCGACAGTAGTTTGCCAAAGACTCTTAAATTAAGTAGAGATATATGATGAATCGATCGGCTGAACATTTTATCAGAAACTACAATCATTTTTGAAGCAAATACGCCATAAATGCACAACTTCCTGTCACTAGAATTGTGAAGATTTGCTGGTTTTCTTCGCCTTCTATTACAGTAAATAGGACCACTTTAGGTTTTGTACTGTTGGTCCGACAGAATAAACAATTCAAGCCGTCGCCTTCAGTTCTTGGAAATTGTGTTTATTTTTTTGAACTATTTCCTAACATTTTACAGACTAAATTATTAATCCAGAAATTAATCAGAAAATTAATTGATAATGAAAATAATCATTAGTTGCAGCCTGATACTCGAAGTTCACTTGCTTTCTTTGCTTGTTCGGCGCTTTCAATCGCATATCACAATCTGCCCCTGTGGATCGAGTGAAAGTGCTGAATTTCAGCTTTGTTTTGAGGGTGTTGACGTCCACATGTGACCTCCATCCACTGAGGAAGACTGTGAGATGCGCTTGAGAGCTCTAGAAAAATAGTCTGGAACTTAATTTGGGGTCTCCTGGTGGACAACAGGTTAGGGATGCTGGCCATGTAATCGCAACATCTCACATTTTATGTCGTCTACTCTACTATTTTGGCATATTCGTGTTTTAAAGGCCAAGAAGAATGTGAACACTTCAAATAACCACATAGTAACTAAGTATAACCAAGGCTATGAAAAACCAATACTCTAACTAAAGAGTAACTAAATGTCGATTCTTAGTCGGGTCTACTCACCCTGTCGAGAGGCAGCGATGTTGAGCTCTTTAGAGAGTGAACTCACACCTCCGCTTGAGCTGCTTTGGTCCAAACCACAGTGGAAAAGTTTGTTCTTGTACTTTGGAAACAACTGTTTTGGTGAGCTGCCATCCTGGAGGGCAAAAGATTTCGGGTGGAGTTCGAAAAGAAAAAAAGCTCTTGTGACTTTTGCTCTGCATTATAGACTTGTATGTGATCTTTCTTGTAATTCACAGCACATTGTCTGGTGTTCAGACCAGGTGAAGCACATGTAGTTGATTATAACCGGACTGCTGACTTGTAATGAATTCCACTTATCTTGACTCCAAGTTTGCCCTATTAATCTAGTTATGTAGCACTTTCTTAAGTTATGTGTAACTGCTACTGCAGCCATTGTACTTCGGCATAAACATATGTTTACTCTACTAACGACCTGGAAAGTATTTATTTTTAGAGATGCTGCCAAAGTTCAAATGGCTTTTGTCTAACTGAGCCAAAAACAAAATGACTGAATGCTCTGGACCCAACACGCTCGGTATGAATGTGCTCGAACACATGTGTAACACAAGATTTATATCGGTTGCAAACAAAGTAGCTATTTGTGTCACATTGTTGCGTTTACATCTCCGTTTTGACAGTCAAGGTTACCATGCCACATTATCCCCTCTCCGCTCGCATGTCTGCAGTAATACAGCAGTTAAACCCCTGCCAGCTGTTAACAATGGCATGCTGTGTGTGTGAGTGTGTAAAAGACCTCTGTGAAGGCTGTGTGTGAGTGTGTGTGTGTGTGTGTGTGTGTGTGTGTGTGTGTGTGTGTGTGAGTGTGAGGCGCACATGCATGTGCAGCAGCTGTCGGCGGCATGTAGGTCCTGCAGCCAGCGGCCAAAACACAGCGGCCGGCTGCTCCCGGAGCTCATAGCAGCACGGCCGCGTTCACACGTTTACAGCTAACCGCTGCCATTTCTTTGTAGACCGTGTCAATATTATTACAACAATACACGTTCCAGACTCCAAAAATATCTCTGAATATTATGTGGCCTGTATTTATTGAACATTTTCTACTACACACTTTTTAACCGTTCCTTTATCTTTTGAGAGAGAGAGAGTTCATAACAGAAAAGAAGAGGAGGAAGACATATTAAAGTTATGAGAAAGACATCATTTCTGTGCAGCATTTGGATCTCTAGTCTCCTGGAGGACAAAACAAATATACAAGTTGTTTTTTTCCCGCCACTTTGGATTTAATCTAATAAACAAACTATCAAGATGAAATGCTGAGCCTGTGAACAATACCACTAGTATGACTAAAAACACGTCCATTTCAGTAGAAACCACTAAAAACTCATATTGATTGATGCAGTACAAAAACCTTACTGTTCATGATAAAAAGAAAACCCAAACTGGATTAGTCACTTGCCTTTTCAATGTTTTTCTTGTGTGGGGTCATGTGAACAAGCGACGGTCATCAAGTCTTGAGGTGTCGCCTCCCCCTCCTCTGAACGGCTAACTTGGCAGCAACAGCTGATATTTCATAAAAGTATAACGTTACTTCTTGGACCAACAACAAATTAACATCAGACAGATGGCTCATACTTGTCTCTGCTCAGGTTTCACAAAGCGGTCCTGTATGTGTGGTTTGTCTCAAGTCAGTCGACACATGTCCGAGTGTGGCACAGTCAAATAACGCTTGATGTTTTGTTTTGACCAGTGGTCTCAGAATCCTGCATCAAGACAATTTATGGTCACGATCACAGCACAACTGGGATAAATACTTTTCGGTTTTGTCTGTAAATATTGGCTCATAACAACTTGCTGATAAGTAGGTGAACCAGGGGCTGTCTGGATAAACTGTTGAGTAAAACCCCCAAGAAGTAACAAGATGTCTTTCATTTATTTTTGTAACTGGACTCAGAACAAGGCACATAATCATTTAAGGTTACATAATATAAATCCAGGGTGCCAATCTATCTGCTATTGAGAAAATCCATGCACGTTATCCCATTACGTTTAGGAATAATTAACTAGTGAGTTGAGATGAATCATGGTTGACAAAACAATTTCACCACGAGGTCATGTCAGTATTTGTGTCACACGATCTTCCTCAGCAGGTTGTATCGTCTTCTTATCTCACAGATGAAATCTGTAAAAGACCACGTTTGCATAGTCCAGCTCCTTTACTACAAATGTGACTTACTTCTAAATGCATGCTGAAGTACACCCCTGAAACTTGTTTGATATTATGGAGCTAACTGTCAAAACTTGTATTGTCAAAAGTATTTGCGTAACGACAAAACAAACTCAAAATATTGTGAGGAAATAAACACGGGACCAGTGTCAGTCTGTCTGTGGAGACATGAGGTCTGTGGTGCTTTTTGTGTCTGTCATGGCGACAGTCATTCACGGCATCCAGCCAGAGACGGACAGACGATGTGTTGAGAGGGATATTAAGCCGAGGCTCAGCGATGCAGACGCATCTGACCTGAGATCAGTAATCAAGGGCTGGTGTTTGACAGAGTACGTACTGTATACATCCAGCGCTGTACTCCACATTGACACTGAGTTCATCTCACCTTTTTTTTTTGGTGGATTTTAGGAATTCCATTAAAATGTACATACAGCTCAGATTTTACAATATCTTGGCACAAGATAAATAATGTTTGACTTTTGATTTTTTGACACCTGCCCTGTGCCGAGTATCATTTGAAAAAGTTTCACTTTAACTGTAGTTTATTTCTAGAGGTACATTTTTAGTTTGTACTTATTTCTGGTGTCTGGTGGTTTCTGTGTCTGTTAACTCAACTTCATTTCAGCCAACGACATGAAAAAATGACCATATTTGTATTCCTTGCAGTGTGAAGACATCTTTGAAACAATATTCAGACCTTTATCTTGGGAAATAAAATGCTTTAATGCTCAAAGTCTATTCTATCTTTCATTAGTATTTCATACTTTGGTACTAATTTGGGCAAAATAGAGACAAAGTTCTGACAGTTATTTTGAGTTTTGTTGTTGAATTTAGCGGTATTTGTTGATTTAAATAATTGAAATATCGACTTCATTTAAATAAAACTTCATTTTTTTATTTTGGAGTGTAGGTTTTTTTTCTCGACTCACAACCTCAGTATTTTTTAAATCGTGTCTTTGTTTAAATCTTTAACTATTATGTAATCATCACATTCTCATATTCCTGCATTAAATCCCAAAGTAAAACTCCGCCAGCAGTCTAATGTTGCTTTTATGTTACTTACCATAAAAGTGACCTCAACAGCTTGAACCGTAGCTGTTTGCTCTCAGTGTGAATTCTTCGTTTTGCAGTGAAATCAGCTTTGGCTTCCTCCTGACAGGCGAGAACTCAATAGAGGGAACAAACTCGACACTATCCGGAGATTCATACGCTCGTTCACAATCAAGGCCTGAATTACACCTTATCACCACCAACAATGTCCTTATTCAGGTCCCCGACATACAAGGCACTGATCCAACAACAATAAGCTGGCACACACACACAAACCTTTCTAATATACTTGTGAGGACAATACATTGACTCATATGAATTCCTTGGAGGTTTAATTTGACTTTAACCATCAGTGATACATGCGTTACCCCAACACTTCCATTCGTGGGGACCTTAAAAATGTGATACTGTGAAATAAATGTTGTCCAAATAATAACTATATATGACACATACAACACACACACACACTGGTGAAGAACTCCAAAAATCTGTTTCATGTGTGTGAAAAGTATAAAACCAGTGAAATATGATATTCTGGTTAAGCTCTTTACCTTTTTGCATCGATGACTCACTTTCTGTCTCAAAAGAATTGTATCGTCACCTTGTGTCCTAGAACTCAAGTTTATGTGCAATTTTATTTTTGTAAGTTATGTTTTTAAGCTGCTCTGATTATATCTAAGGGCCACATTTTAGGAGCGATGGAGTCGTAGTTTTTTTGCTTTACCTGTAGGCCACCGTAGGATTTCCGACTCGCATGAAGGGAGGAGTGAGCGGAGGAGTAATCTGCAACCTCACCACTAGATGCTATTAAATCCTACACACTGCTCTTTTATAGTTTTATCAAAAAAACATATTGAAGGGAAAACAAATGAAATACGTCAGTTAATATTTTGCAATATGTTCTGTGTCAACATTTTGCAACTTGGCAGAAATGTTCATTTAAAAACATTTCTTCACTGTGTAAACATTTTGTAAAAACACAATTCAGGTGGCATTTTATCACAAAACACATTTGTTGTTGCAAATTAGTGGAATATAAATGTAATCTCTAAGCGACATATTTGATATGCAAGATCTGGTCGACAATGTTTTTGACATTTTTGGAGTATTTCAGCAATATTTCGATACATTACTAATGTAGGAGTTTTCTGTGTAACAAGTGGACTTTTCCAACTTAACATGTGATCTTTAAGTATTTGAGTGTGACAAAGTATCTGGTCTTAATATATTAAAAAAGAAAATATATATATATATATAGACATTTCTCATTTAACTTGTTAAAGGTCTCCTCTAGCATTTCTTTAGATAAGTGCAAGCCATTTTTGTATGAAGTTCAATTAGACCATGAGACAAAAAAAGATTGAGCAGATTGACCAGGATGCTTTAGAATCTGACATAATTCAATGCAGAAAGGTTAATCCGTCCATCCATCCATCTGTACCCACTTATCCTCGAGGGTCTTGGGAAGAAAGGTTCATGTTAAATAAAACTTAAAGAGCTGAGTTTCCGTTTTGATATTATCAGATGAAGACCAGACGGTTCTGACTGTAGCGGAAAGTCTCAAAACCTCCTTAAAAACCTCCTGACCCGCTGTTTCTCTCCATCCGTCACCGCCCGTCCTCTGGGGGATCTGTGGCTTTTATTAACTCCCCACATAAACGCTAATAAACCTCTCATTTGTCATGAGATGTATCCTGCAGCTTGTTAAAGTCCGGTACTTCCCAGGAGCTTTTAGCTGAACGACATCTCCCATGCTGCCCTGTCAGACCTGCTGGGAATCCCAGGCGACCGCTAGGAGATGAAAATTGCCCGAATGCCTCTTCACCGACGCTGCCTGATTAATTGGCACGATGCCGCAGATGGGCCTCGTGTTGATACCAATAATGGCTGTTACAGGAGCTGGTGTTGATCTCTGTCACGTGCACTCTGCTGCTCTTTGCCCACACACAGGAGGAAGGGTGATGCTAATTGATAAGAGTGATAGAAAGCACAACAGGAGGCATCAAAGGCTGGAACATCAAGAGAGACGGCACATTTTCAGCACACAGAAAAGAGAGGAGGAAGAATAGAAACGAACGAAGAAAACAACAAGGATGAGAAATAGATAGGAAGGCTGGTGTGGAGAGAATGAACCACGGTGGTGCATTTTCTCCTCAGTAAGCCCCGTGTTGAGCAGAGGCAGCTGGGAGTTTGGCAGCTGTTCAATCCCTAATGAGCGACCATCTCCCTGACCCTGCCTCGTCCCTCTCTTCCTCCCTTCATCCCTCAGTTCAATAAACCCCCTCAGTCCGAAACCTCCCGCCTCTCCTCTCCTTCGCCTCACTCCAGCCAGCTCTCCGCAATTAGGAGAAGGACCAAACATGATTGCGATGAAAGGACGAGAGCCTGTGTGGCCCGCGTCGCCGTCGGCTCGACTGTGTCAGAGCCAGACGCCTCGTTGGGCTCAACATTGTCCGTCAAGCTTTTGTTCCCGGAGGAGACCAGAGATAGAGAGAGGTGATGACCAGTGCACCCAGACCAAGAGGAGGGCTGCAGAAGTCTGCAGTGTTATTCAGGCAGAGTTTCACCAATAAATTGGTCAAACCAAAGTGGCAACTTTGGGTTCCCAGGGCTGAAAAATTAGGCCAATGTGGAAGAAAACAACTTTTTCACGTGCAGGAACATTTTAATGCATCTCCAGCAGTGATTATGAAAAACACAAGTTTATATTTTGAGCTGCCAGGTAGGTAAAGCAACAGTTATATCATCAGTAACTCATTCAGTTGCGAACTGTTTTAAAAAGTCTCATGTTGGTGCCTTCAAGTGCTTCTAGGAAAGTACAACACCTGATGCAACAAACTACCAAACATACTTACGTCTGAATGCTGTGTTCAACAGTAATATAAAGCCCAAACCTTTCACTTTTGAGTTAAAAAAGTTTTTCATCATGTTATAGTTATCTTAGCTTGCTTTAGATGAAATCAGATTATGTCAAAAGGCCACAGTGAATGCACACTGAATAGCTTTTGTTTTGTTCTTTCTCTCTTTCCCTGGTGTTGAATGCATCAACTGGCCTCCATTTCTGTATCACAGTGAAGGTCAAATGTGCGTTTATTTTTGCCAGTGTTACGTTAATGTTGCATGATAATGAAGTTGTAAGTACAGATTGATTTGAAGAGTCTGTACTGCTTTATCTCACAGATATTATCTAAAACATTTACATATGCAGTGATTTTATGCAAAACATTGGCTCTCTGCAGGTGAAATCTGTAAATATCAGTACTGGTATCAGCCTTCAACAACCCATAGAGGCTGATTGGATGATCCGCCGCTGTTGGCCATTCCAGCTCCAGCTCAGTGACTCTGAATGGACGGGCAGAGGCCTCAGTGAGGCTGCTGGGACGATCAGCAGAGGGATCATTACGAGTAAAAATAGCCCTCTTTGTGAATGTGTAGCGATATGACAGAGTCTGTGGGACTGACTTTTAGTTTTACTGTTGCCACACAAACACCCAACAACCAAAACATTAACACAGCTTAACCTATTTAAAATATATATATATATATATAATCATGTTATGCAAAGTCTCACTGATCGTTCTGCCAGCAATTTAAAGGATAAACACGTTCATGATAGCAGCTGCTTGATGAGATCGGTAACTGTCATTTCTTCGTACTGCATGCAAATATTTCTGTAGGTGAACAGTTTGACTCAAAACACAATCAAAAGTGAATCTCTATGTAGCAGCAGGGTAAGCACTGTGTGAACGTAAACATCAATATTATTTCCTCATCTAGGACTTTTTCCCAGGCTCCAAAGGAATTTTGTTACTGTTTTTAAAAAAAGATACGGGGTTGGTTGGTAAACAATAGCCAATAACCCTCAGGCTTTTTCCTTTGTGCAGAGAGCGGAAAAACCAACGGTTGACTGAGATGAAACAGGATGACAGGTGTCAGATGAACGAAACAGGAGTCCGATGGTCTCGGAGATACTCGATGGCAGCAGGGTGCCTTGGCCAGGAGAGAGTAACTCCATCACGCAGCGTCGGCATTTAAAAACCCATCACAAACAGAGAGGGAACGTCTTGTGTGGGGAAACTGATGAAATGTGTGATAAGAGTTTGTGAGGCTGCTGGAGGTGTGAATCTCACAATCGCCTTTTCCTGGAACTGGAAGCCGGCTGTTTTTTAATGTTGGAAGACAGCACTTCAGTCTTCACAAGGGTTTAGAAACATTTATATGGGAGGGGCTGACTGGGGCAAAAATTCAAAGGACACATTTGAGGATTCAGTGAAAATGTATGAAGACAATAACAATAATGAACTGTGTTTTAGATACCACTGTAATAAATGAACTAATAACTAACTAATTGGTTTATAGCCGTGGATAGAGAAGGTGGACATAGAACAGCTACAAATAACACAGCCTCCCTGTGGTCGTTTGGTTTCTCTTTGTAGTTGTCTCGTGTCACTTTGTGGGCATTTTCCTTCACTTTGCACTTGTTTTGCATCTTTGTGTAGTTGTTTTGCATCACTTTGTGGTCTTTAATCATTACTTTGTGGTCATTTTGCCTCTCTTTACGGTCTTTCTACTTTACTTTGTCTTTTTATGTCACTTTGAGGTTGTTTTGCATCATTTGTGGTCTTTTTTTACGTCACTTTGTGGTGGTTTTGCCTCTTATCGAGTCATAGTGTGGTCCTTTTTGTATCTCTTTGTAGTCGTTTTGCATCACTTTGAGGTCTTATCAGCTGCACTCTCTGTTCGCTGCTGTATTGTGCTGTACTGATCACAGTTCAGTGCTGGGAGTAACGAGCCATTTCCTGTCGTGCAGCCCACTCGCGACATCTGATTTCCACCTCCAGCCTTCTGCAAATATTGGACAGTGATGTGAACTGACTCACCCAGGGACTTGAAGGGATATGTATTCATGCATGTCATCATGATTAGAGCCATTTAATGAGGACTACAGAGTGGATACATTGTACTACCGGGAGATTATACTCACCAGAAAATGACAGTGAACCAACAGACTTGTTTAGAGCCACACATGTGCCAGCCAAAGTGGTTCTTTGTGGATTTCACAAAGCTCAAAATGTGCATATAGTGGTGCTCCCTCGGACTGATATCTACTTATGTTGGCAACTTTGTGCTACCAGGACATTTTATACATGTTTTTTTTTCTCTTTCACATACATTGTGCACTTTTCAAAATCCTGCTAACTTGGTGTTTGTTGGCGGGTGGTCAGTGTGAGTCATATCTAGGCCCTCCACAATGAAGTGTCAAAGTAGGTTAGAAGCATGATTCTTTCTCTGGTATTTGGTTTGTTAGCAGACTCAGTCGTGAACAGTTAATGTTTGTTCTAAAGGGAAAAGCAAGATTCGTTGCTTGTATGCACTCAGTCCAAGATAAACCATAACGTTGAGAACCCCTGGTCTACAGGACAAACACTGTCACGATGCCAAATATGGCATTTTTTATTTATTTTGCCTTAATTTAACCAACATGTTTTCAAGAGACTAAGAGAGTCTTACAGAGAAAATAGCAGCACAATGACGTTAACATGAGCAGCAAGTTGATTAATGTTAGGGTCCACTCGCCTACGTGCTTGACGAGGTGTGCGCGGGTACTCTTGGTGCGAACAACCGGCTGTAGTTTTGTTTTTGACATTTGCCTTTTGTGGGCTTGAGAATGAGCCTTATTTGCCTTAATAACTGAAATGTGATGCCAGGTGCTTGGTTTCTGCTCCCAAACAAAATATTGTCTGTAAGTTGAGCTCTGAACACAAAGCTCTGAAAAGTCTTCGCACATGTTGAAGTAATTATTGAGTCATATTTTCCAAAAAGAAAAACCTGCCGTAACATCTTATTTATTGCATCTTTAAGCACTCACTGAATGCCTCCATCACAGTTTCTCTACAGTAAAACAAGAGAACAAACATCTCAAGGCATAATCGCTAAACAGTGTGGTGATGGGAATATCTCTTAGAAAGCATGAAGTGAAGGATAAGAACGTTTAATCTGAACACCTTTCAGTCAACAAAAGTACCTGTGACTTGGTGTTGGGGAAATACTTATTCCTTTCTAATGATGTGTTGTCTTGTTTTTCAGTATCCCCTTGTTTGGTGATTCAGAGCAATTAGCAGTTAAAAGGTGTATTCAACCTTTTATTTCTCCAGAACTTTCTCACAGCTGCTATTTAGGGATTAATGCCACTCAATGATGTTGCCCAGCTGCATTATACATTTCCCACAGTTGTAAGATTGTCTTGTCATGAGAGCAAGCCGGGGACAAACGGGTCTATAAATGCAGACTACTGTATTTGTCTCTGTTTAGACAGATTGGATATTCAAGTAGCCTGTGAACCGCACGAGAGCCGGAGCCTCAAATAGCTGTTTTCATTTCAGAGCAGGATTAAGTACACAAACAAATAGCTGCCGTGTCTATAATTCATGTAAGGTCTTCTGAATTTTTGGAAGTGAAAGGGGAATTCTGAACAAAAGTCAGGGATATCTTTCACCCCACTGTCCTATAGGTGAGACCTGGAACTGAGAGCTTTAAAAAAACAAAAACACACAAGAAGCTTTAGGAGCTTAATTGCAGAAAACAAAACATTTACTTCCTCTGAATTGTGTACGTGTCGCTGGGAAAGTCAGCACAGAAGGTGATTCTGTCGGCCGGGCACCGCTGAGGAGGAAACATGCACTCCAGTCCATTTCATCACACGGGCCATTGTTGGGAATTTAGGTTCTCATGCTGCTGCCTCTAGAAATGCAAACTTGAACTTTTAGGGCAAATTAACATTGACACAGATCTCCTTTAACCCCTGTTCTTTCCAACCCCAGTGTACAGCGTTCCTATGCTGGCACACCTGGCCCCAGATTTGTTGTTGTGTGTTGATTTTATCAAACACAAATTGATTTAGGAATATGTAGTAAGCATAAAATGACAAAGGTAAAACTAGGATTTTGACTTCTTTAAGATCTGGGAAACTAAATTTCTTATCACATCAAAGTTTTTTGTTTTTTGTTTCCTCTGCTAGTTAAAATCTTAGTTACACTGTTTTGACTGAATCGACACGGTGGCTGACTTTTCACCTGCAAAAAAAAAAAAAGAATAATAATTATGTATGTTTTTATTATCAAAAAGGAAAACAAACCACACTTTTCCTGTATCCCAGGAGTAACTTACCTGCTATGGTGAGTAAATATATGTTGGCTCACTTTTAAATGAATGACTCATTCAGGGCTGAAACAGATATGTATTAATACGAAGGGTGAGTCTTTATGTTTACAGTAAACTGCTTAAACCTCCCAAGCATTCAAATGAGATGAGCTCAAATCTAATCATACCTTCGAGCACTAATACTTTGCAGAAAGCCACCTCCAAAAGTGAAGTCTCGTATAAATAAGCGAAAGGTATGTGAATTTTTTTTCTTGCCGCCACCTCCTCCGTCGAGCTAAACCCCCTCAGGTGCTTCATTGTCCCACAGAAGTCTTGGTTTCCTCGCTCTTTGTGTGGCACCGTGTCACGAGCTCCCACACACATTACACAGAGGAACACTAATCCTCACCCTTCCTTCCCTCGCCCAAAACTACAATTATGAGATTACTCTCACAAACAAGCAACACACACACACACACATTGGGGCTTGCACTTATATTGTCCGAACTTGAGGAGTCATTACATCTTGGAATAATAAACCGGAGAGCATCAAAGGCTTGGGTAAACAGTTATTTTCCAGAAAATATTTTTCTTCCAAAGATTTACAGTACAGTGGGAAAACAAGATGATGATGGTTGTGTGTATTTTGCAGATACATAAAAAAAAGTAACAGGAGAAAAGAGATAAAGTCCCCTCTGAGAGAAAGACAGAAAGTCCCCCTCGGTCCGAGCGGCGACCTTGCTCCGGTTAAGTCCATATCAGTAACCCCGGCTCACAGACTTGACATGGAGCTATTTCATTCCCATGACTGGGCTGCAGATATTTACCCACAATCCCACAGGGTCATGGAGCCAGTCTGTCCCAGCTGCGCAGCGATAGTTTGGCCTTTCACATCATGTCTCCCTGATCCCGGCTACAGCAGAGGAGAGAGCAGAGATCACACTAGACATCTTTCATGGTGTGGCCTGCAGGTGATGAGTCTTACTGTCGAGAAGGATTCTATAGTCATTTGTGTGATATGTAATGACGTGACAACTATTCAGGACGTTTTTCTTCATCTTTCAAAAGAGGTTAAAACATATTTGTGAAAACATGGCAACGGTCAGAGCTGCTGGTAGATAAGCTGTCGGCTGCACTGGTGCTGTACTGACTGGAAGACAGCCCAGCCCTGTACATAATGTGAAAGTTGAAACAAAACGTCTTTTTATCACAAATCCACTAAGCATTGGTTACATAACATTAGCCATTTAACATGTGTCCCATCAGAACACTCAGCATTTGGGAGAAAAATGAAAGCTAGTTCTTTATTTTTGTTTATTTCTTATTATCTCTGCCAATGTTTTTGGTAAGATTCTATGACGTGTCTTATACGACGACTTTGAGCCGATTGCCTGCATTCATCGCTGCTTTTTTTTGTTTGTTTTAATCATGTGTGTTTTACGAGTCTTTGCATACAATTACTGTCTACACGGGGGGTTAGCCAATTGTTTGTTGAATTCTTGAATTCATACAAAGCAGTGCTTGTTGCAGACACACCTGGCGAAGATCTTTCTAGTTTTACTTATTTATTTACCTCCTTTGCTCCATTTTTCCGACGTTATCTCTGTTGTCTAATAAATGTATTCACTTAATTTTACAATGCCGTTGTGGTTGTAAATTGTTAGTTTTGTGTTGTTAAAGCTTGCAAACATTCGCCCTGATTCCCACTAAACCTTAGCTAATGTTTGTTAATAACATTTCACAACCCGGTCTCCGGCGAATTATTTGTACTAACTACGTTTTGTGGGTGAACATAATTGCTCTCTGGTCCATATTCAGTGGCAAGTATGTTCTGTGTTCTTACTGGAATGAATTTTAGGGGAGGTGTATAAAGTGCCACATTGTGACACTAGAGACCATGATCCGCATCCTGGATCTGGAGTGTGGTTAAGTTTAGGCAACAACAGAACTCTGGTTGCAGTTTTGGAAAGTTGTGGTTTCAGTGAAATATAAAACAGGAAGTCTTGTGCTTCAAGTCCATGTTGACTTTTAATTTAATCAAGTCCACCATCTTTCCCCAACCTAAACCAGGTGCTGTGACTGTCTGTAAGTACGCAAGTCAAATAAAGAAATCTCTTAATGCAAAAATGTACATGGATTTTAAAGGAAGGCTGTTACATTGCAACAGATTTGTCCTCGAGTTACAGTAATGCACCACGCCCAGACAGGTTTCAATGGCAGCTCATGTTTTACTCTCACCTCTCTTTGCTCCGTTTCCTGTCACAATGTTTCAGAAAATGTGTGCAAAGGAGGACTTCTGGCTCGGTAACTACATAAAAAGAAAAGTTGGAATGCCAAAATTGGAGCAAAATGGACTGTGACTGGGAAAAGGTGACGCACTTAACTATAATTTTAGGTGGTGGCCCTTATTCTGCAGGAAGTGATTCAATGTTGGAGAACGTTGTTGGTGCCCGTCAGTGACATCATCGTGCAAAATTTGGCATCGCTGAATAGAGTTTTTGTGTGGCAGATGTCGATGACTTCAAGGCAAATGATCAAAACTACAACAACGTACATGAATCAATATTTAGACTTATGATTGAGTCTGTAATTGAGAGCACATCACTGCTCTTGACTGGGAACACAACAGGCATTTCATGGCATGTGAATTAAGTCTATTTCTACGTTTCACTGGAAGTTTCTTGTTTCAATTTAAAACTGTGGAGAAAAAAAGCGGATTAGAGTTGCTAAAATCGCCCCATGGGATTTAAACAAGCCCGGATCTCTGACACATGGCACGACCACTGAGTGTGTGGGAGTGACGTTCTGAAATACTGAATGGCAGCTGAAATATTAAGAGAAAATAGTGAATGACGGATGGAAAGAGAGGAAAGGGTGTGTGTGGCAGCGAGAGTGAATGACATCAAGATGGTAGAGACAGAAACAAAGGTACGAGGGATTATAAGTGAGAAGGGAAAAAAAACCCAGTTTGAAAGATGGACGAAGTAGAAGTGGAATTACAGAGTCCCGTGGGAAATCCAGTAAGGAAAAGGCAACATAGTTCCCAAACACAGCCTTCCTTTCCTGGCTGTACCTCAGGCGAGTAAGCTGACATTTTAAGCAACATATAATCCTCCTGAGATGCCTTTGCATCCTCATAACACAGCCGCTGATATTACTGTTTCCCATTAAACTACATGCCCTCTTTTTTTTTTTTTTTGCATAATGGCTGAGACTTCACACGACGCAAAGAGTGGAATATTTTTTTATGTAGATGGAGCACATAAAGGGTGGTATGCAGAGAGAGTAGGAGCTCTCTCAGCTGTAATTATCAAATGTTTTAAGGAACAATGGAATGGTGTTCTCTGCCTGGGAACAGTGGCTCGGAGGTGTGTCACACTCCGTTTTAAGCCCCGACAAGCTAGATGCATTCCTTTTGAAAGCGAAATCTGCACCGTGGTAGATATTTACACGTTTCTTGGTTAGTGAGCCATATTTCATCATGTACAAAATATAAACTTTGCCATGAATGCAGCGGTAAAAGCAGCCCATCTCCACTTTAGGCCTCTCGGTCACATCCCACCTCTGTTTATAATTCAATGTAAGATATTCGATAACCTCATTTTTACACTAAAAGTGCAGCATGGCAAAAAAAAGCAGCTGACTCTTTCCCCCCAAATATGTCGACCTCCAAGACGAGCGTGCACTGGCATTCAACAGGAAGCCAAAGTTTTGACGGCACTAATTTCACCGTCGAAGAAGAATGGAAAATTATATTTTGTGAATCTCTGAAGTCTTCCAAACAAAATGACAGCATTTGCTGTGTGACATAACAACAACCCCAAACATCTTCTCACCTGAAGCCCTTACTGTCGGAACAAAACAAACACCCCCACTATAAACGTAGCAGGGTTAGCGAAACATCTCTCTTTAATGCGGCTTTGGGACAAGATGATCAGGTGAAGAAACACCATGAAGGAATATTCACTCTGATACAAAGACTGAGATTGAGAAACAGAGTAACAGGACCAAATGTGGATGCTGGAGCAGCAAACATTGGTACAACTTTTTCTTTGGGAGTTTAATTCAACCCCCCCCCCTGTAAACAAAAGGCGGAAGTGGCCCTGTGTGACTGGCTTGCAGGGACTTCCTGTTTGTGATTATATGTCCAAAAACAGAACCAGGGTCTCTGGACCTCCCACGACTCTGTTTCACTGCGACTCCGTGTGCCGGAGAAACACTGACCCGCTGCGTCTGGCTGTCCGCACATTGTGCTTACGTAGCCGGGGAGCCACAATACGGGGAAGCAGCTGCTGTGGACGTAAAAGTGACAAATGTATGTTGTTAATGGCATGAAGCACACCAGCTTTCATTAGTGTAATTAGCTTAATGGGTCGTAGGAAGCGGTCTTAATGGTATTTTAATTTGCTGGGTCAGGAGTTCTGACAGATTGACCTTATTCCCATTGTTGTGACTGTGTTTCAGTGGTTAAAGATTACGATTTTCCCCCGGCCAATTTATTTGAGTGTATTTAGGAATCTATGCCCGACTAAGTGCCAGTGGCGGAAGAAGCAAACGCACTATAAAACACTCCATTATGATCTTCATGCAGCAGGATGGTCTTGCTTATTGTGGTGAGGATGCTTCTACTTCAATAATTTCTATCAAGAAAACACCGATGTTCAAATGCATCCGAGTTCTCCGTACGTGACTCTCCCGTTGTTATTTGGGACCATCTTAATGACTAACCGTACAGAGTTTTTCGTATGTGTGTTAAAAAACACTATACATTGACAATATAACCGTGCATTTGACACAGTAAATTTGGCTTTAATTACACTGACAGATGAACTGATGTGAGTTGCCAGGTTTGCTTCGTTTTCAGGGACCTACGTATTATTAAGTCAGATTTAGCAGAGCTGTCTCAACTGTTAATACAACTTGAATATTGACGTGAATGAAATTCATAATTCTGAAGACCTAATCATCCTCATCCACTGATGAAGAGTGTGAGATTAAGTGAGCCTGGTGTTATTTTGTCAAGAATTACCTTTGAATAGCTTTATTGATTTATTGATCCAGAGTTTTCTAAACTATCCCAACGATACATTTGCTATTAAGACTCTCAGCAGCCACCTCCTTCCCTTAACCTCGCTACCGCAGGAAAGCAGGAGCCAACGACCCTCGCCTGCATATCCTCAGCATAATCTACAATTCAACAATTCAGTCGGTAAACCCTCCTCCCTGATAAGAACAATACAGCCACACCAGGATACATTAATCCGTGTTTCAAACACTCAGGAAATAATACCTCAGCAATACAATGGCCCATTTTCCTTCCCTCAGGTATGCTTCGTATCGTCGTGGACACCACGCTTGTAAGAATTGTCTCTGCGCTGGATGTGACTTTGACAATAAATCAAACGCCTGGTGTTGAAGGTATGATCCCTGGGAAAAGGAAATACGGACAAAAGAGAAAAGAACGTTTTGTGCACAATTCTTCTGCAATAATGTGATTCATCTGTTGGAAATAAGAGGAAATGTTATTCTTACACGTATGAAATGTCACTATCTTTGCACGTTCAGCTGACCAGCTGCGACTTAAAGACTCGACAAGCTAATGTGCAATTAAGTTATTGGAAATGTATCATTAAAAATGTGTCTCTCTTTTTCTCTTAATTGGTTCCAAGACCTTTCCAGGAATCTTTCAGAAAGTTATGTGGAAATTATTCCGAAATGATGGACCAAATAAAGCGTTACCTTTGGTGGTTAAATAACGCACCAACAAATAAAAGCACAGAAGCTGAGGGCCTTACTAAAATATATTTCCAAAACGGAAAAAAACATAAAAGAAATGTAAAATCAATACATTTAAATAATATATGATATGAAATACAGCACTGTACACCACACTGTTCCTGGTCTTTTATACAGACCTTTAGCTAAACTGGGCCCAAACAATCTTGTCCAACTAATGAGAATCCCTCAGGGAGACGTCACGTGAGGACACGAGGGTCAATTCTTTCCTCTTCCATGACGCTTGTTACAGGCCTGTGAGTTTGTAAGTAGTAAACAAGACTGTAGAATTAGAAATGGCTGTAGTTATTCTCTGGAAACAAAACAAAGACCACGGGGCTCTGAAGAGGCTACAAACGGGTTGTTTGGGTCCTTCGGGGTCCTTCAGGGCCCTTTGAGATGCTCAGTGAACGTCTGTCGACAGACAACAGCTGTGCTGAAGGAATCGGCTGGAAGCCGGTCTGTCCACCGATCGGGGGATTAGAGCAGCTCACTTTTCAGGGGTCGTTTACTGTAAGTGTCGGCGGGAAAATTGTCACGCCCTCTCGAGATGAAGTGTATTGACAATAAACACATCTTACAATGTGTGACAGTTGTTCACACTTCCCCTAATGGGTAAGTGATCTGCCTGAGTCACTTTGAAACCGCAAATGTCTCTGATAATACTTAAGAGACAGAAATGGACGCTTCTACAGGCTGATTTTATTCCTGCGTGTAGAAAGTTCAGGTCTTTTCTCTGATGAGAGTCAACAGGTGTTCTGTTAACCAAAGTTAACTGAAACGCAAAGAGTAAATGCTTTGATATTCTGCTATACCTCATGTACATGTATTAACAAAGCATTTATACGCTTTGACATTACAGTTGTGCACAACTGTCCCTTCACTCCTATAATAGTGGACACACAGATACCAGCCGAGTACTTTGCACGACAGTAAGTTACATAAACATGTCCTGACTTGCTCCTTACACACCACATCTGCCGCTGCAGGCTGCTCGGCGACCACCCACGCTCTTTCTCAAAGGCGCTAACAGAAGATCTTTTATGCAAAGTGATAAAAAACATCGTACATTCTTGGCAGAAAGCTCATTCATGAAATACAGTGAGTGCAGCAGTTGAACAAGTTTATATTACGTCACCGTCGCAAGCAGCCAAAAGTGAGGAGTTAAACCATTACGATAATGGATACGTCCTGTGATCATTTCATTCATGATAATAAAGCAAAGTGCTATAGTAAAGCAAAGGAACTATAGAGGAAAGCTCAGATAATTATTCATACAAAACATATTTCATGCATGAATTAGAGAAGATAATCTGCGTTAAACACAAAAAAGATACGGGAAAGGTATCGGTGAAACAAGGTTTTGTGATTACAGAATGGAATAAATAACTAAATTAAGTTTCACTTAGTTTACATACTTATTTTAAGCCTAACCATGATGTTCTCCCTGTAACTATAAGGGGTTTTGTTGCGTAAATGTAACCGTGGCTCTTTCACAGCAACAATGTGGCGTAAAATGACTCATACAATACTTGCTACTAAGACTAATTCATTGTTGATTTGCTCCGCTCAAGGGATTTGTTGATTTAAAAAAGATAGAAAAAGAGAATATCAGCTCTATCTATTCTATTTAAAGCTCCTCTCCACACATGTTTTAAGACCTGGGAAAATAGTTTGCTTTGAATAATAAAGAACTTTAATAAACTTCAATAAAATAAAAAAAAAAACACATCTACTTTTACTTCCTCCTGAAAAAGTCCATAAGCTATAAACATGCAAATTTGTTTAATTTCAAAACGTTTAACAAGAGTCGATTCTCAGTGGATGTGCATTGGGCACAAAGAATGTGAGAACAGCTTTCTCTTGTCAAACGCTTTGAAGTTCCGCCATGAGACTAAAGTGCAGATGTATCAAAGCAGTCTTCATCATCATGCAGAACACTAAAAAAAACACGTTTTTTTTTCTGTCAAACTAGATAGTTATTAACAATCACTTTGCATTCTAGCGATACTGAAATCCCTCATTGGCTGGCTAGAGTGACAAAAATCAGGGGGTTAACAGATTGCACTGTACTTGTGTGATTTGATCCAACCCCGAGCAGCTGTCTCTGTTTTTCAAGGCTGACAAAGTAGAACAGGTCTCTCCATCTATGCTGCAGCAGTGGATGGGACCGACCCCGACCCCCAGGTCAACACAATGAGGAGGAAATCAACACAAATCCTGTTTACTCTTCACCTCACAATGTGATACAATAACCCCCCCCCACCACCCCTCTCTCCCCCCACAATGAACAACAGCACAATAGGGAGTTGTTTGAATGAAAGACAGCTTTAGACATGTGTTTGTGAATGTCTTAAAACTTGTAGCAGGGATGGGGGATTTTCTTGTTCTAACGTTCTATCACCTGGGAGATGGCCAGCAGTGAGAAATAGTCAATACGTGTACGTTGATGCCAGTCAATGATCTTCATGAAGATCAGTGTTAAGACTGAGGTCCAAGTTCAGTGTCTAACACGTCAAGTGGGGCCACTCACCTTCTGTCCAAATAGAAAGTTCAAATAGAAAGTTGTTTACAGGTGTAAGAACGATATAAGCAGCAATTAACAAAATGCTGTAACGTAACTCTAATTAACCACTTAATTAAACACAAAGAGTAAAATGTACTCTTGTCCTTGTGGCTTTGTTTTTCCAGCTATTCCTGTGTTGGAGGCTTGGAATGCATTGCCTCCAAACGTTTGGTTATTTGGTTCAGTGTAAATGACCAGCTTGTATTGTGTGACAGCGCAAAAATGATCTTCCTGTAGCCGTAGTTGACCCTCTGACACTCGTACCTGGATTTAAGGTCGACATGGGGCTGCGAATAATGTTTTTTTTACCATAATTTAAAAAAAACATTTGTGAGCCCACTCTATCAGCACCAGCTGTTCTGTAGCTTTAACCTGCTTATGAAAACAGTGCATAGTCATGTATCACATCTGGTTTGTATAATAAATATATGCATAAAGAACAGAATAAATGTAATAGTTCCGTATTTAAATGTTTGTATGGTTCACAGATGCTATTCCAAGTTTCATTTTATTGATTTATTTGATTAAAATAAAATGTTTTTCATTGTCATTTCTTCTCCTGAGCAGTTTAATGACTTCATGTTGGCGTGAAACATGAGCTTTAGAGTCAGCAGGTGTCTAAGCAATCTCACCTGAAAGTCCACATTTAGTTTAAAATGTATTCTACTTTTCCACCAACACTCGCCATGAGCTCTGTTTTGACACAGAAACACTGCATGTGATCATTCAAAACAACAAATGAAATCCTGCTATCCTCTTAAGGTGATTAAATTAAGTGACTGATTGAGCTGTCATCGAGGTGGGTTAATAGCCGAACAGCCAAAGCTGATTATGAGATGACCAGACTGAGACATTTACATGACAATGGCCTGATAGTATCGCCTTAATCTGACTATAATCATGTTTTAGTGTGCATGTGAACAGACTGATTAACATGTTTGCACACATCTTTTCAGTGTGACCTCCAACTCCTTGTTTTAACAGTTTTCTCTCCATCGTTGCGTCTTCCAGCCCTGCTACGCTCTGTCTGCCCTCAGGCTTTAAACGTCTGCTTGATGTGTTTTTTTCCTTTGCTCTCTGGCAGTTGTTTTACCTGTAATGTCCTGCCAGAGTGTTCAAGTAATCGCTCTGTGGTTAAATAAAAAAAATAAAAAAAAATATGAGGGTGTTGAAAGAGACACTTGCCTACGGTTAACAATCCTGAATGACTGCATCTAAAAGGATTCCTGTGTTTGTCAGTTATCCTGCACTTTTGATTATATCTGACAACTCTCTACTACTGTAACCGTTGCAACACATTGTGTAACCCGACAAATGCAGTTCCCATAAAAAAAGAATCACCTCCTTTGTAGGTTTTCATGTTTTATAATATTGAATCAAAGTAGATTTAGTGTAGCTTTTTTAAAAAATGTTTACACAAATCATCAGAAAAATACCATTTAATGTGTAAAAGTGGATTATTTTACCCTTTAAAAGGATGTACCTGCGTGTAGTCGAGAGGTTTCAATTGATTGAAGTATAAATAAACGTTACAAAAAAAGGGACATCATGAAGACTGAGCGACACGGCAAGCCACTTCAGGAAAAGTTGATTGAAAAGAGTCTTTTTCTGTTGATCAGTATAAAAAAGCCACATTAAATCTACTTTGATTTAACGTTATAAAAGGATTACAAATGTTAATAAGAGAGGATAGCGGACTGTTGTGGCTCCAGGAAAGAGAATAAACTCAGCTAATCACACATCAATCTCCACTAACAGTCGGTTTACTTGTCGACTCTTTCCTCGCAGAGGAAGTTTGTTCGGTTCTGTTGAAACTTTCCATTATTCTGAGCACGTTTAGGACTTCTCATTGGCTTAAAAAGTGCTCAGAATGTAAAAAAAACAGAACGTTTACAGTTCCATGACTTTATCCTTATCTAACATTTGTCTCCTGACGAGAACCAGCTGACACAAGAGCTATAGGTGAAGCTTGAGAGGAGATTGTTTAGTCAACAATGAACTGTTAGCCCAG
Source organism: Pholis gunnellus (assembly GCF_910591455.1). NCBI lineage: Eukaryota > Metazoa > Chordata > Actinopteri > Perciformes > Pholidae > Pholis > Pholis gunnellus. Next base: position 22,367,650 of record NC_136532.1, read on the forward strand.
CTGTTTTTCTAGTACGACAGATGAGCATGGGAAAACAAGTATTATTTTAAAGGGTTTTTCTATTGCACTATTTGGAGGGCTTGCAAGAGACGACATTTAAATAAACATCATCAAAATCAAAGCAGAAAAAGTTGAGATCATGACTTTTTAGTCTGTGATATCGATCAGACTCCAAAAACACTGGATCCTACACTTCCCATAATGCATTAGCGTATTTCTTAAAATGAGGAGATCTTAAGATGAGGAGCATCTTTAATTCTAACCGGTTTGTTTACTTTGAGTTGCATTGTGTGTGAAAGCTGCTATTTTATTTATTGTTGTATTATATTGCTTAGTTATAAAATCAGATTTTGGAAGGATCCATTTATTGTCCTTATTATCTCCTTGTTGTTACCACGTAAAGGAGAGGTTAAACTCTATCTTAACCCTCTGACCCCAGTTAGAAAAAGTAAAACTACATAAATAGTATATCAGTCGGTCTTTTCCACCGGTGCATGGCAGCGGCTACCTGTGTGAAGCTGCTCAGACTCTGTTCACAACCACCTGATGGGAAACTTCTCCCGTTTCTGTGGACTCTGGCTGGCTCAGCAAAAAAACCTACGTGAGTTGCTGTCAGCATTTATTTATCTGTGTAGAAGATCCTAACTGTTAACCGGTTGCTTCCCAGGCTTTGTCAGGTGGTGAGGCTATGATGCAGGTGATCCAAAACACTGAATCACTAGTTTCTAGATTAAAGCTGCATTTGGCCGATTTGATTTCTCTTTCCTATTTGTTGTACGGATTGTGACTCTTGTCTAAAAAACCTTCCAGCAAGTTACAAAGATACAGCGTTTGCACCAGCAGTTTATTAGACAGCTGTAACTGTATCTTTTGAGGTGCCTTAAAAATATAAAATAAAGAACTGGGCTGGCTGCCAAAACAAGTATACTTGGTGCTCATCTGAGTGCTTTTAGACATTTTGAAACAATGTCAAGTTTTCAGATATCAACTCATATCTCCACTGGTGGACGGTAGTTACATGGTGGTGAAATACTGGTTTCAGTGTACACTTATCAGCATTATGAGCCACATTTAGCTTTATATTAGATTAGCATAAAATAAAATGCTCAAGTTACAGAGCATCTTTGGTTCAAGCAAACTGTCATTTATTGTGTAAAAAATGTTTTTTCCCCCCTAAAGATAATAAAGTTTAAGTTTTAAACTTCCTGTATAAATGACTTGTTATCAGGACTTATTGTTTACTGTTTGGACTAATGCCATAGCTAACTTTACTTTACATTAGGCTACATGATACGACTGTGATGAAAACTGCCGGCACAGACTAATTGCTGTACTAATGATTCAAACTTGTTAATTAACCAATCACGACAGAGGAAAAAAACGCCCGGGAAATGATAAGAAGAAAAAAAAAAAAAAATTTGCTCAGCGAGTTGTACGGCTTGTCTGGGAACAAGCGCGCGCGCGTGTGTGCGCGCGCGCGTGTGTGTGTGTGTGTGTGTGTGTGTGAAAGAATAACGCCCCTCAGTGCAGCGGATGGAGAGGCGCGTCCCCTCAAGTCATTTCCAACCCGGGATCTGAAGTGACAACATCTCATGCTCGGAGTTCTCAGACGCGCTTCACTTTCTCTCTGTGGATCTACTCGAGGATGAACTGAACGTGTATTTGTTTTTGTTTTTACCTAACGGAGAGGAAGACACACGATCGGATCTATGAAAAACCCACGTGGATTTGTACAACCATTTTAAACCAGAAGGAATGCATATTTTCTTTGTGAAACTAACTTTCTTGTTGTCGCTGATAGCACTAACACGAGGTAAGTTGCGCGCGCGAGGGGGGGGGGGGACAAATCTCACTTTTCTTAATCAGTAATGTAAGAAAATGTGGCTCTATGTTTTATTTACTCTTTAAAGCTCAGAGTGGAGTTTGATTTGAACTTGTTGCATTCACTGCTTTGAAAACTGATGGACTGAAACTGAAGTAGAGCAACTTCTTTTTTTTTTACTCATCCTGCAGGTTTCCTCAGTTTACTGATAATTTACATGAATCAACTTTACTTACATTATTCCATGCACCTGTTGGCATCATCCTTTGCACTCCTGTGTTGCAAACGGGATCAATTCATGCTTTTATTTTGTACACCGCCCCCGGGGCAGCTGATGGTGCGCACTTGTCCAGCAAACACTTCACTTTTTTCTCACTAGCTGTATTTGCCTTTCCAGTTAAGATTCAGAGCAGTGCGTGTGTGTGTGTGTTTATTTTATTGCTGTGTTACTCCCCAAATGGCCCATTCTCTCTGGGACAGCTGCAGTAAGGAGCATGCAACTGCCAAACCAGTGTCAAGTCCCCCTGTTCACCACAAAAAAAACCTGCTCTTCTGAAGGTGGCAAGAGTCACACCTAGACTTCACATTTATGGGGGATAACATGTGCTATTTGTGTAATTCCCCTGTGGAAAACAAACATTCGCTGCATCCCATTGACTGTGATAACAACTGGTTGCTTGAAAGTTCCTTCAAAGTTTCAGCAGGTGTATTAAAACTCTCCCTTCGCAGGTCTAAGATGCTCCATGCCCACGGAGTCGTGTTTGAACCAGGGGAGGTGTGAAGCAACTCTAGACGGCAATGGAGAGTGCAAGTAAGTGTTCAACATCTGTGTCCTCGTCTCCTTAACCGATAAATGGTGAGGAACACCTGCAGAGGAGATTTGTGTGAATGTGGAATTTGACATGACTCAGATTTTTGGTTGACATGTGAGGTCTGTAAAAAAAAAAGGGGGGGAGGGGGGGGGGGTTAGTGCTCACACCAGTGTTGCTATTTCTGGGAGGCAAATGGTCCGAGAGCTGAGACAGAAATGAGTGGACATTGATGAGGACAGGGGTCACAGAGAGAGAGAGAGAGAGAGAGAGAGAGAGAGAGAGAGAGTGCGGGGGTCAGAGAGAGAGAGAGAGAGAGAGAGAGAGAGAGAGAGAGAGAGAGAGAGAGAGAGTGTGTGTGTGTGTGTGTGTGTGTGAGACTGCCACCACACTCTCCCGTCTGCAGCCGAACTCTCGCAGCCCTAAATCTTGCTTTTCTTTTCTTTCGCGGAGCGACAGCTGGGGTTGCCAGAAGCTCGGCGACCATTGTTCTCCGCTGCGATTAATTCTGTGTGACTAATCTGGGTGAGGCTTCCCAGAGAGACCCTCAGACCCTGTCCTCCTACCCCCCCCCCCCCCCCCCCCCCCCCCACTACAACCCCTCCTCTCTCCTGGGATTGTGTCCCTTCCTCAATGGCCCTCAGTGCTCTCTCCCTCTCCCTCCCTCTCTCATTCCCCTGGACAGATGGCATTGGGTGGTTGTTTTTTAACCTGATAAAAAAATGGAAACACGATCCACATTTTGTCCTTCTTTTAGTATTTGTAGATGTTGTCAGTCCACATGTAAACCAATAAGCTCCGGCTTTGCCCAGAACTCTCTCTTTATTTTATTCTTTTACAACAATAGCCTACTTTGCGCTTGGCTCTATTTCCATCCTGGCATGAGCAGCACCAGCCAGTGTCCTCTTACTGTCGCAGAGCTCGCTGACCGGGGCGACCGATCGGGCCGGTTGGGTCACGGCTCCGAAACTGTAAGACAGCCAGGGCAGCCATCTTGGCCCCCCGCCACATCTTAATTTGGTCTGGTTGTGTTATTAAGCCCTTAATCAGCCCTCCCCTCCCCGTCCTCCTCATTGGGCAACAAAGCCATCATTGTGCCCCTGCGCTGTCCTCCTCCACCAGACTTCGCCAATTAAACACGGAGATGGACGTCCTCGCAGTTTTCAAAAGGTTTGAGCGCGCAGCAGCAGCAGTGTTCTGGAGTGTGTTTGAAAACGTGGCTGCATCGGTCGTCACCGTGCCACCAGAGGGCCGGGAGAAAAAGTTTCGGTTCATCAAGTTCAGGCGGCAAAATAGTTCACAGCAGAAACGCTGAGCTGAAACGATGAGTCGGTTAATCCATAAATTGATCGCAAAGGAAAATAATTTTGAAGATTGGTTAATCAAGTAGAGATTAAATGGCAAAGTATATTCTCTAATGTGAAGACTTAACGCTATTCTTCATCACGTAGCATTATAAACTGAATATCTTTGAGTTTGCAGCTTTTGGTTGAACTAACTACTGAACTAACTACTTTAGGCTCCGGGAAGTTGAGATGGGTATTCTTCGTGATTTTAGATCATTTTAGTGATATTAGGCTCGCTTTCGCATTTTGTTCTGCTTCAAGTGAAGCCATCAACAGTCTCTGTGGACACGCCTTAAAACTGACACACAGCCACTGCTCTTTATTCCTTCTGATTCGAATGTCATGTGAGGGTTCAAGTTGCTGCTGTTGTGTGATTCCACATGTGTGGAAATGACTTTTGTTCTGTATTTTGAGACTAATATTGTCGACAAAATCTCTTGAAAGCAACATGGAAGATATTTTTCTTCTGTAGCTGTGAGGTCAGCGTGTGCCTCTTCACATTGTCAGAGGACGCTCGGTGCTTACGATCAAGCATTACGCCTCCATAAATGCAATGCAGCCGATCTGATGGTATCCAGCCTTTCAGTGCTATTAGTCATGTAAAAAATATTTTCCTGGTAGGATCCAAGAAAATGCAAACGGCAGCATCTTCCCTTGGACCCTCCCTGGTGAAGTCACCCAGTTTGTTATTAAAGTTCTATAACATCTCAATCCCTGACCACAGAAACCCAGATGACATCCCTGGGATGACTTTGTCAGCTCCAACAAATACATTATACTGTACTGTTTACTGGGCTTTAGTTAAAGGTCAAGAGTTAATTGATGTATATTTAATCTGCTTGTGATATCCAGATGGCCAGGATTACGATTTAGTTTCTCCTCGATCGAAAAGCCGCCGCTTATGAACTCAAGTGTCGTGTCGAGGAGGAGCGAGTGGGATTGGATGCTTCAGTTTTATTTTGTGTGACAGAGATGCCTACTTGACATGCCATACCACGAATACCACCTCCCTCTCCATATCTGGCCCGCGACCGGCCTCGTGAGATCCCGACTGAAGTTTATCTCCAAAGAGGCCTCTCATTTAGCGCCGAGGCTTGGCAGCAGGAGCGAGGCAGTGACGGAGCCGAGAGAGAACTCCCGACCAGGAAAAATAACTCGCAAATTCCAGTGTGCACGCACAACGGCCAGAATCAAAAGCGGCTCCCGGCGGCGCTTCTCTCTCTCTGCCCTGAAGAGATGAGAGACGTCCGGCAGGGGAAGGACGCTGCTGAGAGATCACAGACCTTCATCGCCGGTTAGTCGGCGTGACGAAAAAATACAACTGACAGCCTGTTGATCGCAGAGGGTCACGTGGTCGTTTGGGTTCCTCGAGTTAGATGAAGGCACAGAGTTTGAATGCATGAGGCCGGACTGGAAAGGAAGCAAGCATATCACAGAGACAGAGTTTTGAAAATGCTCTCCAAAACTTGTAGACTTAAAGACTTATATTAGTTCCAGTGTGATCCATGAGCTTGTTTAAGAAATAAACTACATTTTCTTTTAACAAAACAATCCAAGCTTATCTTTACATCAGTTTGTCTTGACATGAGGAAATAATAAGGACATTTAAATGAGTAACATTTGGGGATTTTCTTATTTGTATCTGAATAGATACAAATACACAAGTAACCAAGACTGAGAATCTGGCCATGCGTCGCTCGCTAACGTTTGATACTTGATACAGCTTTCAATACTTAATGCCACAAACACACAGCAGCTGATATTTAAGGTTTGATACCCGTGACACGTGGCTGAAGTACTTGTATTCACCAACTCTCCATCACCACTGACTCTTTCTGTAGATGCTTCATTTGTTATTTTTGTGTCGCCGATTGCAAATCCCAATTGTTGTCCTTGAGGGGTTTCTCTGTGTTTGAATAAGATAAACAGTCTTTTAATTCCTCGCTGGTATGTGCGGCGACTGCTACAGTATGCAACCACTTCAATGAAAGTGAGCCCTTGTTCTGGGGATTCCTTAATGGTACCTCTGTTCAGGCTCTGGTCAGATGAGTCTATCTCAACACACACACACACACACACACACACACACACACACACACACACACACACACACACACACACTACTGTGTACCCAGACGCATCCATTCAGAGTCAGGAAACAGCCTCAGAGTGGCCCGAGGGAAGAAAAGGTGCCGTATCTGATCATATCATCACACAACGAGAAACACAGAGCGCGAGGCTTTTATATGGCCGCTGCCGCCGGTGTCGGGTTCCCGTTGGCGAGAGTCCGGCTGGTGAGAGGGCCGATCGTCAGAGTGTTCTGGCTGAATGAAGTGACTTGGTGGCGGGGAACTTCAGCGCGGAGGATTAGTGATATTTGAGCCTCCCTCGTTGGCATATGCCAAGACAAATCCCATAAACTTTGATCGCAGACTGAGAGGACTGACAGCATGTGTGTGTGTGTGTGTGGGACAAAGACACTGGGCATACTCCAAACCACACTTCCTCATTTCTTTTTCTCTTTCAGCCAGACCACCTGTCTGTGGGTTATAGTATAACAACTAAGAGGGAGCACAGCAGCATCCTCCATAATACCCGTGATTACTTGTGGTTTTGCCCAATTCAGCTCCACACGGGAACAGATTGACTTTGTCTGCCAGGTGTGCGTTTCGCTTTCAGTCGCTGCTGATACACGCGCACTCACAGGATATTTAGGAGAATGGAGTGTGATGGCTTTGTGGTTCAGTTAAGCAGCAATGCAGATTGTGAGACTGATAATAATCATGGTATCCGTTACAAGGAGAGGAAAAAAAGATTCCTCAAGGATCATGAGTTACAACATTTATCCACACATGACAAGTCGCAGTGTTTAAGCCAGGATTACTTTATGATAATAATAATAATGCATTTTTAGGGGTCTTAGATTAGATCGTGACTTACACTTCCCAAGGATGTCATCATCTTTGATGTCCATCATAAATAAACGTCCCTAAATCTGCTTAGAAATAACAGCAAAAGACCAGAACTCCTTCACGTTTTTAGGTGTTGTTCAGTATTACAGTAATCCAGTGATGGTTGTCTGCACATCCATGGGTACATTGCAAAAAAGGAACTGATAATAGCTTATTCGGCATACTTTTAATGCCGCCAGTTTTGCTAAAATGTAAACAAATTCAAGACTGTTTTCTCACTTTGAGTCTACTTCAAAGGTGCTACATTACTGTTGACACCTGAAATGACTCATTATTCTCATCATTACATTCAAAAGTGGGATTATGTTTAATGATGATTGCTCCGTCAACTCTGTCTGAACTTTAGCTAGTCAATTAGTTCTCCACTGCTACAGGCAGCTAACACGATAGTTTACTGTCGGAAATATTACGACGATGTTTTTGAGCAGATAACACACGTATTCACAATAACTGTTTTGATATCGAAACAATACAAAGTGGCATTTCGACCCTTAACAACATAATTTGCAGAGCGAGCAGACACTGGCTTGCACGTTACCGCTCAACAGCCAAAAGTTCATTTTTGTTAACTCCCAGAATACATGAATAAACTGTGCAGCTTATACAATCTGGCAGTTGAGTCCTGGTCTTGATTTAGGGGGGGACCGGGAGGATGAAGTGAAAAGTGTCATTTTGCCGTGCTCTGGCTCAGACCTTGAAGTCGCCGTGTACAGCAACAACCTGAGTGTCCGGTTGCAGATACACCTTCAGACACCAGTAAAGCCCTAAAGTGGTTCCCAGCCTCGTAAAGTCGGCAGTGGCAGAAGTCATTAGAGCTGCTAAGACTCTCAAGACATTCACACACACACACACACACACACACACACACACACTGAGTGGTTGGTCCCTGGGGAAGCTGACTCTTTCCCATGGGCCGTGTCCGTAGCGCTCCCAAATAAACAGGGTCTCTAATGAAGGCTGCCAGATGTGGGCTGGCCAGGTCAGCTCTCCTGTACGATTAGAGAGGAAGGAAAAGAAGGATGCATGTAAGGAGAGGGAGAGAGGGACAGCGTTTCCCCTGTAATTTCTGTAGCCAGTGGGGATTTGGTGGTAACTTTGGTTTTAACTCCACAACAAACAACAACCCTGGTTTTTTTTTTTCTGTGCCAGCTTTGGTTTTAGTGAAAGAGCTATTTTCATTTCACTAGACTCGGATTTGTGTGATTGGATTTAAGCGTGCATTTCAGTATCGATTTTCAGAGTTGTCACAGTGGTTAGCCACCGAAGGCTGCTGGGAAAACACAAGAGAGGGCAAAAAGAGAGAGGGAAGTGTGTTGCCCCCCCCCCCCCCTCGGGGCAACGCTTTAAAAACAGATCAGACGAGGCTAAAGGAGACTTAAACCAGGCACAGGACCAAACAGCCAGGAAATGAGAACGGGTGGGAGACAGGAGGGATGGGGGGGGGGGGGACTGAAGGAGACACCTGAGAGAGAGAGAGAGAGAGAGAGAGAGAGAGAGAGAGAGAGAGAGAGAGAGAGAGAGAGAGAGAGAGAGAGAGAGAGATGTTTTAAATGACTTAAAGCATAACTGTTATTTACATCTTTTTGGCCATCCAGACGAGGAGAGAAAGCAAAGAAAGGCAACTAATTGATTAGCTCCTTCTTCACCTTTGACCCGCCTGACTTACAGTAGCTGTGGATGAACACAGCTTTCCACTGCATTGAATGATGAGCGACATTTGGGGCGCTTTCACTTTCACTCATGTCTCCAGATAAAGTGGTTTAATGTAATCTGTTGGCTTGCGTGTTTGCTGCCGTCTCAGCCTTTATTGTAGATATGTCACGTGTTCTATGGCGAGTGCTGTGTTATCAGTAACAATAGATCTGATTTCCAAAACCATTAAGTATTATCAAAGCTGTAATAAACCCCATTTTTTTCCTTTATCTAACATCCTGAACATGACTTATTTAGTGTCATTAAATATCTAAATAAGTGGGCTAAACAAAGAATAATCCTAAAATAATCTCAATTATGTTATATTTACAGAAATGGAACCCGACTCTGACTCTGTCTCCCACAGAGCTTTACAAGGCACAATGCTTGTATAAAAGCACAACCTAATTCACTAAGCTTCTTAAAATGGATACAGATTGGAGTCCGTACGGCTGCCAAAATCTGCGCCCTCTCTCTCTCTCTCTCCAGGTTTTTTATTTGTATACAGTGCACATGTGTAGCCCACATATTATACGTCCAAAGCCTCCGTCCCCCGTCTGTGTGTGTGTGTGTGTGTGTGTGTGTGACCTCAGAAAGATGGCAGATGGCAGATTGGCCCCGGCACTGAGGAAAGCCCCTTTCAGAGTGACGCCTGGCCAAGGGTCAGATGTCACCACAACATCTGCTGCGGGCTCGAGCCGCCGCCCGGCCCCTGTGTTATGCATCCCATCAGTGTCGCGGACCTGTTGCCACGGGCTACTGCGGCGGCAATAGAAGAAGAGCCGGCCCGGGAGTGAGAGCGCAGAGGAGAACAATGAGGCCTACTGGGCTCGGGGATGACAGAAAAGATAATAACAGTATCGGCCTCACCGCCGGGATAATTCCACTGCTGTCCTGCAGTTATACGATCCCTCCCTAACACCTGATATTTGCTCAGCTTCTGATTTGTGCGCCTCTTTTCATGTCTTCTTTATTTACCTTTCCAGCGGCCCAGTTTACCTGCTGCTGTTGAGATTATGCCAGCAGATTTCTCTTGTTGAAGCAGCTGCTTTTCCCTGTTTGTTTTGAATACAGCCAAGACTCCATAAAAGAGTCGTTGAATATCTTTTGTCTCCCCCCCCCCCCCCCACACCACCACCACCACCACCACCACCATATTTCTAAGTTTCTGCTCTTATTGAGGCAGTTAAGCTTGCCGGCTGTAAAAGCTGTTTTGTGCTGAGCGTGTATTTGACGGGCTCTCGCCAAGTTAAAGAGCAAACTGTTAGCATTCCTTGCCTAGCGTGTGCTACGGTTGACTTACGGCTCGCACCTCAGCCGGAGTGTGTTTGCACAGTGCGTCCACGTGCACCGAGGTAAGGGGGGGGGGGGGGGGGGGCAGCGTCTCTCTCTGTTTGTCTTTCGGGCCTCGGTGTCAGACGCCGGGCTGTTTTGCGAGGGGCAGATGCCAGGTATTGAGGTTTTTTTTTCAAGGAGCCACAGAAAGTGAGCCTCGGGTTAAGACTCAGCACAGGGGACTCTTTGGAGTAAACACGCAAATTCCCTCTGGACTGGCAACCCCTTTCTGTCTTTCTCCCCCTTGAAAAACCCAACCAAACCAGTTCCAGCCTCCTTTCTCTCAGACTCCTTTGTTTGTCCCGCTGCTTGTGTGTGTTTTGGATGTTAAGCTTTTCTTTTTGCCTTACGCTTGGCCTCAAACATCGCAGACCGCCAAAGCGTTGGAAGAGCAGCTCGGGATAACTTGGGAGGCGAGTTTCAGGGGGAGTGAGCAGCAGTCAGTTGAGACTTATAAATCCTAATGTGGTTACTTACAAATGGGAAGGGAAGGGGGGGGGGGGGGGGGGGGGGGGGGGTAAAGAAGGTGCACAGAGGGGAGCGAGCGGATGCCAGCGACTTTGAACAGAGGAAGTGAAACCAATAATGGGAAGAAAAATTCAGGGATGAGCCATATATAATGAAACGATTAAGAGAGAGATTTTTTTTTTTTTTAGGAGACAGAGAGGAGGGAAAGGAGAGGAAAGAGGAGGTGTAACAGCTGAATGCGCCCGGCCTGTGGTCAACTCTGAATGGGGAGGAAAAACAAAGGGCCCACTCATCCTTCGCTCTCTCTCTCCCTCTCTCCTCTCCTTCTCGCTCGCTCTTCATGTCTCTGCTAAGTAGTGAAGGGAAAAGAGGGAGGGGGGGGGGGGGGGGGGGGGGGGGGGCGTTCAGATTCCAACACTGTAAAAAATGTCCAGTCCGACAGCTTGATTCTTGAAATGTGTTTACTTTAATATCATTTTGGTTCGTTTTTACATGGAAACCACACACTGACTCAATCGTATTCATAGAAAAAAAGTCATACTGACTATTTCAGACTGATTCTGAAGTTAATAAGATTATTTTCTTTGCCGTGCGTGGCCCCTGCCTCCGTCTGGGCTTGAGGGCGGTAGTAGGATGGGGTGCCATGCAGAGGAAGGAGTCAGAGCGGTGGGAGATGGAAGGGGGGGGGTCGAGGTTTGAATGGCCGGGTGCAGCAGCTGCCGTCTCCTCATTAACATGCGCACCTGCTCCCTGCGGCCTTTTTCCAGCGAGCTCGTGTGGCGCCTCACGACCTCAGCACCCGCCACCGCTGGGACTTAACTGGACTGGCCCTCCAGCAGCCAGATCTGCTGCTTCTCTCCAACAGACTGCAAACGTTGCCAGTAGTACAGTTTAAACATCACAGCAACTAAAGTAACAAGACAAAATCTTTTGAATTTTAAAATTCAACATGTGACAGTTTTGAGTGAAATTTCTCGTACAATCTCGACTCTGGCAATTTGAGTCGATTGGGTTAAAATGTGTTGTTATTGCACAGAGAACAAGTAATGAGACAACAGACTGCAGTTTAGCAGTAACCAGAAGTAGCAGTAAAGTGCAGTGAAATGTACATACGTATAGGGGTAATAAAGGGAATAAACAGGAAGGAGTAGTAAAGATATGAATAGTATTATAACGTTACAATGTGCGTGAGGGGTCCAATATCGACCAATTACTTAAAACTTGACTTTACTGTGTTGATTTTGTAAAGAACGCCCGCCTGAGATTTTTTGTTCTTTATTTGCATGTAACAGATTTGACTTTCAGCTTCAGTCGCCAGTGCTTGTTTAACCCTTAATGCCACCGTGACCGAGCTAAGGTACCGCTCTCCGCTCTCTCCGCGGTGACATGCCACCACTCACTACTGCTGTTTGTGCAGCGGGCAGCCTAGCATGTGATGTTTTCTTTTCCTTACCACAGTCCTAAGGCTGCCTAATCCCCTGAGAGGGAGACCCTGTCTAAACACACGGCCGGTCCTGCAACCCTGTCCCTAAACACACACACACACACACACACACACACACACACACACACACACACACACACACACACACACACACACACACACACACACACTAGACCCCCTGGGAATGTTTGGGGACGTGGTCCTGCCAGCCCCTCGGGGCTAACAGACTTGCTGGCTCTGGTCAGGTATTTGACAGTGACAGCGGGTTTTTACTGTTGTGGGAAGGCCGCTTTGATGTCGGCAGGATGTTTTAAGCTCAATATTGTTCCTGCGTGAGAGTAAAATGCAACGTATTCAAATAAGACTGTTGTTTGTCAAGGAAAAAAGTTTAAGAAATTTTCATTTCTAGACATTCGCGGTGCGATTTTTCCCTCTGTGCAGGAATTCCTATTCCACTAATCTTTCAGGTAGCGCCACCGTCTCTTCCTTTTCATCCTCTTCCCATCTATCGTCTGATGCTGAAGCAAATCCTCTCTGGGGAGGGAAGAATAACGAGCGTTGCGGCGGGGGGGGGGCTAAGGTGCTTTTGAAGTTCCTGTAATGTTGGCTTGCAGCTCAAACACTGTGGCATAGATGCCGCCTTGTCCTCGGGATGAATGAGTGCTGACAAAAGGCTCAAAGCGAGCCCATTTCAGACCCGAGAGCTGCTGAAGGGTGCCGCGATGGCTGCTGTTCTCTTGCCTCCTGACTTTTGGAAAGGACGGATTGGGAGCAAGAATTCCAAATACTGCAGATATTTCTTTTTTTGTTCTCATCTCCGGTGCTTTTGTTTTCGTAATGACCGAATGATGAAAGTAGCGAGCAGTGCTGCTACAAAAGTTGCTAAATCTAGCATGAATGTTGGCAACACCGACAGCCCCTTCAGGCCTCCCTCCAAAACCACTCCCCCAAAATTATCATTATGAACATTAACATGTCATAATGAAGAGAAACAATGAACATGGCTATTGTTAGTACTCACAGCTGTATGGTCAGCCAGGTAGTCTCATTGGACGGGCTTATTACAGAGCTACGACCGCCACAGATACCAGATGTTTCTCTCTTTTTGACAGAGCATTGGATTCATTGATTGCTGTCAGGATGTAATGAGAATATCAACAAAAATATCCCAAATGTTTTTGAAGACAAATACCAACCCTGCCTTTAACAGAAGCCTGGCTTCAGTGTGTGTGTGTGTGTGTGTGTGTGTGTGTGTGTGTGTGTGTGTGTGTGTGTGTAAAAGACTGCACACTGTGTAGGTATGAGTGTCTGCGTGCTCTGTGTGTGTGGCCCCTCTTTGTTGAGCCGTGCGTATCCTCAGGGGACTCCCTTCAACTCCTCTCATTGTAATTGTTAATGTGTGAATGTGTCCCAGTGATCTGCAGCAGCTCTCTCTCTCTCTCTCTCTCTCTCTCTCTCTCTCTCTCTCTCTCTCTCTCTCTCTCTCTGTCTCTCTCTCCCTCTGGGAACGTGTTCGCTGGGGTCCGAGCTGCGTTTATGACTCAACCTGTGAGAAACATCACAGGAGTTTGTCCCCCGTCCTCCCCCCTCGGTTCAGACCACTCCGTTTTACAGCCTGAAACACATTGTTGGCGAGGGGGAAGACGGCAGAAAGACGAATGTCCCGTTTAAAGCATAGCTTCTCATGGCCGTGTTGCCGTGTTGTAAAAACAGCACGGACAGGACCGTTGTTTAAGAGAAATGGATACTCAGTCCTGTTTGTTAGCCAAGCAGCTGATTTATAAGCACAGTAGCAAAGAGAAGGGATGACCCTAGTGTTGTCTTACCCCCGTGAACTCTTCCATCCGTGCTCAGCTGAAAAAGATTGGACGGATGAAAATTGGGAATTCCCTTTGACCAATTCCACTCTTTGTAATGCAAATTTTAAATGAAGAAAGAATGGACATTAGTAGACCAATATATCTTGCAGAAAGAAGGTTTTTATTAGATCATTTGAAAATTGTTTGCATTCATGATACAATGGTGGTTCTTTATAATCTTTTGTTTGATAAATAATTTCTTAAATGGGGGCCCAAAGTTCAGAACTTTGAATCAGTCATACTTTAATTAATCTAGCCAGCATGAGAAAGGAAATGTCGTTTACAGATGATTTTTTGTTGTCTTAGTGTACAGTTTGAAGGTATGTGAAATAGCAAGCTGAGCTTATTTTAATCCAGTTTTTGTGGGATCAAATAGCTGCGCAGTATGTTAGTAGTCATTTGAGCTTTTTCGTTCTGTGAAGTAGAAACTCCTGGGGGAAAGATGAAATACTTAACATAAAGGAAAATAAATTCTTAAATAGATAAAGATAAAGATGCATGTCACAGTCTGCAGTCATTTATCTCCGTCATAGATTCCTCACCCGTCAAGGGCTGCAAAAAGAATGCTGCTGACCTCTCCGTCTGTGTTTTCTCAGGTGCCGGGACGGATACGTAGGGAGCAGGTGCCAGTTCCGTGACCCGTGCACCAACTCGCCGTGCAAGAACGGCGGCGCGTGTCGCGCCGTGTCCAAGGGGAACACGGTGGACTTCAACTGCACCTGCAGACTGGGCTACACCGACCGCCGCTGCCTGACGCCCCTCAACACTGTCTGTATCAGCTCGCCGTGTCGCAACGGAGGCACCTGCGAGCTGGAGAGCCTCAAGACCTACAAGTGCCGCTGCCCACCTGGATGGTCAGGTAACAATACTATGACAGTAGTGCAGAGGTTTTTAACTTGGGAGTTGATCATGAGACATATCTGAGGGGTTGCAAAGGTGATAAACAGGATAGACAACCTATAGATCTGCCAAAATCTTAATTATTTTGAAAGGGAGACACCCCAGATATCATCATGAAACGTCCCCAGTTGGTTATTTACATGAAGGCAATCATTTTTTTGTATTACAAGCTTTCTGAAAATGTATGTTTAAATATGCAAATAAGGCCTTATCTTGTTAAATATGTACAAATGTGCACACATTTCCAGAACATAAAACTGAACATTCGTTAAAGCCAGGTTCAAAAGGTTTTTACATTTTGGACATTTTTATCACTTCATAAATCAGAATGTACTGTCAATAGGCAACAATTTTCACCATCTATTAGTAATAAAGTATTTCATAAATCAGGCGATGAAAGATGTATGAACAAACCCCTGTGAAAAACTTTAGAATACAGATTTGAATTAGACTGTAAAGTTTGGTTTATTTAAGTGCTACTGAAGTGGAGGTTTATGAACTCATTATGGAAAAATCTACTGACACAAAAAGACATGATGTGGAAGCAAAGTAGCTCAAAATCTCAAAACTGACCAGTGAATGAAACCCTGACAAAAAAAGGCCGATACTAGAACATCTCTCCTCCGTGCCCTCAGGTAAACTGTGCCAACAAGCCGACCCCTGTGCCTCAAACCCGTGCGGCAACGGCGGCCAGTGCTCCGCCATCGAGTCCCACTACATCTGCACCTGCACGCCCTTCTTCTCCGGAAAGACCTGCAAACAGGACGTCAACGAGTGCGACGCGAGCCAGTCGCCCTGCAAGAACGGCGGGGCGTGCATCAACGACGTCGGCGGCTACCGGTGCCAGTGCCCGCAGGAGTACACGGGGAAGCACTGCGAGAGCCGCTACCTGCCCTGCAACCCGTCGCCCTGCCATAACGGAGGCACCTGCATCCAGAAGGGAGAGACCAGCTACGAGTGCTCCTGTGTGCCAGGTAGGGAGGTGACACTTCAGTCATGGAGAAGGAGGAGGTGTTTTCGTCACTCTAAGGCCTGGTCACACAATCCATTTACATCTGTATTAATACAATGCTGACGTGACCAGCACCGTTGTACCATCCACTTTTATTTAACCTCTGTCAGAGTAGAAAATGCTCCACAAAAAGGGGAATAGTTTGCGGATAGTTATGAAACATTAATCAATGGTACAGCACGTGTGTAGTGTGTTAGCTCGCCGTAGCTCGTCGTTGCTACGTCATCGAGCTTCTAGACCAAGTAAACGGTCGAGATTGGAGGAAGACTTCCTCTCTGCCTTTACATTGTTTATCGTTCTGAAGAAGAAAAGTTTTGAGGCGAAATATCGATCAGATCCTTCATCTGTAAGATGACACGATCCTCTTAAATTAAAGCCAGGTTACCTCTCAGGTTGAATTTAAATGTTACTGTCTGCGAGTTGCTGCTTTCGGGGGATGATGTCATGTAAGGCGGGGGTGTTCCTGCTTGTGTGTGTGTGTTTCTGCTTTGGTGTGTCCAGTGTGTGAACAAGGCAGAGCAGGAAGACATCGGGGCTTATCATAAGGAAATGGTCAAAGGACAACATCCTTTTCACATAGCAGAGTGGAGCAAAGCTTGCTGGGACTTTAGTCGTGCCCACTACCTCATCACCTTCGCACAGAATAACTTTACCTTGTTTTTGTCCGTTGACCACTGAAGTCCATAACAAGCCATGTTCCTTAAAAACCTTTTGTATTTATTTCTTACCCTTGAAAACAACGTAATATAAACTCAACATCCTGTCACATCCCACTCCCTCAGAAAGAAAATCGTTGTTGTGTTTATTCGTACTAGTTTTTCCTTTCCCGCCCCCAGTCACACGATAAATAGTGAAGTTGACTCTCATCCCGCAAGAACCCCACAGAAATCCTGTGACCCACAAGATTTACAATAGAATGTCTGATGCACAGCGTGGGCCAGAGCACTGCGGTGACACACGATACACATTCATGCCAGTGGTTTTACGCTCATCAACAGATGGTAGTAATACGCCAAGACAGCTAGAAATGCATCAGCAAAATGCAGGGAAGAAGAAGAAGAAGACTGGATGGAAAAATACAGGTTTTGCAAATGTTTTAAAAGAAGAAAAAAAAAAAGCATTTGAGGCCTAACATGTTCACATTTAGAAGAAATGTCCACAGGATGCCTCTTTCATAATCGTAAACTGTTCTCAGTAGGTAGGTAACAAATAATAACGCGATCATTTAATTTTTTATTCATTTAAACAAACACAAAGACCATCTTCGGTGTGAAGCAGCAACGAATGATGTAATGAAGTTACATGAATAAATTATGAAATCTTGTCTCCTCCTCTTGAATATATTCAAGGTGCTGTAGTTGAAAGCAACGAGCACTGGTATTGTTTTTTGAGAAATATCAGTTTTCTAATAAAATGATGCACGCGTTTCAAATACATTTTCAGAAATGGTCAGTTTATTAACTGTTTGCCTTGAATTCAGAAGTAAACAATTACCTTTTTTTAGGAAACATTGTGAAGTTTGTTGCGATGACGTGTACTGGTTTTGATTTATTTGATCCACCGTGCCAGATGTACAGTCCAGTGGTTGCCTCTTGTGTAACTGTGTAGCAGAGTGGATGTTATTACTCAGCAAGGACCTCACAGCCACAGACCTCAAGAGGAGACAGCTGCCTTCTCTCTTTGGGAGGAAAAAGACAGTTGACCACATTTAACTGTAGAGTTAGTCTCACTCTCTTGTTGATGGGAGATGGAGGAAAAACGAGCAGCTGAAAATCTGAAGCCCCCAGTACGAGCCCTTTAATCACATTTCACTCTTTGTTTCAGGTTTTACAGGAAAAATTTGCAACCTTAACATCGATGACTGTCCAGGTCATCAGTGTGAGCATGGAGGGACATGTGTAGATGGAGTCAACACCTACAACTGCCAGTGCAAACCAGAGTTTACAGGTTTGTGTAGCGATGATCCGGTGCAGAAACTTAAGCTATTACCACTGTAATCAGATTAAAGTAACTTTATATAGCAGAGTAAACCAGTAGACGCAGAAGAGGAGTGTTTTGGGATACAAACCGCCTTTAATCCTCTGACCGCTGCTCCTCCCGCAGGTCAGCTCTGCACAGAGGACGTTGACGAGTGCCAGCTGATGCCCAACGCATGCCAAAACGGCGGCACGTGCCACAACACCCACGGCAACTACCAGTGCGTGTGCGTGAACGGCTGGACCGGCGACGACTGCAGCGAGAACATCGACGACTGTGCCAGTGCTGCGTGCAACCACGGGTCCACCTGTCACGACCGCGTGGCTTCTTTCTACTGCGAATGCCCCCATGGCCGCACAGGTAGCTACACGTTTCTTTTGATTTACAGGAAAGTGTCTCTTAATGCTCAACAGGAAGTGATTTTACATGAATATGCAACAACAACTTAAACTTGCCGGCGAAACGGAAGTTAGAGTGTCTTTAGCTTCTGTGCTGTGACATGTTTCTCAGCGAAACGTCACATTTGAACGGTGTACATTTACAAAAGGGATTTAAATCAAATCCTTTGCATCTGATTGGACCGTTAAAAAGTGGGCGAGTTTAGAATGTAGCGCAATAGGAAGCTACAGTGGCTCGTTCCACACGCACACCTTCCTACACTAAAGATTGCAGATTCATTGAAGGATGGGTGTCATGGTACTATTGGTTGAAATTGGTCGGTATTAGCTTACGTAAGCAGACTTCATATTTTGTTATACAGGAAGAAATGATTATTGAATTTTGATATAAAAATACAAAGAATTGGTGTGAAGGATCCAGGAAGCAACAGGTTAAAACGAACGGCTGTGAAGTCGACTCAAGTGCTCTAAGTGACATTCATAGATGCTGATGTTTGGGTTCTCCTGTGGTTTTTGTGTCCTAAAATGCTCACGTTAGTACACATGAGTGTGTTGTTGTTTTTTTTGCAGCTAACAGATCACACGTTACATAATTTCTACATCAGTCCATCAGTTTGTTTTAATGGAGGGACGTCTTTTTAACATCCTTTTTCTTCCCCAAATGAAATTGAATATTTTAACTGTTGTTTCAGAGTAAATACCTTTTGCCCTGTGTATTTATAGTAGTACATTGGGACTACTATTTGGGACTACAGATGGAAAATAGCCTCTTGGCACATTTACAGCAATGTTTTTATTAATATGCACAGTCCCTTATCACATAAACCAATAAATGACATCATTTGAATACTTAATACTGTACGGTAGGATGTTAAGTCCATCTCCTGTGTTGTGCACCAGGACTGCTGTGCCAGCTGGACGACGCCTGCATCAGCAACCCTTGTCAGAAAGGCTCCAACTGTGACACCAACCCCGTCAGCGGAAATCACTTCTGTACCTGCCCATCAGGATACGTCGGAGCCTCTTGCGATCAGGATGTTGACGAGTGCTCACTGGGTAAAAGTCACACTACCTGACCGTTAAACTCTCTCTCTGTTTGAGCCTAAAAACGCTAAACCTCCTAAATCATGTCATTGTCGTGTCTTTACACTCAAATTGCTCCCCGTCGGGTTTTCACATACATGGCGAGGGCCTGTTTCAGTAAAGCTAAAAGTATGAATCTGTTTCAAACAGGTTCCAACCCGTGTGAGCACGCGGGGAAGTGTATCAACACCAAGGGTTCCTTCCAGTGTAAGTGCCAGCGGGGTTACGTGGGGCCGCGCTGCGAGCTGGACATCAACGAGTGCATGTCGAACCCGTGTATGAACGAGGCCACCTGCCTGGACCAAATAGGAGACTTCCACTGTATCTGCATGCCAGGTGAGTTAATAATAGAAACAATACTGATGCTCAGGTATCGGGCTTGCTCTTAAAATGACATTTGCACATTTCAACTAGTTGTTAGGATTCATATTGACTAATTGCAGTACATCAAGGCTTACAAACAAGTCACATGGACTCAAAATCGTTTGATCCATTAATAAAGAGAAAATAAATTGAGAGGATTTGTTGATTTTCTCAGTTTAATATCATTCATAATTATACAACTTTTTGAACTGTCGGTCAGATAGAATGAGCCATTTGAAGGCGTCACTTTGGGCTATTTTACAATGTTCTGCTACTGTATCAACTAAATGATCGATCCATTGATCTAGAAAAAGGAGCTGAAATGATGAGTTGATTAATTGATTAGTAAATAACTGGTTACTATTTTACTAAACGATGAGGAATTAGCTGCTTTTCTGTGTCTTTTGGGAGACTTCAGGTCTTTAGGGGTTGGACTGTTTGTTGGACAAAACAAGCAATGCGACCTTAAACTTAACATGTATTTTTGACTACGATGAATTGAGAAAATAATTGCAGTCCTACTTCTATTCATATAGCCTCTGTGTATCATTTAAAGCTGTTACAGCAATATATATATACTATATATATATATATATATATATATATATATATATATATATAACAGCAGTGTGAAAATGCCTCTCTGTGTCTAACCAATCCATCTCCCTCCTGGTCCTCCCTTGCTAATTGGCCAGGTTACGAGGGGGAATTCTGCGAGATCGATACGGACGAGTGCGCCCACAGCCCCTGCCTGAACAACGGCAACTGTATCGACAAGATCAACGCCTTCCACTGCCAGTGCCCCACAGGTGAGGCTGCCGCGCTGCTGCAGAGGAGGGAGAGGGAGGGAAGGGGGGAGGGAGGGAGGCATGGGGCCAGGGGGCACAGAGGTCGATCTCTCTCTCTCTCTCACTACCTCACTGTCTCTCTCTCTTTTTCACTCAAACACAAACACACACACACACACATGCAAACACCTTTCTGGACGGGCACTAATCCCAGCCCTGAGGCAGGCTTTCACAGGCCCGGGTAGCCAGGAACGAACGCAGCAGAGGGTGGGGGTTTGGGGGGTGGGGGGGTGGGGGGGATCTATAGGGAAAGGCTTGAGGAAGTTTGAACTTTTGAAACAAGTTTTTTATCCCTTTTACAAAGTCTGATGAGTGAGCAGAAACGTGTGGCTCTAAACAAGCTTTTGATTGTGACTGGGAAAAAAAGGGAGAGCTAATAATAGCAGGCAGAGCTGGTGCTGTAAAACGCCATTTTCACTGTCGTAATGGCGAATGAGGTAGCTGTTTGGTCTATTTTGGGGGCAGCTAGTTGCCAGTTCCTTTTTCTTTTTTTTTTTGTACCAGAAATGCCATTGGAGTTACACTATTTGGGGAAGAGGTATTGATGTTTTGTTCAGGGTGGAAGGAATGCAACTATTGAATCCTGGATAGAGAGGCGAGAAGAAAGCTAAGGAACGATCCTCAAACTCCTCAAAAGTGTTTTGCATTCTTTCACTGGGATCATTGAGGTGGAAGTGATTTTTTTTTTTTTTTCATTCGATGTTTTCGAGGAGGAAAATAGAGAGGCTCTGAGTCGGGTGGATCAAAGGCGGCCTGGGTGGAGTGAGGCAGGATTCCTCCTGTTGAGAGGAAAAAGAAAGGAAGAAAGAGAGACACCCCAACAAGGAAGCTTTAGAAATGATAGAAGGGCTACAAGAGTGAACACAGGAGCTTAACGCCTAAGAAAACTGTGTGTGACAGTGAGCGAGGGTTATGTGAGGAAGCAGCATAAAGTGGTGGTGGTGGTGAAAGTGTTGTTTTGGGAGGGTAGATGGGGGGGTGAGGGGGGGTGCTGAGAGGCACAGACCGTTATGCTGAAGCAGGAAGGGAGGGGTAAAGAAGGGGAAGGGGTCTTAACCGCCCTGCTTGAGATGTAAATTTGTCCCCGTTGCGAGCCAGGCCCGAGGCGAGGGTCCCCTCTTATTATTTCTGTACATGGAATAGCCATGGAAACCCCACTGAGAGCCATTGAAATGTCTGATTCCAGCAGTCTGGGGATAAATCCCTCTTTGGCTGCTGAGGTGCATGATGCGCGCGTGTGTGTGTGTGTGTGTGTGTGTCTGTGTGTGTGTGCCCCTGTGCATGCTTACATTTCTGCTCCCGCCTTTGTGTTTGGATGCATTTGTGTGCATCTGAAGACATTCTTTCACAGGGGACTGTGACTGAACTGAGCAGAAACGTAACTTTTGCATCACATCTTGGCAAAAAATAAAACACTCAATTTGTAACGCTGAGGTTTGTCCGGCTTCTCTTCCCGCTGCTGGAAACTGGCAGCAAACAGCTGATCGTTCACTTTTTTTGTGAATGAAGTTTCTTCTTTATGATATTGGCTTTCTTTGTTTGTCGTTGAATGAGTAGTCTTTGTGTGGTTAGCATTTCATTTCATATTATGTCTTATGTGACTTCATAGTGAGATATACTGTATGCCACAGAAAAATACACGCAAATGAAAAAAAATACTGCCAGATATGTTTTAGCACTTTAAGTCAGTACAGTCCCCCTTAATAACATGTAACTCAAGGCTTATTAACAGGGTTTTAGGGGGGGGGGGGGTATAATGGTAAATACATATTTTACCAACTCTTCATAGATCAGTTTTAAGCAAGTAGGTTGTGAAAAATGTCTAATTTGATGCTTTGAACCTCATTAAAGCATTAGTGAATGATTGATTTACTATTAATTAGTTATTACTTATAAACCCTTTATAGACGGTGCCAGTGATTAGAATGTGGCCGTGTTGCCCCTTGGCTGGTGATCATCTTTGCTGTAATAATACTGTAATAAATGTTGGTAATCATTAATAGCTTTTCCACAACCTGGCAACCCAAAAGTTGCTGTTATTAATAGCTTAAAAGTCATTTATAAAGCATTAGTAAATCATTTTTTATCCATTAATAAACCCATTTGTGCCAAATTACAATACTTTTTTAGCAGCTTATTCTTTTTATGAGCTTTCCAACCACAGTTTGTATGTATGTGCATCCATGTGTAACTCAAAACACACATGTAAGCACGTCTCCACTGTGTCTACGCTGCGGTCCTCAGTGAATGGTTCCAGCGAGGTCCGCTGGGAGAAATCAGCTCGCAGCCAGCCGCACAAATATTTCCTCACCGGATTAGCTGCAATTGAGTCTGTCTTTTTTTTTAGCTTAAACCACCTGTGTGTTCCCGCGTTGGTGCGGTGGAGGAGGAGGAGGAGGAGGAGGAGGAGGAGGAGGAGGAGGGGGGGGTTCAAACTTTATCTCTTCATCAGACAACATCCTACTCTTCCTTGGACTGTACCATCACGTGACAGAGGGGAGACCAGAAGAAAATGTCTGTGATGAGAATAACTTCAGGAAAAATAAAGGAGAAAAAGCTGCTGGTTGGTTTTGAATGACAAGGAGTTTGAATGGTGGAGGGTCGAAGGTCAAGCTGGTTCTTTTTAAAGGCGCGCAGGGAGCGGAGGGGTGGTGATGGGGGGGGGGGGGGGGGGGGGTTGAAAGCAAGACAGGAGAATGCACATTGTGATGGAAAAGTTTGGGGGGACAAAGGAGGCAACGGGCTCAGTTTGGCGTTGCGTTGAGCAGACAGGCCCTCCTTTGTCTCTCAACCCCTTGGTCAGGAGGCCTCGCAACTTTCATTCTTCCCCCATTTCTTTCCCTCCCTCCCTCCCTCCCACCCCCCCCTTGAACAAATCGGTTCCCCCAGTCTCCCGTACCCCCTTTTGGAGTCGTGCTGAAAAGAAGTGAAAGGGGAAAATAGAGTTTGCAGTGTTGCGCAGTTGTTAATTAACATGCAGATGTCTGATTCGTTGAGAGCTCTTATAGCATGGGCTCAGGATTATGAGGGGGACCGGTTTTGAAATGGTGAGAACACAGTAGCAACGTCTGAACACACACACACACACACACACAATCCCTCATGCCCACATGCACACAATAACACCCCCTTGTTGTTTTTACAGGCTTCACTGGGAACCTTTGCCAGATCGACATCGACGAGTGTGCCAGCACTCCGTGCAAAAATGGCGCCAAGTGCACAGACGGACCCAACAAGTACACCTGCGAGTGCACCGAAGGTATATAAGTTTTAACAAAAGCTGAAAAAAGAGTAGTAGATACTTATAAGGCCCTGCAAAAAAGGGAACGGAATGTAAAAATAGAACAAGCCAGTGAAATTTACCCTATTGAAAAAGAAAATAAAAAAAGCTCAAAAGAATGAATTTCTTTCCAGGTTACTCTGGGAGGCACTGCGAGACGGACATCAACGAGTGTTACTCCGACCCGTGCCACTACGGCAACTGTATCGACGGCCTGGCCTCCTTCAGCTGCCACTGCAACCCCGGGTACACCGGCCGGCTGTGTGAGACCAACATCAACGAGTGTCTGAGCCAGCCGTGCAGGAACGGGGGCACCTGCCAGGACCGAGAGAACGCCTACATGTGCAGCTGCCTGAAGGGCACCACCGGTAACCGCCACACACATACAAACAGAAACCTCATCATGACATGCTTCTGCAATTTGAGGATACTGAAAGCAATTTTCTGACAGGAATAAACTGCGAAATCAACATTGACGACTGCAAGAGCAATCCCTGTGACTACGGGACCTGCATCGACAAGATCGATGGCTACGAGTGCGCCTGCGAACCCGGCTACACGGGTAAGAAACTTGCACACAGAGAGTTGGTCAACTACTTGCTCAGTCTTGAAACATGTGGCTGCTATATGCCAGAGAATTCAGCTCAAACTCTGCAAGCATATGCATATTCTTTAGCCAAGTTAGCTATTTTGCAGCTTTCTCTACGAGTTTATCCTTGTTAGTGAGGTGCAGGTTACTCTCGCTGCAACTGTAAAGTTAACTTAAGACTGTCTCAGGCGACAAGTAGACAAAATGAGTGTTTAAGGTGCAGGAGCGGTGCAGAACGTATGGACGGAGGAGTGAGGGGTCTTGACGGGGAGGGTGACAGATGGCGAGCGAGTGAGCACGCTCCTCTGAGGCTTGGCCGGTGTCACTTTCCAGCTCCACCCTGTCCCCAACCGGCTGCTGTTAGGACACTGCAAGCTGCCCTCACATACAAAAGAGAGGACACACACACCCACACACACACTCTGGCACACACAGTCACCTGGGATTTGAGCAGGAGAAAAGATTCCCTGAAAGATTCCTGAAAGTTGAGCTTTTAAAAGCTTGGAAGCCGGTCCCTGCTTTAAAGCTAAATGGGCTGCCTTTATGTTATGCGTGGCACCAGGCTGAATGGCTTCAGCGCTTCAAGTTGCCGACAAAAGGGGACTTAAAACCCCCTCATGTTTCTGGAAATTGATACATTCGCAGCGCCGAGATATAGACTTCAGTGTGTATCGGCTTTTGTGACTGTGTGAGTTGGCGAGATTGTTGTTATTTCAAAACCCATCACTTCACCGTCTATACACCAATAAAGACATTATGTGATGAGATTACATCATTTAAAAGAAATACTTGGACATTTTGTGGTTAACCTTTATTCACACACCCGAAAGTTGGATGAGAAAGAAGATCAATGCCCAGGACTCCGGACTAACTTTTCCACTGTTAGAACTGAATACCACTTTCAAATCTGTTCTTTAAATATGAGGCTATGGCCGGGAGACGGTTAGCTTAGCTTAGCATAAAGACTGGAAACAGGGTGAAACAGCTAGCCTGACTAGGTAAAAAAAATGTAACTATTGTTGACCGGTAGCAAAGACTTCCTTACTACTTTGTATGGATTAAACAAAAAAGATGCGACATGTTGATGAGTGAGCTTTAGGAGTAGTGGTAGGCTGACTTTTCCCCCCTGTTTTCAGTCATTATGCTAAGCTAAGCTAAATGACTGCCAGCTCCAGGTACATATTTAGCGTACAGACATGAGAGTCGGATCAATCTTCTTATCTAACTCTCGGCAAGAAAGCTTATTAGTGCATTTCACCAAAAACGGAGAGCTGTTGCTGTGACAACAAGGTCTCCTCTTCTTACTTTTAGGCACCATGTGTAACATCAACATCGACGAGTGTGCCATCAACCCCTGCCACAACGGCGGCACCTGTATCGACGGCATCAACAGCTTCACCTGCGCGTGTCCAGACGGGTACCAGGACCCCACCTGCTTCTCCCAGGTCAACGAGTGCCTCAGCAACCCCTGCATCCACGGTCACTGTGAGGACAAGATCAATGGGTGAGACAAACACTGCAAAAAAACGTGCACTTTAAAACGTCTGTCAAGTATAGAACCACCCAGGCACATTGTATCTGCATTCAGAGATTCATCACTGAGATTTTCCCCCGTTTCATTCTCCACGTCAGCTATAACTGCCTGTGTGATTCTGGCTGGAGCGGAAAAAACTGCGACATCAACAACAACGAGTGTGAATCCAACCCGTGTATGAATGGAGGCACCTGCAAGGACATGACCAGCGGATACGTTTGCACCTGTCGCATGGGCTTCACTGGTCAGTATTGGTGTGGATGAGTGTGTGTGTATGTGTTGATGTTTTTGGCTTTTATAGTGTGTTTGTCATCCAAACCTAACTTCCACGCCACTTGACTGTTGACCTTAAACTTAAAGTGAAGTGTGTGTGTGTAATATATTGTCCGCTCTAACACCAGGACCCAACTGCCAGACCAACATCAACGAATGTGCCTCCAACCCCTGCCTCAACCAGGGGACGTGCATCGACGACGTCGCAGGCTACAAGTGCAACTGTATCCTGCCTTACACGGGTATGAAAATATTGGAAATATTTCATGTGTTGGTTTGGGGTTGTGGCATTTCCAGTTTCCACAGCCTGTGTACTGTAAGTTATTGGGGCGAAGAGGAAAGATCGTGCGGCGGATGAAATAGCTGTTGGGTAAAGTTCAACAGCAAGACTTCCTCAGGGCTCAAAGACACCGAACCTCTGACTCTGTGATACACAAGCATTCCTGATAAGAGAGCTGGAAAATATTTTGATGTCATCGGACTTATTATTTGACAAAACAGATAATGATGGAAAGGCTGAGGGCAAATTGTCTTGTATTTGTCGAGTCGTCTTTTCGGAAAAATCCACAGGACTTTGAATAATAAAAGGCCCTTGCTTGTGCCGGGGTGGGAACGGGGTGCTTGACACATTTCCTGTTTGCCTGCTTCCTGTCACACAGAACAGCAAATGGCTTCACAATTGCCGGAAACTGGAGCCGGCTTCCTGTACGAGCCATGTGTTATGGAAACAGATAGGGAAATGTCTCTGCAGGCCTCGAACACTGACAGAACCTGGCTAAAATCTAGTGATAGCACTGATTGAAAGATGATTCTGTGTCCATTTGGGTTGGGTTATCTCCAAGTTCATGACTCCTACATGATATCACACAGTGAAAGTTACTGTTGATCACATTACAAATGTTATTTATTTTAATAAACGCTGTGTGTGTTTTCTTTTGTTTGTGTGTTGCAGGAGAGAACTGTGAAACCTTGATGGCTCCCTGCAGCTCCAAACCCTGCAAGCATGGAGGAGTGTGTCAGGAGTCGGAGGACTATCAGAGCTTCTCCTGCGTCTGCCCTGAAGGATGGCAAGGTGAACATTAATGTCTGCATACCTGTGTGTCCTGCAGGAACTGTACTGTAGACACAACAGTTCTACTATGTATTGCCAACAGAGAAAAGACACATTTAGAGTTCAGAGCTCAAGTTTCTGGATGTTATATTTTTTCTAGTACTGTAAAAATGCCAGAATACATTTTGAATGGCTTTTGGTGTGCGTGACACATCCTTTTCAATCAAATCACAAATACACAGTACAAGGTCTAGTGAAATTATTTTGTTCCTCCAATAAGCAACTAACAAATAGAAAAAACTGAATAGTATACTATAGAATAACAAGTATTATAAAATAATACATATATATTTGTGGATGGTGTATGTATATACATACTTATTCTCCCTCCTGGGAATCAGTGTGTTGTCTTTTCTTATCCTGTTATCCACGTGTGCTGTGTTTTGTGCCACCAGTCAAAGAAAAGGTGACATGTACTTTGTCTTCCTCTTTCCACCCCTCCAAGGACAAACATGCGAGGTGGACATCAAAGAGTGTGTGAAGAATCCCTGTCGCAATGGAGCAATCTGCCAGAACACTTTGGGCAGTTACCGCTGTGCCTGCAAACCGGGCTTCGCTGGACGCAACTGTGAAAGCAACATCGATGACTGCAAGCCCAGTGCGTCCTCCCGTCTCTCTCCTTTTACTTCTGTTGCTTCATCAATATTCTGTGGATTCATTTCAAACCTAAAGCAAAGACCTAAAAAGCACGTGCACTGAGCCTTTCCCTCACCCCTTCTTCCCGCAGACCCTTGCAGCAACGGAGGCCTCTGTAAGGACGAGGTGAACGGCTTCCTGTGCACCTGCCTGGCCGGCTTTCGGGGCACAAAGTGCGAGGAGGACATCAACGAGTGCGAGAGCAACCCGTGTAAGAACGGAGCCAACTGCACCGACTGCGTCAACAGCTACACCTGTACCTGCCCGCCCGGCTTCAGTGGGATCCACTGTGAAAATAACACTCCCGACTGCACTGAGAGGTACGCAGCTCACAGAGTATCCCAGAGTGTCATGTTCAAACCCCACAGCTTTTATTTGAAGAGTTAAGACAGACTGGTAATCGTCTATACATACACAGATTGGCGAGTAAGGGCATCTGCTCAGATCAACAGGTTCACTTTCATCCACTTGTTAACGTAGACCCCATTTTCCTGTCCAGCACTGCCCCCTCTGGTGGAGTATTGACGCACACCAGCTTTGTTCAACATCTCATATGTTGCAGCTGTCCCATAAACAGGAGGTTGAGCAGACTGCACTCTAAATGAGCTTGTAAATGTAGCACTGTTTGTGAAATTGCTTTCCCTGAGCATCATCAATGCAGCTCCTACCTAGGTGGGAGACTGAATATGAAGTATCTGGAAAAAACATATTTGTTTCTGGAGCAAAATCAGATGTGAATAAGCCTGCAGTTTCAGGTAATGAGAGCTGTATTTGTCCTACAAAGCTTGCAGACTACTTGTCAACTAATTTACAACATTCTTATCTCTGTTTTTTTCCTGCAGCTCCTGCTTCAATGGCGGCAGCTGTTTGGACGGCATCAACACCTTCACGTGTTTGTGTCCGCCGGGCTTCACTGGGAGCTACTGCCAGCACGACATCAACGAGTGTGACTCCAAGCCCTGCCTGAACGGCGGCACATGCCATGACAGCTACGGCACCTACAAGTGCACCTGCCCACACGGATACACCGGCCTCAACTGTCAGGTAGGAGGAAGGAGAGGCGCGTTAAAGATTTGGTTTAAAAGTGAAGTATTTTAGATGTCTTTGATACTTAACGTACAGCTGTTCTTTTCCCCCATTGTGTAGCTTTACACTGACATACTGTATAAACTTAGACTTCTTCTTTTGACCTGCAAATCACCAAATCCCTTTGTGGGATATTTAAATTTGTGAGAGTAAATTACTGATTAGAGACCGTGTGTTTGCACCTTTCAGAACTTGGTCCGCTGGTGCGACTCGTCGCCCTGTAAGAACCGGGGAACTTGCTGGCAGAGGGGAACCACCTACAGCTGCGAGTGCGAGACTGGCTGGACGGGACTTTACTGTGACGTCCCGAGTGTCTCCTGCGAGGTGGCAGCCAAACAAAGAGGTGAGATGAGAGCTACCTGGGTTTGGACAAAGGTGTTCCTTTTTGCATATTCAAATTGCAATATCATAAATAGAGTGTGAATTGGTTTGATGGTGAAAATGAAAAGCCCACCGTCTCATCCGTAGGAGTCGACGTGGCCCATCTGTGTCGTAACTCGGGTCAGTGTCTGGACGCAGGAAACGTTCACTACTGCCACTGCCAGGTCGGATACACGGGAAGTTACTGTGAGGAGCAGGTGGACGAGTGCACCCCAAACCCCTGCCAAAACGGAGCCACCTGCACTGACTTTTTAGGTGGATACACCTGCAAGGTAACAGCGCCAAAGAAAGCTATGCATCTAGTTGTTGTGAATTTAATGTAAATTTAATTCAGAAATCATGTCACCGTAATCTTTTTTATGCTATACTATGTAATGGAATGCATCTGGTCTAAATATTATTCCAACATGTATTATTTTACCTTTTTTTAGTAACTTGCAGAGTTAATTAAACATAATTTTGTGTTGTGTTTTGTGTTTTTCGGTGAAATTAGCCCAATCAGGGCTGTGTCTTTTCATTTAATGTTGATTTTAATTGCAAACTGAGTCTTAAATGTCACTCTACTTGGCATTTAAAAAGCCTCATCATTACCTTATTTAACTCTATTAAATTTGCACACCTTGTGTTACTTTTTTTTTGTTTTTATAAATCTCAAACTTTCATTTTCTATCATGAGTTTGTTAAAATGCCTGGGTGTACAGCAGGCATCCTTTCAGCTGAAGCAACCGTAGGCAGTCCTAATGAAGAAGCCTGGTTATAAATAGAAGACAAACAGCTTGGTTATGTTAATCTCCTCTGGAATAGAGGATCTGCTGGCCTTGGCAGGATGCAGGCCAGAAAACAGCCAGGTAAACAAAAAAACATCCATTTCATGTCGGACATTGATTCAACTTTCCCCTCTCTTCTCCCTCTTCCTTCCTCTTCTTCCTCCTCCTCCTCGTCTTCTTCTCCTTCTTCTTCTTCTTCTTCTCCTCTCTCTCAGTGCATGCCAGGATACGTGGGGACCAACTGCTCCGACGAGATCAATGAATGTTTCTCCCAACCGTGCCAGAATGGGGGCACCTGCATTGACCTGATCAATACCTACAAATGCTCTTGTCCCCGGGGAACCCAAGGTCAGCGGACCCCACGCACACTCCTCCTCACCGCTCTGCCTCTCCCTCCTCTCCTCCTGGTCTCCACGCTTCATTAATTAGGGCTTAGCGGCAGCCAGGGCATGTCTGCAAAACTCCTCCTCCCGTCTTGCCTCCACCCTTCCCTCCACTTGTCAAATACGCCATTGATTTTTCCCCTCTCACACATGAAGGGAGAGTGTGTTGTAGGTCAGCACAAAGTGCCAGCGGAGTCGGGTGTATCCCCAAAAAAGCCGACACGTTGTTGGAGAGAGGGGAAGAAACAAAAAAATGTCAGAGGTTTAGACACAAAGTTAAGGGGAAAGTCACCTTAAAATTGATCTTTTTTCTGATTCATGATATTTAAGAATCATTTTTGCAGATTCTGAATCTTTTTCTATCAATATTTAAAATCAATGCTACTTAATCAGCTCCTCCCTGTGCCATGTCCTGCTTCTGATTTAAACTAAAGCATGTTACATTACAAAAGTGAGACACCATTGACATTCGGTCTTTCTGGACTCCTCAACTAACTTTTTATCTTGTTTTTTTACCATTTGTTTACAGTACTTTTTATATGAATTTTCCTTAGACTTTATACTTAATGGGCCATAATTCAATGAGACATTTTGCATTTTTTAAGGAATTAAGAAGCAGCAGAGTTCAATTTCCCTTTTACTAAACTACTGAAAGCTGACATTACTTGTCCCTCTTCCCCTGCCATACCCCACTCAGGTGTGCACTGCGAGATCAACATCGACGACTGCAACCCGTTCACCGACCCGGTCACCAAAGAGCCCAAGTGTTTCAACAAAGGGAAGTGTGTGGATCGAGTCGGAGGCTACCACTGCATCTGCTCTGCAGGATACGTAGGGGAGCGCTGCGAGGGAGACATCAACGAGTGTCTCTCCAACCCCTGTGACCCGCGGGGCACGCACAGCTGCATCCAGCTCACCAACAACTACCGCTGCGACTGTCGCACCGGATACACAGGTAAACAGTCGGGGGGGGGAAACTTTCAGCCTTTTGACGACGTGTGATGTTTTTGGTTAGATTCAGTTCTTACATTTGATTCCCCATGTTAGAGTCGGACTTACTTACATTTTTATGGTGAGATTACAATTAGTTTTTGATAACTTCTCTTTGAGGGAGTCATCTTTGAAATGAGTTTTTGTCCATGTTTCTTTTTTTTAAAAGGAGCTTTTTCTTCAATCTGTAAATGTTGCTTGTATGGATTTTTAAAGATGAACTTAACTTGAACTGAAATGAAGCAGATTTGTTTATTTGGAACGACTGGAACCATTTTAATAATCGACTTATTGCTTACATCAAGTCATTTTTCAAACCAAAATATAAAGCAAACATTCTCTAGTGACATATGAATATTTTTGTCTCATGTGATAGTAGATTTGATTCTTTGGGTTTTGAACTGGACAAATCAACTTTTGGAAACATTTGACCATTTTCTCGCATTTTATTTGCCTGAGCGATTAACGACGAAAATAGTTTCATTGATAATCAACAAAGATAATAAGTTGCTGCCTTAAACTGAAATCAGAGTGTAAATCAAATGTCAGGATATTTTTGCAACATAATATTACTACATCGATATGATTAACATTCTTTGTCTGTGACTCCTCTGCAGGTCAACGCTGTGACACAGTGTTTGATGGATGTAAGGGAAAACCGTGTCGCAACGGAGGGACCTGCGCTGTAGCCAGTAACACGCCACATGGCTTCATCTGCAAATGTCCTCCTGTGAGTACCGACAGTACACACTCCTGCACACACACACACACACACAGATCTTTGTCACCTGTAAGAACATTGTATTAAACCACGTTCATTCCTCATATCACCCAAACCTGAACTGCTACTTATCTAATCCTTACTATATAGCCCGTCTCTCTTTTAATCTAACCTTATCCTTTAAATATATGGAGGATTTAAGGCTGGGATCTCTCTTTATTCCCTAAGGCCTAATTTACATCTTTTAGATAATTTCTTATAATATTATATTTTATTTTAAGATGTTTTGTCTTTAGAGGAGTTTTATATAATTGTACTTGTGCCCATGCACCACAAACTACAGTACTACTGTAGTCTGACCCTCTCTTACTCTAAACAATTACAAGATTTTTATTTGGATGAAAATGAAGTATTTGCTCAAATGAATTGTTAATCCAAATTCAAATGTTTTTGTTTTTTTTCTTGTCCAGGGCTTTACTGGCTCCACGTGTGAATATGACGCCCAGGCCTGCGGCAGCCTCAACTGCCGCAATGGAGGCACCTGCATCTCCGGCCACAAGAGTCCCAAGTGTCTGTGCACCCCGTCGTTCACTGGGCCTGAGTGCCAGTATCCCACCGACAGCCCCTGTAACTCCAACCCCTGCTACAACGGCGGCATGTGCGAATACACCTCTGAGGCGCCGTTCTACCACTGCGTCTGCCCCACGAACTTCAACGGCCTCCGCTGCCACATCCTGGATTACGGCTTCCAGGGAGGGTTCGGCAACGACATCACGCTGCCGCCCGAGGTGGAGGTCGCCTGCGACATCCCGCTGTGCGAGGAGGCGAAGCACAACAAGTACTGCGACGTGCTCTGCAACAACCACGCGTGCGGCTGGGACAACGGGGACTGCTCGCTCAACTTCGACGACCCGTGGAAGAACTGCTCGGCCTCGCTGCAGTGCTGGCGATACTTCAACGACGGGAAGTGCGACTCACAGTGTGACAACGCCGGGTGCCTCTACGATGGGTTTGACTGCCAGAACCTGGAGGGACAGTGCAAGTGAGTGTTTGTATCTCTAAATTAGAATTCAGTTAATTTAATCCAAATTACCAAACCTCTAATTTAACCTTTTCTTCCCCCTCAGCCCTCTGTATGACCAATACTGCAAGGACCACTACTTTGACGGCCACTGCGACCAGGGCTGCAACAATGCCGAGTGCGAGTGGGACGGCTTGGACTGTGCCAACAACATGCCCGAGAAGCTCGCCGTGGGCCAGTTGGTCCTGGTGGTCCACATCACCCCAGAGCAGCTCCTCAACAACTCCTTCGGCTTCCTGCGCGAGCTGAGCCGCGTCCTCCGCACCAATGTGGTATTCAGGAAGGACGCCAAGGGCGAGACGATGGTGTACCCGTATTACGGGAACGAGCACGAGCTGAAGAAGTACAACGTCAAGCGCTCGGTGGATCCGTGGTCCGAGGTTCCTGGCAAGGTTCTGAATGTGGTGAAGAGGAGCCTGTATGACGTGGCAGACGGCAGCAGGAGAACGAAGAGGGAACTGGATCACCTGCAGATCAAAGGGTGAGCAATAATATTCTATTATGTTTTATTTTTTAACTCTAGTGCAATTTCTTTCCGCTTCAGTGTGCAAAATAGGTTTTATGGTTGACCTCTGTGTGTGCCGTCTCTTCTCTAAACAGGGCAGTTGTCCACATGGAGGTGGACAACCGTCAGTGCTTCCAGCAGTCCACTGAGTGTTTCCAGAGCACCAATGATGCTGCAGCTTTCCTCGGGGCTTTGGCCTCCAGTGGCAAGCTGGATGTTCCCTACACCATTGAAGCAGTTTTTAGTAAGTACATCCCTATACAAGATTGCATGAATAAAAAAAAAACGTATGTATGCACATTATACTGGAGTTGAAGGAGCGTACCAGCGCATTTAAGTGTTTTAACTCCATAACTACGGCTCCTTTTAATTTCTGTACGGTATTAAAATCCATTAGCA